>NW_028233364.1:748951-1497903 GCF_057557595.1 Rhyacophila brunnea
GGAGCATGGCATCTTGGCGAATGAAATTGGTTTGATTTACAAACTAAAACAAGAATAATACCATATGTGATGACTTGGGATGGGGTGGTCACAAAATTCCATAAAAAATATGTTAAGGTGTAGAAAATCCCAGATGAAGTAGAAGCATACATGCAAGCTCTCTTTAACACTTCTAAAGACAAATAACTCATCACATTTGAGTTAAATAGACGTTTATGAAGATATATCAGGGAAGGTGTCAAAAGATGTATTAAGGAGTTTTACAATATTCCCAATGGGTTGACTACAAATCAATAGATGGAATTGATAAAAAGTAAATTTAACACATAAATAAATATCTATATTGTGTTCAAATTATCACAACGGGTTTCTTCATGATCTTGAATATTTATAAAGAAAATTTAAATAAATATATATATTGTGTTCAAATGATCATAACTGCAATATTTATATCTAATTTTGATTATTTTAATAATGAACAAACATATAGACGGAAATTTTATTTAAATTTAGCCGCGAAAATCACATATTCGGAATTAAGATGGTTTTATAAACAGTTAAAGTTCTTAGAATTTAGTTGGTTACAGACGGGAGTTAAGGATTAGACCGTATAAGATGTAATGTATATTTCTTATATGATAAATATTCTTGGATGTTATGAAAATAAATCGTACATTTTTTGGTGACTGTAACTATATAATAGGCATGTGTGAAAATTTAAAATTTAGCGCAATGGTTTCTAACAATTGATAAGACCTTTAAGATATATAAATTTATTTCGATTTAGATGATTGAAAATGTTCGGAATAATTAAAATTTTATGTTAAATAATATAATCTCGAAGTTGAGAACCTAATAGAGGCCCAAACCTCGATATTGAATAAAAAAATTAATTAATAGTTCTCGAAAGGGGTTGAATTATCGAAGATGACTTCGGAGAGGAGAAGATAGTCGAAAGTATAAATATGCAGCGAGTATGGTAAATTAAGCAAGTTGTGCTCGAGAAAAAAAATCAAAATTATAGCCTTTTAAATAATGCCTATATTCTTTAATAATATAATATAAAAAATCGTAGGATTTTTAAATAGATTAATTACAAACGTAAATCTATAAACCATATATAAAAGGAAAAACTTTGAACTTATAATTTTTATTATGAGTATAGATATAGGTTAAAATGTGAGAGAGGAGAAAATAGCTAAAAGTAATAATAAAATGAGCTCAAAGGAAACTAATCGATTTAAGCCTATAGAAAAAAATTTAAAGTAGTGGTAGTGAATTGGCGCTTAAAATATTTTATAATGATAAATACGTTTTGAGATGGTTTTTTCAGCAAATTACGAAAAATTTATATCAAAATAACTTTTTACATATATTAATTTTTAAACGTGAATTTTATAATTTTAAAAAATCCATTCATTCCGATTATTTTTGACAGATGTATTTATTCCTAAAATATCCTTGACCGATAAAATAACACGTATTCCTATTTTGTGCCATCACTTTGAAGTAAAAAACTTCAACTGTATATTTTAAATATAAATAGGTTCATGTTTTTTTAAAATATGACTTTTAATTTTTTAATTATATCTTTTCTTTGTAAGATAAAAAATTCAAGATATGATGGTGTTTATTTCAGTTGTAATGCCAATGCCGGAAATTTTATTCAAGGTATTCCCGATAATGTTTCACCTAGAGAGAATAGTGTTGTTATGGGAGCTCAAAGTATACAACATATAAATTCGCACCAAGGATATCCGATAATACGAGGTAATCAAAATACACACAACAGCACACTATTTATAAGCCCATGGGCGTCGAATTATTATTCTTGGAGTCATCAGAATCATCATTTCTTAAATCGCACGTTTCGCGGCGAAAATATGCCTAATATGGAGTATAAATCACAGGATCCTATTTTAGCACCGAAAATGGAAAATATATCACCAATAGAAATGGAAGTGGATTTTTTTTTCCAATGTATCAGGAACTCTAACTATATGCCAGAAAAAGTAGTTAGAAGAGAAGAAGTTGTTCATCTCTTAGAAAAAATACATAAATGCATGTCTGGTTGTGTAAATATGTCAAAAACACATAAGAATTCGAATATTTACAAACAATTCTTAAAAACTTTCATATCTCGAAGAACTGATATTATCAAACATACCATGATTGGCTTTAAAAAATGTTTTAAAATGATTATTTTTATTAAAATAATTAGAAATAATACGATCTATTGGAAGAGTTTGAAAGTATGGAAAGATTCGTTAAAAGTAGAATCGAAACGGTGTAATCACAATTTTTCCGATGTGGATATTGAAATATATGATGTTCCCTGTATAAATATTAAAGAGTTTTATTATAATATATATAGAAATAAAAAGACAAAAAAAATTGTAGCCATAAATAAATTAGCAACTGTGGAAAAAAATTTTGAATGGGGCAATGGTGTAATAATTTTACAAAATACCATAATAGAATCAGATGTAAAAATAGGAGATGATACTATTATTATGGAAGATTGTATAATAAGGAATAATTCTATTATTGGTGATAATTGTATCATAAACACTAGGGTAGAAATCTCTAATTTTGTTGAAATCGGAAATAATAACATAATTATGTATCGTTGCACAATTGGGGAAAAGGTTAAAAATTCTTTTGATAGCATTTTTAAATGCAAAATACATCAAGAAAAGCAAGAAGAGAAAAAAATATATGACATCGTATATGATACCTTAAAACAAAGAGAAAAAACTGTAATTATCGGCAACGGAAATATATTTTCAACTAATACAAGAATATCAAACTTCAACATTATTTTTGACCATAACTATTTTCATAAATCTACTGTTCTGAATCCATTTGTTTATTGTCTTTATGGAAATGTGATTCAATCGAATACAGAAATCGGTTCGTTTACAATGTTAAGCCAACAAGACGAAGAATAAAAAAAGTTAAAATAAATAAAGTTATATTTTATTTTAATAAGAAGCATAAAATTTAAAGTAAGATAAATTTTATTGATGCGTAATATGCAATTATTAAATAATTTTAACATTATTTTTTTCGTTAATAAAATTAACATCTTATTTTTTTGCTAGTTAGATCAGTAATTGGCAGTAAATAAAAAAGTTAAAATAAAAATTATAATTTTTGTTTTATAGTTGTTATTTCTGCTGATATTTGTAATAATTTCCTATGTAGGGTTAATTTGATATTATTACATATGCTTTAGTGTTTTTTCTAGAATAAATTAAAAGAAACGGTACGGTGATTAAAAAGCAAGAAATACAAAATCCAAATAAATCCGAATTATGGGGAAAAAAATTGATCCTCATTTTGTGCATAATAAGCATTGCGTTAGTACAAGTGAAATTCCCTTCTATAAAAATAAAAAGCATTGAGATATTTAAATTGTGTAAACAGCTGGATTTAGTTAAAGTTCTTATTTAACCTATAAAAATTTTATTTCTGTTTGTTCAAAATATTATTATTTTTTATTTATGGCTAAATTTATAGTTATAATTTTAGTTTTTGTTCTCGAGCACAGCTTGCTTGATTCCCTGTGCCCACAGCGCATTATACTTTCGGTTATCTTCTTCTCTCCAAAATATTCTTAAATATCTCTCCTCTTTTCGAAACCTATTAAATCAAGGATTTTTCACAATCCAAAGGTTTGTCTGTGTGTTCAAAATAATTATATTTAATATTATTTTATTTGGAACGTCAAGTTGTCGTGATTAAAACTAAGAAAGAATCAAAAATACCCTTACGTGATTTTATATAGCGCAGAATATGTGTAAACATGTTATAATACTTCTTTTTTTGCCGGTAAAAAATTCAAGACAATCGAGGTATTTTCAAAAAAATTCAAATAAACACAGTGTATATCATATAGGCCTTAGCAGAATATAAACAAAAAAAAGGATTTTCAAAAGCATTCATAAACCCTAGAAAAATCTAGTGCAAATTTTTTAGATAGAAAAAACATACAAAATAGAACCCTCATCATATATTTCATTAATTATTACATTTTATTTAATATTACATATAATAAAATGATCGCATAGAAGGTAATTTTTGTCATAAAATTACAAATATGCGTGTCTCTATTAAAGTATAAAATTCATTGTAAATATTACATATACAATATTGGGTTAACTCCATTAAGATTAATTAACACAGATATTGTATTTAAGAAAAAAATCAGCTTAAACACGACACAAAATAGACTTTGAAAACAATTTTGTAGCCTCTTAGATATCTTTTTAAAACTATTTTACCATATAATATATAAATCATGTTTATCCAAATAAATCCATATTTATTTACTTGAGCCAATTATTGCAATAAAATAAAATCGCATGGGCGCCAAATGGAAAATATTTCTTAAAAAATTACAATTTTTAATGTGATGAGAACAAAAAATTTACATTTTTTGCTGAATTAAATTCTACTTTTATATCAAAGAGTTTATTGATGAATTCATACCCGATTGAATCACTTATAATTTGATTTTGTAATTTTGCATACAAACCTTGTTTAAAAAAAATAACGAAAATTTATAATCATTGACTATTTTTTGATATAAATATATATAATTTAATCTATTTAATTACGAATAAATTGTATAAATTTTTACGTAAAAAAAATTAAAAACTGTAATTGGGAGCTTAAAAACACAGATTAAAATATAATACTTGGTTTATGCCAAAATTAGATTCGCCTGAAATAAAAACACTTTTGGTTTCAATGATCATATTTATTGATAAATAGTAAGCAAATACCTATAAACATCTTTATAGTTTTCAAAAGCATGCATTTTTTGTTTGACTTACTTTACGTAAGCATCAGATGAAATAATAAAAATAATTTATGGTAAATAAAGAATCCAAGCATATAACCCATTTTATATATTGAAATTACGGTAAGTCAAAGAGTTTTATAAATTAAGCTTTACATTTTTTTGGTTCAATAATAACAATTTCGGGTGAAAAAACATGACCTAAATCTTAAATATAATATCAAGATTTATTAATGTTTAGAAGGGCAGATTTAGATATCCTGAAAGATGTTTAATTCATGCTTTGACTATTTATATTGATTTCTAGTGCATCTGTATCAATATAGTAAAAAAACACCGCTAAAATCTACACATTGAAAGTTGTTTGACCTAATTATTTTATAAATTAATCTATAATGATTTCGAATTATTTTTTTAAAGTAAAAAATGTTTGTTTTAATTTGTAATTTGAAAAAAACACTTCAGAGAAAAGTAATCCTTTTTAAAATTTATAAATACATCGTTTAAGAAAACACAAATAATCAAATTTTTGAATCAACATAATTTTTTTGGCATTTCTATGCTTAATAAACCATTTTGATCACAGAGTCAACGGATGTGCTTTTTAAAGTATGGAATTTATAATACATAGCCCTTAAACACACTCGATTCACATCAGCATAAATTACAAATCAAGTAAAAAACAAACTTTTAAATATTCATTGTAGGTATCCATTTAAATTAAAGTTCATTTATGCATATTTTTATTTATAACAGATAAAATATATCGATTTCTAAAAATTTGCACTAATGCAATATTAAGGAGCATGAAATCTATTAGATCCAGCATAGTAATTCATAACAAGCACAATTTAGGCTATTTTTTTGTTTTTAATGGCTTTTTAAAAAATAAAAGGTATTTTTGCCATGTATAATTTTTAGATAGACTTTAAAACGTTAATACACACAATCTTATGATAAAACAACTTAAAATCCTCAATATTTCATGTGACAAATCGGCATCTAAATTAAGATAAATATTTAATCTATAAAGGTCAAATATACTTATTCAAACAATAATAACTATCAATTTAATAGCTTAAAAGCAGTTTTATTTCTTTTAAAACAATATCATTTATTATGTATTATGTCTAATCATTCTAATCTTCAAAAAAAAAGGTTTTAAAATCTATTTTATAACTAAAAAAACATCTTTAATACAGTAAACATGACCTTTATTATTCAAAATTCATTCAAATTTTGTTTATTATTTGCTCGTTATATTTGCAGTTTATATAATTTTTTTTGTATATGCATTTTAATGAATTTTATTTTTTTTTAGAAATATAATTCATTCTCTACAAAAAAAGCCAATTGTCATTTTATTTTTATTTCAAATCACTAACTGTTATTATGCGATAGTGCATCAAAAATAATTAAAGATTCTTTTGGTGATCATAAATTTTAAATTAATTAAAATATTCATCATAATCCAAGTGAAGAGTATATAGCCAAGAGTAAAGATATGATGTGCTCAAGGTGAATAAATCACGTAACGCATAAAAGTAAATCTAAAATCCCGATTTTAAAATTAACCCATAATCAAATATTTCTTTTAACTCCCCCTAAATGTATTGAATATAAATATTTATAATTTATTACTTTAGTAAGTTCGCTTTATACTTATAGAACCATTTTTTAACTGTTGCATCTCTCTTTGAGACTCCTCCAGCACTTATTTTCAGCCGTAATCACCGTGGATTGGGCCCTTTCTCTTAGAAGGCAGTCATTATGTGAAGGGAATGAAATTCTGTCTACTGTTCATCGCTGAGGTATACAAGCTACAACTACACTTACCTTTATTTTTGCGTCACAGTGTAGGATCCTTTTCTCATACTGGTGGCCCAGAGCCTCCTATTTCTCAAAACTTGTCAATACTCTATGGTTTATTTTTTACTTTATCCCTGACCGCCTCCTTTAGGTATTTGTCTTTAGAGTAAATTCGTATGACAAATTATAGGGGTGGAGGGAATGGAACCCGTGACTACTCATAAAAGCGCCAAATTGTAAATCACTGTATCATACCACCCCGTTAACATAAATTTATTATTTAATTATTTTTTAAAAGATAGTCAGACTCGTTTTTTTAAGTACAAATATCACAAGAAATAAATATTAATTTTACTTTTTGTCGTTTCACGCAATGAAAAATTCATATTAATTTCTGACCAAGTTCCTTCTATTGTGTTGGTAATTACACGGGTTCTAGAATCTAAAAAATATTTGAAGCGATAAATTTTTTGATGCCATGCGAACCCGTTTTTAAGATAACTATACTCTTTCCTAGTATAAAAATAGATAAGGCGGTCTTTATTCTTTAAATTTTCCATCTTATATTGCAACCTCTATTTCAATCAGCTTTTGAAAAACAGCTAGCAAACCATCCATTCCCAAAAACATTCAATCATACAAAATACCAATTAATTGTAAAGAAAATATCTTTTATAATATTTTACTTTTCAAATTTAGTGCCATCTATTTCTTTTATTTGAGATGCAGAACCCATTTCTTCTAATTTCTCATGATATATTGGTATTAAAATATGTGATATATTCACCCTTAGTTGCCAACCACTTATTTTGTCTAGCTCACAAACATATTATAAAAAATAATTAGTCGATTTCTACATAAATAGCTCCCGAATTCATTATGATTTTACATTATTCAGTCTAGACTTATAAAATATACTATTTAACAATACTGAATATTTAAGAACTATATGATTCATAACATTTTATTATCACACCTTTGCAATTTATTTCTATTTTTAAGCCATTTTTTTTGCTGATTTTTAATCTTTATTTGTATAAATCATCAATAATCGATTTAAGTTCTATTGTCTATTTGTTTTTGTAGAGTATTTTTTAGGGCCGAAATAATTGATAATTGGCATAGTCGAAATAAACAGGACCTACCATGCTCTTAATTAAAAGTATCACAATTTTTTTCTATTATAAGAATAACACGGACACCCATCTTATAAAATATTACTTTTTTAGCTGGTTTTATACATCTGATTTTCTATCATTTTAAATTAAAATTGATTATGCTATCGCCACTATTCTATTGATTTTTTTTTGATTTTGCGTTTTTATATGGGCATGCTTTAATTCAGTAGTTTCCAGAAGGAATTTATTGAAGATGAAATTTTTTTTCGACATAATGGATACATAAGAACCTTAATTTATTCTAAGTCTCGGAAAATTTAACAGCAACAGAATAAGGATCAGATGTAGACTCGTCGCCATATATTTATTATCATACAGTTGAAAAACCAAATACAATATTTATCAATAAATATTCACGAAAAAACACTTAATCTATAAATAAGTTGCAATCAATCAACACATAACCTTAATAAACTGTTTATAGACCCTTATATAACATATGTGTTGATCTATTCGAATTTAATGGCGGAGTATAGGTTCACAAGCTACGCAAAGATAGGAAAAGCATTCAAATTATTAGATTATCATTGACAATTCTAAATTAAATTCGGATTTTAAAAACTTAAAAAGGGGATTTTATACATAAATTTGAAATAATGAACACAATAAGTTTATTTTTATGCACTTTGTTTGAGCTTTAATTTTAAAGCTGTCATTAAAACTTATATGCGAATACGGTATTAGAAGAATATTATACGACCGGTGGAATTTTAAATGAAAAGAAAATATGGATCAAAGAATTTTTCCCCGTCGGAAATATATATTTTTCTTATTTAAAAAAAAAGATTGAAACAGAAAATATGAGACTGTCAGATAATTTTGATCGTATTTATAATTAACTAAAAATTATAAATGTTTAGACAAGATGTGAATTAAACAAAAAAAATCCAGCAAATAATAAACATAAAAAAATAACTATTAGTTATGGATGACATTTTTGAGTTAGTAGTTTCTCGGTTTAAAAAAAATAATTATCAGAAAGGTGCTTTTTATAAGTTTAGATGACTTATAAAATTTATTTTGCATCTTCTATACGAATGGTAGGTACACAAATCGCTAAATACCGTTATGTTTATATATTATTAGAAGAACTTAAAAATAAATAATCATAAGATTACTAGCACATGTGGAATAATTTCAGAACGTTGATAAAAAAATGGTAAGCATCCGCAAGATTTTTAAGATTGATGAAACAGGCCTTAGTCATCTATTGTATTATATAGAGGTAGCGCTCCATCAAAATAAACATACGCTTTAGGTATCGTTGAGTATGCTATCTCATAACTGGAGGCACTGCATTAGTCACCTATAATAAGAAAGAAACGACACTAATTCCAATAATATTAGACAAGTTAATACCAAAAAGTTTTGATTTTTGGAGAGCACAACTCACGCTGTAAACTTAACGAACTAGGATTTATTAATCATACAGTATGACACACGAGAGTGTTTGTAAATTTTGAGGCGGGAGTAAACACCCAGGCTGTTGAATCATTCAATAATGAAGTCAAATAAGAAACAAGAGAGGGAGTATTCAATTCGAAAAGACCTTAATTTTCATAAATATTTTATATGAAAGTTAATCATAAGGTACTAAGATTTACTAGAATATGAAAAATGTTAAGAATTTAAGATTATTGATTTCTAATTTTTTACAATTTACCTTAATACGTTTTTGATTTGATTTTTAATTTTACTTCTAAATTTTATTTAAATCTTATCTTAACTACATTGTAGATTTATCTGTGTTTATGATTAAAATTCCATGTATATAATTTTTTATTTATGTGTTAAGTTTTTTTATCAATTTTATCTATTTAGACGTGGTCAGCCCATTTGGAATATTGAACAACTCCTTGATACATCTTTTGACACCCTCCACTGATCCATCTTATCAACTGATCTTCTTCTCTCAAATGAGATGAGTTCCAGTGTCTTGCGGAGTGTGAGAGCTTGCATGTATGCTTCTACTTCGTCTGATAATTCCATTCTACTCTATAAATTAGAGTTTAAAATTTAATAAAATTTTGTAAAAACAGTGATAATGTTTTATTAAATATGCCCTTGTTTGTTTGTCCCTCAGTTGTAATAAATAGATAGAGGATTAAGTAAATTATATGAAAATATAATGTTGTAATTCAATAATTTTCGTATTACGGCCATATCCATATAAAATTACCGGAACCCGTCAGATCTCCGAAGTCAAGAATATGAGAGCTGTGTGATTACTTAAGCGAGCGATCATTCGGGAAAGCACGGTGCTGTACTTTTTTTATTGGTCAAAACTTTGTACAAGTCATTTTAATTTTTTAAAATATATAGTACGATTTATTATAGAATTCAATACATTTCTTTCACCTCAATGGTAATCCTTTTTTTGTTTTTCATCTTTTAAAACTTACCATGGCGTAGCATAGAAGTTACATTGGTACATAAGAAAATAAAAATATCTGCCATAAATAACTACATAGATGTCAATCTATTTGATATTTAGTTTTTTTATTTTAAAACGCATCACTCTTGATCATGAAACATATATGGCAATAGAAGCTAGAAATTATAATATTATTTTTGTCACTTTTTATATATAAGTAGCTATGTCTTTTAGTGCCAAACCAAGTCTATTAAATCCATCAAAGAATTTAAATGAATTTCACATTACAGTCTTTTTATAAAGGCATATTTTAGATAACACACAATTCGGCAAGAAAATAGAATTATGTTCATAAAGCCCTCAAAATACATTTTTTAAAAAAAATAATTATCTTACTTCTCATTCATCGCATCAGAAAAAAAACAAATTTATATAAATCAATTTATGAACATTTAAATATCTTTTTGCATGTTTTTTTCCTATTATACAAAAAGATTGAAATATAGTCTTTATTCATGAAATGGTAACACTATTGCTTCTATACTAATAAACCAAAGCTTTTCATCATTTTTTTATGTATAGATATAAATGAAACCAAGTATAAATTCATAAATATTTTAAAGTTTTTATCCCACAGGCTATTCCGTTAAAAAAACTTAGAACATTGACCTCTAATAAATAAATGCATTGCGATAAATATACACTTTGAATATTTTTTGAATCTTATGATCGATAAAGGTTTTGTGTATTTATTTTAATCCGTCTTTTATAAGCTATTTTGCGTGTTTTTTAATGTTGCATTTCTCAAAAAAATTACTGTTTTAATGTGATATTCTAATTTCTTTACGTTCTATATAGAAATAAATTAGAGGCTTGCACCGCCCTATGTTTTTTTATCAAGGATGTCGCGTCATAGAGTGGCGATACTTGAGTAGTGTGAATCTTCGATCTTTATTCTTCAATTTTTAGAATTCAAGATTCGAATTCATCCTCCACATGAGATTTTATAAGTTACAAAACTAGTAATTAATCTCGCCAAGCTGTGGATACTTCAAACACAGTTAAAATACCCCCACTGTTAAAGAGATCCTTTAACTTTAAAAGACAATTGATGGGCGCAGAGACAAATTAATTCTATTTCCGAATGATAGAGCAAGTAATAAAATCCACCATAGACATGATGGAGATGTTTACTCCCAGCGGTGAATCGATTGGTGGCGCAAAATCGCAAATCATTTTCCGACTTTTCACATGGATTCCTTCTCTATTCATAAATTTTTTATACTAATCTCGCAACTTTCATTTTCTATAAAAAAACAAAAGGTTAAGAGGGCTATTTACGAGACAAAAAAACAAGGTATATAGGAGTTGGATTCGGTAGAAACCTCTAGCGGATATCTTTTTTCAAATGTGGCTGGTTTACAATATTCCAATTAGATATTTAGAAATAGAACAATAAAAAAACCTGAAAATGTTCGTAGTGATGTAGGGATGCTACAAAGTAAAAAGGATTGAAATATAAATAAGTATTTTATAGATCATTCCAGTGATAATTAAGCAAATAATTGTTCGATAAAATTGTTTTTGGGTGTGATGTAAAGGTGATATAGATAATGAAAAGCGTGTTTTGAAATTTTATAAAGGAAAAATTATATTTAAAGTTTTATATTATTGGGATAAATTATAAAATAATGCGGGGTAAATAGCGATATAAAAAAAATTACAAATAAAAAATTGAAAATATTTTTTATTATGCATAAAGAAATAGTTTTAAAATATGAACAATTGAGATTTAGACAAAGAAATAATGCTTTTATTGTCAAAAATATGCGGACTCAATAGAATGTACTGTTTTTATTTATATTTAACAAAATTGTAGAGCAAGAAATAATTCATCTTGATGATGATATTTGAATCGGATTACGTTTTTTTTCCAAAGTAATTATTTTATAAAATTTAATTCAAATATGTAGATATAATACATCACCGTGTATTACAGTAATAAGAGGAGATTAAGAGATCTTTTGATAATCGATGAAAAGGAGGCGGTAAATAACTTAGAAAAAAAACATATAAAGAGATAATTTAACCTCAACTACAAATTCTAAATGATAATTAAAAACTATGGTGGTAGATTTTAAATTATCATGAATATAATTGTGCACAATAATATATTTTTAAAGTCCCATGTAAAAGGTGCAATATAAAATAATTATTTACAGTTACAAAAGCATCAAAAATTTAGAATACTAGTTATTTGAAAGTTGAATACCTTTTAGCTACAGAACATAAAGTACTAATATTAGAAACAGGACAACGTTTTAAAGGAAAAGTTTATGAGTTCAATGCTGTGTTAATGTAGACTATGACCTGTTATGAAAGTTGTATGGTAATCGATATATGAATGTGCTAATTATTGATATGGTGTGCTAGTGTTGCAAAAATTAGACCAATATTTCATAAAATTCAATGGATTTTTACATTTAGGTTGAAATAGATATGATCTAAAAAAAATGCAAATTCGAACATACTACTAAGAATATTAAAATTTTTAATGCAAGAACAAATGCCAAAGGTAATTTAATTATTGATAAAAATGAAATGGTGTAAATTTAAAAACATGGTAAGATTATAGACTCATGATTCTATGAAGTAAAAAAATAGTAAACGAAATTTTAAAAAGGGTTAGGGGAACAAATATTTTATGCAAATAGTTATTGTTAAAAATAGATAATGGTTTTATAAAGGCATAACAATTGGAAAATAAATATCTCGGTGTAAAGTAAATAAAACGATATTAAAAATAGACAATATTGATTATAGGAAAGAACAAATTGCATGGAAAGATACTTCAAACATAGTTTTTGTAGTGGTGATATTGCATTTGTATTATTTTTAAGTAGTTAGGTTGAAGCTCGTTATGTGTCGCTTACATAAATTGATTTGATTTTTATAATATTAAACATTGTAGTAAGCTTCTAAAAAAATAAAAAAGGTATAATATGAAAAATTATAAATAATATAATAAATTGATGTGTGTGTCGCTTTTTTTATTTCTTATCACCATAAAACACACGAGATAGGGAGTAATATTAATTTTCGTTCAATTATACTCAGATATTAGCTGCAATTCATGGGCCCAGTCAATCATGTTAGATGATTACCCACATTCATATTAAAACTGCGTTTTGAGTCATCACTTGTACATTTTTAGCTATAATTTTAACCAAAAGTATGTTTAATTTATGGGCCAAATCTTTAGTTATAATTTTATTTTTTTTTCTCGAGCTCAACTGACTTGATACCCTGCGCACACAGTGTATTTATACTTTCAGTTATCTTCTAGTCTCCAAAGTCTTCTTCAATACCTCTCCTCCTTCTGAGACTTATAAATTACCATAATTGATCACTAAATTTATTCAAATATCTTGAGTGAACAAACCTGTGATTTAAGATAAAATCAAATTTTATTTATTAGATGATTTTAATAGGGCTTACAACATCTAATTGAATAAAACACAGTACATCCTGGATCGCTGATTTATAATAATACTTGTGCCGTATTATTCAATTCACAATCATTTTCTGCGTTTATTCACCTTATTATGACTTAGAGTTTCTTAAGTCACTTAATTTTTTTTGCGTATTTAGTCTGTATCTTCGATTTTTTTTATTCCTTATGTTGAAAAAAATATTTACTGGGATTGAATCTTGATTCAACCTGCTTGTTATTAATTCAATAAGTTTTATATAAGAAATTATTGAAAGTCATCTTTTATCTTATTATATTAAACAAGAATATGATAAATTAAACTTGGATATTAATAACCTTTTGATAAAATTTTAGCAAAATAAATATATTTTAATTTTTATCATTGCTAGCTGTTTTCTTTAGTAGATTTCTAAGCCAGAATTTGATTGCGATATCTAAAAAACAAATGACTGTAATAATTTAAATTTTGAATCACCAAAAAAAATTCCATAGCAACTTTGAAGCAATAAATTTATTGAATTTTTTCTAATAAAGTCTGAGCATGCATTTTTTATTTTGTACCATGTTTACGTATAATATACAGAAAATCATTATATTTGCTTATGTCACAAAATTTCCAAAACGTATGGCCCTTTTTGTCCATTATGAAAAAACACACGGAAATATAATTTTAAAAAATATTTCGTAATTTTAGATCACTTAAAATTTAACATCTATATAACAGGCGCATCTGTTAAATTTTATCATAAAAGTTAAAAAATAAATGTGCAAAAATAAAAAGCGATATTAGTTGATAATTCTTGAAGAAAAGGTATTTTATAACACATGAAACCGAACTATAAAATTTTTTAGCTTTTACTTGCAATATTTAACATTACACAGAAATAAAGGGAAATTAACTTCGTATTAAAAAATTAAATGGTCATCCTAACAATTATTTTAAAAAATTGAAAATATTTTGAGCTTAAAATAAAAATAACGTTGTTTTATCTAGATTCTAAGTTGACATGCTATAAAAATTAAAGAAAAAAATCCCGATTAGCAAAATACGATATTTATAAATATTGCGCTAGAATCACGGTGCTTCAAAAAATTTTAAATGAAATGATAAAAAAAAATCTAAATACAAAAAAAAATCATTTCAACCCTTTAAATATAATAAATTTTTATTCCAAGGTATTATTGTATTTTTTATTTATGTTAATATCATGAATTAAAACTCTCGGTTCTTCAGAGTAAATAAAATATATAACATAATAAAAATATCATCCTAAAAGAAGGGCGAATAGGATCAAATATAATAGCATACTAATTTTAGAGCCCCGAATTATGATATAATATAAAATATACGATTTTAGCCAGGTTTAGATCCATAAATGAAGTCTAAATTTATTCTTAAATAATAAAAAAATTAATTCAAAGTGTATTATATTGAACAAATCGAAATATAAGATTCTTTTTGCATAAATGCATATAATATGTTTATCTAATTCAATTATTCTATTATGCTGATAAATAAGAATCTTAGGCAAGATGATACGTGCAAAACACATATAAGTTTTTATTATCAAAAGAAGATAATCCTTATGCTGTTTATTTACAGCATTGTTTCTACTCATAGATAGATAAAATGAAGAAAGTTATGTAGTTTGAAATAATAAAAAAATATAATATAATTAAATTGATTTCAAGTTTATTTTTGTAATTGAAGATGTTATTAATATTAATATAAAGATATAATTCTTTTCATATAAGAGATTAATTAAAATATTTTATTTATAGTTTTAATAATTATCAAGAGATTCAAAAAGGTTATCAACAGATTCGCTCGATGCAGACGATAAAACTAGTTTTGAATGAAATCTTTTTTTTTATTATTCGCTATAAAAGTTGTGAAAAATGTTTGCTGTATCGATTATTTTTGTAAATAAGCTACCAAGGCGTCTGATAGATTTCCCATAAAATTTTAGATATCTTATATTGTAAATTTAGATAAATTAATTATGAAATCTCTTTAAGTTATAAATAGAGCTTTAATTTGGTCATGATTTTTGATTATATAAAATTTGTGGTAAGAGAATTTATGTCTCATATTCTTTAGATTGATTAATGTTTATTTTTATACACAATTCAATCGAATCTGAATTAAAGTCGCGACATATCTTATATTTGCATATAAAATTATCTTTTTTATACGTCTTGAGTATACCGAATGGCATGTGAGAAGGTTATATTTAAAAAAAATATTTTAAAGAAATAAATACAATATATAAATAATGAATATAAGTACATTCCACATTTCTTTATGTTTTAGAGAAACTAAAGTGAGCTTCCTATATCAATAAATAATATATATTTTTTACTGGATTTTAACCCTTGAAGAAAAAAAATAAAAATTTATGTTCTTTTTAAATTTTTTATTGGGATGATAAAAATATTACAAATCGTTTTTACAATGAAACTAAAACCATTTTTATGCTCTTTAATGTATTTATAAATTTTTATTGCGTAATGATACATGGGGGTTGTTGGCCGATAATTTATTGGCAAACAATATGTTTATATTTTTGATTGAAATAAAAGTATAGGGATACATAAAATTTTTTAAAAATTTGTATGGTGCAACAATAGCCTTTTAAACAAAAATTACCAAAACTGCACTCATAAAGAAAATTCTCTAAAGATTCTATATAATTTTTTTAGTTTAAATATTCTAAAAATTATTGTGTAATCGAAATAATTGGGTATTTTTCATCTCAGATAGATAATTTAAAATCATTAATATAAAAGAGTTTAATCATAATGATTGCTTCTACTTTTTTTCGAATAAATATTCTAATTTTTATTTTTATAAAACATCGTTCAATTCAGTATATAAATAATGCATTAAGGTTCTGCTGCTTTAAAAAAATAAATATTGGATAATTACATAAAAATATTAGGAGATTTATAATTTTTTGCATTATAAAAGGTGTTTTATTTATTAATATATTACGGTATTTTAATTTTATAATTTCCTGTCAAGCATAATGTGATTGTTTTCTCTTAGGAAGATCATATCTATACTCTTGGCTATATCCTCTTCGATACATGCTAAAAACTGTGTTTTATTTATAGGTTAATTAGAATTCAGAATTTGTCATTTTTATAGTTGTTCAAACAAAAATTTGGATTTCATTATAGACAAATTTGCTTGTGTATTCTTTCAACCTCATCATATTTACAATCTTTTTCGATGCTTCTTCTTATCTTTATAATTATTAGTTATGTGCCTTCCTCTCCTATTGTTTGTGCGTATGTTTCCGCTTCGGTTGGCAGTACTAATTCGTTATTATACGACTTATATTATTTTGTAACATTCTAAAAAAGATTTATTTAATTATAATAGAAATTTTACTTTTTTTAGCTCTATAATTATTTCCATATATTAATTTTAGACGTTAAGTATCACAATTAATATATAATTTAATATATAGTATATTGCATCTTTTGGATATCTTTAATCGTATCGGTGTCATGGAAACAAATTTTATCTGTTCATTATAATTAACTTTGATCTATATATAAAAACCGATTCTGACATGTGAAGCAAATTATTTAGTAAATACGAAAAGCCATGCTATGTCGCAATAGATACTAATGATAACGCATAAGTGTATAAAAATTGAATTTGTTTATTATAGCTGTTTCAAACATTTATTTTTCTCCATTAAAAAGAGCGTTATAAGAAGTAATTTTTTTACGTGAATTATATAATACTATGCTCTAGGTTCTAATTTTCGTTTAATATCGTAAGAAATAGCTAACAAAAAAATTGGGCATAGATTATTTTCTGTGGTTAAAAATAGTTCTATACTCGTAATAAAACAAAAACATAGTCTTGCAATAGTAGGAATTGGATGTAAAAATTTATACGAAATATTAATTTTATTTGCCAACGTGAACTTTAAATAATATACTCAAATGTTTGCCTTTGATATTATAGATACCTTTTCATACTGCAAATCATCTTTAGGAATAAAAACAAGAAGTATATTTTTAATTCCAATTTTAGTTTCCAATTCGGGTTTACTTCCTTTTTTCAGAGAAAGAAGTGGTATTTTAAAATAGTCACAAAACAATGGTAAATGCTGGAATATGATTTGGTGATGTGTATCATTATTGCAAACAAACAATATTCCTTCTTTTATAAAATTATTACTTTCAAAATATTTCATCATTTGGTTATAGCTAACTATTTTCTTGTTGCTTTTGGTGATACAGTTTATTATTTTGGAGTGCAAGTTACCGTATAGAATTTCAATCTCAAAAAAATCTAACTTAAATGTCCTTTTAACCATTCAAAATGGGGATTTAATATACAGATTTTTATCTTGAAAGCATTTAGAATATTACAATTAAATAAACAATTTACTGGATATCGAATGACATTAAAACAATTTTTAAATAGAATTTTATTTATTTGGGAGCTAAAAAAAAATTGAAATTTAAGTAAAGGTCATCAAAATCTAGAATGTATTTTAATAATTATGCTTTGAATGGACGATAATACTCAAAAATATAGACTTTTTATGATTTATGTAAGCCAACAAAGAAACATGAGGTTGAATCTTTTGATTTCCAACACTTTATTCAGATTTATTAAATCAATGGAGATAAACTAAGAAATAAATTTTCATGAGATTTAAGCCTCTTCATGAAGGTGATTATAATAATCAATGGTAAGATGATATTAATCATTGATTTGGTAAAGATAATATTCTAAAGTGCTTTAAGATTCAATGAAGGACAGCACTTATTAAATTTACAAAACATAGTAAAATGAATATTCAGTGAAATCACGTAATTTTGGCGGTTAACAGATTATATATGAAAGACTAATACTACTTAATGAGATGTATTGTGCGTGATCATCAAAATAAATTCCAAAAAATTAATTAAAGAGACTAGTCAGAACACAGCAGTATGTAGTCAAACGACCGAACAATCATTAAGAGAATAAATCTCGGTTTCTGTTCAATACATCTGTCACTGTTCATCATTCTAGACGTGTGTGGCAAAAATCATAGATTTTGCTGATGTGAATTTTCTAAACAAAAGATTCTGAATAGTAAAGACTACATGAGGGTAAAAAAATTAAATATATTTATAGATTTTTAAAATATGGTTCCAAATATAATTAAGAAATTTCCGGAAAAATATATAGCACTATGAAATGAATTTTAGTAATAGTAAAATTAAAGCTAGTTGAAGGCTTTGTAATATATTAATTTAAATACTATTTATCATACATAAACCTTTTAAAGTATCTGTATTCATATAATAAAAATAAATTTTATATTCATAGTAAGGGAATTATATCATTTATGTAAGATTCGTTTTTGAAATTAATAAATAAAGCACACGAAAAGTTAACCTATGATAATAGTCAAAAATTTTGAACATAAAAATACATTTAAGATTGGTAGGGATTTTGACGCGGTTGGTCAATGTCAAAATTTCTACAGTGAAACATAAGTTTCAAGCTATACCTATCTTTCAAATATAGTTTTTTTTATGTCTAATATATAAAAAGTAATAAATTAGAATGCGTTTTTGAATATCAATAAAAAAAACATAAATATTTTCTATTTTATTTTGTAGTCAGCATCCTCGACCTTTTAAAATATAAATTTGCGGTGTTTTATCATCACTTTTATCGCAATCAAAACACAAACAATCACTAAAATATGAATAAACGATGATTCGAAAACAAAATATTCAAAAATATTTCATTAAATAAAAAATTAGTGTATGAGATTTTCTGTGACTTATAAATTTACTTGAAGTTTTACAAAAATTGTAATAAAATCACAATATGAGCCGAATATGAATTTTAAAAAGTCCAAGTGTTTTGATTCAACCGCACCAATTGGTTAAAAGCTTAAGGAAATATCCTATCATACCAATAGTTGCTTCGATTACATGCATTTGTATTCGGGAATCGATTCAAGTTGTTTCAATGCCATAATCAAATGTATTCTTAAAAGATGGTAACTTTATTTTGCCGTGGGTCCACCTATTGGTGTTTTTTGTATGCCTTGGATGAAGGCTGCATTAACAGTCATCTTGTTAATTTAACAACGCCTTGCATGATAAGAATTCGACTGTCTATCGTTTGAATTAAATAGAAAGTCATCTGATATTTGAGTTGCTCAGCACCAAGTCGACTTTGTGAATTTTCTAATTGGATGGAAATGATCTTAATACTTTATTTGATTGTAAATATGTATATCATTTTTTTAATTTTTAGACTAATAAACATTAAAAAACATTTTTATAAACTAAGTCATATTTTTTTACAATTTTTGCATCAAAAATTTTAAAGGCGTTTTGAAAATATTTCAAGCTTATTTTTATGGTATATATAATCTCGTTTATAAATATATCTATGAAATTTTATCGTGAGATTCGTAAACTTGTTTATTTATTGAATATTTAAAAGCTTTAAACATGTAACTCTTAATAATTTTTCAATATAAATAATTTCAATTTAAATACTATCGATTCAATTAACAGTATCTTATTGTATATAATAAATTTATGTTAGCTGAATTTCCATTAATTCAATGAATACATATATTTGATTTTTTAATGAAAACAATATAAATCTGATAATAGTGTTCACATTTTTTCGTAAATTTAAATTGAATCCAAGTATATTTGAAAAATTCTCAATATATTTTGTAACCACGAATAAATAAAACGCTTATTTATTTAGACGAATAAATATTTACGGAATATCACTATAATTTATTCTCAGTTTATTTTGGTCTCTTCTAGTCGTTTTTTACCATATTTCTATTCTGGCTACCCCTACAATAAATCGCTTGCCATGCTACCCATAAAATATAAGGCATGAATATTGACATATATTTAGGATTACTGTTAGCCAGTAGATTTTTTTAAACTATGTACATACATATATTGAATTACAAACTAGAAGTTTATGTTGTTTAGAAATATATACATAAAACATGCTATGACAATAAATTTATCCATTCAATTAAAGATTTTCGTATCTCCAATAAAAAATCAATGGTTATGAATTTGTAACTTATACTTTATTATAAGAACTGTATCGTTTTTTGAGTGCTATATTTATTGATTATTTAAAAAAATTAAGAAATTATTTTGATTCCTCTGAAATGCAATTAAAAAAATATATCTTCTTATTCGGGCTATATTGTTTTGATAATTTGTTTTTTTACCTCCTTATTTTAAAATCTAGTATCGATAATCCTAGAATGCTCTTTTAATTAATTACGATAAGGAAATAAACATACAAAGATATTCTTTTAGTCTAATCCATATAATCTTTTAATCGAATCATATTACTCGCAGAAATAAATATTTAAGAACCGTGATTTTATAATTTAAAGTAATTTGCATGTATGAGTCACATATGTACGCCACCCTAATCCTATACAAGCAGAATATCCGTGTTCAGCTACTGCTATTTCAGCTATCAGTAAGTGATTAAAGTTCGATAGAATATCCCTGATTCAAACATTCGTGTATCTTCCCGACTTTGATCCCCAATTGGTGGATCCCATGAAACCTCTGGTATACCGAAAAGGTATAAAAGTCTACGGGTGGTACCAATGTTTGAATATATATATACCCATCGAAGCACGACAGTTTAAGTACAGTTTAAAGATACCTAGGTGTATAAGAGTGGAAGTACAATTTAGTTTTTTTCATATAAAAGCACGATACTGAAAGTTATAACAACTTTCAAATTTAATTTAAATAAACAACATCCATAAATATTCCTCGTTCAATAAAACAGGAATTTTGATCGATTCTTTTTTTAAAATTATCAATAAACTGGAATAAAAGAAAATTCCACTTCTATTTTAAAAAATATACCTATATAATCGTGCATTGTATAAATTAAAAGAGCAGACCACAGCAAATTATTATTTAAAACAATTTGCTTTTTAAAAAAAATGATAAATTTATTTTAAATTACGAAAAATAAAATAAAAATGTATTCAAATTTGATTTTTCCCGAGTTAAAATATTTATTTATTAAAAAACATATTCAACGATAATATATAATGTGTTTCATTCATTCATAATTACTAATAATAAAAAATACCATTTATTTATGAGTCTTTATTTGGAATGATATTATTTTTTATGCTGGATAATATAATACAAATTTAACAAATGTTTGCTAAACATTGAATTATATTGAAATACAAAATTTCTTTATGAAAAAGTATTTTTACAGAAAATAAGTTTAATAGTTGATATACAATGTGGGTCATATATAAATACAATGCCGAAAACTTATGATTAAATGGATTTTAAATGTTGTAGTAACTCGTATAGTTAGCATTTTAATAAATTATCGACGAGCAGCCTATTTTTTCAAAAAATATTTATAATATATACAACAAAGAACAAATACATTATAAACTTTTATCTTATTACACATTTGGACCTAAAAAAAATTGTAATGATATATTATAAGTGATTTTTGTTTAGTTTATTTTTTACTGAACTCGTTATAAAAATACAATTATTGTTTTAAAATTCGTATTAGATTTAATATTTATATTTGGAAAGTATTGTATCAATCTTATGTTTAAGATTATAATGCTTTTTGTATTTTTTTGTTAATTTAAGATATCTTAAATCATAAAATGTTTTACTTTTTTCTGCAACAATACTGATTGTGCAAATTTTAAGATTTTTATAAGGTTTAAGCTTAGAAATGTACAAAATTAAAATAATATTGATTTTATTTTTGCGAGTAAAATATAATTAGGGGTTTCTGGAAATAATTTGGCAGGTTTTTATTTTATTTAGATTCCACTTGACTTTCATGCATTATACACAAAGTAAACATTTATCTAGATCGATTTTCGGTTTATTTTTAACTCTGATATAGATTAAATATAATGTTTAGGTAAATTTATATTTTATTTTAGTCAAATACAAGAGATCTGCGAAAACGAAAATGCAGAAATAAAAGTTGATACCCGAATTAAAACAGATATTTTAATCAAACAAAATAGACCTGATATTTTTCTATACGATAAAAAAGAAAATATGATTACGCTGATCGAAATAGGTATAACGAGCCTTGATAACTTGACTGAAGTTGAGAATGAAAAATATAGGAAGTATGAAATCTTGGTGAATGAACTTGGTTTAATTTACAAATTCTAAACAAGAATAATACCATATGTGATGACTTGGGATGGGGTGGTTACAAAATTACATAAATAATTCGTTAAGGAGTTAAAAATCCCGGACGAAGTAGAAGAATACATGCAAGCTCTCACACTCCGCAAGACACTTGAACTCATCTAATTTGAGAGAAGAAGAGCAGTTGATGAAGATAGATCAGAGGAAGGTGTCAAAACATGCAACAAGGAGTTGTGCAATATTCCCAACACGCTGAACACGTCTAAATAGCTAAAATTGATAAAAAAAATTAACCCATAAATAAATAAGAAGTTTATTTTAGTCAAATATACAACCATGAAAGTATATATGTTTTTGAAAACCGCAAGTAAAATTTAAGTTCTAATTGCAAAAATTAAAAACTTAAATAAGATATATAAAAATTTAATAATAACAGGAATTATACATAATATCGAGAATTCTTTGATTTAAAAAAATCTTTGAAAGGATATAAAATTTTAAATTTATGATATATTATACATCTTTTTCGCAATTTACACATATTTTATTATTCCCAAAAACAAAATAAACAATCTAAATTACCAGATATACAACGAAATTTCTAGAGTCTGACCTAATAGTCAATAAATAATTACATATATTCAAAATTATATGATTGTTTGCAACAAACACATTCTAGCTATAAAACCAAGATATTATAATTGAATAAGATCAATGGAAATAACTATAAGATGCCAAGTTTTGCGATAATAAGAATGATTTAAATAAAAAAAGTACTAAAATAATGCTGTGTTTTCTAAAAGCCTATGCCTCTCATCGATTATCAAAAACACATAATTGAAACATTTATATTATATTTGATGCCAATTGAGAATTAATTTTTTGAGGCTTTTGTGATCGCTAAAAAGCAAATATAATAAATTTTATTTTTTAAATTATTACGCAAGAGTATAGACATATTGAAATCAAAATGGTACCTTTCTTATCGAAAGCTTGAATATCCTGTCATCTTATCGTTTTTTACAAGATAAATCGATTAGAAGAAATATACATTCAATCTTTGGATATCCTATAAGTTGGCTTGTACGCGTTTTTGTGAAGCACAAAAATGGTTTTGTTTGGCAGTGATGATCCGATCAGATAGTTTCACCATTAAACTAGAATATAGGTATCCATAAACTGTAAAAAAATTCTAGCTCATAGATGATCTATTGAGGAAATTATAGTAGAGGAATCTATATATTCTTGATCATCAAAAAAAGAAAGGCAATAAAATCAAAAGGAATAACAGAATAGGATTATGCAATATTGAATTCTTTACTGAAAAAAATGTTGGTTAGAAAGGAAATATTCGTTTATATTAGGCTATCATATGCTAAGTGATGTTCATATAAGCCATATAGCGAATTAAATGAACAGAAACAAAAATAAAAAATACAGTCTAAAAATAATAGTCTAATTGCATCAAAATGCATTTCGGTTGACAGAAATATATGGTTAAAAAATTTAGATCGCCTGATGGGTGAAAATAGGGAATATAGAATCCTTAGCAGAAGAAAAAATAGTTCCAAACAAAAAAAGAAATATGTTATTCAGTATAAAATATAAATGAAAGCACTGTGGTATTGTTTTTTTAAACAGTAATCAAATAAAAGTAAATATAAAAGAATACTTGACCATGAATTGGCACAGTGGCATATATTGGTGCTAAGATGCATAAACTTATGCTATCAAGAAAAATTAACTAAAAAGATCATAGAAATTACAGGAAATATCATATAAGAGATTACAGAAAACAAATGTCCAGAAAAAAAAGTAGACACTTGAATAAAAACCAACATTAAATTAAAGCATGAACTATCAGATATTTTTGTGTCAGATAGAAAGAAAAACTGAAAACAGTGCGTAATTGGAAATAACGAGTAATTTGACGAGATTTTGATATAAATAAAAATCCGAAAAAACGTAGATATAAGTATAAATAAACACCCAATAATTTATAACGAAGAACATGAAAATAAATGGGATGCCGTCATAAAAAATACAATAAATCGTATGTTATAGAGTGAAGTATGTCTACTGAAACAGAACATACCAACATACAAATGCATTAATAAAACTTAAATAAATAAGAATACAAAGAAGTGATACATTAATCAAGGTTCAAAAGATGATAATGCTGACTTAAAGCCTTAGAAAATCTGATCTATAGAACTATCACAAGTTGCATACGTTAAAATAAATAAACTTGAATTCAAATATAGAAATAAATAAATAAACTGTTTATTGTGAATTATAATGTATTTAAAAGGGTTTTTACATCCTTCTTTTGTTTCCATACCCACATAAAAATAGTTACGATCGCTTAAAATTCTAGTTTAATATTACTGTGTTATTGAAACATAGAAATAAACGAATATAAAAATTTATATATACTAAGACATCCATAAAACTTTATATTATACGATGTATAAGACAACAACATAAATTCGAAGAATTAAAGAGTTAAAGTAAGATGATTTATGTGACAAAAACCTTGTTATTTCCAGTTTAAATCAAATATAGATTTAAAATAGTAAAAAAGGCTTTTTTTTTAGAAATCTCAACTTTACCATATTTAATTTTTTAACATTGTGATACAATCATCCAAACATTATAATCTTTTTAAAATAAGGAAATAAAATTATATGCAGTGTTTATATAAAGTTTTTTATATTTTGACTTAAAACTGTACATTTTTTTATAAAAACCTATGAATTTTGCTAATATTTTTATATAAATTCTCCTTACGCTGTAATAACCCATTTTTTATGCACTAACTGTATCCTGATTCAAATAGAAAACCAAGAAATCAAAATACAAATGAGTAGTCATAAAAATATAATTACTCTTTATAATCATAATAATATGAACTTAAATTGAACAGAAAAATAATAATAAAAAATAATAATAAAAATAATAAAAATAAATTTCAGATCATTAATTTTTTTTTTACAGTCTTTTAGATAAAACAGAAATGATAATTCTTGCATTAAGGGTGCATAAAAAGTATAAAAATCCCAATAAAACAAACGTAAATATCCACCTTTGGCTTTTTTTGTTTACACGATTTCTTTTAATACAGGATCATATAATTTATTACAAGTATAAATCATATACTGAAACTGTAAAGTTAAGTTTTCTTTAAGTTCATTGTTTTTTATACTTATCACAAAAAAATAAGCTTGACTACAATTAAAGATGTATAAAGCTTTAATACGAAAAAAATAATGTATTTTTTTTTTGGAAAGTTAGATCATTCTAGATATATCATATTTTTTTTGTGGGCCATATTTTTAAAATTTCTAGATTTTATTTTTGCGTAAAAACAATATATTCCTATTCATTAAGTCAAAACATGTAGTTTTTTTTAGCCTAAGATAAAATTTTGGGCTTTCACAACCTTTAGACACGGCTGTTAAATTTTTACGATATGCTCGATTAAAAATATTTATGTTGGCTTTTATTATATGTTTTGCATTATATATACTATAAGTGCAAATATGTTGTTTTACCTACTATAAAAGCAATTTTTCTAATGACCAATCGTTTTAAACTATAGAAATTTGTGCATCTAGAAAATCAAAATTTGTGTTTATGTTGCGAAAAAGGTGCTTATCTATTGATTTACCTTTTATTTAGCTTTAAACTACTTATGCACATTAAATGTGAATTTTTCTTATTTCCTATATTAACTGAATATAAACACGTATAGAAAGTATAAAAAAAGCAACAGAAAGATAAAATCTAAAATTCCGAGTCAAATTTTTTTCAAGCAAAGAACACCAAATAGAATCATCACAAAAAATTAAATAATTAAAATTCTAATATGAGGTTTTTAGTGCAGATAAATTACCGTTTAAAATTAAAATCACTCTAATTTAAATTTTTATTTTATTTGTGCACATACATGAAAATCTACGTTTATAGATGGGATATATAGTTTCCTTTAATTTTAAATATTTATTCAAAAGAAACTTCAGAAACAATAAGAATACAACCTATCATTTAAATATTAATCATCTCTGTGATGATTGAAGAATATTATTTGAATTCCAATCAAATATGCTATATAGATTCCTGGCTTTTGACGCAATAATTTTTTTTGTTATGTCAGGTTTATATTAACTTTGAAGAGTTTTTTAAACAGATTTAAAAAAAAAACTAAATAAGGTTTGTGATTCATAGAAACTCATTTTATACAAAGTTAACTTCAGATAATTATTTTTAATTATACAAGATATTGGTAGAAAGGGTAAA
Source organism: Rhyacophila brunnea (assembly GCF_057557595.1). Classification (NCBI taxonomy): domain Eukaryota; kingdom Metazoa; phylum Arthropoda; class Insecta; order Trichoptera; family Rhyacophilidae; genus Rhyacophila; species Rhyacophila brunnea. The sequence continues at coordinate 776,113 of NW_028233364.1, forward strand.
TTAAAAGATACACATAGGGCTATTTGACGATGAAAACCAGGAATATATATTATAAATCTTATAAGATAAAAATACATTTTTGTTATTCTAAATTATGTATGACAGAAATGGCAACTGAACCTGAAAATATTACAACGAATAATTGCCAAAAAAAAATACTTCTAAATGCAGAACGAAATCAATTGCTTTCTGTATATTTCTATTAAATGCCTAATTTTTTATTTTAAATCATAAATGCACAATGTATATTTTCCATTTACAATATTTTTTAAAGTATATCTGCTATATAAAATGCTGTGATTTTACATCTATGATCATCATGATAATGTGTAACGAAGCTATTAAATGTGATTTGAAAAATCAAAATATTTCATATTCAAAGAAACAATGATTTTAAACTAACAATTACAATCATATAAATTTACCAAAAATCTTTAAATAAAATGCAAAATAAGCTTATACGCATTAAATCCAAATATTTTTAAATCAAAGAATGAAATTACATTCCGAGTTTTCTATATAAGATATCTATATTGGCAATTTTTCTTCCAATAAATCATTATGACAACAACAAAATAGCTGATTTTTAGGCACTTAAAACTTATAGAAGATTATAAGCCCAAATTAATTGTTTTTATTTTTCTAAACATTCAAATGCAAGAAAAGGTACAGAAAGGTGCATATATACCTTTAAAATATAATTGTGTTTATAGATAAATCAGTCGAAAACTTGATTTTTATATTTTATGAAGCGATAAATGAAATCTAATTTTAGTTGTATCAAGAAATAATGATATGAATCGCAATAATTTTTTTTTTATAAAAACTTAGATGATATTAAGATGAAATTTTTATAGATATATTTTAGTTAATATACTTAAAGTATATATAAAATCAAAAATACAAACTTTCTTTATATACTGGAAAATCTTTTTTGGTTTGATCAATATTATATATATAACAAATGTTCCAATAATAGATTTTACGGTTTATTATAAAGTTTTTAATTCTATTATTATAGATTTATATAGAAAAACGAAGCTGTAAACTGATCTTAGATTTTAGTTTAACTATAACTGTAACAAATACAGTTCTTTTGGATGATATCTTTTTGCTAAATTGTTAAGATAACATTTATAGAGCCAGGATAGGCAATAATTTCTAATACAGGTGCAAGCTAATATTCTAACACTTAAAATTCATCATCTATATTTCTTTAAAAACAATAAAGATGTAATGTTATAAAATAACTACAAAAAAATTATATAAATAATTAAATATAGTTAATTTTAAGAATTTAATACAGTTCACGAAACAGATATCCTCTATATAATATAGATTTTAACTCTTATTTAATATTTTATCATAATTAATAATCCTAAGTAGTGATTATTTGGATATGGTGCACTATAGTTACCAAAAAGAAAGCTTGAAAGACCATAATATGCTATAAAATATTTATTATTATGTATTTAATAAAATTATTTTCGGACCTCGTCACACAGAGCTTTGCACAAAAATCAAATTTTTGTAAATATTTCTTTTATCATTTAAAATAACCGCATAAAAACCAGATGAAAAAACTCTATTATTCAACAAAACCTTTTTTTTCAAGCTAACAATGAATATATCCTTTTATGTCGTTTTCTTATTGGTGTTTCTAATTTAATACCATTTTTATCCTTTCACCGTGTTTTATGAACTCTGTTTTAGATCTTTAAGGTCTTTCTACAATTTACAAATTTATTTTCGAGTTTAAGATCACTACAGGCCCTTTAATAGGCTTTCACTCTAATAGATTATGGATCCCTTTTGGTTTTTTTTAATTTTTTCATGGTACTAAGATTGCTCATAGTTACTTTACAAGAAAAATGGTTTTTTGTGTTGTTATTTTTATTCCCACAATATACCATAAACTCAGTGACGCCTATTGTATTTTCTCTTACCAAGTTTCCCCACATCAAATTTTTCAATTAAACCTTTCCCCTTATTTTATTATTTTCTAGTGCTATTTTTGGGTAAATATTCTTTTAATAATTCTGCACCCTTTGCTGTCATAATTTTCAAAACAGTAGCAGCTTTAATTATCCATATTATCTGTGTCTTCAATTGAAAGAAATAAAAATTGGTAATAGTTTGCTAATTTTATTTTGAGTATTGAAAATTTTTTATCTTTTGTTAAGCCCATTCTAAATCTATATTTATTATTATAGCACCTATATGAGATCTAACTGCATTAATCTTAGCCATTCTAAACAATTTTTTGCAAAGAAATTTCGTTTTTTGTTTTAGGATTTTTTATTTTACTTTCTTCTTTGATAAATACATAACCTAGTTATGAAATTTCATTAATTTAGGGGTTAAGAAAATCCAAAACAGAACATTTAAAATGAGACGGCAAAGAAAGGACGGAAAAAATACAAACAATTTAAAATTTCACAGAAATAATCCAATTTTCAACTCATTTTCGGCCGTTTAGATTTCGGAATTTAAGTAGAATTTCACCTATAATGTGTGATTATACACGTAGTGTGTGTTCATAAGATTCCTTCCTTTGCTTCAGCCAGGTTCCTTGTATTACAATATCCAAAAGAACCAAACCCACCATTTTAATGCACATTTTTTATGGACTGTACATATTCATCATCAGCATCAATTTCTGCAATATTATCGACAAAAAATGTGTCATGTGCATCTCTCGAAAGATGGTCTTGAGGCTGAAATAAAGCGTCAAAATTCCAGAAAGAAGATTCGACATATTTATATGTTCTCATTTCTGAAAAACCAACTTGTATAAAAATATTTTTTATCTCTTCTTTAACTTTCATCAGTGGATGTAAATTTCCCTTTTCTGGAAGCTTTCCTCGAGTTTCAAAATTATATGGCTTAAATTCGATATTTTATGTGAACCATTTAAAATAATATCAGAATTTAGATCTGTGGTGTATTCAATCATTTTAGTTTGATAGTTTTCACCTTTTCTCACAACATACGATATTATTTTTATTGCCCCAATAAGCTTCCTTTTCTGTAAAGATTTTAAATCTGTTGTGTTGATTTCTTTATTATTAATATTGAATAGTTTTAATTTGATATCATCTGTTACGTCTTCTATTTTTCTTAAAACCATATCTTTGTCTCGATGCAACCATCCATTTTACAGGGCATGACCCAAACCAATTTTATGGTGCTTAATATTTTCGATTTTCAATCCTTTTTTCGAAATAAAATTACATATTAAACACAGGGGATCCATTTATGCTAGCGTTTTTACCTTCTTCCGTTAAAATATATTCCATTCTATCAATCTTTTCAAAAACTATCATACTCCTTGATTCATATTTTCTTAAAATTGCGTTTATTTTTTCTGTAGTTTCATTAAGTTCATCAGAATACAGAACATCTTTTTGGGATAGCTCATTTATAATTATGTGCGCCAGATTGTCTTAAATTAAAATAATCGGTAAAAAAATTTAATTGTTCCTTCCTAATATATTAACTTTAATTATTTCAAGCAGAATTTTATATTTTTATTACAACAGTTGCATTATGACTTCTTTAACAAATCATCACTACAATCTTTCTCAATACATATTCCTTTTTAAGACTTTTTACTTAAGCTATAATCCTTTTTATCAAAATTTGTGCGCATTATTCTGTCTATCTTGGTATTCAGATCCCATAATACACGTCATATTATAACCTGTTAGGACATTTTCCCATGTTGTTACTGATTTAATATCCGTATTTTGCATTTTTAAATCCGTTGATATCATTTACTTATAATATTATTTCAAAGTTTCTCGTTTTTAATATAAGTGAGCTTATTAATACCAGTCTTTCTTATCTTCATTAATAGGGATAAATTTTCATTTTTATCATAAAAAATCTAGTCGTACAAGCCATAATTTTATATATGATGGAATTATAGTTTCTACCTTATATCAGCATGTTTGTGTTCTATTATTTTTGATACTTCGTGTCGTCTGATTTTCTTGATACTTTTAAGTTATATTTCCTTGTGAGTAGGAATTATATGCATCCTATCGCTTAATTATTTCTTTTTATATCAATATGTATAAAAATATTATTGTTATAATATTCTAAAGGACTGTTATTTAATGCCCCTTCACAGTATTGGCACTTCAATTCCCCCCTAAAAATAGATGTATATCCTGTTGAAGCGTGATCTTACTTTATTTTATAGAAAGATTACGATTTTTACCATTCTGATGATCTGGTTTTGCTAATTATTGTGTTTCTGTGAATGCTGAAATGTTTTCTATGCTTTTTTTTTATCTTTTATCATTACAATAAATTTTACTTTTTTTCTTCTTAATATATTTGATGCATATATTGATTAAGTTATAAATATTAAGGCTATTATAATCTATTAATAAAAATTCTCTCATGTTCACTCTTTTTTTATATATGCAGCTCATCTTTGTGATCGGACTTTTTCTGTTAAAATTTGTTAGCTATCTTTATAAGCTCTTTCTCATTCCAAAAATAAAATAGTTCTCTTCTGTCTATTATCCTTTAATATATATTCTTTTGCTTTCTGGATGTAAATGAGCAGACTATTTTCTAAAATTTACCTTATATAGTCATTTATTTAATAGTCCTTCAGTTCTCGGGATAAAACACCTAGAATGTTATTATGAGGGTTAAAGCCGTGCCGATGCTATTTAAAAATCTTAATCCGCTATAATTTTTTTGTCTGGATTGGAAGTTCTAATAATATTTTCCTCACAAGCTGATTCGTAAGTTTTTTTTCTTTATTTCGGATTTACTATAAAATAGGATTGCAAGAGATATAATTATCGATATTTTTTATTATAATTGTACTATATACGTTATTATTTGTTATGTAATGACTTGGGATGGAGTGGTTACAAAATTACATAAAAAATATGTTAAGGCGTTAAAAATCCCAGACAAAGTGGAAACATACATGCAAGCTCTCCCACTTCTAAGAAACTTGAACTCGTCTTATTGGAGAGAAGAAGATCAGTTGATATAGATAGATGAGGGAAAGGAGTTAAAAGATGCATTAAGCAGTTATGCAATATTCCCAATGGGCTGACCACACTAAATAGACAAAATTGTTAAAAAGAAACTTAAACCATAAATAAATTTGATACGCTACCATTTATTATAAATTTTATTCTCTCGATTCTAGTCTTTTACAGTATAAGAAAAATATTGTTTCTTTTTGTATCATATTTATGTTTTCTTGATCTTTGAGACAAGCCTAGATCTCTAATACATATAAAATGGTTCATTCTATTATATGATTCATCTAGTGGCCCGTTTACGGCGTTGACTTACAAAAATCTTAAATATAATAGAAGAATTAATGTAATAAACATGATCAAGATATCAAATTATTTTACTTAGAAATATATTCGACACAAACTGATGCATCATAAATATAAGAAAACAAATTTACTACGACTTTTACTTCTTATATCACCAGCTTTTTCTGATATTATTCGAGATGCATCTTTTTCAATCTTATAACAGAAAAAGAATAAATATATATAAATTGTTAAGAATTCACCCATATTTTTACCAAATTCAAGTTTTATGCACAAATATTTACATGATTAACTTCTTAAGTACGTTTACCGTTAAAAATAAAACTTAAAGCATTAGAAATTTTTGAATTTATAAATTCTAAATATCACACAAATAGAAAAAATAAATATTTGCAATTCAATAATGTTTTTTTTTAAACTAGAAATTTGACTATGCTTTATTTTTGAAATTAAATTTATGGTTTGGGATGTTTATGTGAAAACCGAAAAGAATTAAGCGCGTTAGACATGTAAGAAATGAAAATATCTGTCAGATTACTTTTGCTTTTGGTACTTATCACAATAAAAAAATAATTAAGACCTTTAGAAGCAATATTTTACAAATTAAAAGTATTATAATGTCTCTTTAGCAAAAGCCATTATATTTTGACTTTTTAAATGTCTTATAAAATTATCTTTTAAAACTTTCTTTGAATTATACTAATAATTTTCTGATCGTGTTTTAAGAAAATGGGTTTTATATATTTAAAAAAAAGAATAAGATTTCTGTTGGTCGGATGATGTTAAATATGTATATTATAGATTACAATACATATTTCGTGTCAAAATAAGTTTTTATCTGCTATACTACATCTTAATTAATGTTTCAATGATTAATTATAAATATCCGTTTTTTATTTTAGACTTATTTATTTACATGTTTTGTGATAATTTCCCCCCACACGTAACCAATCTAATTTTCTTTTAAATTAACATGTACTTCACTTGTACTAGGTTAAATAAAAATTATTCCTGGTTTTACTAATCACTTTAGTCATATAATAAAATACATTTTCATTGTTTTTGTTATATTAATTTTGAAATCTATATATTGCACGGATAAATTTTTTTTAAAATCCATAATTTTATTTTCATATCATTTTTTTTAGACAAATTTACTGTCATTCGTGGTTTTAAATTTTAATAACATCTTTTAATTGCTTTGTCACAATTTCTATTAATAATAAATAATTCTTTTCAATAGTTCCTATAAATTTATACTCTGTTTTCTTCGTTGTATGATACAAATATACTTGTTTATGGTCAGCCATTACTCTTTAACAGTGATAAATTACAGCTGTGCCTTAAAATATATACTTCTAGACACAAGGATCTAAATTATTCATTTAAAAAAATTTTCTATAATTTATTTTTTGGATCTGGCCACTATTTCCCATAAAAACCTTTTTTGTGTTTTTTTGCAATATTTCTTCGTTTTTCAATTATGTTTGAGTTTTGTACATGACCTCCGTAAAATCCAATTTATTATAATTTTTAGTGAAAAGGCTGAACATGTCATTCTTAACGAAGAAAAATAAGATAAAGTGTAGAAAAAAAATCAATCACCTTCATTAATAAATAAATCATTCTAATTTTTTATACCCTTAGGATTTTAAACTAATCAAACAAAATAGACCAGGTATTTTCTTATACGAAAAAAAAGAAAATATTATTACGCTGATCGAAATAGTTATAACTAGATTTATAAACATATCTGAAGTTGGAAATAAGAAAAATAGAGGCCATCTTGGCGAATGAACTTGGTTTAGTATACAAATGTAAAAAAAACACCATAGTTAATGACTTGAGATGAGAACATTACAAAATTTCACAAAAAATATGTCAAGGAGTTGAAAATCTCAGATGAATAAAAGCATACATACAAGCCCTCACACTTCGCAAGACACTTGAACTAATATCATTTGACATAATAAGAGCAGTTGACGAAGTTAGATCAGAGAAAGGTGTCAAAAGATTTGCTAAAGAGTTTGGCAATATTCCTTATGGGTTTTATACATCTCAGTAGATTTGATTCATGAAAAGAAGAAATTTTAGCCGTATATAAAAAATCATGAGCGATTCATATTTTTTATGGCCTCGGCATTTAATAATAATATAACTGATAAACATATAATGCTCTTTATATGTTTATCAGTTATAAATAAATGGTTTTCTATTCTTGGGATTCATTGTCTGACGCATCTCGCAGCCTTACTGAGTTTTCCTGTAATGAATTTTGAAGATATCGATAAAAATATTTATACATTGCTGCAAAACGTCCGATTTTATGTTCAATCATTATAAAAAATATATACACTATATTTTACTATTAAAAAGAGATCAATTTTCATATTTAAAAATTATAAAAACGATATTATTCTTTTTCTAACATAAGCTTATCATGTTAATTCCATTATATTCATTTATTTCCTATTTTTTTCATTTATTTGTCCCTTAACCTGCTTTAATTATTAGATAATCTTCTATTAAACAATCTCTGGTGCTATAAATTTAAAAATAGCGAGCAATAATGTATTCATAAATGCACTTTTCACATAAAAATCACGTTTTTTTGCTAATTTGTAAGCAATATTACTTTCTATTTTAAATTATTTATGTATATTTGATGTTTATTCCATTTTTGGTTTGTTGATATTTTTATAATTTCTTCCTTTTAAAACACCAGTATAAGCAAATACAATAAGAGAAAGATCAACAAATTTTTTTTGATCAGCTAATAATAATAAAATATAGAGGGGTTTGGTGATCAGAAAGATGTAAAATTAAGAAGGATATGTTATAAACTAAGCAATTGACTTGATTTTAATGTAGAAATTTGAAAACAACTTGAGAAACACACCTTTATATAATACAATTTTTACGCCTTTGGAATTTTTCATATGTACGAGCTATGTTTGAAGGTTTCAAACCAAATATTATAACATATTAAACTGAGATAAACACGAAAAAATAAGAAAATTGCTGAAATTTTGTTGGAACTATGAATTTTATTTTTATAATAGTTTTAAATGAATCATTTGAAAAGAAATAATAATTGTAGCTGAAAATCAGATGTTTATAGGATAATACAATCGTGACCACGATGTCAAGATTTTTTTGGTTTTAAGATCCATGGAAAGAAGTTAAATGAAAAAGTCATTGTTGCATCGGTAGTTGAGGATAAGAATAAAAACACACTAAATAATATCTTTATTTCTAATATTGACAAGTAATCGATTATACGGATTATTAAAAATATATGTATATATATTGATTAAAACTATAGTTAAAAATGTACAAGTGATGACTCAAAATGCGGTTTTAATATGAATGTGGGTAATTAAATTAATATCATTGAATGAAGATTAAGTGCAGATATGTAGCTCATATCTGAGTAGTATTGAACGAAAATTAATATTACTCCCTATCTCGTGTGTTTTATGGTGATAAGAAATAAAAAAAGCGACACACACATCAATTTATTATATTATTTATAATTTTTCATATTATACCTTTTTTATTTTTTTAGAAGCTTACTACAATGTTTAATATTATAAAAATCAAAAAAAAAATGATTTAAGAGACTCATAACGAAGCTTTAACCTAGAATCTTCAAAATAATACAAAATCAATATTACCACTATAAAAACTATGTTTGAAATATCTTTCCATGCAATTTGTTAATTCCTATAATCAATATTGTTAGTTTATAATTTCGTTTTATTTATTTTACACCGAGCTATTTATTTTCTATTGTTATGCCTTTATATAATTGTCATCTATTTTTACCAACAACTATTGGCATAAAATATTTGTTCCCCTAACTCTTTTAAAAATTTCGTTTACTATTTTTTTACTTCATAGGATCATGAGTCTATAATCTTACCATGTTTTTAAATTTACACCATTTCATTTTTATCAATAATTAAATTACCTTTGGCATTTGTTCTTGCATTAAAAATTTTAATATTCTTAGTAGTATGTTCGAATTTGCATTTTTTTTAGATCATATCTATTTCAACCTAAATGTAAAAATCCATTGAATTTTATGAAATATTGGTCTAATTTTTGCAACACTAGCACACCATATCAATAATTAGCACATTCATATATCGATTACCATACAACTTTCATAACAGGTCATAGTCTACATTAACACAGCATTGAACTCATAAACTTTTCCTTTAAAACGTTGTCCTGTTTCTAATATTAGTACTTTATGTTCTGTAGCTAAAAGGTATTCAACTTTCAAATAACTAGTATTCTAAATTTTTGATGCTTTTGTAACTGTAAATAATTATTTTATATTGCACCTTTTACATGGGACTTTAAAAATATATTATTGTGCACAATTATATTCATGATAATTTAAAATCTACCACCATAGTTTTTAATTATCATTTAGAATTTGTAGTTGAGGTTAAATTATCTCTTTATATGTTTTTTTTCTAAGTTATTTACCGCCTCCTTTTCATCGATTATCAAAAGATCTCTTAATCTCCTCTTATTACTGTAATACACGGTGATGTATTATATCTACATATTTGAATTAAATTTTATAAAATAATTACTTTGGAAAAAAAACGTAATCCGATTCAAATATCATCATCAAGATGAATTATTTCTTGCTCTACAATTTTGTTAAATATAAATAAAAACAGTACATTCTATTGAGTCCGCATATTTTTGACAATAAAAGCATTATTTCTTTGTCTAAATCTCAATTGTTCATATTTTAAAACTATTTCTTTATGCATAATAAAAAATATTTTCAATTTTTTATTTGTAATTTTTTTTATATCGCTATTTACCCCGCATTATTTTATAATTTATCCCAATAATATAAAACTTTAAATATAATTTTTCCTTTATAAAATTTCAAAACACGCTTTTCATTATCTATATCACCTTTACATCACACCCAAAAACAATTTTATCGAACAATTATTTGCTTAATTATCACTGGAATGATCTATAAAATACTTATTTATATTTCAATCCTTTTTACTTTGTAGCATCCCTACATCACTACGAACATTTTCAGGTTTTTTTATTGTTCTATTTCTAAATATCTAATTGGAATATTGTAAACCAGCCACATTTGAAAAAAGATATCCGCTAGAGGTTTCTACCGAATCCAACTCCTATATACCTTGTTTTTTTGTCTCGTAAATAGCCCTCTTAACCTTTTGTTTTTTTATAGAAAATGAAAGTTGCGAGATTAGTATAAAAAATTTATGAATAGAGAAGGAATCCATGTGAAAAGTCGGAAAATGATTTGCGATTTTGCGCCACCAATCGATTCACCGCTGGGAGTAAACATCTCCATCATGTCTATGGTGGATTTTATTACTTGCGCTATCATTCGGAAATAGAATTAATTTGTCTCTGCGCCCATCAATTGTCTTTTAAAGTTAAAGGATCTCTTTAACAGTGGGGGTATTTTAACTGTGTTTGAAGTATCCACAGCTTGGCGAGATTAATTACTAGTTTTGTAACTTATAAAATCTCATGTGGAGGATGAATTCGAATCTTGAATTCTAAAAATTGAAGAATAAAGATCGAAGATTCACACTACTCAAGTATCGCCACTCTATGACGCGACATCCTTGATAAAAAAACATAGGGCGGTGCAAGCCTCTAATTTATTTCTATATAGAACGTAAAGAAATTAGAATATCACATTAAAACAGTAATTTTTTTGAGAAATGCAACATTAAAAAACACGCAAAATAGCTTATAAAAGACGGATTAAAATAAATACACAAAACCTTTATCGATCATAAGATTCAAAAAATATTCAAAGTGTATATTTATCGCAATGCATTTATTTATTAGAGGTCAATGTTCTAAGTTTTTTTAACGGAATAGCCTGTGGGATAAAAACTTTAAAATATTTATGAATTTATACTTGGTTTCATTTATATCTATACATAAAAAAATGATGAAAAGCTTTGGTTTATTAGTATAGAAGCAATAGTGTTACCATTTCATGAATAAAGACTATATTTCAATCTTTTTGTATAATAGGAAAAAAACATGCAAAAAGATATTTAAATGTTCATAAATTGATTTATATAAATTTGTTTTTTTTCTGATGCGATGAATGAGAAGTAAGATAATTATTTTTTTTAAAAAATGTATTTTGAGGGCTTTATGAACATAATTCTATTTTCTTGCCGAATTGTGTGTTATCTAAAATATGCCTTTATAAAAAGACTGTAATGTGAAATTCATTTAAATTCTTTGATGGATTTAATAGACTTGGTTTGGCACTAAAAGACATAGCTACTTATATATAAAAAGTGACAAAAATAATATTATAATTTCTAGCTTCTATTGCCATATATGTTTCATGATCAAGAGTGATGCGTTTTAAAATAAAAAAACTAAATATCAAATAGATTGACATCTATGTAGTTATTTATGGCAGATATTTTTATTTTCTTATGTACCAATGTAACTTCTATGCTACGCCATGGTAAGTTTTAAAAGATGAAAAACAAAAAAAGGATTACCATTGAGGTGAAAGAAATGTATTGAATTCTATAATAAATCGTACTATATATTTTAAAAAATTAAAATGACTTGTACAAAGTTTTGACCAATAAAAAAAGTACAGCACCGTGCTTTCCCGAATGATCGCTCGCTTAAGTAATCACACAGCTCTCATATTCTTGACTTCGGAGATCTGACGGGTTCCGGTAATTTTATATGGATATGGCCGTAATACGAAAATTATTGAATTACAACATTATATTTTCATATAATTTACTTAATCCTCTATCTATTTATTACAACTGAGGGACAAACAAACAAGGGCATATTTAATAAAACATTATCACTGTTTTTACAAAATTTTATTAAATTTTAAACTCTAATTTATAGAGTAGAATGGAATTATCAGACGAAGTAGAAGCATACATGCAAGCTCTCACACTCCGCAAGACACTGGAACTCATCTCATTTGAGAGAAGAAGATCAGTTGATAAGATGGATCAGTGGAGGGTGTCAAAAGATGTATCAAGGAGTTGTTCAATATTCCAAATGGGCTGACCACGTCTAAATAGATAAAATTGATAAAAAAACTTAACACATAAATAAAAAATTATATACATGGAATTTTAATCATAAACACAGATAAATCTACAATGTAGTTAAGATAAGATTTAAATAAAATTTAGAAGTAAAATTAAAAATCAAATCAAAAACGTATTAAGGTAAATTGTAAAAAATTAGAAATCAATAATCTTAAATTCTTAACATTTTTCATATTCTAGTAAATCTTAGTACCTTATGATTAACTTTCATATAAAATATTTATGAAAATTAAGGTCTTTTCGAATTGAATACTCCCTCTCTTGTTTCTTATTTGACTTCATTATTGAATGATTCAACAGCCTGGGTGTTTACTCCCGCCTCAAAATTTACAAACACTCTCGTGTGTCATACTGTATGATTAATAAATCCTAGTTCGTTAAGTTTACAGCGTGAGTTGTGCTCTCCAAAAATCAAAACTTTTTGGTATTAACTTGTCTAATATTATTGGAATTAGTGTCGTTTCTTTCTTATTATAGGTGACTAATGCAGTGCCTCCAGTTATGAGATAGCATACTCAACGATACCTAAAGCGTATGTTTATTTTGATGGAGCGCTACCTCTATATAATACAATAGATGACTAAGGCCTGTTTCATCAATCTTAAAAATCTTGCGGATGCTTACCATTTTTTTATCAACGTTCTGAAATTATTCTACATGTGCTAGAAATCTTATGATTATTTATTTTTAAGTTCTTCTAATAATATATAAACATAACGGTATTTCGCGATTGGTGTACCTACCATCCGTATAGAAGATGCAAAATAAATTTTATAAGTCATCTAAACTTATAAAAAGCACCTTTCTGATAATTATTTTTTTAAAACCGAGAAACTACAAACTCAAAAATGTCATCCATAACTAATAGTTATTTTTTTATGTTTATTATATTCTGGATTTTTTTTGTTTAATTCACATCTTGTCTAAACATTTATAATTTTTGGTTAATTATAAATACGATAAAAATTATCTGCCAGTCTCATATTTTCTGTTTCAATCTTTTTTTTTTAAATAATAAAAATATATATTTCCGACGGGGATAAATTCTCTGATCCATATTTTCTTTTCATTTAAAATTACACCGGTCGTATAATATTCTTCTAATACCGTATTCGCATATAAGTTTTAATGGCAGCTTTAAAATTAAAGCTCAAACAAAGTGCATAAAAATAAACTTATTGTGTTCATTATTTCAAATTTATGTATAAAATCCCCTTTTTAAGTTTTTAAAATCCGAATTTAATTTAGAATTGTCAATGATAATCTAATAATTTGAATGCTTTTCCTATCTTTGCGTAGCTTGTGAACCTATACACCGCCATTAAATTCGAATAGATCAACACATATGTTATATAAGGGTCTATAAACAGTTTATTAAGGTTATGTGTTGATTGATTGATTGCAACTTATTTATAGATTAAGTGTTTTTTCGTGAATATTTATTGATAAATAATGTATTTGGTTTTTCAACTGTATGATTATAAATATATGGCGATGAGTCTACATCTGATCCTTATTCTGTTGCTGTTAAATTTTCCGAGACTTAGAATAAATTCAGGTTCTTATTATCCATTATGTCGAAATAAATTTTCATCTTCAATAAATTCCTTCTGGAAACTACTGAATTAAAGCATGCCCATATAAAAACGCAAAATCAAAAAAAAAATCAATAGAATAGTGGCGATAGCATAATCAATTTTAATTTAAAATGATATAAAATCAGATGTAAAAAACCAGCTAAAAAAGTAATATTTTATAAGATGGGTGTCCGTGTTATTCTTATAATAGAAAAAAATTGTGATACTTTTAATTAAGAGCATGGTAGATCCTGTTTATTTCGACTATGCCAATTATCAATTATTTCGGCCTTAAAAAATACTCTACAAAAACTTATAGACAATAGAACTTAAATCGATTATTGATGATTTATACAAATAAAGATTAAAAATCAGCAAAAAAAATGGCTTAAAAATAGAAATAAATTGCAAAGGTGTGATGATAAAATGTTATGAATCATATAGTTCTTAAATATTCAGTATTTTTAAATAGTATATTTTATAAGTCTAGACTGAATAATGTAAAATCATAATGAATTCGGGTGCTATTTATGTAGAAATCGACTTTTTATTTTTTATACTATGTTTGTGAGCTAGACAAAAAAAGTGGTTGGCAACTAAGGGTGAATATATCACATATTTTAATACCAATATATCATGAGAAATTAGAAGAGATGGGTTCTGCATCTCAAATAAAAGAAATAGATGGCACTAAATTTGAAAAGTAAAATATTATAAAAGATATTTTCTTTACAATTAATAGGTATTTTGTATGATTGAATGTTTTTGGGAATGGATGGTTTGCTAGCTGTTTTTTAAAAGCTGATTGAAATAGAGGTTGCAATATAAGATGGAAAATTTAAAGAATAAAGACCGCCTTATCTATTTTTATACTAGGAAAGAGTATAGTTATCTTAAAAACGGGTTCGCATGGCATCAAAAAATTTATCGCTTCAAATATTTTTTAGATTCTAGAACCCGTGTAATTACCAACACAATAGAAGGAACTTGGTCAGAAATTAATATGAATTTTTCATTGCGTGAAACGACCAAAAGTAAAATTAATATTTATTTCTTGTGATATTTGTACTTAAAAAAACGAGTCTGACTATCTTTTAAAAAATAATTAAATAATAAATTTATGTTAACGGGGTGGTATGATTTAGTGATTTACAATTAGGCGCTTTTATGAGTAGTCACGGGTTCCATTCCCTCCACCCCTATAATTTGTCATACGAATTTACTCTAAAGACAAATACCTAAAGGAGGCGCTCAGGGATAAAGTAAAAAATAAACCATAGAGTATTGACAAGTTTTGAGAAATAGGAGGCTGCTGTGTAAGCCGTTGAACTGTTCTACCAGTGTGAGAAAAGGATCCTACACCGTTCCGCAAGGATATAGGTAAGTGTAGAGTGTGGTTGTAGCTTGTAACTCTTAGCGATGAACAGTAGACAGAATCTTATTCCCTCCACATAATGACTGCTTCCTATGAAAAAAGGCCTAATCCACGGTGATTACGGGTGAAAATAAGTGCTGCAGGAGTCTCAAAGAGAGATGCAACAGTTAAAAAATGGTTCTATAAGTATAAAGCGAACTTACTAAAGTAATAAATTAAAAATATTTATATTAAATACATTTAGGGGGAGTTAAAAGAAATATTTGATTATGGGTTAATTTTAAAATCGGGATTTTAGATTTACTGTTGAGCGTTACGTGATTTATTCACCTGGGCCCATCATATCTTTACTCTTGGCTTTATACTCTTCTCTTAGGATTATGATGAATATTTTAATTAATTTAAAATTTATGATCGCCCGAAGGATCTTTAATTATTTTTAATGCACCATCACATAATAACAGTTAGCTGTTTAAATGAAAAAAATGGAAATTAGTTCTATTAAGATACTAAATTATATT
Organism: Rhyacophila brunnea; assembly: GCF_057557595.1. Classification (NCBI taxonomy): domain Eukaryota; kingdom Metazoa; phylum Arthropoda; class Insecta; order Trichoptera; family Rhyacophilidae; genus Rhyacophila; species Rhyacophila brunnea. The sequence continues at coordinate 792,046 of NW_028233364.1, forward strand.
GCCTAATAGATGTTTGAAACCATTTTTTCTGATGATTTTGAATGATCAGACATAACATTTTATGGTTTATTTGTTTTAAAAGAAATTAAATCGCTTTTAAGTTATTAAATTGATAGTTATTATTGTATAAACATGTATATTCGACCATTATAGATCAATTTATTCATCGTAATTTAGATTCCAATACATCTCACGGGAATCTATGGGATTTTAATTTGTATATGATGTGATTACGCGTATGAACCCTTTAAGACCTATCTAAAAATTATACATGGCAAAAATACCTTTTATTTTTTCAAAAGCCATTAAAAACAAAGAAATAGCCTAAATTGTGCTTGTTATGAATTACTATGCTGGATCTAATAGATTTCATGCTCCTTAATATTGCATTAGTGCAAATTTTTAGAAATCGATATATTTTATCAGTTATAAATAAAAATATGCATAAATGAACTTTAATTTTCATGGATACCTACAGTGAATATTTAAAAGTGTATTTTTTACTTGATTTGTAATTTATGCTGATGTGAATCGAGTGTGTTTAAGGGCTATGTAATTATAAATTCCATACTTTAAAAAGCACATCCGTTGACTCTGTGATCAAAATGGTTTATTAAGCATATAAATGCCAAAAAAATTATGTTGATTCAAAAATTTGATTATTTGTGTTTTCTTAAACGATGTATTTATAAATTTTAAAAAGGATTACTTTTCTCTGAAGTGTTTTTTCAAATTACAAATTAAAACAAACATTTTTTACTTTAAAAAAATAATTCGAAATCATTCTAGATTAATTTTAAAAGAATTAGGTCAAACAGCTTTCAATGTGTAGATTTTAGCGGTATTTTTATAACTATATAGATACAGATGCACTAGAAATCAATATAAATGGTCAAGGAATGAATTAAACATCTTTCAGGATATCTAAATCTGTCTTTTAAACATTAATAAATCTTGATATGATATTTAAGATTTAAGTCATATTTTTTTCACCCAAAATTGTTATTATTGAACAAAAAAATGTAATGCTTAATTTATAAACTCTTTGACTTACGGTAATTTCAATATATAAAATGAGTTATATGCTTGGATTCTTTATTTACCATAAATTATTTTTATTATTTCATCTGATGCTTATGTAAAGTAAGTCAAACAAAAAATCCATGCTTTTGAAAACTATAAAGATGTTTATAGGTCTTTGCTTACTATTTAAAAATAAATATGATCATTGAAACCAAAAGTGTTTTTATTTCAGACGAATCTAATTTTGGCATAAACCAAGTATTATATTTTAATCTATGTTTTTAAGCTGCCAATTACAGTTTTTAATTTTTTTTACGTAAAAATTTATACAATTTATTCGTAATTAAATAGATTAAATTATATATATTTATGTAGATTAAAAAATAGTCAATGATTATAAATTTTCGTTATTTTTTCTATACAAGGAATGTATGCAAAATTACAAAATCAAATTATAAGTGATTCAATCGGCTATGAATTCATCAATAAACTCTTGGATATGATAGTAGAATTAAATTCTGCAAAAAATGGAAATTTTTTGTTCTCATCACATTAAAAATTGTAATTTTTTAAGAAATATTTTTCATTTGGCGCCCATGCGATTTTATTTTATTGCAATAATTGGCTCAAGTAAATAAATATGGATTTATTTGGATAAACATGATTTATATATTATATGATAAAATAGTTTTAAAAAGATATCTAAGAGGCTAAAATTGTTTTCAAAGCCTATTTTGTGTCAAGTTTAAGCTGATTTTTTTCTTAAATACAATATCTGTGTTAATTAATCTTAATTGAGTTAACCAAATATTGTATATGTAATATTTACAATGAATTTTATACTTTAATAGAGACACGCATATTTTCAATTTTATGACAAAAATTACCTTCTATGCGATCATTTTATTATATGTAATATTAAATAAAATGTAATAATTAATGAAATATATGATCAAGGTTCTATTTTGTATGTTTTTTTCTATCTAAAAAATTTGCACTAGATTTTTCTAGGGTTTATGAATGCTTTTGAAAATCCCTTTTTTTTTGTTTATATTCTGCTAAGGCCTTTATGATATACACTGTGTTTATTTGAATTTTTTTGAAAATACCTCGATTGTCTTGAATTTTTTACCGGCAAAAAAAGAAGTATTATATCATGTTTAAACATATTCTGCACTAAATAAAATCACATAAGAGTATATTTGATTTATTTCTTAGTTTTAATCACGATAACTTGACGTTCCAAATAAAATAATATTAAATATAATTATTTTGAACACACAGACAAACCTTTGGATTGTGAAAAATCCTTGATTTAATAGGTTTCGAAAAGAGGAGAGATATTTAAGAAGACTTTGGAGAGAAGAAGATAACCGAAAGTATAATGCGCTGTGGGCACAGGGAATCAAGCAAGCTGTGCTCGAGAACAAAAACTAAAATTATACTATAAATCTAGCCATAAATAAAAAATAATAATATTTTGAACAAACAGAAATAAAATTTTTATGTTTAAATAAATACTTTAACTAAATCTAGCTGTTTACACAATTATAATATCTCAATGCTTTTTGTAGAAGGGAATTTCACTTGTACTAACGCAATACTTAATATGCACAAAATAAGGATCAATTTATTTCCCCATGATCCGGATTTATTTGGATTTTGTATTTCTTGCTTTTTAATCACCGTACCGTTTCTTTTAATTGATTCTAGAAAAGACACGAAAACATATGTAATAATATCAAATTAACCCTACATAGGAAATTAATACAAATATCAATAGAAATAACAACTATAAAACAAAAATTATAATTTTTATTTTAACTTTAACTTTTTTATTTACTGCCAATTTCTGATCTAACTAGCAAAAAAATAAGATATTAATTTTATTGACGCAAAAAATAATGTTAAAATTATTTAATAATTGCATATTACTCATCAATTAAATTTAATTTAAATTTTATACTTCTTATTAAAATAAAATATAACTTTTTATTTTAACTTTATTTATTCTTCGTCTTGTTGGCTTAACATTGCAAACGAACCGATTTCTGTATTCGATTGAATCACATTTCCATAAAGACAATAAACAAATGTATTCAGAACAGTAGATTTATAAAAATAGTTATGGTCAAAAATAATGTTGAAGTTTGATATTCTTGTATTAGTTGAAAATATATTTCCGTTGCCGATAATTACAGTTTTTTCTCTATGTTTTAAGGTATCCCTTACGATTTCATAAATTATTTTTTCTTCTTCCTTTTCTTGATAGATTTTGCATCCAAAAATTCTATCAATAGAATTTTCAATTTTTTCTCCAATTTTGCAACGATACATAATTATATTATTATTTCCAATTTCAACAAAATTAGAGATTTCTACTTTAGTGTTTATGATACAATTATCTCCAATAGTAGAATTATTCATTATTATACAGTTTTCCATAATAATAGTATCATCTCCTATTTTAACATCCGATTCTATTATGGTATTTTGTAAAATTATTACACCATTGCCCCATTCAAAATTTTTTTCAACTGTTGCAGATTTATTTATGGCTACAATTTTTTTCGTCTTTTTATTTCTATATATATTATAATGAATATCATTAATTTTCCCACTTGGGACATCATAAATTTCAATATCCAGATGGGAAAAATTGTGATTACACCGTTTCAACCCTAATTTAAATTTATCTTTCCATACTCTTAAACTCTTCCAATTAATCGTATTATTTTCAATTATTTTAATAAAAATCATCGTTTTAAAACAGTTTTTAAAGCTAATAATGGTATGTTTGATTATTTTAGTTCTTCGAGATATGAAAGTTTTTAAGAATTGTTTGTAAATATTCGAATTCTTATGTGTTTTCGACATATTTTCACAACCAGACATGCATTTATGTATTTTTTCTAAGAGAGGAAAAACTTCATCTCTTCTAACTACTTTTTCAAGCATATAGTTAGAGTTCCTGATACATTGGAAAAAAAAATCCACTTCCATTTCCATTGGTGATATATTTTCCATTTTCGGTGCTAAAATAGGATCCTGTGATTTATACTCTATATTAGGCATATTTTCGGCGGGAAACGTGGGATTAAAGACATTATGATTCTGATGACTCCAAGAATGATAATTAGACGCCCATGGGCTTATAAATAGTGTGCTGTTGTGTGTATTTTGATTACCTCGTATTATCGGATATCCTTGGTGCGAATTTATATGTTGTATACTTTGAGCTCCCATAACAACAATATTCTCTCTAGGTGAAACATTATCGGGAAAACCTTGAAAAAAATTTCCGGCATTGGCATTACAACTGAAATAAACACCATCATATCTTGAATTTTTTATCTTACAAAGAAAAGATATAATTAAAAAATTTAAAGTCATATTTTAAAAAAACATGAACCTATTTATATTTAAAATATACAGTTGAAGTTTTTTTACTTAAAATTGATGGCACAAAAAAGGAATACATGTTATTTTATCGGACAAGGATATTTTAGGAATAAATCCATCTGTCAAAAATAATCTTGAATGAATGGATTTTTTGAAATAATAAAAGTCACGTAAAAAATTTAATGTATTAAAAAGTTATTTTGATATGAAAAAATGAGATAGAATGAGAATTTATCATAATATAATCATTTTACACCCAATTTACTACCGCTACTTTAATTTTTTTTTAAGCTTAAATCGATTGGTTTCTTTTGTGCATATTTTATCTATACTTTTGGCTATTTCTTCTTCCCTTACAGCTTTACCTATATCTATTCTCTCTTAATAAAAATTATTAGTTCAAGCATTTTCCTCTTTTATATGGTTTATAGAATTTAACATATGTAATAGATATATTTAACAATCATACGATTTTTATATGATATTATTTAACAATTTGAGATTTATTTATGTGGCTTTAATTTTGATTTTTTTTCTCAAACACAACTTGCTTTATTCACTGTTCTTACTGTGTATTTATACTTTCGGCTATCTTCACCTCTCCGAGATCTTCTTCAATATCTCTTCTCTTTTCGAGAACTATTAATTCAAGGGGTTTTTACAATCCCAAGTTTTTTATACATGCCTCGATCTGGTTCATGACTTCGAGGTTCTTTGTGGTTATATTATTCAACATAAAATCTTAATTATTCCGAACATTTCCAATCACATCACTTTATTATATCGTAAAGATCTTATCGATTTTTAGAAGCCATTGCGCGAAATTTTAAATATTTACACATTTCTATTATGTCCATACAGTCAGTAAAAAAATTTACGATTCATTTTTATAGCATCCAAGAATATTCATCAAATAAGAAATATATTGTACATTCTATACGTTCGAATCCTTAAAAACCGTCTATAATTAATCTAAATTCTAAAACTATTGAAACCATGAATTATCTGTTTTAAAATTCCCTTTCATCCTGCTTAATGATTTTCGCGGCTAAATTAAAATAAATGTGCAGTCTATATTTGTTCATTACTAAAATAATTAAAATAGCATCTAAATATTTCTGTTGTGATAATTTGAACACAAATTTATTTATTTATGGGTTAATTTTCAATATTAAGTTACCAAAGATCATAAAGATTCCCTTCGTGATAATTTGGAAATAAGTAATATTATCATTAAAATTTTCAGACTTAAGACATTCAATATTTATTAAAATTCTGGTATCTTGATTAAAAACAGGAGCATCTTTAAAAAGTAATGTTTTGTGACTAAAAAGTCTACAAAGAGAGACTCATTTAAGATAGATATTTGCAGCAGGATTTTTGATTTTATCTGATTGAAAATAAATATAAAATCCAATATATATAAGAATTCTTGAGTGTATTTTGTTTTGGTAACACAAATATTTGAGGCAAAAATTTTCTGAAAATTAAAATACGATATAAAATATAGATATAGATTTCGAAAGAAATTATCTTTTAGATATCATTGGGAAGCGAAACCAATATTTTGATAATGCTTTTCATATAAATTAATGCTCAGATAGTGCTCTATTTATTGATGTTTGTACGGTAAAATTTTGTGGATAATATTTTTAAGATATATTATTGGTTAATTATTATTTTTTAAGGAAAAATGAATGGAAATTCGACTGAAGTCGTTTTATTCCATCTATTGTTCGTATTGTCTATATATGCGCTATTCTACAGACCGAAATGTCGAGCATCTAGAACAATCAATCATATAAAAAATTAATACATGTAGATCTAACTAATTTTATTATTTTAATGTCCTAAAAAAACCGAAAAAATGATACATAAATTGACCCTAATGACTTTGAAAGCAGTAAAGTTCTTTTATAACACAGGGAAGGTGATAAATATGCGAGAATTCAAAAAAAATTACATCGAATTTAAGAATAGAAAAATTTATGGAAACAATTTACATAAATACCTGACATATAAAAGATTGTAACTTGAGGATAAAGCGGGAAGAAATGGATTGAATCAGAAATGAAATAATAATACAAACTTTATACAAAATCAAAAATAGAATAAAATAATCAAAAGTTTGTGATTCTTAAGTATACCATTCTTAGTTGTAGTAAAACTGGCACTGACAGAAAAAATTAACTTAAATAGTATAATTAATTTTGAATGAATATAAAATAAAATTAATAGTCAAACTTATCAAGAGATCCACCTTTAAAGAAATTAATTTATAACTTATCAAAATATCCACCTCAAAGAAATTAATTTAGAAATATTTAGGAAGAAATCTGAAAGAATACGCTATAACATCTAAAAAACTTAAAGACTGAATAAGCATGGGTCTATAGAAAAGTGTTAATGTATAAAATTAAAAATAAAGCCCACAAAATTTGTTCATGATAAAAATAAATAAAAATGCGAAACACAACATTAAAAATGTGTATTTTTTGTATTGTTATAGATTAAAATTTGTGTTTATTGCATAAATAAAATCGAAAACTCTTTCATGTCCTAAAAATATTACGTTTGACTTTAGTGGATCTTTATAATTGCCACAATAAGAAAAATATGACTCAAAAAAGTGGCTTTACTTGCCTTGTTAAGAATAGAAAAATATTTTATTATTAATATCTGACACCATACCTAAGCAGTTAAAACAGTTTTTAATTGACATTATGATGAAAAAAAAACTATTTAGAGATTATAATAGTTGCCATAGCTAAATGTGAAATGTCTTTATTTCATGATAGAATATCATAAATTATAGAAAAAAATACAATCCGCCGATATTTAGTCCAATATAAATCGAAAAATTAATTAATGAATATCAAAGTGAATACTAGAATGAATTCACACTTCATCATATTAAGTGGTAAATTAAAATATTATTACACGATAACAGCAGAGTGTGTCTCCTTAATTTAAAACGGGAAGCAATTATAGACAATATAAACATAGCATAGAACTATAAATGCGAAAATACGATTTGATAGCAGCTAATAAAAAATAAAAATTTTTTTTTTTCGGAAATATTAAAAATTATGTTGTTAAATGTATTAACTCAATATCACCAAAATTATCTGAAATAACTCAAATTTTGAAACACAATCGAGACATACATCCACGCTATATAACAGATAAAAATAAGAGAATCTATAATAGTATTAAAGAGAATATGTATTGAAAAGAGATATAGATACTATGTGCTCACAAGAAACTAAACAAGTTAAGCTTTATTGAAAAAAAACAAAGCTATAAAAGTAAAATTAACCCATACATCAACTTTTCGATGCTGTTTTTTTTTTAATGTTCTCGTATAACTTGGGATATAGTGGTTACAAAATATCATAAGTCGTATATTAAGGTGTTAGAAATGTCAACAGGAGCAGAAAAATGCGCACAAACAATAGAAGAGGAAGGCACTGACATAATAATTATTCTGATAAGAAGAAGCATCGAAAAAGATTGTAAATATGATGAGGTTGAATGAATACACAAGCAAATTTGTCTATAACGGAATCAATTTTATGTTTAAATAACTATAAAAATCTAAAATCTAATTAACCCATAAATAAAACACAGTTTTTAGCATGCATCGAAGAGGATATAGCCAAGAGTATAGATACGACCTTCCTAAGAGAAAACAATCACATTATGTTTTACAGGAAATTATAAAATTAAAATACCGTAATATATTAATAAATCAAACACTTTTTATAATGCAAAAAATTATAAATCTCCTAATATTTTTATAAAATAATCCAATATTTTTATTTTTAAAGCAGCAGAACCTTAATGCATTATTTATATACTGAATTGAACGATGTTTTATAAAAATAAAAATTAGAATATTTATTCGAAAAAAAGTAGAAGCAATCATTATGATTAAACTCTTTTATATTAATGTTTTGTAATTATCTATCTGAGATGGGAAAAATACCCAATTATTTCGATTACACAATAATTTTTAGAATATTTAAACTAAAAAAATTATATAGAATCTTTAGAGAATTTTCTTTATGAGTGCAGTTTTGGTAATTTTTGTTTAAAAGGCTATTGTTGCACCATACAAATTTTTAAAAAATTTTATATATCCCTATACTTTTATTTCAATCAAAAATATAAACATATCGTTTGCCAATAAATTATCGGCCAACAACCCCCATGTATCATTACGTTACAAAAATTTATTAAACACTAAAGAGCATAAAACTGTTTTAGTTTATGTTATAAAAAAATATTTGTAATAACCTTATAATCCCACGAAAAAACTTAAAAAGCATATAAATATAAATATTATTTTTATTTTTTCTTCAAAGGCTAAATTCTAGTAAAAAATATATATTATTTATTGTATTAGAATGCACTCTTTAGTTTCTTAAAGACATAAATAAATGCGGCATATACGTATATTCTTTTTTTATTTATTTATGCATTGTATTTATTTCTTTAAAATATTTTTTTTAAATATAACCTTCTCACATGCCATTCGGTATACTCTAGACGTATAAAAAAGATAATTTTATATGCACATATAAGATATGTCGCGACTTTAATTCAGATTCAATTGAATTCTCTATAAAAATAAACATTAATCAATCTAAAGAATATGAGACATAAATTCTCACGACAAAAATTTTATATAATCAAAAATCATGGCCAAATGATAACTTTGTCCATGAAATTAAAGAGATTTCATGATTAATTTATCTAAATTTACAATATAAGATATCTAAAATTTTATGGGAAATCTATCAGACGCCTTGGTAGCTTATTTACAAGGATAATCGATACTGTAAACATTTTTCACAACCTTTATAGCCCATAATTTTATAAAAATTCAAATTCAAAACTAGTTCATTGTCTGCATCGAGCGAATCTGTTTATAATCTTTTTGAATAGCTTGATAATTATTAAAACTATAAATAAAATATTTTAAATAATCTCTTATATGAAAAGAAATATATCTTTATATTAATATTAATAACATCTTCAATTACAAAAATAAACTTGAAATCAATTTAATTATATTATATTTTTTCATTATTTCAAGCTACATAACTTTCTTCATTTTATCTATCTATGAGTAGAAATAATGCTGTAAATAAACAGCATAAGGATTATCTTCTTTTGATAATAAAAACTTATATGTGTTTTGCACATATCATCTTGCCTAAGATTCTTATTTATCAGCATAATAGAATAATTGAATTAGAAAAACATATTATATGCATTTATGCAAAAAGAATATTATATTTTGATTTGTTCAATATAATACACTTTGAATTAATTTTTTTATTATTTAAGAATAAATTTAGACTTCATTTATGGATCTAAACCTGACTAAAGTCGTATATTTTATATTATATCATGATTTGAGGCTCTAAAATTAGTATGCTATTATATTTGATCCTATTCGCCTTCTTTTAGGATGATATTTTTATTATGTTATATATTTTATTTACTCTGAAGAACCGAGAGTTTTAATTCATGATATTAACATAAATAACAAATACAATAATACCTTGGAATAAAAATTTATTATATTTAAAGGGTTTTAATGATTTTTTTTTGTATTTAGATATTTTATTATTATTTTCATTTAAAATTTTGTGAAGCACTGTGATTCTAGCGCAATATTTATAAATATCGTATTTTGCTAATCGGGATTTTTTTCTTTAATTTTTATAGCATGACAACTTAGAATCTAGATAAAACAACGTTATTTTTATTTTAAGATCAAAAGATTTTCAATTTTTTAAAATAATTTTTAGGATGACCATTTAAGTTTTTAATACGAAGTTAATTTCCCTTTATTTCTGTGGAATGTTAAATATTGCAAGTAAAAGCAAAAAAAAATTATAGTTCAGTTTCATGTGTTATAAAATACCTTTTCTTCAAGAATTATCAACTAATATCGCTTTTTATTTTTGCTAATTTTATTTTTTAACTTTTATGATAAAATTTAACAGATGCACCTGTTATATAGATGTTAAATTTCAAGTGATCTAAAATTACGAAAAAAAAATCACGAAATATTTTTTAAAATTATATTTCCGTGCGTTATTCATAATGGGCAAAAAGGGCCATACTTTTTGGAAATTTTGTGACATAAGTAAATATAATGATTTTCTGTATATTATACGTAAACATGGTACAAAATAAAAAATGTATGCTCAGACTTTATTAGAAAAAATTCAATAAATTTATTGCTTCAAAGTTGCTATGGAATTTTTTTTGATGATTCAAAATTTAAATTATTGTTGTCATTTGTTTTTTAGATATCGCAATCAAATTTTGGCTTAGAAATCTACTAAAGAAAACATCTAGCAATGATAAAAATTAAAATATATTTATTTTGCTAAAATTTTATCAAAAGGATATTAGTATCCAAGATTAATTTATCATATTCTTGTTTAATATAATAAGATAAAAGATGACTTTCAATGATTTCTTATATAAAACTTATTGAATTAATTTCAAGCAGGTTGAATCAAGATTCAATCCCAGTAAATATTTTTTTCAACATAAGGAATAAAAACAATCGAAGATACAGACTAAATACGCAAAAAAATTAAGTGACTTAAGAAACTCTAAGTCATAATAAGGTTAATAAACGCAGAAAATGATTGTGAATTGAATAATACGGCACAAGTATTATTATAAATCAGCAATCCAGGATGTACTGTGTTTTATTCAATTAGATGTTGTAAGCCCTATTAAAATCATCCAATAAATAAAATTTGATTTTATCTTAAATCACAGGTTTGTTCACTCAAGATATTTGAATAAATTTAATGATCAATTATGGTAATTTATAAGTCTCAGAAGGAGGAGAGGTATTGAAGAAGACTTTGGACAGGAGAAGATAACCGAAAGGATAAATACGCTGTGTGCACAGGGTATCAAGCTAGTTGTGCTCGAGAAAAAAAACTAAAATTATAACTAAAGATTTGGCCCATAAATTAAATATACTTTTGGTTAAAATTATAGCTAAAAATGTACAAGTGATGACTCAAAATGCGGTTTTAATATGAATGTGGGTAATCATCTAACATGATTGACAGGGCCCATGAATTGCAGCTAATATCTGAGTATAATAGAACGAAAATTAATATTACTCCCTATCTCGTGTGTTTTATCGTGATAAGAAATAAAAAAAGCGACACACACATCAATTTATTATATTATTTATAATTTTTCATATTATACCTTTTTTATTTTTTTAGAAGCTTACTACAATGTTTAATATTATGAAAATCAAATCAATTTATGTAAGCGACACATAACGAGCTTTAACCTAACTACTTAAAAATAATACAAATGCAATATCACCACTACAAAAACTATGTTTGAAGTATCTTTCAATGCAATTTGTTCTTTCCTATAATCAATATTGTCTATTTTTAATTGCGTTTTATTTATTTTACACCGAGATATTTATTTTCCAATTGTTATGCCTTTATAAAACCATTATCTATTTTTACCAACAACTATTGGCATAAAATATTTGTTCCCCTAACCCTTTTAAAAATTTCGTTTACTATTTTTTTACTTCATATTATATTATCATTGGTCTATAATCTTACATGTTTATTAAATTTACGCCGCTTTCATTTTTAACAATAATTAAATTACCTTTGGCATTTGTTCTTGCATTAAAAATTTTAATATTCTTAGTAGTATGTTCGAATTTGCATTTTTTTAGATCATATTTTATTCAACCTCAATGTAAAAATCCAATTAATTTTATGAAATATGGATTGAATTGTTGCAAAACTAGGCCACCATATCAATAATTAGCACCTTCATACATTGATCACCATACAACTTTCATAGCAGGTCATAATCTATATTAATACAGTATTGAACTCATAAACTTTTCCTTTAAAACGTTGTCCTGTTTCTAAAATTAGTACTTTCTGTTCTGTAGCTAGAAGGTATTCAACTTTCAGATAATCTTATTTTCTAAATTTTTGATGGTTTTGTGACAGTAAATAATTATTTCATATTCCACCTTTTGCATTTAACTTTAAAAATATATCATTTTGCACAATTATATTCATGATTATTCAAAATCTACCAACATAGTTTTTAATATATCATTTAGAATTTGTAGCTGAGGTTAAATTATCTTCTGATATGTTTTTTTTTAAGTTATTTGGATATTGAACACCTCATTTCATCTAAATTCAATAGATCTCTTGATCTCTTTTATTGCTTAAGCATCCAACTATTATTATATCTACGAATTTGACAATTTGATTTTATAAATAATTACTTTGGAAAAAAAACTTAATCCGAGTCAAATATCATCATCAAGATGAATTATTTCTTGCTCTACAATTTTGTTAAATATAAATAAAAACAGTACATTCTATTGAGTCAGCATATTTTTGACAATAAAAGCATTATCTCTTTGTCTAAATCTCAATTGTTCATATTTTAAAACTATTTTTTTATGCATAATAAAAAATATTTTCAATTTTTTATTTGTAATTTTTTTCATATCGCTATTTACCTGCATTATTTTATAATTTATCCCAATAATATAAAACTTTAAATATATTTTTTCCTTTATAAAATTTCAAAACACCCTTTTCATTATCTATATCACCTTTACATCACACCCGAAAACGATTTTATCGAACAATAATTTGCTTAATTATCACTGGAATGATCTATCAAATACTATTTTTATTATAAACCTTTTTACTCATTAGCGTCACTACATCATTATGAACATTTTCAGGTGTTTTTATTTTTCTATTTCTAAATATCTAATTGGAATATTATCAAACCAGCCACATTTGAAAAAAGATATCCGCTAGAGGTTTTTACCGAATCCAAAACCCATATACCTTGTTTTTTTCGTCTCGTAAATAGCCCTGTTAACCTTTTGTTTTTTTATAGAAAATGAATGTTGCGAGATTAGTATAAAAAATTTATGAATAGAGAAGGAATCCATGTGAAAAGTCTGAAAAGGATTTACGATTTTGCGCCGCCAATCAATTCACCGCTGAAGGAAAACATCCCTAACATGTCCATAGTGATTTATATTACTTGTAATATTGTTCAGAAATAGATTTTATTTGTCTTCGCGCACATCAATTGCCTTTTGAAAGTTAAAGGATCTCTTTTACAGTGTGGGTATTTTAACTGTGTTTGAAGTATACCCAGGTTGGCAACATAAATTACTAGTTTTGGTAGCTTATCACTTATCATATGAAGCATGAATTCGAACCTTGATTTCTATAAATTGAAGAATATACGCCGAAAATCTACACTAATAAAGTATCGCCACTATATGACAAGACGTCCTTGATAAAAAAAACATTGAGCTGTGCAAGTATCTAATTTATTTATATTTAGAAACTAGAGAAATATGAATACCACATTAAAACAGTAATGATTGTGAGAAGTGTAATGTTGAAAAATACAGCAAAAAAATTTAAAGAAAATACTGATATAAATAGAAACGCAAAAACCACGTCCATCATAAATTAAACTTTTTTTTAAAGTATATATTTATCACATTGCATGTATTTTTAAAGATTTCTTTACCAAGTTTTTTTTTTAGTTAATATTCCGTGAAAAAAAAAAATTTGAAATTTTTATTACCGGATTATATTTTGGGATTTATACATGTTTTTATTTATATTTATAATTAAAAAAATGATGAAAAGTTTTGGGTTATTTGTATAGAAGAAATGGTGCTACCATTTCTTGAATAAAAACTATATTTCAATCTTTTTGTATAATAGGAAAAAAATATGCAAAAAGATATTTAAATGTTCATAAATTGATTTATACAAATTTGCTTTTTTAATGATGCGATGAATGAGAACTAAGATACTAATTTTTTAAAAAAAATGTATTTTGAGGGCTTTATGAACATAATTCTATTTTATCGCCGAATTGTGTGAATTTAAAATATACTCTAATAAAAAGACTGTAATGTGAAAGCCATCATAATTCTTTCAAGGATTTAAAAGACTCGGTTTGGCACTAACAGACATAGCTACTTATATATAAAAAGTGACAAAAATAATATTATAATTTCTAGCTTCTATTGCCATATATACTTCATGATCAAGAGTGATGCGTTTTAAATTGAATAAACAACTAGATATCAAATAGATTAATATCTATGTAGTAAAATAAATAACTAAATATCAAATATATTAAGATCTATGCACTAAAAAAATAATTCGATATCAAATAGATTAACATCTATGTAGTTATTTATGGCAGATAGTTTAATTCTCTTGTACACCAATGTAACTTCTATGCTACGCCATGGTAAGTTTTAAAAGATGAAAAACAAAAAAAGAAATACTATTGAGGTGAAAGAAATGTATTGAATTCTATAATAAATCGTACTATATATTTTAAAAAATTAAAATGACTTGTACAAAGTTTTGACCAATAAAAAGTACGGCCCCCTTTCCCGAATGATCGCTCTTTTAAGTAATCACGCAGCTCTCATATTCTTGACTTCGGAGATTCTGACGGGTTCCGGTAATTTTATATGGATATGGCCGTAATTTTATTTTTGTGAATTACACCAACAATATCTTCTATACTTTACTTAATCATCTATCTGTTTATTACATCTGAGGGGCAACAAAACAAGGGCATATTTAAAATAAATTTTTCATTGTTTTACAAAATTCCATATAAATTAAACTCTTTAAGAAGTTAAAAATCCCGGACGAAGTAGAAGCATACATACAGGATTTCACACTTCGCAAAGCACTTGAACCCATCTTATTTGAGAGAAGAAGATCAGTTGATGAAATAGATCCGGAGAAGGTGTCAAATGATGTATCAAAGAGTTATTCAATATTCCAAATGGGCTGAACACGTCTAAATAGATAAAATTGATAAAAAGAAACTTAACCCATAAATAAAAAATAAATATCCTTTACCGTTTCAAATTTTATTATATATTTTTTTAATTATTTAGAAGTGAAAAATAATTTTGGGGATCGAAAATGGCAAGCAATAGTTTGTGATGATACAACAATATTAACTTTATTTTATTCCATAGTAATCATAGTAATATTAAAATAACTAATTTAGGCCCACAAAATTTGTATTTATATTTTTTTAATACATTCGACTAAAACAAATAATAAGACTTTTTATGTTAATATTTGAAATCATAGATTAGATATTGGCAAAAAAAAAATTTTTAATATTGTTATTATGAGCTAAAGTTGCCATCCTTTATTTATTTTTTTAATAATTTATACGTAAACCTTTTATTGAATTTGCATTATTATTTGAAAGGTTAATTTAAAGATGCTCATAATTATTAGTAGTATAAAAATATTAAATATGTGGTCTCATTCCATTAATAAATCTTTTAATACCTATCAGCTTCAAGTATTTTCAGTAATCTTTTCACATAATCATCGTTTTTTTATTAAATCTACCAAATCTTTCGGTCAATAAGCAAAATAAATATTTAGATTAAAGAAATTTTTATTATTTGTTTTATTCAAGAAAAAACTTAGAACTGGAAAAAATATTAAAAATTTATTTTATTTATACCGTTCCCAAATTTTGTTGTTTTTAAAATTCCGCAAATCATAAGGGATTTCAAGAAAAGCCTTGATCCCCTCTAAAGAGGAATTTATAATATGATGTAAAACTTTACAAATTCTTAAACCTTCTGCTCTAGCATCATAGATGTTAGTTTTTAAGTTTAAAAATAAAACAACGCCTTTGTGCTTTAATCTGTTTTCTTTTACCTGTTTTGCTTCTGCTATTGCTATTGCTATATCACAGAAACCTTGTTTACCATCAGATTTTATTGAAATTTGTATTTTATTTGTAATCTGGCATTTTCTGCCACCAAAAGATTGCAAATTCGATCAAAATATTGTGATTTTCCAATATTTACTTTTGAAACCAAGTTAAATGGTTTATTTTGCATTTTAACATGCAATTCAAATCTTTGAATATATTTATTGTTTGTTTTAATTTGCTTCTCGTTTATGCAAATATTTGTTTGTATTTAAATACGAAACTTATTATAATTAATTTTGTTATATTATAAGTCATGGAGTATTTCGAATTCTAATATGATTTAGATATTTTCTGCATTAAGGTGAATATAAAAAATAAATAAGCCCCATTTTTAAAATAAATATCAAGACATCCGTAATCTATATTGTTCATATAACCAAATTTTCGATAGTGTTTTTACCATAAACATACAATGTACGAGTCTAAAATTGATTTTATGAAAGAACAAAAATAATTTATGGATCACAATTTGTATATAAGATTAAATTATATTGATCAAGTCATTCTGATTCATTCGGATTAAATTAAAACTAAAAAAAATCAGATAAAATATATCATTTAGATGTAGGCTGGAAACTAGATTTTTTTACTGTATATTATTTAGTAAGCTGTGATAAGAATATACATTACTGTTATAATAAACGGGTAATAATAGCCCGTTAATTCATTATAATATTTTCAAATAAAACAGATTTCGTTAATTTATAAAATCTTTTTGTGATAAACATTCATTTGTATTTTATTTTAATCTTTTTTGTCATATTAAGAGTAATGTTTTTTAAGATCTGCTGTGAAGGTAAATGCTTTTTTATCACAAATTAGAAACAATCCTATCAGAAATTTATTTCTTTGCCTGATTCGAATATTATTAACTGTGATATAATGTTAAGATTGTAAAAATTAATCAAAATGTATTATATTGACAGTATAGAAGGACATTCAAGATACTACAAATGTTTTTTTTGCATATCAATGCGAAATTATATGGTATTTGCCAAAATTCATTTTTGCAAATAATATTTTATTTTGAGTGGTAAACAGAAATTAATGCGAAAATTAGACTAGAATTGGGATATCTAAATACAAACAAAATCATGTAATTTCATATCTTATTACGAGATTTAATGTATAAAATGCATCTATAATCACAAAATATTATTTTTTAATGTTCTTACTTTATGTTGGATGTGACTCAAATACGTAATAATTTTATTGAATTATATACTTTTGCGTGATTAAGATCTATAAAAAATACAAATATTAAGAAAATCATTGATTTTTGGTAACTAGAAATATATATAAAATACTAAATAAATAGAGATTAAATTATCTTAACTTTTTCCCTTTGGAATATAAAGAATCGATGCACATAATCATGAAATCTTGATGGCAGTATACTTTAATACTATTTATAGAAAATCATACAGTAGAATATTTTTTCGAAATTTTTATGGCTCAAAAATTTTAGTTGAAAAAATAAGGAAACTACAAATATGATGATTTTATAATCTATTGGTTACATTATTTGAGTAAAATTTAATTTAAAGAATTCAGATAAACATTTCATAATATGGTGCATATCTGGAGTTTAGATTAGTTAGTTTGAATTAAAACATGATTTTCTTGATATAATAATAAATTTAATAGATACATTTATTTTATTAGTTGTATAATTTCAACTGTTTTACCATTTATCGTACCCATGAGTTTCTATTAAAAAGTTTGACTTTAATTTGTCTATGCGTTCTTATCTTTTATTGCCGGATATAATATTGACCCCAGGTTCACTCTTGCCTTTATAAAAAGAAACAATGGGTGCTTCGATGAACATAGGGATGTTAAAATCCAAGGGAAATCTAAAGAGCGTTTATCATGGAAATCACTTTTACCAGTTTTTATATTATCGAGTATTCGATCATTTTAATTCCTTGAATTTATAAACACAAAATTACTCAACAATAATTCGGTTTTTTTGAAAATTCAAGAAACTCTCCTGCTACATAAAAGTGTATTATTTTCTTGTGTAACCAAAAAAAAGAAAGACCCAAATTCAATCTGATTGTTTATCTGGCAGCACTTTATATGTGTTTAACATTTAAGTTTTCTATAAACTATCTCTGTTTTCAAAAAAAAACCTACAAATATTTATTTGTACTGATTGAAATTATCTATTATTTATGTTTTATTGTAGGATTTAATTATTTTTAGAATAGATTCGAAGATCTTAATTTTTATAATACGTATTTTTTTAATTATTTTCAGGTTTTAAAGTATAAAGCCATTCTATTTTTAATACTCTATATTTAGACATTCAATGTTATTGATAAAATGCAGGGTGTTGTATAAAAATATAATAATAATATCTGCTTAAAAATATTACATTTATGTTATTGAATCCTCTAGAGACATAAAGATAACATTATAATTATTTTTATTAATAGAAAAAATACAAATTAAATATAAACATACTTGTACTAGCCTATGATTGAAGTATAATTAAATATATAAAAATCACATTAACATTTTTAATTAATTTTTCACAAAAAGATTCTTAGGCATTATTGTGAAGACACGATTTAAATTGCTTTTATTTCTAATTGCAGGCAGAAATAAGATGAATAATTGTATTTTTTTTAGTTCTGATAATTAAAATAAAAAATAATTATAAATTTTCTAATGAACATTTTAATTCTAATATAATTATTGTTTTCAAATAGAACACAGATATTAAAGTCATATTTCAAGATTATTAACATAAATGTGCATTAATATACAATACCAATTTTAGCTGAAATAATTGACACACTTTATTATACATAGAATTGTGAATTTAAATTTCTTATTGTCATCATTTACTGTATTTCATATAAAAATTTTTCATAAGTCTTTTAATAAGTTACTTGGGTTTCTGCAGCTTAAACCTTCGCATTGCGCAAAGTATTTACAAATAATAAAAGCTTTACCGCTGATGTTTTAAGTTGTTTAATACCTAGATTAAAATTTCGTATAAATTTTATTCGATATAATTTAAAACATTTTTACTGAAAAACTATAGTTTTTGTACTTTTCAACTAAAGTTATTCTTGCATCTCAAGATAGTGTGTAGTTAAAATTCAACAAAGCTCAGCAGAGTTTATGAGTCTTGAGGCAACGTTGACATCTGTCAAGTGTAACCACCGTTAAAGACCATTTTGGGGTTTCTAATTTATTTAACCCACAAGACAGCACTTTTCAATAACAATTAATCATTTATCACATATTTATTATTTAAAGCTTATTATTGCCTGAATTTTTTCTCTCATTTATTCAAAGATTTTAAATCTCTTGATAATTTTATAATTAAAATCAAAGTTTGTAAGTATATTTTAAATATGATGAGTTTGGTAATGGGTCTGATTTAGATCCCGTTTTTCTATAGTAACATGAATTATAAATCTTAAAACAAACACTTTGTGAATTTAATCTGGATAAAATCTATCTAAGGGGTCAAATCATGTCAAAAAATTACTGTTTACCAGCATAATTTTTATTCCTTCATCTGCAAGAAATGTGAATTTCATAAATTAATTTAAAAGTTAGATAAGTTTTATTAAAAGAAGAAAAATCTTGCAATATACCGTGAAAAAATTATTTTAATATAAAATTATATTTTGCATTTGAAAGAAATTTATACATCTGTTTTTAAATAATGGAAGCGATCCTTATTTTTCATCCAAAAAAAAATTACAACATTTTAATAAACCTTTGCATTTAAATTTAATAGGATAGAGAACACATAAAAAGGTTTTAGAATAAACCTCCCATAAAAATCAAGCCGTTTTAGATTACAGGGCATCCTATAGGGTTTAAAAATTCCTCGATTGAAAAATAAGTTAAAATTGTAGACTTAAATAATAATTTATAACATTAAGACTATTCTATCTCTTTCGACTGAAATTAGTAAGATGGGGTAAACCCATTGATATTTTTTTTAAATATTGCATCAAAAGTTCGATTTTTGGGAAATATAAGATAAATTCTTGTAAAAAAATCATTATACTGCAACAAATTACAATCAACAAAAATGTATAAAATTAGATTTGCTTACCGAAACATATTTATGTCTGAATATTTTTTTCATTCTCTGTAAACATATATATGCATATAATCTCGTTGAATTTAGAATCAAGATCCATATAGCTTATGAAAATTTTAAAGGCGCCCTGACCTTGATAAACGTTTTGACATGTCAAGTTTTTTTGGTTTTTAGATAAATTTTTCCAGAAAAAATGTTCTTACGCACACATAAGATAACATTAGTGTATCACTATAAACAACAGTTTTTTATTTTGTAAATAGCAAACGATGCGATGAAAATTTTATAAATTAAATTCTAGTTCAAATGCATTAGAAAAAGGTATAATGGACATAAGTTTTATTATTTATGGGTATATTTAACCATTAAAATACTCTTTAAACATTCAAATAGATATTAGATTAGTTTAATTTGTTACAATATAATTTACACAGCTGTAAAATTCTATAAGTTTAACCATATAAAACATAGTACAAAAGAAAAAAAAGATTGTAAAAAAATTGTTAAGGCAATAATGTGTATTTATAACTTGAAAATAAATTTCTTCGTTTCAACTACATTGGTACAATATGATATGAAGACAAGAAAATCTATAATTGTGCATTATTTTAATTCCAATAGATTCATAAAAAAACACATAATAACAACTTGATCAAAAATAATTTTTTTGTTATTTCTGCTATAAATTTGTGGCTTATGTATTTAAAAGCCATCATAATGTTTTTATTTTATTCCATAATATTAAAAGCAATTTCGCATCTAATATACTTAAATATACAAACAATGTATAAAAATACTCATATTAAAATTTTAAAATCTACATATACACCGTTTAATCTGTTATTTACCACTTTATTGTATTTTCTATTTCAAAAATTATTCAGCAAATAGTGTACTTCATTGTGGTTTTATATTATGAAAGTGCAATAAAAGAAGAATATCATATCAAAAGTTATGGCTCTACCTAAAAATATCGAAAACAGAAAATTTTATATAGATGCTTTATTTACCATTAACATAAATTAATAATTATTTATTCATTAGAACATAAATGCAAACATTTAAAATTCACTAAACACAAAAAGATATAAAAAATATCTAAAATTTAATGAGAGACGCTTAAGCCAGACTAATAAAAAAAAACCATAAAGGTTTAACTTAAAATAAAAAATATTATAAATAAAAAAGGGTATTAATAATAGTGAGTTTCACATTAAAAATAACTATAAATGATCATCAGTAATATTATGGCAATAAACAATTTATGACATGTCTATAAATATAATTAACAACTTTAAACTAAAGCATATTTCTCAACTTACAAAATTATTAAATTATTCTGCATTGTTCGCCATATATTGTTATATTTGGATAAAAATATGAGATTTTTTTAAATGTTAATTATATATTTTTAAAAAATTTTCTTTGGCTTAATAGATCGCTTATATAAACTATT
This sequence comes from Rhyacophila brunnea, assembly GCF_057557595.1. Taxonomy (NCBI): domain Eukaryota; kingdom Metazoa; phylum Arthropoda; class Insecta; order Trichoptera; family Rhyacophilidae; genus Rhyacophila; species Rhyacophila brunnea. Next base: position 813,867 of record NW_028233364.1, read on the forward strand.
ATCATACTATTTAGTAATCTTGGAACAATCACCGAAAAAATTAAAGAAGCTTTTTGATCATTTAAATATAATACAAAAAAATTAACACATTACCTGGGCTTAATTATCTTCATTATTTGCAAGTCTTAGACATTGTCATCTAAACTACAGACATAAGCGAGAAACATTATAGCACAATTATTTTTAGAGCAATATTTTTACGGAAATATAAGCATAAATAAATATATCTCTTAGGGTTATTTTGTTATTTTCATTTTAAATTACATATAATCTCGGTAAATGAATTTTCTTGGATCCAATGCAATGAATAAAAATATAATTAAATCTTTTCATGTTTTGATCCTTTATAAAATAAAAAGGAGCGCTGATCTATTACGAAAAATGTAACATATTAAAAGAAACTAATTTTTCGTAAAAACAGATAATAATATTTTTAGTGATCACGGAATTTGATAATAACCAATTTAGATATGTTTAAATCAAACTTTGACCATAAATTTTGCACAACTCAGCCTATTTATTCGTCCAGTCTCATTATATTTTTAACTTTCTTATTTCTTTCTATTCTTATGCGAATTAACATTTCAATTTTTATCTCAATCCTTATTGTTTGGAATTACGCTGGGATTTGGTTATAAATTTAGACTGATTAATAAACGATTGTGGTATTTTGTTGTACAAACAGATAGTAAAAAGATATATTTTATTGGATATTAAATATTTCCTATGGTGAATATTTATCAACTTTAAACGCTTTAATTCAACATGCTTCTATAAAATCATCAAAAAAGATTGAACCACATGAAGATGTTGATCTATATTTCTTAAAATGGCTATAAGAATTCTGTTATCAAAATATATAAAACAAATTAGCGACATCCTAAATAATTACACACAATTTGCAAAATGAAGCATTAAAAAAATATAAAAAGGTTATTCACAAATTTTTATTTTTCAATGTGGTAATAAATAATATGACAAGCGTTTTGCAGTTCTTGAAGCCGAAAATATAGATTTTTATGATATATACTAATGCAAGTCTCAATTAGACGTCAAAAAAAATTTATTTTAAAAAAATTATAGTATGTTCACATCGAAATTCTCGGTTTTTTTAAACAGTGAATGGCAAACGAAAGAAATACACTGCAGATAATGTCGATGATTGAACTATACAATCACAATATGAATAAAGTATTTGTGACCTTAAATAGATCAAACATGAATGTGAATAAAATATCGATTGATTTAGCCTTATATCGCTTAAATTCTCAGAATACTAAATTTATATGAAATATATTCAAAATAACGCATAGGAAATGCAATATATACTCAAATGATATTCTGCTTTTTTTTAATTGATAGGCTAATCGGCAAAAACTTTTTAATTTAAGACCTATAGATTAAATGTAAATATAATATTTGAACTTTTTCTGTTTAGTTTTTGCTGAATATATTAAATATCTAAAACTACGTTCTTCAGCATGTTTTCAGAGTTTAGTATTAAATAATGATATAAACCATTCTAGTTTTATACTTCAACTGAATCGGAATCATACACACAAAAAAAGGATTGGGGAAGACACCTTTACCAATAAATATATAAAAAAAGAAGGAGCATTAAAGAAGATTGAAACTATAAAGAGGTGAAATAAAGTATCAGCTAAATCTGCTATAAAGATAATTCAGAAGTTTTGCTTCAATAAGATAAAATAGATCGCATTAGCCCATAAATATTTTCAAAAAATGTGCAATAAACTAATCTAAAATTATTCTTAAAATATGCAAAAATATTACAATAAAATAGAAGATGATTTATAGAAAAAATAGAGAATTGTTTCTAAATATAGAGTTTACAAATTTTTAATTAGCGATAAATCACCTTTGGATATTATTTTTGTAGAAAAATACTATTTTATTGTTGTAAAAATAAAATATTCGCTGCTTCTGACAAATTTCATTCAAAATATCCCCCATTTACGTTTCACTCGAAGCAAACAAGTATCAGTTATATATTTTAACCATAAACCTTATGTGTTTTAATTCATCTATGATAATACTTTATTATTCAACACGTATGTTGTAAATATACACATGCTAATTTTTCCCTTTGATAACGAAAAAACATGATAAGAATCCTAAAATGGCTAAAACACTAATTAGTGCAGATATAGAGGCTGATTAAAATATTAAGGAAGAAAGTTATATTAAAAAGATGGTAGATTCTAAAACTCACGCATATAGAAAACAACCAAAAAGATGAATCTTTAAAACTTTCAACATTCAATATTGGTATGAATCTACTTTTTTACGCTTCAAGCTTATTCGTAACTATATATTCACAAGCTAATTACTTATTACATCAAAAGCTTCGAATACGACTTTTATTTAAAAGAAATTATATAGCTATAATCTATACTTCATATAGATGCATGAGGTGGAAAATCCTGTATGAAAATTTTATTGCAAAATTTCTTAATAAAAGACTAAAAAGCGATGAAATTCATATCAAAAATAGTATATTTAAGGATATTGATTTTTAGTCAATTTATAACAATTTATAATATAATCCAATAAAAATTCAAATTAACGAGATAAAGATATTAAAGGAATAGTGGTGGTGGCATATCTCAATTAAATAATATAATTATTTAAGATTTATATTGTATTTTTGCAAAAGTATTGTTCAAACTTCTAAAAATATGACTGAAATCGTCAAAACCATACAAAGCATATTATTGTACATTTGAAAATCACACTTAAATTTATTCGAATGATAAAAAACACATCGTGTTGAAAATAGAAAAATGTAAACGATTGTGAAATAAAAACGCCATTTTGAATACGAGTTCTACCTAGAAAAAGTACCTACGCTAAAATTTAAAGAAAATACGTAAAATAATGAGATAGTTATTAAAAGTGTTCTGAAAATGAATGATTTTAAAATATAAATGTTAATGATATAATAACAATCAAAATCCCAAGAATAATATATAATAATTGTGCTTCTTTATGCGTATACCAAACAGGATGTGATATTAGATATTTTTACATTTTGATAAAAAAACAAGAAAAAAATTGATCAGAAGCCTTATGAAGATCAAATTAGGGGATTATAAAAGAAATTACAGGCAATAGAAGGTAAATCGTACAATTTGAACTATGAATTAAAGTATACATTAAATATAAAAAACCTATATGTGTTTGATTTCATAATACGAATTTCTAAAAATTTAAAATTGATTTTTCAGGCTGAAAGGTGCAATTTATATGGAATATACTATATTTTAAAGCTTTTTTTTTATTATGATGATTCAATGCTATATTTTAATCGAAATATATTTGATCAATTAAATTATCAGAGGCTATTTTTCGAAAATTCTACGACTTGATTCCTGCGATAAACATGTTATAAATTAAAATGTGCAGTGACATGTGGCCTATATGATAAGTATTAATATGGGTACCACTAAAATAATGCCCAAAAATATTGCAAGAAGAAGTAGAAAGACAAAACTCACAGCTGATAGTAAACTTGGCTCCTTATACCGCTCACAAGTAACAAATAAAATGCCCAATAAACACAGAAACAGATCAAAATTCCATGAACTAGTAGCTTCATATATACATGCTTATAAAGCGTATGGTTCGATAAATCATAGTTATCTAATAGTGGTGTTAAGAAAACTTAATGCAAAAATCAGAACATAAAATTTTATAGTTATTATAACGAGTATATATAAAAATATATAAACGATATCAAAAATAATTTTATAATTCATTACTAGCAAAATTAAAATACAGGCTGATATTTTATGACCCCTTCTATTTGTTTTGAGAATACATCCACTAAGTAGAATGCCATCAAAAAACAATTTCTCTTTTTAATATATCTGTGGTTGAATCTCCTCTTAATGACTTGTAATGGGGAGGTTCAAAATTCCATATAAAATATGTCGAGGAGTAAAAATTCCAGATGAAGAAGAAACATATATGCAAGCTCTCACACTTGTCAAGACACTTGAAATCATATTATTTGACAGAAGAAGAGCAACTTTCGAAGATAGATCAGGGTAAGGTGTCAAAAGATACATCAAGGTGTTGTGCAATATTCATAATGGGCTTACCACGTCTAAATAGATGTAATTATTAAAAATAAACTTAACCCATAAATAAAAAAATTGTTCTTATCATTATTTATATTAAAATTAAAGAAAGGAAATAAAAATAGCAAAATTAATCGTTTAAATATTTAATTAAGACTGCAAAAAATTTAAACTACATTATACGAAAAAAAACTGGAAAATTCCCATCTCTAGAATATTTAACTATGCATCATGAATTTAAAGCTTCACTTGAAGCTCTAATTGCTAAAAAAATATTGTAAATTACATTTTTGATGAAAGTTGTAATGGAAAGAATGTTTTCATAACTACAATTACATAAATTTAGGCTAAAAATATTGATGCCATTTTGGATCACACTAATAATTTAAAGTGTATATATTTTTTTAGAACATAAAAATTTACTATAAAATCCATGAAGAAGTTAAAAATCAAGAAAATAATTTGGTAAGAAGAAAGATAGAGCTATTAAACAAATATATAAAATATTTTAAATAATGTATAAATTTGCGTTTCAGTTTAAACGAATCAAAAAATGAATATGATTGTCAAAATTCTTAAAGTAATAAAATTTACATGTGAAAAGCTACAAAAAATCCGCTAGAAATATATGTGAAATCGGCTTTATATTGCATTTTAAGAAGCAAATGTGTTTAAAAAATTATGAAAATACATAAATCATTGTAAAAGCGCAAAAAAATCCATAGAAAAACATATTTGTACTTAGTTCTATAGACGACAATAATAATGAATTACGATATAAATAATTTTATTGGTCTATTTCTTTTAATCTATTTGTTTTAAAGCAAAATCTTTAGATTTGAACTATATATGGGTTGATCTTTAGAGTATAGAGCAATTGAAAATAATCAATCAACTGCTAGATACGAAATTTTAGCATTTAAATCGCGTAAACCTAAGTAAAAACAAATATTATCGATTAATTTTAGTAGCAGTTCGCAATGGATTTATTAAAAAAAAATGTGAATATGTCATTTTTAATATATATACGTTGTTCAAAAATTAAAATTTTTGATCATACTGGGATTATATATAAAATTTTATGTACTGCTTATTGATAAAGAAAATTTTCTCTTTGAAATTTCTTATAGAAACTGTTCACGGTATTCTAATAGATACAAAGAGCTAAATTACAGGCAAATATAAATGCATCAATGAATAAAATATAGATTAAGAAACCGACATTGTGTGAATTTATTTATAAATAGCTTATTCTACAATATAAATTACAATTTATTGCGTACTAAATAAAAAAAGACGTTTAGAATGAATGATTGAGTGTAAAGGCGTTATAAAAAACAAATTAAAAATTCCAGTAAGATACAAAAAAACCGAAATCATAAACAAACGTATACAAATGAGATTTTTTGTCAAGATTTATTTTCAAATTTTGTTTGCTCTGTGCAAGATTTAACTAGGCAGTTAATTATATAGAAAATCACCATTAACAAGCAGCAAACATATCGAATTTTTTAGAAGAAGAGCCACTCTAAATTCATTGATGACTGAAAAAACAATCGGCTCTACAAATTAATAGGGCTAAAAATTAAATAAATCAAAAAAATCGAGTAAATAATCATAAATGTTGCGAATAGGAACAAATCATAGGCAAAAAAGATAGGTTTAGTTACTTTGGAAATAAAAAATATAGTTTTTCCCGAAAAAAGCAGAAATATAGGAAAAAATTAGTGATTAATTTATTTCAACGATTTCTAGTGTGCACAAAACTAATCTTGAAGACAAAAAATCTATTCAATATTTTACAGGATTACATATAATAATATTTCTATGTATCCACATATATTTTTTAAACCACAAATAAATACCTATGCTTCTTTATTTAGAAGGATTAAATATTTACGGAAAATCACTTAAATTTAATAGCGATTCATTTTAGTCTCTTCTAATCGTTTTCACGATGTTTCTATTCAGGCTATCCCTACAATAAACCGCTTGCTATGCTACACATAATGTATGATGCATGAATATTGACATGTAATTAGGATTGATATCAACACTGTATATTTTTTTATTTCTTTATACATACATATATTTAATTAAAAACTAGAAGTTTTTGCTGTTTAGAAATATTATATAAAATATGCTGTAACAATAAATTTATCCATTCACTTAATTATTTTCGCATGATAAAAAATTTGTGGTCATGAATATATAACTTATACTTAATTATAAGCGCTGTACTGTTTTTTAAGAGCTAATTCATTAATTATTAAAAAAACAAGAAATTATTTTGATTACTCTGAAATACAATTTTTAAAAAAATTTCTTTGTGTCTGACTATCCCATATGTTAAAAAATGGGACTGTGTAGTGACACGATATCATAAAAGTGCCAGAAGAAACTAGATGTCACAAATCAGATCATCGCATATATACAAACCTTGGGATTGTGAAAAACCCTTGAATTAATAGGTCTCGAAAGAAGGAGGGGTATTGAAAAAGACTTTGGAGAGGAGAAGATAACCGAAAGTATAAATACGCTGTGCGTACAGAGAATCCAGCAAGCTGTGTCTGAGAACAAAAACTAAAATTACGACTATAAATTAAGCTCATAAATAAAAAATACTTTAAATGCTTTTTATATATAATATAATGTGCAGATAGATTTTTACAGTAATTTTAATGAAAATCTGCAGTATTATTCCACCTAATCGACATATTAAGATACAGAAAAGCACACAGCAGTGAAATTTATCGGATTAAAAATGAGTAAATAATGAAGCAAATAAGATATATACAATTAGCTCTGTAGCTTGATATAAACCCCAAAATGATTTCTTTCTATAAAAAATATGTATGAAAAATATAGTAAGATCCGAGTAAATGCGCCTTTAAAGGATTAAACACAACAAAGGTTTATCTGAAAAATATAACGGATATCTAATTAGATATATTATGATTTTTTGTGACTCTTAGGAATCTAAAATTTATAAGTCTAAAACATTTGATGCTAATTATGTGAATCGGATGAAATAATACGATTTAATTCATAAATTATTCAATTTAAAGTATGCAATTAGTCCCAAATCAAGAAATTATAACAGATTCCTCACTTTTGATTTTGGAAAAAAAATTTTCAAGGGATGAATTTTGAATCTTTAAATGTATCAGTCAAAAAAATGGCATAAATCTCGGGAATATTACTTTAATGTGTATTGTGTAAAGATTAATATTTGCAAACAAAAGTTTGATTGCAGCTATGGGTAAAAAATACTTTAAATATAAGATACAGAAATCGGAATCCCGCCAAGAGACTTTTTTTATTATAGTGTAAATATTTAGGTATTTTTATTAAAATAGGATGCAAGGGTTCAAAATAGTATAAAATAATGCTTTAAATATAAAACCGAGCGTAAATACTCAATTGAATGAGCAGATGTTTATGTAATTTTTTTGCCTCCGTACTGTCAAATATTAAAATGATCGAAAAATCATAATGTAGTGAAAAAAATATTTAAATCACACAATCCAATTAAGAGGGATTATTTTTTATAGCCCCAGGAAATTCATTAAATAAATGATCTGAATCTGACTTTTATAATTTTTATAAAAATGTATTGAAGGCGCAGTTAATAAAATAAGATCGTATTTTCTTTTAAAGATTCAGGCTAAAAATTTAAGGATTTTATTTTTATATTTATTAATTTTATTTATGTTATTTGTATAAAATTTATAAGATTTCAAAATAAATTGCAAAATAATTAAATTAAGTGACATATCGTGCATTAGAAGCCTCTTCCAACCCCTTAAAAAATAAAGAATTGTGACAAAATTTCTGGGGATATAAACAAGGGAAATACAAGCATTTAAAACTTCCGATGGATAATTTTGAAAAATATTAGAAATGTTTCATGCATTGAATTTGTAGTGCAAGTATAGATTTAAAATCCATTATGATGAAATCGAAAGTATATCATTTAATTTTTTATAGATATAATCGTTCAAGTACTTTGATAAATCTTTTAAAATCGTGTTTTTGATGTTTTTAATGGATTTTAAGAGTTTTTATGTATTTTAGTAACTATAGTTTAAAGGTTTCGCTGTTATGCTATAATTAGTTAAAATGTTTATTTATACTATAATTTGGTTGACATTTTCGATTTATACTATAATTGGGTTGAAATTTTCGATTTATATAGCTTGAATGGTCTTATTTTTGATCCAGTTGAGATTTCTATAAAAAATCTAAAGTCTTTTTCATTTCAATAAACATATTTCTAGTGTTAACTTATACCAACACATTCACAATTGTTCTGAAAGTTAAAATATTTAGGTATTAAATGTATATAAAACCGAACATGATAAAAGAAATTTTATAATTCTATCATATGTAACCAAATCACGTGGATAAAAACTTTATAAATACACTAATTAATTGATAATTGCCTTAGAGCAACTTATTTCACAGCATGGGTATCTAATCTATGAAGCGAATATATGGATCAAATCCGCTGTTAATTCGTAAATAATACAGGCTTTTGGAATCATTTGATCTTAGTATGCTAAGGGTTACGAAATAAATAACTAATAAAAATATTTCAGAAAGATTGGATAGTCCTACTTTTAAACATTTCTATGTGGTATTTTTTGTATAAGTAGTTTTTTTGAACAAGCAAAAACTGATTAGCAACAATTTTAGAGTGATATGCGTGCTAATATATATTTCACGGTTAACACCAAACCCTTACCATATGGGTACGGCGTTATATGTCTCTGTATAAAAATAGCAGTTAGAAATATTTTATCTCACTTACATGAAAATTGCCATAGATGGGGCACATTTTGCTGTATGATTATGAAATTTTTATTATTTTACTTTATAAATTTTTTCTGGAGAAAATTAATCTTTTTAAGATCATTACAATCGAATTAACACCAAGTTATAAATTATAACTAGGTTTAATTATGTGACAAAATGACTATTTAATATAAAATATAATATAATATTTTTTTTTGTATTTTAAGTTATAAGTATAATATATTTGTCAATCATTTTTATGAATTTACGGGGAGTACAATAAAAGTATTAATATAATTAAATTATCATATAAATTTTCTGGATTTTATTTATTTTGTTTTCTTTTGTAAAAATTATAGCCCACTCTAATTCAAACCAAATTATTAATTTGGTGCTGTTTTTTTCTAAAAACGCTGTGAAATAGTACATTGCGTTCCTCGCTGTCATATATCGGGATAATCTTGGGCACATTTTCGGAAATATTGGCGAAATACCGGTCCTTTGTAACAAACTGTATTGCTATGTATAACCAATTATGTTAAACCCCAGAACAACATAATTCTTACCCCTATTAAGCTGAATAAATTTTTAAATTCTAAGAAATAGCTGTTTCATTACACTTTAGAAAGGCTAATTTTAAAATGTATGTTCATAACTCTGAATCCCCAGCAAATGTATCTAAGTTTTTTTATTCATTGCTAAAGTTTGGGTTCTTCATTAAATTTATCAAAAATCCAGTAGATTTATACCGAAAAAATAATATATCAGCTTTCTAAAATCATTAAAATAATAAAAAATCGATCACATAAATAAATTTGAATTTCATAAAGTGTTTCAAGAAAAGATTAAATCGAATAAATTATTGCTATATAAATTAGAACTAGTAGAAAAATTGAGGCTTGATAGAAATGTAAGTTTAAAATTACCTATTTATTTTGAATAATTTTAATTTCCAATAAAATCTGCAATCTGATCTTCGATAAAATACTCTTTCCCACAATCTTCACATTTAAGAAAACCTTCACACACAACACAGGAATCCAAAAACCGATGAACAGATTCGATATTATTTAGATCTAAGTTTTGCATTAAGTCACAATCATGGCCAACTTCGTATATTTCTTGGATCAGATTACGCAAATACTGATTCGGTTTCCCATCGCAGTAAAATTCGCGTTCGAGAGGTACAACCAAATAATTATTTTCATTTGGGCATACTGTTTGTATTTTTTTGGGGTGTAGCAGTAATCTTGTGCTGGTTGAACAGTTTGTGCACTTTAGAATTGATTGACATATGGCTTTCATTTTATATTAATTGTACGGTAGTGAAAATCCATAACAATTTAGAAATTTATAGATGTTCAAATTTTAAATTGAAAATCATTTAAAATATGTATTTTAAAGACTTTAACTTGCGTAAACAATCATAAACAAATAAAAAGTCGAAAAAATTAAAATTTTCAGCAAAAATATGGAAATCCATTTCACTGAATAATTTACAACTCGAGAATAATTTAATCTTAAAACCCTTCAAAACTCATATAATAACCCGCGGTGACAATCTTATGAGCAAATTCAAATTGAACAAAATTTTTATAAATTAAGTTATTTTTTATTTATGGTTTAAGTTTATTTTTATTAATTTCATCTATTGAGACGTAGTCTGCCCATTTAGAATATTGTACAACTCCTTGATACATCTTTTGATACCTTCCTCTGATCTATCTTCAACAACTGTTTTTATAAAATAATACTTGTTTTTTTATGTAAAATTTTATAGAAAATGTGAATCAATTTTTATGTGGAGGAATAGATATTTCAGTTCAGTTGCTATGTAAAACCAATAAACTGATGAATATAAATTTCTGCCCTCTTCTAAGATATTTATGGTGTTTGGAACTTTAAATAAAACATGGGAAAGATATAGTTTTTTATTGGATTTTTTATGTATGGTTTTAAGCTTCGAAATAAAATGCAAGCCCATAACGATAGATCCGAAATGTGTAGGATAAATAATATTTCTAAAAAAAACATATTGAAATAAACAAAATTCGCAAATATCTCTAAAATTGGCCCTGATAGGCTCATTTGAACAATACATCTGTCAAAAAAAACATAAATTTTCTTGGTTTTGTATTGATAAAAAAATTATGAATCATGAATTTGCACTATTTTTAAAATATACTTTTTTTTAGTAAATATGTCGATAGTGTTTAAACTTTATATAATCACGAAACTTAGTATAAGGATATTTAAATTAAATATGGCTTCTGTCTAATAGATTATATTATATATCTTTGAATCTCGAATTTGGATGTAATGTGGGTTTTTTAACCTTTTATTTTTTGAAAACACAATAAAATTGTTTATATTCTCATATTTAATTCTTTCAACCCTATTCCCAGCACAAAAAAATATTCCCAGTTATATTTATAGGTCAACTTTTTTTTATCTACGCAAAAATATGCGAAATATTATATTTATAAAGAACTTTGAAATGTTTTTTTTTATTTTTAACTGAAATAGGTGAGTAATAGTATAAATTAGTGATATTTTACTAAAATTTTTAGAGGCTATATATAAATAAGACTAGTTTCGACATTTATTGGTTTAAATTACTAATTTTATTTTTATTTTTTTTATATTTAAATGATTTATACATATATTAGTATGTTTTTATATTTTTGAATTCAAATTTATAAGAAAATCCTTTTTCGAAGTATTTTTCTTCTTTTCAACCTGTAAAATTAAATATAAAAAGCCTTTAAATCGAATTCTGTGCCAAATGTTTTATTTGAGGTGATTTCAGTTAGATGCAAAACCAGAAGTATGAATAATAATTTTTATTTTTAAGAATGTGATAATGTAATTAACAAAATCAATAAAAATTAATAGAATCATAATCAATTGTTTAATTAAATTGAAGAATGGGTTAGTTTTATAAATTCTGGAATATGTCTTATTGATTTTATAAATTAGCAGGCATAAGGTTTATTTTATGCAGACGATATTATTTTTTTATAATGTTCTGCAAATAATATTAAAAAAACTATATTGGTATATTGTGTTATATAATATATACCATCAATTTATTTATGATATCCTCCGAAATCTGATTATATGTTCCAAAAAATTATGAGTTAAAAATATTTTAATAAAAAATTTGTATTTTTAAACACGATTCAATATACATTTTTTTTCATTTTTATTGGTACTTCTAAGGCTAAATATTAAGATGTTGTTTTTTTTAATGTTAAGCAAAGTTTATAACTACTCAAAATATTTTCTAAATTTTTTTCTCTTGTTCTTCTGGTTTTAGTGGTTTAATGGGTGCGTAATATTTTCTTAATAACGCATCTCATTATAGTATAGCAATTTTCTTGTATTATCAAGTCTCTGCTGTGTATAAAAAAGACTATTATTAATTTATTAAAATAATACAACCCTTATTGTACGGAAGTAGATAGGTTTTTGAATCCATAAAGGTACCTTTTATTTCATTAATTTCTATTGTGGCAAGTATTTATGTTATTTGTGCACATGGTTATCATATTTAAACCATAAAATTTATTTCTTGATATTCTATATGCATTAAGGTATATTTAAAATATAAATTTATGATATAATTATTATCTCAAGGATAGTTTTACATTTTATTATGTCTTTCTTGTTTATAATTTCTGATTCCATTTCGACTTGGTCTAGGACATCTAAAATTATTTCCAATTTATAAACTTATTCTGAATATAGATTACAATGGTTTTATATTTTACAAAAACGGGCCTAGAATACTAATTATAGTGTAAAAATTAGCATCTAAGGAATAAAATTAAATTTTTGGTCAATATAATGTTTAAATGCCTGAATATAATAATTATAAATTAAATTTTTTTAAGATAATATGTGTGAAGCAAAAAAAAATTCATGTGCACTAAATTATATTAATGTGCTGGGGGTAATCAACAACGTAAATTATCCCCCAAAGGGCCTAAAATATCATGAAGTATTAGAACAGGTGTTTAAAGTGTTGCATATAATTATAGTACTCTCTAGCAAGACAATTAACCAATCCAATAAACAGTAATAAAGGTCATAAATATTATTAAAATCGTCATTTACCATAAAAAATTTTACTACTATATAAAATATAATTTACTAAGCAAGAATTTATGTTACTTTATTATTTTTATTTTTATATTTTTATTCATTTTTTCTGTGGTAATAAAATGTGGTTTAAATAGTAGACATTTCAAAAAAGAACCTAAAAAATTGCATTTTATATGCAATATTTTAGTTAATATTCAAGAATTTATGTTAAAATACAACAATTCAAGTCAATATACAATAGATTATGTTAGAATACAAGAGTTTATGTTACTATATAAAAATTTAAGTTAAAATACAATAATTTATTTTCATATGCAAGAATTTATGTTACTATATAAAAATTTAAGTTAAAATACAATGATTTAAGTTAATACACAGGAATTTATGTTACTATATAAAAATTTAAGTTAAAATACAAAAATTTAAGTTAATACACAGGAATTTATGTTAATATAGAAGAATTCAAGTTACTATATTAAATTAAGTTCTATTTTTATTCTTTTTTTCTAGAGCTATTAAGATAAGGTCTATAAACGTATTCCTTTTCCCCGCCTTCAAGATTTCCTCTCACAACTTCGTATAATCGCATATCAAAGCCCTCAGTTTCATCACCAAAAAAATGTCTGAAACACAAAAAAGTATCTCTTTTTGCCATTAGAACGCATCTGCTAATTTTAGATTTTTTTAAACTCTTTTCAGTTGTACTAAAAACACGTGCCATAACATTTTTAAATTCATTATACACAACATTCTCCGATTTCATTTTGACGCCATCTTTATCTTTATTCTCTTCAATCACATTTTTATACATATGATTCTTATCTTTGTAATTATCACCGGATATTCTAGGCTCATCATCATCATTTTCTGTTTTTAATCCATCAACAAGAAAATAAGAATTTCCAATAACTTTTTGGTCCCCGATTTTTACATTAGAAATACCAAAATAATAAGTAGGTCCATATGGGTAAAGAGTGAAAGACAAGCTAGTAGCCACACCTCTACATTCATTTACCATTATTAATGCATTATTATCACTGGTTTCCATAAAGTGTCCAAGATCTTTTATTCCAAGATTACCTCGTGGAAGTGACGTACCACCAAGAATGTTAGCTAATCGTTTTGCGAAATGCTTTATTTTATCGGACGGATTTCTTGAAGTTGTTATTATCGGTGAAATTTTTTCGGGTAAAGAATCTAAACCAGCCATGGTTTCTTTACTACCAACATCATAGAATATTTCTTGAAGTAAATCACCAGCTTGTGTTTTTAGATTGTGGGGAAGTTTTTTGCTATTGTCCAAACAGTGTTTTAGTATTCGTTTGTTGTGTGTAATTGTTCTTTCTTTTTCTTCGTTTTCTTTTTGTAATAAGTATTCCCGTCTTCTTCGTCTATTCATTTTTATAAGTTAGGGTGGAATATTTTATTTGTAACGTCGAATTACTTGAGGCGAAAAAAATAATTTCTATTTGAATACAAATAATCAAAACTGAAATCACTTAATTTAAGCATCGAATTGGAGGCAAAGTATTACAAAATAATAACTCCTTGAATACTAATACTCATAAATGAAATTCATTAATTTTTACATCGAACTGGAGTCAAAGGAAAACAAAATACTACATCCACGAATAACAAATATTAAAGCTAAAATATATTAATTTAAAATTGAACTTGACGCAAAGGAATAAAATACTAGCTATTAGAATAAAAATAATAAGAATTGAGCTATTATTTGTGTATTAAAACTTCAGGCAGAGGAAAGTAAAATATAGTCTTTCGAATCAAATATCTATTAAAACATTTATACTTATCATTTATAATTTAACTAAAATACATATATCAGATGAATTCCATTTTTTATCAGAACCAGATGACCGTTTTGTCTGATTTTCGCAAGTTGAAATTTCTACAAAAGATTTTAAAAATCAAAAGCTTTGATTTAAATATTTTATTATTGCAATTAATAAACTGCAAAATTTTTAATAGTATATTTTATATCTTTCATTATAAGGTAAATCAATAAATATATTTTTTCAAGTGTAAAAAAAAATAATTTGCTATTTATACATAGAGATATTTTAAAAGTATTTTTTGATGAAAAGGTATTTTTTTAATATAGAACTTCAATTTAACGATTTTTATGTCGTAGATACACCGTTTTCTTTAAATGTTCCATTCAAAAGTCTTCATAAGTAAAATTATAAATTCTAGACTGATTATCGATCAAGTTCAAGCACAAAAATGGTCAAAAAAACATACAACATTAGAATATTAAACATCACAAGCCAAAATACTATTATATAAAAAGTTATTATGCATTTCTTTCGAGAATATAAAAGCATAAGATATTCTTATATTCAATTTGAATAAAATAATCGGGCATTATGCAAAAATTAAGCTAAAAAGGATTCATCTGATTCTAATTTTTTGTTATTCATTTATTTGGGAGAAAAATAACTTTCTTTCTTAGTCTCTTGCTTAAATTAAGACACTAAAAAAATAATAAGATAACTTTAAAAGTACCTATTATTATTGAAAACAATAATGTTTGATCAAAGTTCACGAAATATAAAATATTTTTTCATTTTGCGTAACCTTTAATACATAAATACAGTAAATTTTGTTTTAGATCATTTTTTATAAGAAAATAAATTTTTTAATATTTAAGTATTTCGTAATAAACTTCAAAATTTGTTCATGCCCTTTAAAATAATTCTTTATATTAATTTTGTTAATGAAAAATAATTTTTATTGGTGCGCATTAGAAATCGGTTAACATATGTTTAAAAGTAATCTTTTTTTTGTGGTTGAATTTAGGTCGCGCAATTTTAAATCACAACTTCAAGAATGGTGAGTATTTTTTTTCTTTAGGCACGTCAGATCTATTTCCTTGGCTATATTATGTTCTTTTAGATCATCTTCGATATATCTACCGTGTTCAAGTATTTATTACAATCCTATAATTTAAATTATATGCCTCGATTCAATTCATGGATTAAATTCTTTTTATTATATTTTATGATATTATGTTACCATTCCATCTCATATTACGGCATATATCATAAAAATTTATTTCAAAATTTTATTTTATTGCGTTTTTCAGCAAAAAAATTCTTAGAATAAGCAAATGAAGCACGAAAAATCCCCTGAAGCATGAAACAACTTCTAATATCTAAAAAGTGTAGATAAAGCATTTCACAATATAGCATAAACAGCACTACAATTGAATTTTAAATATATAAAGTAATACATAAAAGAGCTATTTTTATGACACCATAGGTTATACCTTTTAGACATAAAAAAATCCACAATACCGCTCGAATTGGACTTATAAATCATGAATTTAGCGTAAATGTATTTATGGTCGTTTTATTTTATCTTTCAGAATTTATAACGATTTTTGTGAAAAAGAAATTTTATTTATCGCAATGCCTCTGAAATTTTTTCGAACACGAAATCAAAAAAAAAGTAAAATTAATGCCTGAGTAATATTTTAGACTTTGATACGAACTATAAATTTTTGGCCTGAAATAAAAATGGTGAAGCTGGATGTTATACCTAAATTTATTGAATCATTAATGAATTCTATAATTAATTGGCGCATCTTATTATTTTTTTATTTTTAGATATATAGATAATTATAATAAAACCCTGTAAAATTCACATAGATTACCAAAATACATGTTATGGATAACTTGGGTATTTTTATTTGATTTTTTAGGCTGCTTTAAGCATTTCATTAATTATGTGTTTGATATGATGCTCAGAAAAAACAAATAAATTTAATAAATATTACTTTTTTTGCATGTCTATCAAGATGTATAAATAGATTAAAGTGAAATGAAGATGGATTTTATCTAGTTTCATTTTTGATCATTAATTTTTACGTTACGTCACAATACATAATTCATATATAATTTCGGCGTTTTCATCTTCTTTTATCCTTAGTATTACTAAAAAATAAAAATCTCTTTTCCCCTTATTATATGTAAAGTTATATTTTAATATTATAGATCATCCTTCATAGCTAGTAGATAATTGAACATAAAAAAACAGTTTAAAGGTATTTTTGACTGATTTCGGGTTTTCAACTACTATAAATTCTTAAATATCTTTTTTATTGACTACAAGATAATTTAAACTTCTTTATGTAGCTTCTTGAAACAATTATTTAGAAGTTCATATATATTCAAGTCGCTATTTTAAAATTCACTTTTCATGTTTTTTATGATCAAGAATTATTTAAAGTAAATGAAAAGTGTAATTAGTGTAAACTTCATGCTTTATTAGACCGCTCTATAATGAGTATGTTTCTAAAAAAATATCGGCTTAACTATTTTTTATTTATGGATTAAATTTCTTCTTTACTAAATTTCATCCACTTTGATGTATACAGCCCATTGGGAATATTGCACAGCTTCTTAATGCATCTTTCGACGATTTACCCGAATCTATCTTCGTCAACTGCTCTTCTTCTGCTGCATGATATGAGTTGAATTGGCTTGCGAAGTGAGACTGCTTGCATGTATTCTTCTATTTCATCTGGCTTTTTTAACTCTTTAACAAAAAAAGATAGGCTTTATATAGTTTATGGTTTACCCTTAAATTGTCTGAGTACGCTTAATTTAAAATAATTATGTATATTTCAAGAGGAAAGGGGTGGTATGATTGGGTGGTTTACAAGTCTGACCCCATAGAGGGGTCGCGGGTCCACTTCCACCCCACTAATTCTCAAATGAATTTACTCTAAAGAAAAATACCCAAGGGCGCGGCCAGTGATCAATAAAAGATAAACCATAAAGCATTGACAAGCCATGAAAAATATGAGGTGGCTGTGTAAGCCGTTGAAGTGTGCCTCCAGTATGAAAAAGCTTCCACACCGTTCAGCAAGAATATAGGTAAGTGTAGAGTGTGGTTGTAGCTTGTAGCGATGAACAGTAGACAGAATCACATTCCCTCCACATAATGACTGCCGCTTATGAGAAAAGGCCCAATCCACGGTGATTACGGGTGACAAGAAGTGCTGGAGGAGTCCCACAGAGAGATGCAGCAGTTAAGCAATGGTTCCTATTAATATAAAGCGAACTTCCTAAAAATTAATAGAAGTAAAACGTAAATAAATAAAGTAAATTCGATTATAATTTCAAGAGGAACATTATACCTTGGGACGGTGTGGTAAAACAATATCATAAAAGTTACCAGGAAGAACTCGAAGTAACTAACCCTATTGTGGCATATATACAAACGTTAAGATTGATTTAAATCCTGGAACTAATAAGTCCTAAACATAGGTGAGGTATTGAAGAAGGCTTCTGAGATGAGGAGATAGCCGTAATTAAAAATACGTTGTGAGCACGAGAGATCGAGCAAGCCGTGCTTGAGAACCAAAACTAAAATTATAATGATAAATTATGCCCTAAAATAGATAAATAATTTAAAGTGAAGCATGATTAGAACCTTGTGAATTTTCCAAAAATATATACATGCTGACCAATCATTCTTTATGGGTCTTAATGTGGAGATAATTTATACTTAACCGGCCAGTATCACTTTTTTTAAATTATCTGCAATTTTATGCTGAACGAAAATTTTTAAAACTACGTTTTTGTTCGGTAAATAACCATGCATGTGTATTTTTATCTTTTCTTCTGTCTTGAAACCAAAGGTTGATTTTTCAAGAGAATACATATGTTATTGTATATTTATTTGACTTAAAATTATCATATAAGCACAGAAGCCAAGAATTTTTTTGTAAGATAGTTTTAGTGGTGCTTTAAAATAACATATTTGCCAAATTTTTTTGGAAAATCAGCACATTAAAATATTTTCTCAAAATAAAACATTCTTTAGCGGGCTTCAAATAAAAAAAATTTAAATTATTACGTTTAATCAATGAAAATTATTTTAATAATATAAAAAATCGGACTCTATTATAAAAACCTACCTAATTTCATCAAAAAAATTAATAAAAGATAAATACATATTGAATAAACTGATAGAAATCTTAGACTTTTATCATTACATATAGAATATAGTCATTGGTTTCTAAGTTATGTGCCCGCCACGTATAAATTTTGTTATTTTAAGATTGAAAATGAATTTAAGTGTAGTACTATGCTTACTCGTCAATTAAACATAGGCTATAAAATTAAATATAAATTAATTGATGTTATTTAGAACATCTAAAATGTTATAAGCTATATAATATATATCAATTATTTTTCAAGTATTTATTTTAGACGTACTTTTTCAAAAAATTGATATGTAAAATGCGAATTGTTTTTTTAAATACTCGAATCCATTTTTAATGTTATAAGAATTTAAAAATATTTTATTCCTAATTTATAGCAAATAATATCAAAAATAATATGAAGTGCAATAGGTTTAAATAAAAAATAATACTTTTTCCGTATAATTAATCATCCAATTTTTTGTAAATAAATGGATATTAGCCCAATATTCAATCCATAATTTTTTAATGTGTGATGGCTTTAAAATTATTTCTAATGATTCGGTTTCGTTCTATTAAAAACTTTATTTCAAAACTTGTCAATACTATAATCATATTAAATCTATAATGAATGATGTCTTCAAAAAAATTACATAATGAATTTTATCATTAAATCTTCCCGATATATAGTTCATAACCCAAGTGAGATGATATACACAAAGAAAATCTTTAAATCTAGCAAATAATTATTTTTTCAAAAAATAAATCTGGTTTCATTGGTGATGACATAGGAAAAAAAAATTCTTTATTAATTGTATAGACACCTAAAATTAGATAATTTTACGGTTTGATATAGTAAGATATTCCTAAACGCTTCTAGTTAGATAATCAATCATTTAATTTACAAAACTTTATTCATACCCCTTGCTAACGTTGGTTTTTAAGCTTCTCTCAATCTAAAATTAATAATTTAAAGATCACTAACTATTTTTATTTTTTGAATCATACAATTAAGATATTTGGGCTACGAATATTTATAGATATTGGTTATACAGTGAAATAGCCCCACATTATATTAAGATACATAATTTCTTTATCATTCACCTTGGAATTTATAAAGTAGAATATATCTTCAAATATATAGTTTTCGTTATTCATATACACGATTTCAAGTCAGATTCATTCAATTGAAATAAGAAAAGAATTTTAAAATATTTTTGTCTACCAATTTTTTATCCCATAAAAAAATAAATGAACAAATTTTCTACACTAGAATTAACAACTCAAAATGTTCATTTCCATGATAATGCTTCAATATATTCAATAGACAGCAATGGAAAGTATTTTCTTACTGCTGGGGGTGATAATGATATTAGATTATGGCAACTGAATGTGGTTGATGATGGTTCTATTATTTCATATGTAGAAAGTAAACCTGTTGATAAAATTCAAAATGCCTCCATAAAAGAAAATTATAGTTGTCAAAATAAAAATCAAAATTTAAATAATTCGAATTGTCAAGATGATGAGAAAGAAAATGATAGTGGTCAAAATCAGATCAGAAAAGAATATGAAGTTTCCCAGTATTCAACTGATTTTAAAACCATTTCTGAAGATAAAACGAATAAAAAACCAGAAAAAATACATAAATCGGAGGCATCTAATTCAATAGATGATTCCTTGTCATTATTAAAAAATCAATGCGATTTCATCACTAACAATGCTTTAAAAACCACTGTAAAACCTCAATACATAAAAACATTTAGGCAACATACGAAATCTGTTAATTGTGTTCGATACGATACTGTAAGTTCACTATTTGCAAGCTGTTCTGATGGCGGTGAAGTTATTGTGTGGAAAGATAGCGGGAATCTTATAGAAGATAATACGGATCATGACAAGACTGTAATTCGAAATAACGATGGTGATGATGCCTACGAATTGGTTTGGGGTGATGGATTTTTATTTGTGGGTTTATCGAGTGGGAAAATTTGTATTTATGATGTAAAATACATTTCAGATCAATCAAAAAATGACATAAATAAGGAAAATATTAATGGATCGAATAATTTTGATAATTTTGAAAATCAAAAAGTAATAAATAATGAAATTTGTCGTTCTGAATTGAATATAAATCCTAATGTAAAAGAAACGGATTCTTTATACGAAATTTCGGGTTCTAAAATAAATGAAAACTCGAGTGTCAAAGGAATTGATTCTCTAAATGATAAATTTTTAGGCAATAAAGAAATGGTTTCAAAAAAAACAGTAATTATCAGCGATGAAAAGCAAAATAGAATTTCTGGTATTAAAGATGGCACCACTAAAGAAAAAAAATCAAATAGTACAGGAACTCAAGAAGACTTGAACCAAAGTAAAACAATAAAAGGCAAAAAAAATAGACAAAAGCCAAAGTTAATAGAAACAAAATTCAAGGTAAATCTTATATTTTCGATAAAAGCTCACACTACAAGATTAATGGGTCTGGCTTATAACGACAAATTCAGTGTTCTTGCATCTTTAGGTAATGACAGAGTATGCAAAACATTCCATTTTGACGGTAAACGACTATCACTCATCGATAAAATTTCTGAAACCTTCGGCGATAAACCAGAACCCTTATTTGTAGATGATTCTAGAACTCTTTTTTTCAGAAGACTAACATTTTCATCATGTAATTCATTTATATATCTTCCCAGCTGTCAAAGTTCAGATTCAGATTATGTTTATTTGTTACATTATCCCTTCAGAAGTCTTGATTTATATGGAAAAATTGGTCCCCTGGAAACAGCTGCAGTTAAAATCGTGCCAGATAAAGTTAATAATTGTGATATTATTGTGTGCAAGAAAAATCTTTATCTTATTAGAAATGGTGAAACATTGTTTAACATTCGAAATGTTAGCTTTTCACCAATGACCGATGGATGTTGTATCGATGGAATTTTTTGTCTTTCTTCTTTGGATGGATTTCTGTACAGCTTGAGAATGAAATAGAAAAAAATTTTCACAGAGAACCCTTCTGGTAATTAAAACATTTAATATTCTGCAATGTTATTATTACGTCTCAAATTTCATCACAAAAATTGTCTTATATTCCGTTTTTATGTTTTTAAAGGATTCGAAATGATTTAATATCACTAAATTATTATTTTGCTAAACATATACTATTTAGCAGTATATTTTGTTTGGCCTGAATCTAAATTTATATAATAATGAGTGATAAGATTACAAGAATAGAATATTTTTTGCATATCTTTTTGTATATTAATGCTTTATCTATTAATTAATATGATTTTTTTGCCATTTAAATTTGTCAAACAAAACTTTAGATTGCTCTATAGAAAAATTTTGTTTATTACCTTTTTAGACCCAATATTTAATTATCTTTCTCAACGCAACTGCCCATTTCAAGACTTTATAATTCAAGTGTTTTTTTCGATTCCAATGTTGTGCACAGGCTTTGCTTTATTTGGTATTCCTAGCTCCTTGATATACGACTTATGATATTTTTTGACACCCCATACCATGTTATGAATCATCGTACTATTCGTGTTCTGAATTTGTAAATTATGGTAATTTTATAGTGACATGTTATAATTAACTAGAATGAGCGCTGTGTTGAAATATTAAATTGAATTCAACCCCAATACAGCACGTCCGATTATGTAAAACAATAAAAATTAAAATTACGATCTTGGTGGAATTATGCTATTTTTCAAGATAAATTATAGCCCATCTTAGATACCTAGAAAACTCTTTTCTCCCCCCGATATATTATAGTTTTTATTTATCATTATCTAGGAATACATAAAAATATTGCTTTAATTATTTTGAAAAACAAAAATATTCAAAAATTCTTTCTGATATACGAATTAAAGATCTAAAAAAAACATAGGCCCGCTATTTATATAGAGAACAACCCTTCTGTGAAGCAAGACTGAAATTTTCAATAAATGATATTAATCATTGATGTTCTCATTCTAAAATTTAATATAAAATTTAACTATGGCCCGAAAATATTTTATATTCTCTTATTTAAATTTAGTGTCATTTTTATCGCATCCTTATTTCGATTTTCACTTTGTGCTTTATAATTTTCGAACTTCCACAATTTTAGGTGCGCTACAAATTTTCACGTTTTAAATTTTCATTGAACAATAAAATAGTTCGTAATTTGTTGTCATAATCGAACAAAAATGCTTAATAACACAATTATATATTAAATTCTAATACTGTGCTTTTACAAAGAACATTTGTGCAACAAACGGTCATGAAGTTCATAGACATCGAGTTTTTTTATTTTGAAAATTATTGAAATTGGAACATGTGTTTAGTTTAAGAAATACGTAAATTACGATCTTTTTTGTCTCGAGTTTTTCATTGGATTTATTTTTATTTCATCAAAATATAATAATATTATACGGAAATAAATTTAAAACGTATTTATTTATACTTTTGGCGTATTTTAAGGGGACATGAATACCAATTTAAGCTATAAATTCGTCCAAACATAAAAATTAAGGATAAAACTTGAATTAAATATAATAAAAGAAGATGATGTATTTGGAATGATTTATAAGATCATGAAGCCGAAAGTTTATCAATAAAATCTGTTTAATAGAGAATCCTTAAGTTTTACTTGAAAAAATATAAATAGTTAAAGAATAACCTATCTTTCATTATTTCAAATTGCAATTCTTTTGTTTGGTTAATTTTGTATGCCAGTGTCTAAGTGGCAGTAAATTTATTCTTGTAACATTTTCAAGCTAACCTTACAAATATATATTTTTTTGTCTGTATAATAGTATAAAGAAGCTATAATGCAGAAAAAAATTCTGTTTTATTGTTGATCATAGAACTTCTCATCAATGTCTAATAAATAATCAAAATACATTTCCGCATTTTAGCACATAAAAGAATGTAAGTTTGTTGTAAATTCGTATTTTCTCAACTTACATCATTTTTCTAAAGTAATTAAAAAAAGTACAAAATGATATGAAATTTATCTTTAATTATATAATTCGTTGATGAATAATTTCAGTTCAATAAATGTGGTTGTGCTTGTCCATAAATTCATGATTTATATGTAAAAACAAAGAACAAATATTATGACTATAAATAGAAATATTATTAAGAAGTCATCTATAATTTACTGTTTTTAAACTTTAGACGCCATAAAATCTGTAAAATATTGGCACAAATTCTTTTTTCAGCTATATAAGCGCACGGAAAGATTTAGAATCATATTACACAATGATAAGAAATCCGAAAAATTCTTCGAGATTGTACAAAAAAAGGCTTTTTTTCAAACTTTATAAATCTTTTCTCGAATAATTTTTTACTATCTTTGAATTAATTTCTTAATTTAATTTGGATTAAAACTATTTTTTTCTACAAAAATAGAACGGAAAAAGGTTAGATAATATAATTTTATTAAAATTACATGTTTAATCATGAAAACTAAATTTTGAAACAATCTCTATACTCTTTTTTTATCCTATTTGTAACTAAAAAAATCAAATGTACGTTCACAAGAGAAAATCATTGGCAAATTAATTTCTAAACTTAGCTGATTATTTTACTAAAGTTTGGGTGATAAAATCTCATATAATTTTTTTCACAACATTTATGATCAAGAATCTATTACCTTATTCAAACTATATTTAAAATTTTTTAAAAATAACACAGAAAAAAAACAAATAAAAATATGAAATTTAGCTGCTATTTTTTCAAATAGTATTTTAGAAAAAACATTGGTATCTTTGCATTATTGACACAAAAAATCTAAAGAATAACGACTTCTGTCAGATATAAATATGCTTTTACATTGTTTGAATGGTATAATTATACCGATCACCAAATATGGAGATTCTTATGATGGTTAATTTTTAAAATTAAAACTATACCTAAATTAGCACTAATATTTTCAATCAAATTTTATTTTTTTTATTCGAAATAAAATTTCTTATATTTACTTGATAAAGGGCATCGTAGAAACAAAAAAAATGTAAATTAGGTAATATTAAAATATTTAACGGAATTTCATTTATTTTAGATTGTATAAGTATATCTTTCTGAAATAATAAATATATTTAGGGTATTATTCATGTCTTTATGTTCAATTTAGTAACAAGAATTTTTACGCCTTCTTTGCTATACATTTCATATGAGAAAAAACAATAGCATGAAACGACATGTAATCAAAATAATTTCTAGAATTTTATTATTGTAAAAGAGACTCTAATAGGATATTTTTTCTTTTTTTTTAAATAATTCAGTATTACGGTCTTTCTTTAAGGGGTCACTTGACAAATAAAAAATCAGATAGTATCTAGTTCCTTTATTTGTTTTAAACCAAAAATGTATATAAAAATTTGAGTTTTGATAAATTTTTTTATTAAATTTCCAAAAATAATTATACATTATAAGCCTATTATTAAATTAAGCGGTATATGAAAAATTATCTATAGAAGATAGTTAATCAATAAAACGTTTTCAATCATTATAAACAAAGATGATATTTTCTCAATAAATTCAAACAATCTTGAATTATTCATATGCTAAATTTATATTTTATTGCTTGCTATATAATCATTTTGTGCAATAATACAATAATAATATACAACTTTTCCGATCACGAAATTCCCTTTAGCAATAAAAAGCTTATCATATAATTTATTTATAGTGATTTCCTGTCTTTAATTTATCTATTTTCTCATCGGATATTTAGTTTTTTTAAAGTTGAGGAATTAAAGGGCAAATGATTTTCTTGCGTATACAACATCGGCGAAAAATTCTCTTAAATCAAATTTAGAAGAAAATAATGATATTTTTATTTTTTACATTAGCACTTATTCTTATATTTCGTTCTATATTTTTAAACTGTGCTTTAAATAAGCACTTATAGTCTAATGAACAAAGCTTTTAATTTAATTGTTACATTTTTATCGATATTCAAGATGTTCGTAGATTTATAATCATATTATCATTTTGCTGTTTAAATGTGGAATTCTGAATATAATAAATTTGAATTTATTTCCTTTGTTATACTTATATTCCATACACATGATTAATTTATTTTAAGTTTATTTTCCATATTTTTTTTTGCATCTCACGAGCCATATATCAGATACTATAAGTAAAATGCAGCTTGTCACATTTGATTATATTAATTTTATATTCGGCAGCTATACTGAATATATTAATGTCTTTTTATGGTATATCTATCAAAGTTTTGTCTTTTAAATTATTTGAAAGGATTTTACGGCACACAGCCACTTAATTTAAAGATATACATACATATATTCAAGTGCTAAAGATATTATTTGCACCCATACAATTTATCCGTGTATGAGCACCCAAATGCCTGTTCTTTTTCTACACATCAATCTTTTTGGTATATTCGAAGCGCAAAAAAATTTATTTCTGTTCTTGGTCATTATTGAGAGATTTTGTTTAAACGGTAATTTTGCCGCATTTTTTTAGGCCAATATATCATGAAGAAGTTAAATTTTTTTCTTGTCGCTCTATAAATGTCACCATCACATTCTCAATACCATATAAAAAACATTTTAGCCGATAATATGATTGATAATTTTTTAAATAAATAAGAAATACAGTTCTATTTGTGTTTCAAGGCTTAAATACGAACAAGTAAGAATATAACATGAGATTTTATTTTATAAAAATATATGAGCTTTTCATAAATTTTGATATTCTTTTAAATATTATTATCGAATTTTATTCAATGATAACATTTATATTGAGGGATAAAAAAATGGAGTATGATGGTAAAACAAAAATTTTAAAAATATTCCCCAAGATTATATTGAATTTATAGCGAAAAACGATGAAATGCTCTTATTTTCTTTTTATCTGATTTTATCACAATAAATTGATAAAAAATCCTTTCTTTTCATTGCAAAATTATGCGTAAAAAAATTATATAAATATTTTTAGCATAGAAAAGATAGTGTAGACATCTAGTTTTGAATTTTTAATGATAAAATATCGAGAATAATAGATATAGATACATCGAGAAGAATTCATAATATTAGATGGTAAAATAGATATACTGAAATACATAATAAGATTTTATTGATAATGGGTATATTTTAGATTTATGAAAGTATTTGTTTGATTTTAAGTTAAATCACTTTTTAGAAAAATATATAAAAAATTAGAAGCATATTTTCTATTTAAAATGTTGGCAATAAAACAAAACAATAAACTAACAAAGACAAGTCTTAAATATTGTTTATTTTAATTCTGGAATGTAATAAAAATCCTTTAAAAAAATTTCTAAAGTAAATAAATTAATAGTTTTATCTTCAATTCTGGCATCCACTAAAGATCATATTTAAAAATTAGGCATTGAAAGGATGTAAATTTAAGTCAGAGCCCAATCTTAATACTTCCATTTTTGAAACCCAAATTATTTTGGTCAAAAAGTGAAATAAGGAATATAATGAAACGTATTTTTTAAAAAAGATAATGTATCAACCATAAATTTTGCTCAAATCATTATTGAAAAACAATTTAATATTTTTTTCGACTCTAATTTTCAATTAACATATCAAAAGGATCGACATTATCATTTCTTAAAACCATGTTGATACCCGCAAAAAGTCCCTTTCATTTCTTTTATCGATATCTCTTAGATCATCAGCTTTTAAAACGGACCAATTTGCCTCGATCTTACTCGCCTGTGTTCCAGTTACTGGTTCAACAAGTGCCGACTATGGGTTACACAGGATGAGTATAACCAAGTTCACCTATTCCAGAATAACTACGCCATCCAGCTTAAAAGATTATACTACGTACCAAATATAACTTTTATCAAGACTTCGAAGTGTTTAGACATAATAAATTTTCACCTCAAAGTATTAAATGGAAGGAGCTTCGATACGTTAAACCGTACAGAATGCTTAAAGTTAATCCGCGCCGTGTTATCTGTGATGTTTGTGTTTCTGAAACTTATATTCGTTCATTTTGACGGTTATTACTCCACTACCGATCTTTTTTTCACCTCAACATTTTTTAATAATTCCTTTTAAAGATTATGTTCCTGAAGATGAACTGTGCTTCTTGATAATTTTTATTTGGTGATATGAAAAATTCATAAATATAATATTTTCATATAATAATGTTCTTTCATTGGTAGGTGTATTCATTTAATGACACAGAACAAAAGACATCGTCTGTCTTTCTACATCTTCCTGAGTACGCTCAGCGTATTTTAAAGATGTCACAAGCTTAAAATTGCCAAAAAAACAGCTAAGGCGTGTGACAAGTATCGCATGAGATCTAGTGTGGAATTGTTCTTTAAGACAGTTTTAATGTTCTCGTCTTTTTGAAATTTAAAATAATGATTTTTAAAATTTAAGAAGTGCCAAAAATGCATGATTTCAGAGGAACATCGATTATATAAGGCTTTTACTTCCCAAAAAAATTTTAAAAACACATTTTTTTAGCTTTCAAACAGCAAAAAGGTGTTTTTTATATATTTAAAGAAGTCAAAAGAACACAATTCTTGTAATCTTTTACTGTATGGTTATATAAAGTCTAAAAAATATAGATAAAGGTCAAAGTAAATATTTATAGAATGCATATTTCATTTTAGTATTGTTTCAGATGGAAATATATTAAATCACAAACCACTGAATAAAAATATAGGCCATCAAATACATATGCACCTTTAAAAATTTTATTTATTTATTTTGAAATAAAGAGCCAAAAATTTTATATACAGCCTATTTTTTAGTCCATAATTTCTATGGGTGCTGTAAATATTTATTTTGCCCTTATAGTGTCTATCTATTTAATCGGTTTATCTATAAGTAATCGCCCAAAATATGACGTTTAGAGCTAAGTTAAGCATAAATTTAACATGGCACATTTTCTAATGCTATTTTATGCTGAAAAATTATGTAATGTAAATTTAGGATAGTTTATGAATTTTTCACGTTCGTTGATAGATAATTATATCTTATATCCCAAGTTTGCATAATTTATAATCTAATTTTTAGTTCAAAAAAATACACTAATACGCTTACATTATAATCTTAATTTTATCGTCATAATATATATTAATTTGACAAGCTGTAGTAATTTTACACTTTTTTTCGTGAAAAATACTATGTTTAGCACCAAAAATATTATTGTGGGATTATTTATAACTTATTCATTTTATAGTATAATTTTGCTGCTATGATCCAAATTTCTTTACGTTTTATTGATAAAAACTATTCAAATAAACAATATTTTCAAAAATAATGATATTTATTTTATCTTTTATTAAAGTATTAGTTATTATTCCAATCCTTTAAATGGCTTTCCTGGCATCTATATTAAAGGGAAAGTAATTTTATTTATGAGTCAATTTTGGTATTAGAATTTTAGATTTTTTCTTCCAGCTTAAATTTATATATTTACGTGAACTCATAATATCTGTACTCTTGGCTATATCCTATTACATTACATCTTATTCGATACCTCTCGTCTTTTCAAAATACATTAATTTATAATAAAAGGAAAGTTCTAATCGAATTTACTTTATTTATTTATGTTTTACTTCTATTACTTTTTAAGAAGTTCGCTTTATATACATAGGAACTATTGCTTAACTGCTGCGTCTCTCTGTGGGACTCCTCCAGCACTTCTTGTCACCCGTAATCACCGTGGATTGGGCCCTTTCTCATAGGCGGCGGTCATTATGTGGAGGGAATAAGATTCTGTCTACTTTTCATCGCCAAGAGTTACAAGCTACAACCACACTCTACACTTACCTATATCCTTGCTGAACGGTGTGGGATCTTTTTGAAAACTGAAGGAACAGTTCAACGGCTTACACAGCAACCTCCTTTTTTCTCATGGCTTGTCAGTGCTTTAAGGTTTATCTTTTATGGTTCACTGGCCGCCCCCTTGGGTATTTTTGTTTAGAGTAAATTCGTTTGGGAAATTAGTGGGGTGGGTGGAAATGGAACCCGCGACCCCTGACCTAGGGGTCAGACTTGTAAACCACTCAACCACACCACCCCATAAAAGGAAAGAATAGATGTTGATTAATATTTCAAATTATTAAATGCTTCATTTTTTTATATTTAGGAACCATCTGAAAATAGGAAGATTAAAATCAGAAATAGAAACCAACTTTTTTTTGCTTCAAAGATATTTAATTGTTCTTTAGACTATTGAAAAAATTTTTTAAATTCAGCGTGGCTACATAATAGCTAAGAATATCAAATCTAGTCATTTTAGGTGCCAATTAATATCTTATCTATAGCAGAACATTTAAGGATGTTTTTTTCTGCAATAAATGTCAGAATTTATTTTTAAGTCGTTTCTATGTGATTTTTTTTGTTAAATATCCATATATATCATAAAATTTCAATATTCATTTTTTATAGCCATATTTGAAGAATTTTGATTTAATAGACTATGATGGCAAATATTCATAGAACAAGATTAATTTGTGCCAAAAACAATATTTGAAGAACTTTAAATTTAATAGGCATCTATGGAAATTTCGCTGTCACATCTTATTAACTAAATTAATTTATTTGAAAATTCAACGAAAATGGTGCAATAAATTTTTTAGTGAACCGTTTCAAAAATGAATCTTCTATCAGATCTCGGAAATTGCATACAAGAAATAATACCGCACATAAAAACCAATATGAAACTTAAAGATTTGATAAAACTACCATTTAAAAAAGAAAACATCATAAAGAGCCTAATGTTGCTTACACAAAAACAAATTCTTGTTCACAACACGCATCCAATCACAAAAGAGGTCTTTTACAACACAAACAAGAAGAATATTGAAAGACGATATTATTTTTCAATGTATGTTGATTTTATTGATCGAAGCTATAATAAAGTTTACACTGAAATTTTTACAAAGATATTAGTGGGTGGAATATGCAAGATCGATAAATTCAAAGACACTAAAATTGTGTTAAAAATGATAGAAATGAATATACTTTCATGCGTCGACGAAAGTATTACGACAATTTTTGCTAGTTCAGATTATTCGAGAGGCCAAGGAATTAAAAGAGCAAAATTAGATTCCTTAAGCAAGTATGTTGTTATTAACTACGATAATATTGAGAGCGGAATATTAAATGATATTTTTTCAGGATATTTAAATAAAAAATATGGGAAGAATGTCAGTGAAATATTTGAGGGTCTTCTTTTATCAATCGATTTCATACACAAAAAGAAAGCATCATTAAAGCTTGATTTTGATAAAGAAAATAAATATAGAGATGAGGAAAATAATGAATTCGAATCGATTGATAACGCACTATTTTATTTAAAAAATGAAGGTGTTATCGATGAAAGTGTTTTAAAAGGCAATTATACCATAAATTTTAATAATGTAAATGGGATTTTGAAAAATAAAATCATAACAAAAATAATACATCAAATTCATAGTCCGAAATCAAAAAGAATTTACAACTGTATACGTGATAAGAAGTTTTTTGAAGACAAAGATTTGATGAAAACTTGTTTAGTGGATTCTAAAATTTTGAGGCAATCCTCTTTCGAGTTATATGAAAATGGGTTCGTTCAGTTGAGCAGTATTGTTAAAGAAAATAAGCATTCAAGTGTTTGGGGAACCGATTTATATAAAACATCATCAATCTGCGCATTAAATTTAGAAAAAAAAATGGGCTGCAAAATAACTCTCATAAACGAATATTGGAATAAGAAAAAATACGTTGGTACTGATGTAACTGATGATCGCGTACATATTTCCGATTTTATTGCAATGGCGCGTGATCACTTCATTTTAAAGAATTAAGCGAAGTTAAATATGAATTAAAATGCTTTTGATACATAATTGCAATCTTTAATGTGTTAAAAACATGACTAATTTTTCAACTAACTACTTTATATCTTGATTTAAACCGCTTTTTTCATAAAATCTCATCGTATTTATATTTTTTATAACGTGGGGAGGGCTTTCCCTGGATTTATTTAGTGATATCAAATTTATACCACCCATAACTTATGTTTTTATATATCATATCACGTGCATAGTGATTATACTAATGACGCAATTCTTTTATACTAAAGCACGGGAAGAGGATATCTTTATTACAAAATTAAAATTTATTTTGAAAACATGCAGATTTTATGAAGAAAAATTGTTTTTATTCTAAATCATCTTTTACAACCATCTTGTGCATAAAAAAATAAAAAATTATTTTCTGACACATGCATAACGAATAAATTAAGAAAACCATATAGTATACTATAAATATCAACTAAGAATTTATTATTTTATGTAAGGTACACTCTTTACCTCTATATGGACCCCTTCATCAACATTATGTAAAACGCCTTCTTTATCAACCCTTATTTTCCAAATATTAATCTACTGCTGTTCACTTCACACCCGTGCGGTACTTTCTGCCTGTAAAAGATCACAATAAATATTTAACGTTTATAAAGCCTCGAATGGGCGATTTTTATTTGTGTAGAATAAGAAAAACAGCATAAACCAATATAAAATATTCGTATGTGTTCTTTTCATTGAGTTATATCTTTTTTTCAATCAATAAAATGCAATTTTTTAAATAAAATTAATTAATATTAATTTTTAAATGCTATAGGCATGATATTTGTATATTTTATTATAAAAAAAGACCATAGCATGTGCTTCTGTAGTCCTTAGAACCATTTCCGTGACACAAATATTTTTAAAATTGTGGATTTAATAAAAAAAACTTAACAAATTAACGAAATATCAACTTAGATGAATCACATACGAAAAAAACTGATGGTTGAATAAGATGCGGTTATTATGTAATTGGAATAATATAAGGTAAAGATACTGCAAATTACAAAGACTTCTAAATAGAATGGACTGCCTTAAAATTCATATAATTACTTCAAATATGATAAAAATAATATAAATTATTTTTTTTAAGTGTAATAACTTTCTAAGAACATTAGAAATTTTTCATGAATCGAAACTAAATGAAATTTGTCATAGAAAAAATAAAAAATTGCTATATATCTAAAAACACATTCTTTAGACCTAAAACCTTTACGATATAGGCAGTTATAAATCTATATCCCAAGAAGACATATATTTTATGAATAAAAACCCTATTTTTGGAAGAAAAACTGATACAGGCTATTTTTTATCAACTAATAATTAATCAAAACCTTTCTATCAATAAATATTATATTATAAATTCAAGAAAATATATGGTAAATGATTTTATAAAACCAAAGAACAATATGAAGAAAAAACATCTTTGATTTGCTTTAGGCGACAAAATCTTAGAATTTATTTTTATCGTTTATAGCTAATATACTTCTTTAAAAATATATATTTCTAACTGAAGATGGATAGATATATCCCATGTGTTATATATTATAGACTTTGTTTTTTGCTTTTAAATTTTTATATCATTATTTTTAAAATTTCAGATTTTAGTTATCATCCCTTTCTGGATAATTAAACTAAAAAAATTCTAAGCTTTCTATATTATAAAGATAAAAGACATATAAGGAAGTTTATGTGAATATTAATAGCCAAAACACAAGAAAAATTGCTCATCGGAACCATTTCGAGTTAAGATTGAAGAAAAAATATATAAAATCACGATAGTAAAATTACAACAAAAATAAGCGAAAAAATTTTAACTTTCAACATTTTAAAATCGCAAAGAATCCGAATATTTCTTTTAATTGATATTCAATATTTATGATTTTATCGGAAATGGTTTCAGGGGTAATATAAAAATATATTTCTAAGCGAAAAATAACAATAGAAATGTATTTAAAATGCAAATCTAATATGTGAAGCGCGATTATAAAATTATTTCTTATATAATACATAACCTTGATTATAAGCTTAATGAATGTAGTTTTGATTTTGTTCCAAGCCAGAGATTTAAAAAATATCAAATAGAGTCTCATTTCGAATTAAATATATAAAAGTGTTTCATCATAAATATGTATTTTTTTTAATTATAATAATTGAAATATCTTAATATAATCAAATTAATTTTCTTTTGAAAATTGCAATAACATAGTATAAAAAATAAAGACACGGTCAACATAGATTCCAAACTAAGTAAATGGCATACAAAGGCGGTCCAACACACTAAATTCACAAACAAAGTCTTTGTGTAATGTTTTGATATAGTTTATGCCAATTCATTGGGTATGAGAGGGTCTTATGAGACAAGAATGCAATATCCATGACGCATAAATAGCAGTAAAATATAAATTTATGATAGAAAGGTTGAATATTGTATGCATGAATCAGGGTAAATATACTGAGATCAATCAATTATACTACAATCAGAATGACCACAAGGCAGCAAATGTCTAAGTTTTGCAAGAACAAGATCCCAAATAAGCACAAATGAAATTCTTAAGCATTAATTAATGTCTTTTTTTGCAATAATATATTCAAAGGACATAAAGAACAGTACTTGTATAAAATAAATACTCTAAATTTTGTAGCGACATTTGGAATGAACTTTTTTTTATGAAAATACAACAATAAAATAAACATTTTTTTGATGTATAATGTTTGTAAGGTACATTCTAACTATTTATAAGCTTTATTTTTTTTATCGATTAATACACAACTTTATGGACAGTAATTTTGATATTGTACCCCTATGATTTTTAAAAAATAATTTTGTAATGTTTTTTACGTTGATTACATTGTATTTTATCTAAGATCAAATTATAATATTTTTTGTATTCATTTATAATGTTTATAATTGTTACATTTATATAAATATTCAAGAATAAAAATTAAAAATTAAATTATGACACACTATCAGCTAATATTAATCGTGAACTTAAAAATAAAACTAAAACTAAAAATATAAACTTAATAGTTCTATAGTAATTAGCAATATAAATTGTTTCAGAAATCTTTTCTTCGTGTTTTATTTTTATATGAATCCAAATACACATTTTTCGTGTAAAACAATAAATTTTTGAACTTTTAATAGCACTGAGTTAAGAAAATTTATGTGTTAAAAAGAGAAATTTAAATAATTTAAAAATCAATAATTATAATTAATTAAACTCATAAATTGGTATTCTATATCGAACTATATTAGTGCAGAAAAAATTTCATAGTCTTCTAAAAAATATTTATAAAAAGCTTTGATGTCATAAAAAATATAGTAGATGCGAAAAATAGCTAAATCCTTTTTTAATTTAACTTTATTTTTTTAGCTATGATGAGATCCTCAGCTATAAAATAGAAATTATAATCTAATGTACGAAGAAAACATGATAATATATACTACCATTTTGTACTTTTGTGATAATTTAGTAATTATGAAAAACAATAACGAAAAAGGCATGATTTATAGGAATCCGTTATCCTCTTAATATATAATATTATTGAATTAAACACATGAAAACGCTAGTTGCATAATGATGTTTTTTTTTCTAATATTTACAGAACTTTTAATTTAAAAAAATAATTGGAATATATAAAGGTAAAAATTGCATACCGAAGTATATAAAATAATTTTTTTAGACGTATATAGAATTGTATTTTTTAAGATTACAAAATACTGGATTTTTTAAACATCGAGTGTTTAAAGTGTATATTTATAGAATCGTTGTTATTTCACATACAATTAAGAAAAGAGTAAATTTGCTATAATAAAGATATCCAGGTTCCTAAAATCTATTTTAAAAAATTAAGACTATTATTTTTTTATATATTTTTAATTAAGAAAAAGATATATTTCTTATTGTAATACTACTATAAACAATATAGAATCATCAAATAGCAAATAATTTGCTGTTTTTTTTTCCAGAAAATGGTACATTTTATTATTAAGATTATTTTAACGGATTTCAATCGAGTCTTTAAAATAAAGAAATTATAAATGATTGCTGATATATTCCGATATTAATAATCTAAAAAATCATTTACGGTGCTTTTAAAAGTACAGGGGACTTTAAAATTACATTTTAATTATAATTTGATATAAAGGTTTTTAACAAATAGCACAGAAAGTCATAGCTATGATTTTATTGATGGAAGAGAGATATTCAGAAATATCGTGGGTAAACTGATGCTATTTTATTTCGAAATAAAAGTAAAGAAACTGAAAATAACAATTTATAGATCTATAGTTTTCGTTTATACCATATCTAGTCTGTAATCACTCATCGACATAAAATCAAAAATATATATAACCTCACTTTTATTTACAATCAATATGTTTTATAATGCATTTTTTATTAGAAAAGGTGAGTTTAAACCTCATATTATTTTTAGAAAAAAGGATGAAAAAACCCTTAAGATATGTAGTACTCAATTTTAAACAAAAACTTTAAAAACGAAAGAGGAATGTTTTTTGGTTTTTAACTATTAAAAAATTATTAACTGGCCAGCTAAAATTTAAACCCTTATTAAAATTGAAATCTAGTGAATATACAAAGGTTTTTGATGGGTAAGCATGGCATTTTTGGTATCTAGTTTCTCGGCAAATTTAAAGATAAATTATTAGAAATGTTAGATTTTTTCTGATTTTAGATTCCCCATAAAATTAAGTTTGCATTTTCTGTACTGATGTTCGGTAAAACAATCCGATAATTATGTTATGTCTAATCTAGAAATCAATGATAGAATTTACAAAAAAATAATCATAAAAGTTCGTGCACATGTAGAACAATTTCAAAGCGTCAATAAAAATTTAGGAGGTCAGGCAAATGAAATCGCTCTAAAATATGCATTAAGAGAAAACTGGGATAGGTAGACTTTAGAAAAAACCGATTTTTTATGCTAGTTTAATATGATGCCAATATAACGAGAGCCTATGCATGTGTCATCCATAATAAGAAAGAAACGACACTACAGATAATAGTATTATACAAATAATTGCATAAAACACTATTTTTATATATAAGCCAAAATCATACAGCAAGCTTAAGGAAATAGGATTTAGTTTATTGCAGTTATTCATAACAAAGAGCTTATAAATTTGAAAAGGTGTAAATACCTAGGTTATTGAATTATTGAAAATCATGAAATATAAAAAAAGAAAAATAATATTGACTTCGAAAAGACCTGAATCCTTAAAATAATTTATTTGAAGTTTAGTCATAAAAATTAAGATATGGATTTTTTTAAGAATATTAATTTTCCATATTTTTGTAATTTATCTTATTTATAGATTTTGATTTGGTTTTTAAATTTAATTATAAATTTCATGTTGCTTTATGTTAATTATATTGTAGATTCACCTGTTAAATACTTTAAATTTAATTCTAAACTTTTTATATCTATGTTTTGTCGTTTAATTGCGTATTTATTAACGGGTTTGTCATAGTCGGTGTTCTTATGCAGTCGGTTTATATATGGCATAGTTTATTTGATATTTTAAAATTTTTTAATTAATTTTAATCGAAATTTATACAAAAACTGATGGGAAGTGACACAGTATCATAAAAGGTTCTTAAAGAATTTTGAGTCCCGAACCAGATTGATGCATATATACAAACCTCTGGATTGAGAAAACCCCTTGAATTTATAGATCTCAAAGGAGGAGAGGTATTCAAGAAGACTTCGAAAGTATAAATACGCTGTGATCACAGAAATCAAGCAGGTTGTGCTCAAGAACAAAAATTATTACCATGAATTTAGTACTAAGAATAAATTTACAATCTAAATGATTATCACCCCTGGGGAAATAAAACCTCTGATAATAATCGGGGGATGGTGAAAAAGCCACCGATCCATACTTTTTAATAAAATTTACAAATTGTTTTTTTGTTAAAAATTGTCGCGAAATGAGAAATTTATATATACTGGTATTATGGTATCTAAATTTAAATGAAAGGATATGAATGGCACATAAACATAGAGTGGAGTAATGGGGGATCGCTTTAAATGCTTTTACTTTGTCATGATAAATGGAATATGAATTTGATTTATTTAAATATAAAAAAGGATTTTTTCTTTTAAAACTCGTATTCTGCTACTTTTCCATTCTTTATCGGTCAACCAACACTCCTTTGAACATTCAAGACTCGAAAATGCAAGACCACCCTTAAAGGCCGTTAATAAATCAGGATTATATGATAGCTTGATTTCATTTTCGTCGCTGGATGTTCGCTTTAATACATCAATGTCAATAATATTTTCTTCTTGAAAGTTTTGCAAGATGATTTTTTTTATTAGTCTTTGAGCCCTTTCATCAATAAAATTATTTTTGATAATATTTTTTAGGCTATCCGTTAAATTTTGTGAATCGTTTATTGCAACTTTATTTTCTCTTCTTTCTTCATAATGCTCAAGGCAGGCATCATCGTTTTCATCATTGAGTTTTTCCGGGTGTTCTTGTTTAATATGGTTAATAATGTTGTCTTTTTCGACTTTATTTTCACATATCTTACAGAAACCAGAAACGAACCCTATTTTAAAACTCGGTCTGTTAAACTCCTCAACGAAATCTTCATTGTCAAGAGAAAAGAATGGTTCACGTCCCTTATCATGATAAAATATTATATTTCCATCGATATAACAATAATCTTCAACAAAGGATATCGCAGTATAATTCTTAAATTGGGTTATTACTGTTGCATTATTTGTATTACTTCCAATACAAGTTGAAAGACTATATGGAAGCAATAAAATCCCTTTACATGACAAATAATTTAAAAAAATATCGATAAGTGCAACTATCTCCGTTCTATTAAGCAAATCATTAAATATTAGGGTTATGAAACTACCTCTTTTAATTTTATAAATATCTATAATTGCTTTTTGGATATATTCTTGCATATTTTGAATGCTTAAAAGTTTTTCTTTGCTAAAATTACATCCTTCAAATGCATGCTCAAAAAAATTAGTGTCTTCAATAATTGATTCTGGATTTATTTGAATGGAATTTATGAGCTGCGACTCTGCGCTCGATTTACAAGAAACTTCATCTTTACTGTCAATGGTTGTTTCTTTGATAGCATCATCGACCACGATATCAGATTTTACAATATCAATCATCTCCTCGTTTTTGATTATTGGAATTGGTATTTCTTTTACCAAATACTTGCTTTTATCTCTTGTCAGTATTTTTATGTCTTCAATCGATGAACCAATAATCAGATCATCTGAAGTAATACAGACTGTTAGCATGGAATCTTCGGGATGTTTGTATTTCATGTATCTCTCATTCTCCTTAACAAGATACGAAGTATCCGTTTTCATAAAGTAGCTTTGAATGTTTTTATTTGGTGTGGTTATTTGTTCAAGACCAGGATTATAAAAAACTTTTGGTATGTGAAATGTCATCTTCTTCTTTATGGGCACTTAAATCTTGGCTATATTTTCAAAACATCTAGGCATGTACTAAAAGAGGCAAAGATAAAAGCTGGTGAGAATAAAAGATAAAATAAACGAAAAGATAAATGAGCATTAATTATTAGCTCACACCTATAAAATTATTTAAAATAAGCCAGAATTGCTTGTTAAAGTTTTTAAGTAGCTGGTGTCTGGATTCGTTAAAAAAATCGATGATTTTATATATATTTTCTCTTTGAACTCTTTTTCTAAATTTTAATGTGCTAATTTGCAAACTTTTTATCATTAAAAATGAAAGGATTAAATATTTTTACAAAGTGTCAACCAGCATATTTCATAAAAAAGTATTAATTTTGTACACGCTAGGATTATTATTTTTGAAATATAAGATATCGATTCTTTTGTCGAATTATTGAGTTTTAAGACGATTAGCATGTCTATAAATTTTATTTGAATGCTATTATCGATCATAATTGGCCATATCCCGCGAAATTTCGAATGATATCATTGCCTTAGATTTAGATTATATTGCTCGTATTTTTCATTAGAAAGAAACCCCAAGCATAATTATTTGAAGAGCGAATATATAGAATAAAAGAAAATGCATCTTTCAGAGGTAATAATATTTACAAATCATCAGCCTTGTATAGAAAAATTGGTCGATAGAAATATAAATGACTAAAATATTATAATTACCATTATCACTAAACTTACTATATTGCAATTAATAGAGTTTTGCTTTTAATCAAATAGAATAAAAATTGCTGTGCATATTTACGCAGTTTTTTTTTAATAAATATAACCAAAAAATTTATTTTGGAAAAAATACAAAATTTTATTGCGAAAAATATTTATTGAATTTGAATACGTTTGATATTTCGTTTCAACAATTCATATTCTTTCTTATAATGCACGTCACTATAATAATAAAAAAATAAGAGTTTATGTATATTAGGAAATACATCTGCTATATTTAAGATTCCCCTATAATTGATTTTTATTTTTAAAAAACTCTTGGTATAATAAATATATAAAAACCTCAATAAACTAAGGAACATATAAATGTATGATTAGACCTTTTTATATTTATTATAGGTTATTGAAATATAAATTTATTGGCACTATAAACCATATTAAGTATGCAGTAAAAAGTGATTATATTCTGATGAAATTCCATAAATATCAGACCTTAAGTTTTTTTATAAAAAAGGTGGAAACGCATGTATAATAAAAGGTATATATTATATTTTTTTATAAAATAGTCTACAATATCTTTTTAATTTTACTAAAACCAAATAGATAAATTTTAGAAAATACAAATATTATTAGTTTATTTTTTGGGAAAATCTATAGCTTAATAAGAAGTGTATAATTATTTGAAGCAAAACAAAAATATTGAATTGACATTAATGGATAAAAATATGGCTTTGTTGAAGTAGTTTAAAATTGCATCGTTTGCGGTGACATTAAATATGAAAAATAAAAATAAAAATTTCAATATTAGATTTTATTCTATTTGGCAGGAAAAAATTGACGTTTTCAACTTATGTAAATAGATTTACCTATTTTAGAATAATTGACCAAAATATTTTCTTGTATGCGAATCCTAAAGTTATAATGCGTAAATTATACTCAAGTCTTACCCGTAGTAGAATATATTAGTGAGATTTGTAATGCTGTTTTTCAATAACATACTCAAGAGAT
This sequence comes from Rhyacophila brunnea, assembly GCF_057557595.1. Classification (NCBI taxonomy): domain Eukaryota; kingdom Metazoa; phylum Arthropoda; class Insecta; order Trichoptera; family Rhyacophilidae; genus Rhyacophila; species Rhyacophila brunnea. The sequence goes on from NW_028233364.1 coordinate 854,842, forward strand.
TTGCATTCAATGCCATATAATAACAGTACTTTTTGGTGTCTATTGAATTGATTCTAGCTTTATAATTTTTTTCAACATAATCTGTTCGGCTTTATAATAAAAATATCACTTTTATGTTTTTATTTAGAAAAATCAAGGCATGAATATGAACTTCAATTTTCCTGAATTATTTCACTAAAGATTTGATTTAAAAATTTAAAACACTGACTGTTTACATATATAATTATCATAGATTATTAATGTAATATTTCTATAAAAAAACTATTTATTGTTTTAAATATTCGAAAAAGATTAATTAGCGTGTATTTTAATTGATGTAAACGCACACTTAAAACTTGTAGATATTAAAAACATATTTAGTGATGCTGGATTGTAAAGTAAAACTGCTCAAATTTTCAAATTTTTTAAAAAAATCCTTTGACCACAAATAATTAAAATCTGAAATTAAAAAATGAAATTTTTATTTTATTTTATTTTTAGGCTACTCAAGACCGATTATACACACTAATTACATTAAAGGTTGTTTTATTTTAAACTTTTATTTCTAGCACTGTCTTTATTTGGTATATATAAATTATGTATTATTCACTATATTGTTATACATAGAACCATCTACTGTTTATCGTACATTATCATATTTCAGATATATTCGATAGCTTGTAAGAACATTTCTAGGCGTTTTTTTATGCTTAATTTGTTTATACGAATTATATCTTCTATGTGAGAATAATTTTAAGATTTATTTTTTGATATAAAATATTTTTACTGTATATGCTTTTAAGATTTTGTTAGTTTCTCCGGAAACTTAAGGGTTCACATCTTACTATATGCTAATAGCTCTAGTGCGTAAAATATATCTCTTAATAGCTATTAATAATGTTTTTATCTTGCCGATACAAAAAATATAAAATTTTTTCTTGGATTACATACACACGATCGTTTCGAGCCATTTTAGAATTCCTAGAATTTTGTACTTTTTTATAATAAATTTGGTGGTTTCTTTTGATTTCAGATATATTTCATCAAAAAGACATATATAAGTTCAATTAGATCTAATTTTGAATTTACAACCGGTTTTAATAAAATTTGGGCTATGTATATTTTATACTTTAAACACACAAAGCTTGAAGTAATTTCAAATAAATTTTTAAGTGAATATATAACAACGGTAATATTATATCAGATAGTATTGAATTTCTGGATTTAACAAATTCTTCATTATCAATAAATTAAAAGAGTAATAAGAATGTATATAAATATCTTCAAAAGATGACAATTTGTCACTTTCTTTACTAAATACGCAATTAATTTAAAATATATACGGTAAAAATTGCACTCGGGTGAGCCATAACCCATAAAAATTAATTCATATGCAAATTTAAACAAATTTTTCTCTTTTAAATGTGAATAGACCATGATCGCATATATTATAATTATCAAAAGGTTTTTTATATTCCAGGTAAATTTTTTTTTTGTTGCAGCAAAACATGGGTTTGCCGAAATTAGTTCTATTATAATAAACCATCATTTATGCAATTTATTGGATATAATTTATTCTAAAAAACAGCCGTTGATAATAGTCCAGCTAAATTTGATGAATATATTATAGGATAAATTTACTGAAAAACATAATTTTCAGCTTCTTTTCTTATACAGGGAAAATCAAAAATCCACACGAATAAAAAGTCTAAACTAAAACGCATTTCAGATAAACCAATACATCTTATACAAAAAACTCAAGTTTAAATTATGTATAATTTTTTATAAAAACTTTCTAAATTCAACAAGTCATTCCGTTTAGACTTATTGGCATGTGAAAGTATTCTAACAGATATAAAATCTAGATAAAATCTTTTTTTTTATAAATTAGAAACTTAAAAGCATCAAAGGCATTATCAAATTTAAAATAATTTAATAAAAGCGGATCTGCATATGTAATTAACACCGTACGAAGAATATTTGATCATATAAACTGCATTAATATCAAATAAAATAAAAAAAAAATATATTTTTAAGAGTCTTAGAGATGCCAGCTAAGTATTATTTCTCTAGTTAGATAATTTTTGTGTTTTACATTGCATTATGATAAAAATAACTAAAATTATGTAAAATATTTATCGTTGACAAAAATATTTTATACTGCTTGGTAATAGTCTTTATTTTATAACATACCCTTTGAAACAATAAAATTCAAGGCACTAGGTGTTTTTATCTTTTTTTTTTCAAACTCATTAAAAAAAGAAAGGTTCTTTGTATAAATTTTGCTCTAAATAACACACTACCATGTGATATCATATATTTTAGAAAATAGTTTGAAAAACTAAAAATACGTATTGTGTGATCCAAATGTTTCATTCGGGCCTTGTCGCAGCAAGTAGATTTTGTTTATTATATAGCCATTTAGTGGAGAAATAAGAAATGCCGAAGGAAAAAATTGTGGATCAATATTAAAAATCTTCCCGTAATAGTATCGATAGACACATCTCCTTGGTCGATCAAATTAATTAAAGCCAATTAAATTTATTTAAAGTTTAAAAAAAAAATTTGTTTAAATTATTTAATTAAAGTATGAAATTAAATTCTAAACGAATCTACTTTATTTATTTATGTTTTACTTCTATTAATTTTTAGGAAGTTTGCTTAATATTAATAGGAACTATTGCTTAACTGCTGTGTCTCTTTGTGGGACTCCCCCAGCACTTCTTGTATCCCGTAATCGCCGTGGATTGGGCCCTTTCTTATAGACGACTGTCATTATGTGGTGGGAATGTGATTCTGTCTACTGTTCATCGCTAAGGTATACAAGCTACACCACACTCTACACTTACCTATATCCTTGCTGAAGGTGTGGGATCTTTTTCCATACTGGAGGCACAGTTCAACGGCTTACACAGCAACCTCCTATTTATCATGGCTTGCCAATGCTTTAAGGTTTATCTTTTATTTATCACTAGACGCTCCCTTGGGTATTTTTCTTTAGAGTAAATCCGTTTGGAAATTAGTGGTGTGGGTGGAAGTGGAATCCGCGACCCCTCACAGTGGTCCGACTTGTAACCACTCAGCCATACCCCCCAAGTATGAAATCTATATAATATTTTATTAATGAAAAAAGTTTAGTCTTGAATTTTAATAAAGTCAAGTACAACTTCATACACCTTACCTCTATACAGATCAAAAAACATAAGTACCTTCAACTATTCGTCTCTAAATTCCTATAATACACTTTCATATTTTTTTTAATGCTGTACGCCACAAGATTTTGATTTTAGATTAAAGAATCTGGATCAAAAAAATCATACATAAATGTGAACCTATGGTGTTCATACTCATTTAATAAAATATAATTATGGCCTTAACATTCATGCGTATATATTACTGACCACTCTCTTGATGACATTGAATGTGATATTTAAATTATTTTAAAAACTGTAGCAAATTCTTTATTAGTGGTTCTCTAGTGTCTACAACATTCAAGGCACAGGTCTGATATAGTCGTTCCTTTCCTAGATGAGACTTAACTTCGTAGTTAAACTAATTTCATCAGCTTGAATAATGCATACAGGCCCACCTATTATCACTACATTGTTTTTTTATTTGCTTCTTAACCACACTTATTAATCTGCTAGCAGATCTTTGATTCATGCCAACAACTTCAGATATAGTTCTTTGTGGGGGCTTTTGGATTGGAAGAACACAAATTTTAACAATTTCTTGATTTCAATTCTAGATTTACACAAGCATGTATATTTTAAAAGATATAGTAGTTTGATATTCATCACAGTGTAATTCATACATATATAGTTATAACCATCACAACTATCTTTTACTGCTTTTAAAGCCATTAGTAAACTTGGCTTCGTACAAAAACCAGATAACTATATTCATGAATTGGTTTCTTATCTCTGGCATAATAAATTAGGCTAAAATTTTGTTTCTTCGTCTAAATTATTTAAAATATTGAACATATTTTATAATCAGTGGGTAAGCCTGCAGGTAGTAAGTATAGAGTGATTTTAGTATTCCATAAAATTAAATATAAAATTGTTAAATGCAATAGAAATTCGCTAAAATTATGATTTAAACTAATTAAATCCTATTTCAAGATTCAAATTTGTTACTTTGGAGGAATTATAATGTTGCCTCAAACAGCTCATTACTATGAAATAGCGTTTTTAAGCAGAAAAATTTTTGACTTGCATTGATTAAAGGTTATTATCCTTTTTTACTATAAAATAGAAAATGAATATTTATTAATGCCATCAGGATATTTTTATACGTCATAAAACCAGCTTAATTATGCTGGGGGTATGCTAGACCAGGAAATATTTAAACCCTTTCTAATTTTATTCCCAAAATCATTTATGTTTTACACTTATATTTATAAATTTATTGAAATATTATTCATTTTATAAATATTATAATTTATTTTTTCTCCAATTATATAAAATAATATCGAAGAATAAACACAAAAATAAATTTCCTTTTCATTTTAAACTTTATTTTATGGAATCGTTATCGATTAATTCGAAACCAATTAAAAGACATAAAGTTTATTGTGAATAGTAATATTGCACTATAATTATGCTAAAAAACCAAATGGTCGGATAAAATAAACAACAAAAAGGCTTTACACATAATTTATATTGACTTATTTTTTCGAAATCATATATTTTTTGATATTAAACTAGTTCTTGCCTTTTAATCTGTTATAGTTCTTCATAAATAAAAAAGGGCTAATGGATTTACAGACCCTTATAAAAATTCACATAACAAAATTTATTTATGAACAGCTTCTCAATACATAATAATTTCCACTTTATAATACAATTATATACTAAAACAACTTCCTTAAAGTTTTCTTTTTTCGTATAGTATCACATATTGCCTTGTTAAATTATTTTTTGATCTAAACTCAATTTGAATGTACTAGATGACACATTTTAGGAACTTTTATCTTTAAAAAATAATAAATTTCACATCGATGATAGCTTATTTTCTTTTTTACATGATTTATAACTTTGTGCCACTGTCTATCAAAAATTGGGGACCGAAACAAACGCTATTTTTACAGATATTATGACCGCGAAAGATTAATTTTTTAGTCTCACAAAGATCAATAAATTTATTCAAAAATCGTAAAAAAAATAAATGATGTTATAATTAATTTTAAATTTATATGGCCATAAGCATATTTAGATTCGATGAAATTGTCATATCGTGATGGAATCTGTCAGACTTCAAATTTAACGTATCAAGATAATATTTATAGTGAAAACCAAATTTATAACATTTTCAAAGCCTTTTTTTTTAAAGAGTGATGTTTATAACAATAGAGCTTAAAATGATTAAATCATGTTCTAAGCATTTATAACGAATTAATAAAGTGCAATTCAAACGAATTGTTTATTTATTTTAACTTTTCATATTCGGTCGAGTAAAATTTTATATTGCTCTATATTACAGATTTGCTCTATGCATTTTTCAAGCCCAGCATCTTGTAGCTATCTCAATAAGTATTATTGGCTCAAGACTTTTGAATTCAAATGAATTTGCCTCAATACTATTGTTTGTGTATATGCTTCTACTTCCTTTGGCATTCAAATCCTTAATATACGACTTATGATATTTTGTGACCAGACCATCCAATGTTATGACACATGATACTATTCTTGTTTGTCATTCGTATATGAGTGATATTTATTCTCTAATAAATCAGGATTCTCATTTTAAACATTGATTAGGTTATCGATAGTTGTCATTCCTATTTCTATAAAAGTTGCAGATTTTCTTTTTTTTACATTATGGTAGAAGTAAATTTATTCATGCGTTGGTTTTATATACTAACTTTTAGTATTTTAGCATAGCAGAATGGGATAAATCTATAGAGAAAACTGTTCAATACCTTTTTAATATTTCCTCTTCGTAACTTAGTCTATGTATCTTTTCCTTTTAAACCCAACTAATTAAATTTCATCACAACCTGATTGTTTGTGTTATGCCTTCACTTAATTTGGCATTCCTAACTGTTTAAAGAATACTTGGGTTGTTTTCTGATCATTCCACTCCACTCTATGATTAGAGTTTAATACATAATATATATTTTTTAAAACAATGAATATTATTTAAATATACCCCCTGGTTTGTTTGCCCTTCAGATTGAATATGGTAATATGTGACTAAGTAAATTATATGAAAATATAATGTTATAATTCCACGACTTTCAATTACGGCCATATCCATATAAAATTACCGGAACCCGTCAGATCTCCGAAGTCAAGAATATGAGAGCTGTGTGATTACTTAAGCGAGCGATCATTCGGGAAAGCACAGTGCTGTACTTTTTATTGGCCATAACTTTGTACAAATCATTTATAATTTTTATTGACTATAGTACCATTTATAAACGAATTTAATACATTTCTTCGGCCTCATCTGTGTTTCTTTTTTTATGGAATCATTTATTATACAACTTTTAAAAACTCACCATGGCATAGTCATTATACTGTGCAAGAAGAAAATTAAAACATTTGCCATAATATGACCATGAATATTAATCCATTTTATAATTACAGAGTATTGATTTTAAAGCGCATCCGTCTTGACCATAAATATATATTTCTATTGAAGCTGAAAGAATTATGATTATTTCTGTGACTATTTATGCATAAGTGGCCGAGTTTATTGGTGCCAAACAAAGCCTGTAAACGCAAAAAAACAGATGTGAATAAACACAGATAGTGAATCATCAACAAAGAATGTGTAAAAACAGCATAGTAAGATCTATTTTTGTTTAAAATTTCTAAATAATTTGATCTTTATCACTTATTTTTTATATTTTAATTGTTAATATAATTCGAAATATACAACATATGTGCATTGTTGGCTTAGATTCTATATATATTGTTACATGCGGCATAGATAAGGACTTTTATATGCATCTTTCATTCCTTTACGATTCATTTAATCTTCAGAAAAATCAGATTCAATTACAAACTAAAAGCAACTATACAGAGGCAAAAATATATTAAAAATCCAACAAACAGCATTTCAATCGTTGTATTTTTATAGGCTAATAGCATACACATTGAAATTATATTAAATGCATTATCTTCATCTTTGTCTTATTCTATTAGTTTCAGCAGAACTATTTTGCCAATTAAACGTGATTTAGACAAAAATTGAAGTCTTTTGAATGCACTATGCACCCAAATGAAATTTTTAATCGTTTTTTATTATATACGAATTCATTTGATACTAAAAGTAAACCAATTTTCTTTTTGGACGGGAAGCATAAAAAATCACAATAAAATCTCTCCAAGAGACATTTACAAGTATATTTACAAACTAGTGATCTTATTTTAAGATGTGACCACAAAATTTGTTTATTTGACTAAAAAGTAGCTTTTTTTGATATACATTTTTAACAGTTCATGTGATTTCATGAAGTCTTTTGGAAGTCTATTAAGCTCTTCTAATAATATAACAATTCAGATGCTTTTTATTTATACTAGATGTAAATATTTAACAAATAATGCACAATGTTTTTTTGCTAACGAATCTTATAGTGAAAATTTTTTTATATATAAAATAAAAAAACAATGAAGATTATAATAAATGTATGTTAGTGTTACCCCCTATAATATTTACGTCTAAAATTATAAGATATTCATATCAATAAAAATTAAATCAAATACAAAACACAATGACTTATAAGCCATTACCCATAAATATATTTATCTTTTGTGGTGAATTATGTTTTGAAAAATAAATTATAAAATATCAAGTTCTTCTTTAAATTAAATTATAATGACGCTGAATAATTTTTTTTGCTCATAGCTTCTAGAAAAGTTTAGAGATTTTGTTCTATAAATAGCCAATTTTACATAATTTTTTTTTCAAAGTATCAAGGTTTTTAAATAAATAGAAACGGAATTGATGTACAGCTACAGTTAATAAATGAATTATTTTATTTGGCACATCTTTTATCGCTAAATAAAAGAAGAAAAGATGTTACTTGATAGCGTTATGAATATACTCTTAAACTATAAACATCATAACTAAGGACGTATTTTTGAATATTTTTGTCGATTTATTGATCAAATAGTTTTTTTGAATTTTATAACATATAAAGTTTTCCGAATGTTGGATGGGATTTCTTCTATAAACCCAAGAGTACGAAAAAATAATTGCGTCCATAGAAACACACGAATCAGGAATTTTAATATACATTAAATAATTTTTTTAATCGGATAAAACAGAAATCATAGAATAATTACTTAGGCTAAAATGGAATTTACTTTTAGCTGGAGTATTTTTTATACTCCTGTAAAGCTATGATTGAAGTTCAATTCGATTAAAATCTTAATATTCTCTGTTGAGTCCCAGGACCTATGTCTGCTTTCGAAATTCAAATTCGTAAAAACGGGGATTTTTTATATATTTTTAACGAAAAAATTGCTTACTGAACTTCTTATTGCGCAAAAAAGGCTTTTTTAAGTTTTGAATTGTATTATCATGCTAGTTTTAGATTCTATTAATATATTTATCATTAGAGAGTATTTAGGTGTATTATTTATTCCATAATTTCTATTCATATGCTTATATAGAATATTAAGCCGAAAAAAATATTATATGGTTTATTGTCAAAATTTAAAGATAGATGACATTGCATGATTTATATTTATCTTTTTAAATGATTCAGAGATCCGTTACATGTCTTGTTCGATATAATCATCGTAAAAATCTTACAAATAATAAATTTTTCTTCATATCGTAATTAGATGCTTTATCATTTATCACACCTTAGACATAAACTTTGATTTTCAACTAATATAAACTATCAAATGCGTTTATTTGCCAATTTATTATTGTAATTTTATTTGTGATATATATTAAACCAAAACTATTCAGCACCAACCCATAAGATTTATATATGATTGTGAATAAATTTAAAGATAGATGTGAACTTTTTTGGATTTATTACACACACACAATAAAGAAGGCTGCCCGAGAGCACATACATGATATATTAAGATAAACTATCACAATAAAATAAAATTCATTAATATGGTATAAGATACTCGTTATTAGATTATAACATATTATTTAAAAAACCTCTAACAAAAAGGCTTCTTTATTCTTAGTTCTATGATAGAGTTTGTAATAAAACAAAGAATGGGATTAGGAATTCCGATACATCCAGGAAATATTAAAGGCGCATCAAGAAAGTATATTTTGCAATTTTAATTTCGAGAATGGCATAAAATCATGATAATTTATTTTTTTGACCTTTGAAAAACCATTAAACATCAACCCTGATCATATTATTCGAAATTATCGTTTTAAAATATTTAAAAATACCAATGATTTTTTAAATTGAAAGTAAATCGATAAATATTTTTTACACATATTTGTCTTGTCGGAAAACTTGCCCTGAAATATATGCCTAAAGATTTTATAAATAATAGATGATAATATGGCTTTCATTGTCTGAAAATTTTGATTCTTCAAAGAACGACAGATTTTTGCTATTTTCTTCATTATATTTAATGTTATCACATTTTCGTTTTTATCATTGTAATCAGCTTTATTTTTATCCACGGGGGATCAAATTTTTGTAGTCCAATTGTTGACGAGTTACTGTTGAATTTTGCGGTTTCTAATACAATTTAATAATTCTATTTAAATTAAATAAATGCGTAAAATATTAACCTTTTAACAATGATGCTGATTTATATGCATAAGTAAAAACAAACGTGTTGATGAAGCATTTATCAGGCAATAGGGATTAATTTTGACATAAAATTCGTCTAAAATTTATCATGGCCATATAAATATAGATCTAAACTAGTGTATTTGATTACTATGGTAATTTGTTTTATTTGGTGTTATAATATTATGTTCCAAGAGTTCTACTGAACAATATTTAAAAACAAAACTTATCCCTCGCACTAAATTATATTCAAAAACTAAATTTACCAATGTAGAATTTATATAAGAGACTCTGTATAGATAGTACTGAAAGCTGTAAATTTTCTTACATATTCTATAGAAGTATTGTACGAAAACTATGTTTTTCGACAGTGATTAAATGGCTTTAAATATACAAATATGTAATATATTACTCTAATGATGCAGTAGACTAACATTTGTTCTGTAGGGACATGATTAAAACCAGTAAACGCCTTATATAAAAAGTCTATCATTATTAAATACATGGTTTCTATTGTTTTTTTTATCATTTATATCAATTAAAACATCTTATTCTTTCTGTTAATTTATATACTTGTTATGCAGACCCCCTGATATTAAGTCTTCGTGCCTTTGTCAAACTTTTAAAATACAGAGATAATGAAGATCTTTTATTATGCTGCACTTTAAATCCTACCCTTTTTGTGTATTTAGTGACAATTTATTACTTTATTATTATTTCTGCCACAGTATATACTTTAATTTTACCATTTACTTTAAGGAAAAATGCCCTATGATGCTAGTTCTGTATCTAAAAAAAAAGTTATTTTGCCAGTTCGATGGATAATTTTTTTTTTTCGGAATATGTTGTACAATATATATATTAATATCATAATATTTTCACTATCGCAATTATCAGCCATGACTAGATTTTTTTAGTTAAAGTAAAAACCGTATCAACTTTCTAGATACATGTAATTTCACTCTTAATATTAAATATAAGCAAAAACCATATTTTCAAGTTTTTATCGGCCGATTATAATATTATTGGTATTTCTCGCACGTTTCGAAGTAAAAAGAAATTTGCGAATGTGAATATTAAATGTTAAAGTGTATTTTTATCGGAATACTACATATAATATAATATATTACATTAAATCCAAATAAAAATATACCCAAGTGGACTAGAAAGGACACAAGAAAAGATTGAAAACAATGCGTATTTTTGAAATTATGTTTATAATTTTTATATTTAATTTATAATTTTAATGGAAAAATCACGTGTCTAATATCTGATAAAATGTTTATTATGGTATAAATATTCTACTGAGGTTTTTAAAAACAAACTGTCGTAGGTAAATATATATCTCATGTCCCTACTTAGGGCATCATTGAATCAACCAGTCAGAGTACAACAATGGCGATGCCGTTTCTGATACTTTTTTTTTTGCTAGAATAATGCATAAAAAAGAATTCATATAAGTTACTACGAAAACTTTACAGTAACGTAATTGTCAGCGGATTAGAGGGGGGTAAGCGGCCTAGTGCTATGGCGTCGATGAAGAAGCGACCTAAAATAAAATAATAAAACACCAGAAGTGAATAATTAGATGAATATTACAACTTTTATGTGTGAATTTCGGCAAAAATAATTTGGGCTATGCGCGATTAAAAAAACCAGCATTAGAATGCTGGGAGACGAAGATGAAAATATTTTGGTATTATGACAGCTTGTAGATAATTTAGATGACAGAAAAGATATCATATAATATTTTAGTTGTGATGGTGCTAATTTATCTAATAACCTACTATCTAAACAAATTTACACACATAAAAATGAATCGGATTGATGGTATAGCAAGATATACAAGATAGGCAAAAGTTTTGGAGCTCTAAAGTCAAAAAATTTATGCTTAAGACACCAGAGGCAAAGTTTATACATACACAAATGGTGAAGAGCCCCGAAAAACACAAAAAGAAAAATCGCTTGGTACTAATTAGGAGTATTCTAAATGACATGAAACTAAGACGTATTTACCAGCGAATGTTATTATCTACTAAAATAAATTAATGAAAGCGATAGAAAGGTGAAAAAGAAGAAATATATGATGTTATTGAGGAAAAACGTAAGTTCTGATGAAAAAGTAATCTGATTGTTAAACTTTATTTAATTATTCACATATAATTTCAAGAAAAAAATATTTATTTTACGTATACATCATTAAAAAAATACTTATTAAAGTTCTCAGTGACACTAAAATCGACATAAAAATTAAGAAAAAAAATTTATAATGGAACAATTTCCAAAAAATACGATCACACATCATATAACAGAAAGATCCCCAAATTTTATCATATAGGAATTACTTAAACATAGAAACATCAAAGATAGATCAAGTGGCAATTTTTTAAGCGTTATTTTAATAGATCTAGAAGGCTAGAATATTCTTATCATAAAATTTAATGTGCGAATATTTACAAAAATCAAAAAAAATAGTGATCTCAAATGATGGAAGATACTTTTCCTCAGTAAAAAACCGTCCTAAATACATATAGTGTACAAAAAGGGGAATAAAATTAGAATATGCAGATCTGTTCATATGAAAAAAATCCAGAAAGAGGTATGTATTAAGGTACATTTTATTGATGCGGAAACCACTGTATCAATTTTAAACAGCAAAAATAAGCCATCATGCACTAAGTAAGAAAAAATAAGATGGTAAATCATAGACTTAGAAAAAAATAAGGAAAAAAATTCACAGCCTCTAAAAAGCCAGCCTGGTTGTAATTAAAGGGTAAGGATATAATTATTTGTGTATGTATGGACTATAAGGGGTTAGACGCTATCACAAAAAAATACCTACTGGATATTCAAATAGATAATTTATTCGACATCTTGTAGGGAGCGCCAGTTTTATCATTGATTGATGCTTTTTGACTAGATTAAACAGTGTAAAAGTTGAAAACTACTAGAAAAAACCGCGTTTGGATTTCAACTTACAAATTCGTACGTATAACCTTTAATTGATACCGAATCAGCACCCTCTCAAAAGAATAATGGATGGAGTTTTTGGAGACGTTAAGAGCAACTCCTTAGTGTTTGCATACAAGATAGAATAATTTTTTGAAAAAACTAGGATGAATATGAAAAAAATCTTACAATAGTTCTTAATTTATTAATAAAAAAAGGATTAAACAAGAAAAATAAAAATTATAAATATAAAAAGTAAAACCCTTTCTAATCGATATTGAAGGTGTAAAGAACAAATTCTGATCATAATTAGGCGATATTGTAGTTTAGTAACCCTTAAAACTTACAAATTACAATATATATTTCAATGTCCGATTCTTGTAGAGATTTTTAAATCATATAGCTTAAATAACAGAGTTTTATATATATTACGACACGGGGAAACAAAAGATATGAAAAAAATTTACATTGGAAATATAGTATTTGTCAAATCTTATCAGCTCACAGTTCTCTAGAAGCACGATTCGCTTTTACCGATATCGAAAAAAACATTACACATATAATAGACGCTTGATCTAAAGTAATTGGTGCCTGTTATCTCAATTATAAGATTTAAAAGAAAATCAATCAACATTATTTAGTTCCAAACTTACACAAGCATTATTAATTATGATAAAATGTATTAAGCTCCTTGCTGAGGTTAAAGCGATAAAAAACTTACAGGGCGCTTTGTTATGAAAAACATCTCATTTCTAAAACATATATTTAAGGGATACTCTATTACTTCGAACACAAAAAATCCACATAACAATACCAAGATGGTCTTCAAATCCAATAAAAATTCGATTTTTTCGCCGTCATTTAAAGGTACAAAGAACATTTGTGATTTTATAAAGAAACTGACCTAGGAAAGATATTAGAATGTAAATAGGGGCAAAAAATCTCTACTTTACGCCTTAGAATCGCAAATTTAATGTTATTCTCAAGAACGGAAATAATTTAAGTCGAAAATAAATTCATAGAAAGATTGTTGCTGAATAATAGTATGGAGTAGGGGTCATAGTAGAATATTAAGGCTTATATGCATAATTAAAAGAAATTGGGTATAGTGCAGTGTAAAAGGCATTATAGATTTTATAAAAAGTTTCAAGGTATTTACTAGAAGCAGAACAGTGTGAAAAACAAAGAAGTTGACAGAACCAAGAAAATATATATATAGACAATGTATAGAGAATATATATAATTATATCTTTCCAAATAAATAAAATTTCGTAAGAATATACTGACGGCCGTTAACGATTTTTCAAAAAATGCAATCGCTAACGCTTAACAAAAAAATGGCTCAACGATCTAAAGAAAGTTATCTCTAATAATCGAGTCATAAAATGAGACCAAAAGGATAAAATTGTATAACGAATTCAAATTTTAAAATACGATGGCATAAGCCTGACTAATATCGATAAAGGTATTGACTATTCACGGTTGAACATACTGGCCAGAGATAATAGGCAATGATTAATGTCACAAAATATCAATTTTATTTAAATTCACATTTCTATGTATGGCAGAACGTTTTGGAAGATTTCCTGTAAGAATCAAATAGAGGCATCAAATTTCCGCTTCTCAGATTTATCAGGAAAAACCCATATGAACTTATTTATAGTATATGCTCAATCCTCACTGTTGATATAAAACTTAAAATCTATAAAAAGAGCCTAAATAAGAATAAACTCATGCATTATTTTCCAAACAAAAATTAAAATGCGCCGCAGAAAATCAAACCTAAAAAAACTGGTCGGAAATTAAGTCTTATATTAAAATGTGCTATCTGTATAAGGAATCCAGTATAAGCATGCAAACTACAGGTTATTATTTATTGATAAAAACATATGCTATAAAATCCATATCTTAGGGAGAAAATCATAAAATGCAAACAAAAAATTTATGAAAGAGTGAGTTGAGTTTTTTATAAAGAAAGAAAAATAGTAATATAATATTTATTACATGTTTCCAGCTAGAAAATTGCTATATAAAACAATCAAAATTCAAAATTTGCTCATGAATAACAAAGAAGTCGAGTTATGAACCCCATACAAAAATTTCATAAAGATCAGACTAAGCCCAATGAAATAATCACAAATATTTAGGAATTCTAAAATTTTATTTTTTTGTTGCTGTACTTTAATTTAATATTATTTTTAAAACATGCTTTAATATTTCATTGAATTCGAATATTTCATAAAAAAGGTATTGAAATCCGATCTATATAAATAAAAATGTCTTTAACAGTGAAAAATACAAATACATTATAGTCATTGAAAGCATAAATAACGTTTTTGAAGGAAGATCTAACAGAATTATTTGAATATTATCTACAAAATTTACGAGTTAAAGAGATAAAATAATTAAAATATAAAACCAAAAAATTTTGAGAAAATGCTAGTTTCAAAGGAGAAACATGAGCTTCGCGATAGAGAAAATTAGAAAGAGTAGAAAGACTTTATTTTATACAAGGAAAGAAATTTATGTGGAGAATTTATCACTTTGCACTATGAGAAATGGCTTTCGGCAAGCAAAATAATTTAAAAAATTCAATAATGAAGCGATTCCATAAAATTTTCGACTTAATATAGTCATTTTTTTATATAGAAAAATCCAGATATATTTTTTCGTATTTCTGGTATAGAAGCAATCGTGGTACCATTTCATATAAAAAACTATATTTAAATCATTTTGAAAAATTTAAATCTTCGTAAAAGGTGCTTTAATTTATCACGTACTGAATTTAATCATCTCGATTTTTTATTGATGCGTATTGAAAAGTTCTTTTCTATCCGTAAAAAAAAGATTTGCTGGGTTTTATAAACACAAATGTGATTTGGAACCGAATTATGTAGAATCTAAATCATACATTTGATAAACAGAATGGAATATAAGAATTTATTCATATTTTTTAAGGGTTTAAAAGACTTTTATGGCACCAATAAACTCGGAAACTTATGCATAAATAGTCACAGAAATAATCATAATTCTTTCAGCTTCAATAGAAATATATATTTATAGTCAAGATCGATACGCAGTATATATAAAATAGATTAATGTTCATATTTATATTTATGGCAAATATTTTAATTTTATTATGGATCAGCATAATTGCTATGCCATGGTGAGTTTTTAAAAGTTGTATAATAAATGATTCCATGAAAAAAGAATCACAGATGAGGCCGAAGAAATGTATTAAATTCGTTTATAAATGGTACTATAGTCGATAAAAATTATAAATGATTTGTACAAAGTTATGGCCAATAAAAAGTACAGCACTGTGCTTTCCCGAATGATCGCTCGCTTAAGTAATCACACAGCTCTCATATTCTTGACTTCGGAGATCTGACGAGTTCCGGTAATTTTATATGGATATGGCCGTAATTCGAAAATTGCGGAATTATAACATTATAATTTCATATAACTTAGTCACATATTACCATATTCAATCTGAAGGGCAAACAAACCAGGGGGTCTATTTAAATAATATTAATTATCATAAAAAATATATATATTATGTATTAAAAGGAACTAGATGTCACGAACCAGGTTGAGGCATATATTCAAACCTTGGGATTAAGAAAAACCCTTGAATTAATAGGTCTCGAAAGAAGGAGGGGTATTGAAGAAGACCATGGAGAGGAGAAGATAGCCGAAAGTATAATACGCTGTGTGTACAGAGAATTAAGCAAGCTGTGCCTGAGAACAAAAACCAAAATTACGACTATAAATATAGCCCTTAAATAAAAAATAAATAATTTAATTGAAGTATTTCGATGCTATTATAGCTAAATTTCATGTTATCGGTCCATTCTGAGCATGAATTATTTAAGCTTTTTCTTAATTCCAAAATATAATTAAACATCCTTATAAAATTTCTTAATTTTGCGCATAGATAATTTTTTTTTGGAATTAAATACCTTTAAAAAATTTTTAAAAAATATTGTGTGATAATTTCAAATTCTAAGTATAAATGAGACTAGAAATTAAAAGATATCGAAAACTATCCGAGGAAGGCCTAAATACGTCAAATCTATTTATCTCAAAATTGATTACAATAAACAATATATTTTTTGCATAATTATTCAAAAAAATGGTCTTATATTGAGAAATTATGAATAATAGTTTCGAATATTGTTTTTACAAGATCTTAAATGAATTTATAAATATTAAGACTGTTCTGATTTTATTAATAAAAATACATGAAGATCGAACATACGTTTTTTGTATTTTATTTACTTATATCGTTAAATTCTACAAAATATAAAAAAATAAACTTATCATACAATTAATGGCATGTTTAATTACTTAAACGTTTAAATCCAGCCTTAAAAGGTATATTATAGACTTATACACAAATATTGTTTCTCTTAATATAGATAGTTAGATCAATTATCTTTTTATCCAAGTAATAAATACGTATTTTTAAATTTAGACAAAAAACTAGTATATTGATTCAAAATCATGATATATATAATTCAATCCATAAATACATTATATGCATTTTAAAAAAAGCTTATTTCTATTCTTAACGATAATGTAAACTCAAATCCAAAATTAAACTTATTTTGAATAAATTTTATGCTAATCCGCTAATAATTTAATATATTGGGTTTAAGACCATAATTTTTTTGAGGTATAAAGATATTTTCATATATTTTTATTTGCAGAGATTATATTTTTTTTATCTGGTAATGATACCATGTTATCGGTTAAGTATCATCAAAAAACAACAATTTTTTTTTATATATTACACATGAATTTTTGGATATCTTATCGTGATTAAATAAACCTACAAAATAAGAGAAATTATTTGTTTAAATGTTATACTTACTTACGTAAAAAAAGATTAGTGTATTCCGCAAAAATCTAATTTCATAAAACTTCACGATAAGAGTTTAGGGTTAGTCTGACATAGGTTGCTAAAATATAATTCAAAAAAATAATTATCGCCAATTTTTTATGATTTTTCAAAAACAAATATTTAAGAGCAAGTTAGTTCTTTAAGCATATTTAGATTCGAATCATAGTTTAAAAAATTGTTTCGTTTATATTACATTTCTAAAATACTTCAAGATCGAAACTGTGGGGCAACTGAAATTTGTTTTTAATTACATTTCTAAAATACTTCAAGATCGAAACTATGGGGCAACTGAAATTTGTTTTTATTTTGCATTTCATTGCGTATAATTTTTTATGTGTCCTTGTCTTATCTTGATCTATAATCTCAAAATTAAATAGTTACAGAATCGCAAGACACAAATTTTCGTGTAGATAAGTCTATAAATGTATTAAAAACATATCGAAAAATACCGAGGAATTAAAAACCTAAAATATTAGACTTAAATTGAAAATAAGAACAAAAATATAAAAGATAATATCTGTAGTGTAAGAATCTAAAAAAGGCACAAAACAAGAAAAAAAAAACAAACAATTATAAACCTTCTCTGATAAATTTTAATAACCAATTTTCAATTCGGTTAGCTGTAATTAGCATAATATTTTAATTATAATATAAATATGTTGATTTCTATGCAACCTATAAAAAATTTAGTCACTATAAATATCATGTAAAAACATGAGATAAGGCTGTAGATTTTTTTACAATAACAATATTCTTAAAAAGTGAGTCGAAGATTGAAAGAAGTAAATATTTAAATCGAAATTCTTATTATAATGAATGAAAATTCTTATCATTCTCACGCTAAGAAATTGTTAAATTAATATGCAGGTAATTGATTTCGTCTAGCTGCAAGGGATACTACAAACACTTACAGGCCAAACCCTAGGTACAAAAGTCTTAGGGTTTCTAGATCATAGCATTTCGGCGCTAATAACTTAATTTTATTATCGAGAAAGCAAATACAATAAATCAAAGCCTATTTTTAGTTTTAAAGGGATGTTTTCATGCAGAGATGATCCGATTGACGTTCGAAAATTATACTTTTTTTTTACTTTTGAATCATTGGTTTTGCATAAAACAATGTTTAATTTTAATATATATTCAACTTTGTGTAATTGATGTTAAAATACGTATATAAATCAACCTAAAATTATTATTTATTTTCAATATCCTTTCAAAAAATATCATTGTAAATCAATTTTTTGCATATCTTAATGCGGGAACAGTCAAATTATCTATAAAAAATATTTCAAATGTTTATTTTCAAATAATATTATACATATGCATTCAATTTTATAATATTTATCTATATTTACAGCATTTTAGGGGGTGGTATGGTTGAGTGGTTTACAAGTCGGACCCCTAGGTCAGGGGTCGCGGGTTCCATTTTCATCCACCCCACTAATTTCCGAAACGAATTTATTCTAAAGAAAAATCACCAAGGGGGCGGCCAGTGAACCATAAAAGATATACCATAAAGCACTGACATGACAAGCCATGAGAAAAAGGAGTTTGCTGTGTAAGGCGTTGAATGTGCGTTCAGCATTGAAAAAGATCCCACACCGTTCAGCAAGTATATAGGTAAGTGTAGAGTGTGGTTGTAGCTTGTAGCGATGAACAGTAGACAGAATCTCATTCCCTCCACATAATGACTGCCGCCTATGATAAAAAGCCCAATCTACGGTTATTACGGGTGACAAGAAGTGCTGGAGGAGTCCCACAGAGAGATGCAGCAGTTATGCAATAGTTCCTATGTATATAAAGCGAACTTTCTAAAAAGTAATAGAAGTAAAACATAAATAAATAAAGTAAATTGATTAGAATTTTTTTTACAGCATTGTATGTTTTAAAATGAGAAAAGGATGAACATGATCCTAAAATTTGTTGTTTAAGATAATGTAACAGCAAAATAACATAACGGTGAATTTTTTAAAATTTTAGCAGGCATTAAATTTTTTGTTTTTCAAGCCTTGACATATATGACATGGGCTAAATTTTGTGTTTTAAAATAATTTATAGCTTATATAAATACATGCACTATTTCTATATTTTCAATTAAACAATAATATATATAGTTCTTTATAGCATGTCATTTTTCGTCTTCTTTGAAGCACATTCTTTTCAAAATTTCCCTTTACACCTATTGCCCCTTCAAGATTTATGAATTCAAGTATCATTCACAACCCTGTTGTTTGTGCATATATCTCCGCTTCTATTGAAATCACTAGATTTTGATCAACGAACTTGTGGCATTCTTTTAATAGGACAATATCCTGTTACACGCAAGAGAAGATTTCAGAATAGTGATTAAATAGTCACAAAAACAAATTTCGCTCTATAGTATAGTAAATTAATATTTATTTATGATTTTATTCAGGGTAGAATCGTGTAAAAAATGATTACAGGATTTACAAAATTAGCCAATATCGTAATAAAGTATAAAATTACTTTAAATCGCATTTGGAATATTGCATATAATTTTTATTTCATTATTATATATATTTTATCTAGCCATTTTTTTTATATTTTATAGCACCAAGAAATACCCTTTAATAAGCAATAAATAAAAGGCTATTGTTGTTTGTGGATACACTTAAAATAACCTTATTTTTCATCTACTCAAAAAAGTATTTTTAAGATTGAAAATTTGCTCTAATAATATGGTTTTTAAATCCTATGTATTGATTCTTTCGTATTTTTTTTTAAACATCAAATGTAGATCGATTCTTAAAAAAAAAGCAACTTTGATGATCATTCTATGTTTGATAGTTTAACGATGAAAGATTTAATATTATCTAAAAAACCATAAAAAAATGTTTTCATTTCCCAGTGTATAATTTTCTTTTTATACCTAGAAAAAAAAACTGTTGCAGTTCTCGGATTATGATGTTATTTTTTATAAATAGACTAAAAATAGTCATGTTAAAGTTTTATTTTTTGCTTTTAAAGCTAGATGTATCAAATATCATAAAAAATATATATTTCAATAAATAGCCACAACCTTATTTTTTTACATATTGTCGCTTATAGGCATATAAGGTTTTTTATATACAATTACTAAATATTTTTTATGCGTTGTAAGTATTCTTTTTTGAGGATAAATAGTTAGGTACTATGCAGATTTTATTGTTTGTAGCTCTACTAAAGATATTTTTGATCCTTAATTATTTAAATCTTCATTCCATAATTCCAAGATCATCAACAAAAGAAAATTTATTATATAAATACAAAATTTTCAAATATTGGGGAAATAAAAAGAAATTTTTTTTCTATGCTATAGGATACAACAAATTATTATAAAAGTAAGGAATATCATTATAAATTTTAATTTAATTATCAATTTTCATCAATGTGGTGAGTAAGTGGTCTCTTACCTTCCAGAAGATATCACTGTAGAAAATATTGAATTAAATCCCGATGTTTTGCATACTTTCCATCACGTTTTTGATATAAAAAAATTAATACAATTCTTTTCTATTTCGTATTCATAAATTAGTAGCAATGAAAGAAATTTAGCCGATAGATATCTATTTTTCAATTTATTCTAATTAATATTGGAGGAAATATGTTTGTAATAATATTTAAAAGCGCAATATCAGTTAATTTATTAAAATAAACAAACCTTTCAAATGTAATCTGCAATTGAAGGTTCAAAAAATCACGTAAATTGAATGTTATGGTTCTTATAGAAATATACATGTTAACCAAAGACATACAAACTTAGGGCTGATATTCTATCCTTTTTTAAATAAAAATATATTTAAACAATTATAAAAACAGTTTTTTTATTGAATGCATATCAATCTATAATATTATCTTTCGCTAAGATCATTGGTTAATTTTTTGTATAAACAGTATGCAAATATTACCCCTTTAAAAATATGATTCTAATAGCAGTCGGTGTGCTTATCGGCTTAGTTTTAAGTCCACTTATAGATTTTATTATCTGTTACTATGCAGTTCCCAGTAGAAAAAGAAAAGAGCATGTCGATGTTCAATACATTCCAACTATCAGACAGTTTGAGCTTTTGAACTCGAGTACACACACATGTGTTGATATGAATTGGTTTAATGTGCTTCTGCAGCGGTACTTCCTTGAGCTTTCACAGTCTTATGCCTATAAAGACAAGTTGAAACGTACTCTAATTTCAAAGATTAAGAAGATGGGACCATATTTGAAGCTTGAATTTGATGGTTTTGATGTTGGTCTTGAGTTTCCTGTTTTTACAGCAGCTAGAATTCTTACAGAAACAGATTTAGATATGATTGCAGGTAAACGAGCAAATTTAGTCTCATTTTCAAGTACAGATGGAGAAAATACGCAAAATATTGTTGAGGATGGAAATATTGAAAATGATTTAAATAAAATCGAGGAGGAAATTTGTCTACACGCCAATGATAAAGAAACGGAAGATGAAAAAGAGACATCCGATAAAGATGACGACGATAAAACTGAAGAAGAGGGAACTAACTTACCTGATAAAAATGAAAATACAGCAAATACAAAAAAGATAAAATATAATAGAGCAGCAAGAAAACGACATAAGTCAATTCTTTTAAAAAATAAAATCAGTGAAACAGTGTCACTCAAAACAACAGAAAGACTGTTAGATTCCATAAAAGTAAACATCACAACCGAAAAAGAAGATCCCAATAAAAAAATCCCAAATGTACCATATGGAAATTTAACAGTATTATTTGACGTAGAATATTCCGGAACTATACGTCTAGAAATGGTTGTTATTGGACCGGGGGGAATAAAATTACCAGTAGAGATGTCTTTGCATTCCCTTAAAGGCCAAGTATTGATAAGATTGCCTTCCCTCAATTCTCATACAAAATATGAAGCAAGCTGGATCGGAATAGACAAATTTGAATTTAATATTGTTTCATCTTTCAGCAATCATTACTTAATGAAAACAACAAGTGGTTTACTAAAAAAACTCTGCATCATGTTTTTCAAGAAAAATTGTCTTTATCCCAATTTTACCCCTTTGAATTTACCGAATGTTTCGCCTTCAATGAGAGCTGTTACCTATAAGCATAGTAAAATTAATTCGAATCAACAGGCGAGGGATGTTTTAAATGATATTTTGTTGATTATGGCCATGGCTTACCGACAGAAAGATTGTTTCCCCGGTGTTATTAACAGAAAAGGCACCTATGATGTCAACGAAACCTCTGATCGAATAATGATGCATCAAATCGATATAAAAAATGCCATTAATTCTTTTCAGGAATCGGTTATTGGTTTTGAAACCAGCGAAGAGAATGATAGTGAAGAATCAACTGCTGAATGCTACGATTTAAGTGAATTACAGAAAAAAACGAATTCGAATAACTCTGAAAACATCGAAAATGATAATCTATGCGATACCGAAGCACCGAAAACATCCTATGATAATTTCAAAATAAAGTATAATGACATTGACGTGACGAGATCTTTTATAAAAATGCTAATATTAAATCTAGAACTATTTAGAGGAATCATTCCCGGTTTTGAAGGCATAGAAATTCTAGAAGAACACAGATCATATTCAAAAATCAAGTTATGTTACATCGATAAATCTTATATCTTCAACCGAATGCAATTCGAAGACTCGGTTATTTTTAGCTCAGAAACAACAAATGAATTTATAGCCTTCAAAATTCGAAACATACAGTTTCTAGAAATTTATTTTTTTGTCAGCAACAGTGATTACGACATATCTAAAGAAAAGGCGGTTAAAATACGCGAAAACTTAAGAACATGTGATTTTAAATTACTTAAAAAACATCTTAAAAGGAATTCAAGTTCCAATCGATTTACGGAATCGGATGATGGCGAAAGTATTGTGAAAATAGAAAATCCACACGAGTATATAAAGAATTTCTATAAATATATCACGTCCAAAGAAAAAACAGGAATATTTAGACATACAAAGCTGAAAAATATAATCCTTAATCTAGAATACGATGAAGCCCTCAATATATTAAAAAATAGAACTAATACGCGTTTCAAATTATACACGGAAGGATTCGTGACAGAAAATAAGGAGGAAAACGGCTTTAATGAATATGTGATTTTGACAAAAAGAGATACCGAGACATGCACTAGCAAAGTCACCGAAAACATTGTAGTGGATTTGTACAATCAATACAGTCTCACATGCTTTATTATTGAAAAAGACACAGAAATTTCGAAGTCCAAAAACTTAACAAATCTAAAAATTTATTATACAAGGCCATTTAAAACATCAAATTTTCATTCCTTCTTATTTACATTAAAGGTATTGGAAAGAATAAACGAGTATTTAAAACATCTAATACCGCTTGATGAATATACACTAAACAGTAAAACATTTTGTAAAGATTATACATTAAATCACTGCTCAATGTGCATTGAAATAGAAACACATGAAGAAGATGAATTTTACATGCATGTTTTTAACAAAACGAAAAAAACATATTTCATCGAGAAAATCAAAATCGTAGGAAGTACTTCGAATCGACCATATAGGTTCATTATTTCTGTCCCGGAAAAAACAACCTTGACGGTTTTTCTGAAATCAAAAATAGGGCCTCTTACTCAAAAAATCAAAATATTTCTCAATATGGAGTTGATGTTCTTAAATGATACCCTTATTGATTGTAATTCACAATTTGGTGGTAGAAAAAACTATGTTCATGGAATCAATGGGCATCCATATTTGAGCGCGTTTTGGGATTTTGAGGAAGATAATTTGGAAGTGTCATTTAAAAATCATGGTAACCCTACTAATATTAAAGGGACTGGCCTTATTTTGATGAAAGACGGAAAACACGTTTTCAATTTAGTAAACCCATACAATTCAAAGAATAATGTCAAAATTTTTATAGGATCATCGAAAATAAATATCTGAATGCCAGATCAAATATAATATCATACAATCTTGGATATTATTGAAGCATACATGTATTGGGTATGTTTTTATCGTTAAATTTATGTTCGATGACTATACCAAGAATAATAGAGATTATCCGATATTGCTGTATGTTTTGATCAATTTATAGCATATATCCGAAAAAGGAATTATTATGGAGCTCACTTATTCTTAATGTGGGGTAACATAAAGCTTTTTATCGAACAAATAAAATAAATTTCTGGTGTAGTCCAATTGTGTTCTTTTTTAGGGGATAAACATACGGTTTTTTATCCAAAAAATCATAAATAATATTACAGTAGAGATAATTATGCTCTTTTTTTAGTTATAAATTTGCGGCATGAAATCGAGATATTAATGGTATTTTACAAAAAAAATGGTGAATTACGCGTTTATATATATTTTTAAAATCAAATTTCGATCTTTAAATTCAAATTTTCGAAATGGATTTTTGCGATCAACTGCTATTAGCGGAATCTATAAATTTATAAATACATGTCACTGTGCATACACAATAATTTTATTTATGGGTTAATTTTTGAATTGAAATTTTAAATAATTCTACAAGCTTAACTTGATTATTTTCCGTTAAGCACATCATATCTATACTCTTGGCTATATCTTCTTCGATACCTCACCACTTCCCAAGACCTATTCGTTCATAATAGATTTTCCTCAATTCTATAGTCTGAATATATGTCTTGATTTGGCTTGTGACTTTAAGTTCTTTCACGTACCTTCTAAGATCAATGTCGATATAACTATATATTTTTCGCTAAATTAAGCCCTGAAATGTTGGAATGCGAAAATCGATAGTCGTAAGCAGGGGTTATAGAAAAAAACTTTAAAGCATGCCATTGTGATGCATCAAAATGATTTTTTATGGATCAACATGCGTTTTTTCGTTAAATAAAAAGTTTAATTCAAAAAAGTCGATTAAATAAAAACTATTCCGTGATTTTCTAAATCTTTCTTTGCTGTATTTTCTTAAAATAATCGTGATTCTGCAGTTAGTTGAATGAATTAAGTGGTGCTAAACTTGTTTTTTTCACACAATAAAAAAATATATTTCCCAAAATTATAATGTTGGATATCTTATTAAAGCACTGAAGGGTGAATGTTACCGTTTCTAACCATTCATAGTTCGATATGGATATTTCTAACATGTTTAAAATTAAAAATATGCTATAATAAAACGTTTATTACCATGGGGTATGGCATATTAACTTAAATAAGATGTATAAGCCATAAAAAAATAACTTAAATTGGTCATTCAAATCTTTGCGATTGATATTTCTTAAGAAAAATAAATTTCAATATAATCATAAACATTACTTGTGTTTATAAAGTTTTCAATTGAATGATTTTATTTAAGAAAAAGTACAAAGTCTTTTTAGAACAGATAAATTCTTCTAATAATTTGTTTGCACACATATATTATTAGATTAAATGTTCAATATATCACGGGTTTTGTAACCAATTTATTGCTTTGGCAATTTAATTTAATGCATAAAACATTTTCTATTGAGCACATAATGATAAAATATAGAAAAACAAAAATCATGGATTTATAGCGGTAACCCATTTTTTTGCAAGAATTTTTTTTCTTATTTCCTTATCAGCGTTCTCCTTTGCACGAATATAAAAATTTATAGCGGTCAGAATCCGAAATATTTGAATTATATTCCGAATAAATCTAAAAATACCACTTCCTTACTATAATTGAATGGTTCCATTGATGACATCCCTTTTTAGTAAAACTTCTTTTATAGGTTCTAGATGTGGACTATCCGGTGGCAACAAAAATATTTCATGATCAGCTTCTTTACTTAAATATATAATATAGGTTGATTTGTATATGAAGGTCTATCCATAATAATATTTATCTGTGTTTTAACTTTAACATTAATAAAAAATAAACCCACACAAATACATAAAATGAATTGTTGAATGCATATTCCTCTATCATCATAAAATGAAATGCAATCCTTTTCCTCATAGAAGATATCACATTTTAATCTGTGAATCTTATTCTTCGTGTAATTTTCATTGGAGTAGTATTCACGCGACTTCTGGCGTGTTTTTGTCTAGAATATAACCGGTTACAATTAATTCAAGAAAATTTATTTGCCATCGTTAAAACTAAGAAATATTTTGCAATATTCGAACCTTTTGTCGATATTTATGATGCCATTTTGATTTTTGAACCAACTGATTTCTTCTAAAAGAATGGTGCATGGGTTTAATCGATTTATTCGTTGCCACATCATGGGCATTTATATACAAGATTTCACCTATCTTAGTCTTTAGAGTTCGAAGTACTGCCAAAAAATCATATTTTATCACATTGGATATCAGTTCTATTTTCAGATGCAATTTTCTTCTGTCTTGTTCTTCGCCGAGTTAAATTCCCAGCCCTCCCAATTTATTCAAGACACGTATTATTAGAAACCGTTTTTGGGCTTATTTAAAGCACCCAAGCTATTTAAACAGACATATGTTTCTCTTCATATATTTTTTTAATCAAAATATTTCGGCTGTTATTTTATTTTCTATATAGCATACTAACTTTTAATTTACATTAAAACTCTAGTAAAATTTATTTTCTTTATAGAATATCATGGATTAAATCCATTACGATAAGAATTAAATAAAATTGCAAGCCCTGTATCGAGCTTCGTTATTTATATGTCACATAAAAATAAAATTAGAATATAACAAAGACATATAACCCCATTCTCTTTTGGCTGTTTAAAGTATAAATAACGCTTTTATATAACTAAGGATGGCATTTTTATTTATTTAATGGTTAAGTTTCTTCTATTCAATAACATCTCTTCAGACGTAGTCAGCCTATTGGAAGCATCGCACGACTTCTTAATACATTTTTTGAAACCTTCCCTGATCTATATTCATCAACTGCTCTTCTTCTCCCAAATATGATGAGTTTAAGTGTCTTGCGATAATTCAGAATAAAATATATTCTTTTAAGATATAAATGTATTCTAATATAACATGCTGTTATTAATTATCACTATGAATCCAATTTAATTTGATTTTATAAATTTTTCTTAAGTGTTTCATCAATAATATATTGAAGTGGATTAACACTGAAAATTAGTTTTGCTTATTTTGTTCTATATAAGACCTTATTATTATAAATTTTACGCAATAACCTCTAATTTGATAATTATTTTAAAAAGATCACAAATCAAGTCTATGGGAAAATGCTAATGCAAAATTACTGATATTAAGAATGCATGGTGTTTTTTTGATAGAAAACGATGCCTTTTCTAGGTTTATTTGATAACCATTTATAAGCTATGAATTAATTCAATCGAATAGAAAAAAATGCAAAATACAAAATAATTTGAGAAATAAATGTGTGGTAAGCATTAAATATCTTTCGTTTATTGAAATCTTAATTTTTTTTTGTTTTTTAATTGTTCGAATGCGTTTTAATAGAAATTCAAAAAAAAAATATCAGTCGAATGACTTTTGCCAGCTCAGCAAAATTTTTAAGAAAACTAGATTCAAATAACTAAAATTACAATTAAAGCGACTTTTTTAATAATTTTTTAGATAAAATACGTATTGTTCAATATTTGTGATTTTATAGAATTCCGTGTAATAGATAAATAATATGCTATAAAGCACCATCAATAGTATTTTCATAACCTTTTTTTCGAATTTTAAGTGTTACAAAAGTAATAAAGTTTAAAGCGGATTATCAAAACGGTAAATGGCTAAATCAGATTTGATGATCTGATATCAAGTTATATATTTGGGTATAAAACCGGAAAAAAAAGAATCATAAGAAAATCCATGATAATAAACTAGATACTTTGATACATAGATAAATTGTATAAAATTTTATTGTTTATAATATTTCTAGATTATTTGAGGAAAATCAAACATGAAAAAAATAGTTAAATCTTTTTTTCGTTATTCTTCTGATTTGTAAGTTGTTTTTCGAAAAAGATCATATAACTTGATCTAGTTAAATAAAATTCTTTGAGTATCTATACCAGTTTTTCTTATATGATTCATATTTAAACGAAATATGGTAGAATGAGAATAATCTATAAATTAATTCAAAGCTAAAAAAATGTATACATTTTCTAGAAATAGGATAAAAGGATTTAGGGGAAGATTTTTCATGGTTCTTATTGTATTTTGATTTTCATCCGTTTTAGAATTTATGTCAAACCAACCAGTTTCCTTATATATTTACCCGATCAACGTTGAAAAGCATTCGGTATTCTCTTTTAAAATTTTGTCGTTATCAAATATTGCAAATTTTAAAAATTAAATATAAACCGCATAATTTACTGTAACTCTAAATTAATAATTGTGTTATATGATGTCCAAATATTGAGAAAAAAAGAATAACACTAGCTTTTATATAAATTTTTGATAAATCCTATTACTTTCTTAAAGAATATTTACAAAAAGATGAATTAATATTTATTTTCTTTTTTATTGAATATAAACACACCAAAACTTGAAATAAACAGCCCTACTCACTGCATTTACCCTCTTGCACACAAAAATATAAAGATTCTAGTTTTTTTTATTCCATTACTTTAATTTTGATTTATTTAATTTCATTGTTTTTCTCTCCACTATGTTTATGGTTTTATTTAAGAATGAACTAAAAATTTATAAAGTGACTTAAACACTGTTAATATTCAAAAATTTACGAAAAACCTTTTTATATACTTTCTTTATATCTATAGATGATGGAGTCTTTTAATGTATCACATTATTTTTAACAAAATCAAACACAAATATTTATTCGCATTTGTTCCTTCTATTACCATGATACACTATAGGGCTTCGATTACTTACCTCTGATACATTTTACTTACCTGGTTTTGTTTCATCAGGTTTCACCATTGAACTGACCCCTCTTTTAAATAATTATTTTTAAACACATTCTTCAAAGAAATAGGCACCATTTACTTGTCAGAAATTTTATTCACTTACCTTTGAAGAAATCTATGATTTTAATCTTGAGTCGATTTTTTATAGAAACTTCAGCAATTAAAAAAAGATAATTCTGAGATAAAGCCACCCGAATTTACATTAGTTAATATTACACCTAATAAAATTCTTTATTACATTAATTATTCTATTAACTGATATTTTTGTTATTATACGTTTCTGCTGCATTCTTACGGAATAAATACTTTATTGCTGTTGATTGATCACTAAAAATTCAGCTTATAAAATTTTACGTTGATTTTAGGGTCACATAAGTATTAAAGTATGATCAAAAAGCAATAAAAAAAACAAAAAAAAACTTAATAAATAATAAGTGCTTTAATTATCATAAAAAGTCAATTTTTAACATTTATGTTATTTTTTTAAGCTTTAATGTTATTTTTTTTCATTCCTGCTCTTATTTCAATTTATAATGAAGTGATTATAACCTATATTTTCTCTTCTAGTTCAATTTTCTATCAATAAAATAAGAAGCGGTATTAATTTTATTACGACGTGAAATAAAGTGATTCATAAAAGACCAGTATATTGATTTTTAAAATATAAAAGAATTCAGTTCACCTTCGCGTATTACACAGTGTCTAGAGTTCTGCATTTTTAACTAGAAATTCAAATGATATAAATCTTATAACAATATTCTCTGTTATTCGAAAATAAATAAGCAAAGTTTTGCATATATTTTAACTATTTTTACATTTTTTCAATAATTTTTTCGAGTGTTTACTTCAATCTTCTATATTAATTAATTTATTTTTTTGCCTATTCGAAGTTCTGCTCTATTACGACAATATTTATATGTGTTATATCATATTTGAGTTTTTTCAATGAATTATTTGCAAAATTTTATTCCATATGTCTTTTAGAAACGAATTTCTGTAAAAAAAGTAGTTCTTAGAATATGAAAATTATTATTCATCCTATAAAAATACATATTTAGTCTGATTTTAAAAATCTTTGACATGAGAGTCGGCCTTAAAATGAATTTTAAACATTGAATTTCGAATTAAATAAGTATTTACATTATAAAGATATAAGAATTTAAATAAAAAACATAAACTTCCATAATTTTGTGATATAAATTAAACAATTTGTACAATGGGAAAAAGAGACTTGCATTCATAAGAAATTACAAAGTAAGCATATTATAAATGAGAGATTAATTTAAAAAACAAAAAATATGCGCAAATGCAGTATATATAATAGTTAGAATATCTTTTTTTAATAAAAATCAGTTTTTCTGAATCTAAAAAGGTCACACCCGGATTTTTAGATCGAATAACTATAATACGGCATTGATAATAAATAATTGTTCTTATATTATCTCAGATAAGAAGGAAATAATAACCAAAAAAAGATTTTTAAAAATTTGAAATACGGGGCTAATTTGGGCAACTGAAATCCCTATTAATATATAAATTCTTTAAATTTAATAGCGTAAATTCACGATTAAACCTTTGAATATCTATTTAAATTTAGTAAATTTAGCAAACTTTATTTTTTAATGATATAAATAGTGTAAATATATATCATTATACCTTTTAAATTCAAAATTGATGTTGAAAACTAAATTATACATAGTTTGCCGACTGTATTGTTCGAATAACCATTTTTTATAGAAGTTTCTGCCAATTTCAAGAAGTTTACTTATAAAATTTTTGGCTCCTATTAATGGTTTTTACAGAAATACATTCATAAGCAACGATTTCATCTCTTTGAGGTATATTGTAATATATTATAGCATCAAATACACTTTTTGCAAAACAAAATGCTGTCTAAATTTCATAGGATTACCATTTTAAGTTTCAAAAATATTTTCCTTTCTATTATGTGATCAACATGGTTGTAAAAACAATTTATAGATGTATCTAAATGAATTAAATCACACTATATTCTCTATTAAGCACTTTGGATACGTTTCTAGGTTGAATAAATTTCAATTTTGATGTTTTATTGAGCTTCTATGCTTTTTTTTTCATTTTAATTATTTTTTTACCTTGCTAACGTTTTTTTGTGAAAACCATAATTTGATAAGAAATAAGAAGTTTTTATATCCAGTCGATTTAAAACAGACATTTTTGGGATTAAAATAACCATTTAGCATGCTACATTAAAATAATTAAAACAGATATTTTTCTTAAAATAAAAAAATAACAACTAAAATTTTAAAATGATAACCAGAAATATAAAATTCGTAAACGAAAACTTGTTAATTTTGCTAAATTTAGCGTGACAAACAATAAAAAACAGGATCAAAAATCTTAAATCTACACATTTATGCAAAGAAAGATTAATCATCAAACTGTTGCCCCAAATAATTTTTTGTTTTAAATTAACCGTTTTCGACTTACAGAATCATAGTAATTTTTTAAATATTTTATAAAGCAAATAATGTTGAAAGAACAATATATTAGGAGGCGATCAGAGTAATTTATAATGCAAGCACTTTGAATTGCTTGAAACGTATGAAAAAGGCTTAAATACATATATATAAAAATTAATATCAGCAGTTTTAAAATTCATTGGACAAAAGATTTACATCTGATTATGTAAATTAGAAAAATATATTTATATTTATATGAATATATAAGAAGGATAGAATTTGACTATAATATTTAAAAATATATGGAGACAATCAAGTATTTTTTGTTTTGTTTTCATCAAGATTTAATAATGATTGATTTGGGCCTTTAAAAATCGAAATAATCTTATGTTATTTATAAATTTATTTTTGTGCTCATAGAAATTTGGCCCATATGATTAAGCAACTTCCATTAGATGTAATTTCGAAGATAGCAGCAGGCGAGGTCATAACATCACCAGCAAATATAGTAAAAGAAATGATAGAAAATAGTGTAGATGCAAATTCCACCGAGATAACTATAGAAATATTTGGAAAAGGTCAATCAATTATAATTACAGACAACGGTAAAGGAATCTTAAAGAGCGACTTTCCAAAGTTATGTGTGAGACACTGTACATCAAAATTTAATGGATCCTTGTATGAAATTCCGACTTTTGGATTTCGTGGAGAAGCATTGGCATCGATTTCACTTTGTTCAAAAATCATTGTGCAGAGTAAAATAAAAGATGCTGAAGTTGGGTATGAAGCTAATTTTGTTGAATGTGAAATTAAGGATATAAAACCAAAAGCCATGAATCAAGGTACAAGAATAGAAATCAAGGACATTTTTTATAATAATACATACAGAAGAGAATACTTTAAAAACAAGCGTGATGAAATGACCAAGATATTTTATCTTGTGGCAAATTTTACAATCAGATATGTTGAAATTCTTTTTAAACTTAATATTGAAAATTCATTAAAAACAGAGTTGTTGCATTCCATTAAAAACATAGAAAGCTGTTCAGAAGAATTTTCATTGAAGAGAAAGGTTTTCGATGGATATATGACACAAAAGAATTTGATTAATTCTGTTTACAAAACAGATGACCATCTTCTAAATTTTAGAAACAATGAAATAAATATGATTATATCTGATGTTTCTTATAACCACAGAAGTTATATTTTCATTATCTTCATAAATGGTAGACTTGTTGAGCACCGAATACTAAAAGAAAGAATAAAAGTGCTATATAAAGATATATTGCCGAAGCATAGATTTCCTTTTGTATATTTGGAACTAAATATAGAGTTTTCGCTTGTAGATGTAAACGTCCATCCTTCAAAAAAAGAAGTGGTTTTTTACGAAGAAGAAGCTTATATTGAATCAATACTAACGGAAATTCAAAAACTTCTAGAGAATAATAACAGACCGACAATATATAAAAACAAAGAACCCACCAATAGGCTTTCTATTCCCATTCAGACCACACAACTTATTTATAATGATCCACATAGCTCTTCATTATTTGAAGTATTTGAAAAAAACGAAAATATTATTTATAATGAAAAAACAAAGATTTATAAGCTAAAAAGCATTGAAAAGCTAAAAAGTACCTTTATAGAAATAGATGGTGATTTTTTAAAGAATATCGTATATATTGGTGAATTTAATGACGATATACTAGTTCAAAGTGGACCTACCCTGATGATGTGTAATTTAAATGAATTCAAAAAAGAGTATTTTAGACAAAGGCTAATTTATTGTTTTGGAAACTATGATTCTGTTTCATGTGATTTCTTATTGCATTTTGATTTACCCCATACACATAGATTGATTTTAACTGAATATTTTAGCTTTAAATTTGATGCAAAAAAGGTTACGCATTTATTGATTATAGATAAAACATCGATTATCGATACAATATTAAATTTTTTAGAAAAATTTTCGAAAATGAAATTGAAAGAAGAAGAAGAAACATTTGAATTCATTTTTGACAACCTTGCTTTTTGTTTTTCTAGCTCATTGAAGAATCCTGCTTTAATATTTAATGTAATGAAAAGAAAAGGTTTGGGAACCGAAAATATCTTAAAAAGTTTCAAGGTTCTGACATCTCTTAATGAGTTGTATAAAATGTTTGAAAGATGTTAAAGGGTTTTTTTTGTGATTTTATAGATAATACTTTGTAGAAGCAATGAAATTATATGGTGGGCAATAAATTTTCAAATTAGTTTAATTTTTGTTTAAATATATACATAGCTGAATTTAGAATCGCTTTTCTTGATTAAAAATTATTTTGTATTTAAAATAATCGCATTGCGAGAATCCGACATTTTCAAAATATTTTTTCACCTTATAAAAAACAAGCAAAAAAATATAAGGCCAAGAGTTATTCAATTTTCAATTATAAGCCATGAAAATATGCTCTAAATGATCAAAAACTTTATGAAAAAGAGTTGAATTCGTCATATATGTATATTTAACACAATTTAAACAACGATTATATAATCTTTCGTTTCTTAAAGAGCAACTTCAACACACTTCACATGCCGGACTTCTTTCACTGCGATAATAATACATAAACTGGCAAGAGATTATGTGGCTTATTAAGTAGTGTGTATTTGGTGCTATTTTAAATTTCGCTAGTAGTATATCGATTTTATTTTCTTTGTTTCACAAAAGAAGCAATCAACACATTTTATATAAGTTCCAGATAAAGTACATTAAAAAAGAATTATCTTGCGATAAAGATACTTTTTGATGTTTTGGGTTTTAACTGTTCATGATCAATTATCAACAATCGGCACGAAAAAACCCAAGACCATGAATTGTTTTTATAAGATAAACGGCATCTTCTTTATATAATACAATATATCTGTTTTTGAATCCCGCGCAAATATTCAACCGAATTAAAGGTGTAGTTAATGTCCAATTTATAAATTAAATATGGTTCTTTATTCAAAGATGCGAGCTGAAAGTCGAGAAATATTCTTTGATTTATCAGAAGACACATAAAACTAAATATGTAAGAATCTTTCAGCTCCTCTTTAATTTATTATTTTTCAAAAAACCAAAATGGGTGCAAACTAT
The DNA here is from genome assembly GCF_057557595.1 of Rhyacophila brunnea. Lineage (NCBI taxonomy): Eukaryota > Metazoa > Arthropoda > Insecta > Trichoptera > Rhyacophilidae > Rhyacophila > Rhyacophila brunnea. The sequence continues at coordinate 889,789 of NW_028233364.1, forward strand.
GCTTGAAAATCATAAACCCCCATATATATTCATAGAAAAATATAAGATGGACAAAGTAAAGTTTTAACACCAAACGATACTTCCGATATGGATATGATTCACCTATATAAATTCATAAAAAATGCTGTCCATTTGAGCTAAAAAACCCCCTCGCATAAAAAAAGAAATCATTGTCTTTCAAAATATTATGGGTCTACTCAAGTATTCTTTCTTTTCTTTAAAGGAAAATCTGAAATTTTTTTGCATCACATTTTTATATTTTGCCATTAAAACTGTTTATCTGTAGTTAAGTTCTTCAATTGGCGTCTAGACCCCTACAATTTATAGCTAAATCATTTTAGATAAATCATCAATGCTATTTTAACGTCCACTTGGCATATAATTTCACTTTTTTTTCAAGTCACTTATCCTTGGTTTTTTTATGATTGCTGGGCTGATATTTCCCGAATTTAAAGTATTATATATCTTATAATTGTGCAATTTCCCGCAGAGATCACTTTAATGAAATACAACATAAGTTATCAGGTCAATATGATTATTTTTATATTTTTTATATTTTTTATCTTTAAATTTTTAAAGTTTTCCAGGTTGTTTTGGCTGCCATTTTATCTGGATTAAAACAAATTATATTATTTAAATGGCGCTTATTTTGCTATACAGCAGAAAACTTCTGATATTTGTTTATTGCACAAAATTAGAATATTATATTATGAATTAAATATTATATTATACCATGTTTTGCAGAATGAGATGGGTTCCTAGCATTATGTCATAAAAATTACAAAAAATAACTCGAAGTCACAAATCAAATTGAAGCATATATTCGAATTATAAGATCGAGAAAAAGTCTTGAGAAGAGGAGAGGTGTTGAAAAAGATCTAAGAGAAGAGAATATAACCAAGATTATAGGCATGATGTGCCCATGGGAAATCAATCACGTTATGCTTGGTAGAATATCTAAAAATACAACAACAATAAAATCATAAATAAAACGATTTATATTTTGTATTTAACGTTTTTTTATTGAATCAAATGGAAATTTACACAGTTTCTTGGAGTTTAAAATGTATATTAGGTAAATATAACCATCAATAAATTTAACATCGAAAGAAGGATAGTATTGGCCTGTTAAAATTGAATATATAAATACTCATTGCACCTTTCCTAGGACTTTCTTTTTTTCGAATTTTCAAATGTATGTTTTTGGATTTTCATTGCATGATTTATGAATCTAACTGGATTAGGTAATGTTTTTGCAGAAAAAGATGATGAAATAAAACATTCAAAAGGTAAAAATGTTATTGCAACATATCAAGAAATATCGCATAATTCTACAATAATATAATAAGAAGGCATGTAGTTTAGGAGCAATAATATATATTTGAGATGGCTTAATCAGGAGAAAACATTTCTATAAATGCTAAAACTAAATTCAATAAAAAATTTTCGTTTTAAATCTATATTTATTTTAAGCTTCAATGGAAAGTATAGATAAAAGTGCTAATGTTTCGCAGATAATCTTAATAAATAGCGTGAATTTCTGCGAAGATTAAGTATAATAAAATAAATATGAATCATAATTAAATAGAAAGAATATGATGTAATTGTGGAAATTTACTAGACAAAACTCGGCAAGATAAAATACAATATATGCACAGGCTTGAAGCAGTGTGTTTCATCGCAAAAATAGAAAGAATTACACATTTTTTTTAATTACTTACGATGCAGTGAAGAGCGTGTGATAACTATTTACAAAATTTTCGGAATTTTTTTATATAAATGGCTTTATCATTTATAAAGATAAATAGAAAGCACATCAAACGGTTATTAGGTACCTTTAACTAGAACATATTATATTTAAATAGAATAAAAAAAATTTTTATTCAAATAAAAAGGTTCATACGAACATGTTAATGGGAAAATATGGGCAATAATTCAGAAATTCCTACAGAATTATGACAAAAATATATAAAATTACAAATTCTTTATCTTTTACAGACAAAGAAAAATCATGGGATGCCATGAGTTCTTTTTAATGCGTTAGAGTGATTATTTTTTGTTATAAAAAGATAAATTCTTAAAAATGAAACTTTTTAGAAATTTTTTACCGACAGCTTTTGAAAAAATGCTTTTGTAAGCTATGAAATTTTAAATTTTAGAAAACTGTTAGGTTTTTTTTAAGCTTTACTATTTGCACACACTTATGGGCCATATTCAAATATAAATTGACGTAGCAATGATATTTGAAAATATTTAAAAATTTTCATATGATAGCAAAAAAAATATTTAGATTTTACATATATTTGAGATAAATTTTATCAATAGTAACATTAAGTTTCACCTACATTTATTTTTTCTATACTAGCAGATATTATACGAGTAGATTTTATTCCGTTAAATATTTTCAAAGTTTTCATATGAATTAATTGTATTAATTTCACATAATATATATTTCCAACCATATGAAATTTTACGTGATTGATTCTTAATTTATTTATCTTGTATAAACTCACTTTAAAATCAAAATGCTATTATGGTGTAAGGGGGGAATTTTACTGGAAATCTAAAATTTTATGGGGTTAAAGAATTAAAAGAAACAAAATTTTGCGCTGTTTTTAGCTTATCATAATGATATTTGTTTATTATATACATTTATAAATAAATAAAAATCCCATTGTAACTGATCATTATATTGAGACTTCTAAATCCACTAAAACAGAAAATAGGTGGATTAATTTAACTTAATAAGGAATTTATTTATAAACAATTTTATTTGTTAAAGCTTGTTACCTGTGACATAAATTTTAGTATTAATTTGTTACTCGCCAACTAGGTTTAATTTTTTAAGAAATTTTTAAGGGCTATTATGATCTCTAGCCATTCGAATCTGTTAAAGAAAAATATTAGATCGTTCTATAGACTAGAAATTGTTTATAAGTAGTAAAAAAATTACATATTTATATTTCATTATCATTAAATATTCACTTTTCAAGGTTTATGGATAAAATATTTCTTCTAAAATAAATTATCTGAGCGTATCCTTCTGCTTCAGTTGGAATTCCCGACCCCTTTTATGGTACTATGGTATGTTATAATTTCGTATTAATATGGTTTTTATATCATATTAATATGTAATTACACATAAAAAATATTTTACGGAGTTAAAATCCCGGACGAAGTAGAAGCATACATATAAAGTCTCACACACCGCAAGATACTTGAACTTATCTAATTTGAGAGAAGAAGAGCAGTTAATAAAGATATAGATCAGAGGAAAGTGTCAAAAGATGCATCAAGTAGTTGTGAAATATTCCTAATGGGCTGAGCACGTCTAAATAGATAAAATTAAAAAAAATTAACCCATAAATAAATAAAATAAATTATATGTTAAAGTTTCCTAGACAAGTATTACCAATTAACCACGATATTTCCATCGCATATAAGATCTAGGGTAATCAAATTTAGATATTATAATAATTATGGCAAAATTATATATTTACCAGTCCCTTGATTGCTTAACCAAGAGTGAAAATCTATAGCAGTTCTAAAATCATTAAATCCTATAATTTCTCATAATAACTTCCATTAAGAAAATCGAATTTAAAAATTTTTAATGTCCAGATATACGTGCCGAGTCTTGTTTTAAAATATATAGAATCTGATAACATATTGAGCTATAAATTTTTTAGAGTTTAAAAATAACACAGTACTTTAAAATTATCGATTTATACACCTTTTAATATTTAAGTAAACCTAAAAATATAAATATTCATTTAAATAACACATATGGGAAGACATAGAGCCTTTTAAGGCTAAAAACAATGAGAATCTAATATTTTCCAGATTTTTATTGAAATGCTAGGCAGCAGCCTAATTTTAAAATACAAAAAAATTATCAATAAAAAAAAGATATATAAAAAGCGGTTGGCATGTTATCAAATGTAAAAACAGTTTAATAAATAAGTGGAGTAAAGCGACATACATATGACATAATACAAGAATTTCAGTGATATGTTGTTCTATCTCTCAATAAAATCTTTGCAAAATTTTTAAAAATATCTGAGAATGCTCATATTGCCTTGATTCACAATTTTAAATCGTTTTAACTTTAGATGGTAATTATACCTGAAGTTTTTTTGCAATTATTTTTATTTTTGTCTGAAAAACACATGATAAAAGATATTATATGCTTCCAATAACCTTTATTGAAATTTTAAATGATTTTTTGTCGCTATGGTGTTATGTTCTTCTCGATTTAGAAACCCTTATAGCCAGAAAGATGCATTTTTGCTAACAAATATAGAAGATAAGTAAAGAAAACATGGCTTTACATAAATAATCAAACGAAATTTTTAGATCATATGCCACTAAAGTATCCCATTAAAAATGCATGAACTCGTATACCTCTATCCTTAAGATACAAATTTTTAATATAAATTCACAAATACATGGACATATTCCTTATCTTTTTGATATAACACTATATGCATATTTTCACAAAAAAAGTGCCATAAATATTCTTGTATAAATTAAGAACACGCATACAATACCAATCACAAGATTTGATACTTTAACACGAATATATTGAAAATTAAATTATCTGCACGAATACCTTTTACCCTAACTATGTCTGTTTGGTATTGAAATAACAAACAAAATTATTAGTTTTACCTTTCGAATACTATAAAATTTTATGTATAGAAATTTTATTATTATTTTTACATAAAAACTTTAAATATTTACATAAATTATCTATATTTTATAAACAAAAAGATTTACTTCTGGGCTTATCTAATAAAAACTAACCGGAATTTTATATTTAATTACCTATTGTGAATTTGATATAAGACAATTTTTTCTTTGGCAAAATGTAACTATACTATAACTTTAGATGAAATATCCGGTGCATATATATTTCGGTTTTTTCTCTTTTAATCCATTTAAGTTGTTTATCACGCTCTATATAAAAAAAAATAGAAAATCGATCAAAATAAATGCAATTAAACACTAAATTGTTGATATTAATGGTTAAGTTTCATTTCAGTGATTATCGGATGTACTTGGTCAAATACAAACGCTAAATTTCGATCAAGATATTAATTCTAAACTATAAAATAAAAAAAAAGTAAACACTATAATTATCTCATTAAAAATAGCAATGATTAAATGGACTTTTCGGGTTTTTGTATTTTTAAATAAAACTCAATATTTGCCTCTACATAGAAAAGGCAAAAATAAGTTTAAATGGAATTTATTTATGCAAAATACAACAAATAAAACTATAGATCTTATTATTAAACACTGAAATTTTTGATTTACGAGATTATTGAACACCTTTTAACTGGTTTTATCCCCAAACCTTTATAACATTATATTGCTCAAAATATGTTGGAACAAAAGAATTCTTATATCCGCTTCCTTTCGCAGGATGATTTATATATTTTTACATATTTATATTATTTTTTGTATGTTTAGTGGCTTATTTATTGCATATTTTCAATAGTAATTTTATTGAATATGCAAAAAAGAGCATAAAAAAGTCTTTCGAAAGTTTTTTCATGCCTTTTTACATTTTAATTGTTCTAAGAATAAAAATAATTTATTTTTGCAAAAATCTTAATTATAAAATTATTTATACAACATTTAGTGATCATAATAGAAGTTAAAATAATTATGTAATATAATTTCAGACAACTTTTTATTTAGTTATTCTAAAATATGAATTCAAGTGCTTTTATATTTAATAAAATATTATAGAGGTAAATTCAAAGGAATAGCAATTATTAAAATTATTTATTTATTGCATGTAAATAAAAAAGTCATCTTGTATAGATAAATTAATTGAATATTGCAGAAATTTGATTAAGCATAAATCTCAAAATAAAAAAAGGTTTTAATCATATCACATGAACTATTTTTTGGATCCATCCAGTACGTATCACTTTTAAAAAACGAATATTTTGCTTGATCTACTCATATAATGAGACACATAACACACCTTGTATTATAAAAGTATAATTGTATCATACTCTTATTAATTACATTATTGAATTACATAAAGTTTTATGTATAAAAAAAATCACTTTTACGATTTATATAGATTAAAATTTTGTATGAAAGAAAGCTTCAAAATTAGATCAGTCACATCTTTGTATCCAGTTTAAGTATTTTATAAGTGGTTTTAAGTTCCACTTCGATAATAAAATATAATATAAGTGCGACAAAAATTTATTATATTTGATTAGTTTAAAAATCCAACATAATATATAAAATTTTAAAATTAATTTAAAATCATCAAATTGTATCTTGGCATAAAAATTCTTATCAAAAAACAATTTTATTATTTTTAAGAGAATGTCAAATCTTTAATCTTTCAAAAACGCTTAAATATTTCTTTATGTCGTATTATACCATCTTAAAAATTTTTTTTTATATTTTTAGAAAAATTTTGTTTCCAGAACCATTTTGGGTCGCTAATTCATCTTAATGTTTTACTATTGAGTACTTTCAATCTTAGTTCACTGACCAATATATTTTAATAAATTTAATTGTCATCGAATTTAATTATAAATTGTGATGAATTTTTTTTATTTGATATTAAAAATGTTATGATTGTATTTTGTTTCCTAATAGTTAAGCAAATCTTGTTAATCCGGAAACATAAGTCTAATATCAGAATATCTGCTTAATTATAAATTTTGATTTTGCCTATGGTTTCTGTATGCTTTTAAATCAGCCGAATACTTTCTATAATTTGTTAAGTTTTAATTTTTATCTAGAGTTGCAAAAATTAAATAAATATTTTTTTTTATCCTATAGACTGTTTTTTTATCTTTTATTAACCATAGGACGCATCAAAAATCCATTCCAAAAAAAATTCAATGATTTTATTCTAAACTAAAATTAAAGACAATATAAATGCTTTATGAATATATAAGATTCAACGATTAGTTAAATTTGAGATGTGGAACAATTAATCATGATGATAACATAATTTTTAACAAAATCCTTGAAGAATCGTACCATCTTAGAATACATATACCATTTCTTCTTTGATCTCGGGTTTCTATTTGTCGTTAAAAATATAAAAGCCTGTGTATAGATTCCTGTTAGAGAATTTCCAAACATATATTTGTGGCATACAGTGCCTTGGCTATAATTAAAGCTATGATAGACCTTCGCACAAATTTATGAATTATAGTACCTGGAATAACTTTAGAGCATCAAACAGAACTATAGTTAAAGTTTTTTTTTCCAAAATGTTGATGAAAAAAACCTAGTAATATGACCACATGTTTCTACAATGCAAAAATAATCTTTCCTGTTTGTAGGGGAAATCTTCGTTGCGATTATCATTTATAATTCAGCAAGGTCTCATCGACTATATATATTGATTTTGAACCACACAATACTGTATTATAGGTTTTTTTGTGAAATTTTTTTCTATCGGAAGATTTATGTGTTTTTTTTATGACTTGATTAATACCGATTATAATAGATTCATGTATTTTTGTCATTTTTTTGCTATACATAGTTAATTAACACACTTAAAGCATGTTATAAACGTATACTACTGTCTTCGAAAAAACTAACGTATCCACATTGAAATAAATACTATAGATTTGATGTAATTTCTTAATCTCACCATCACGCAAATTTATCTATTAATTTTTTTGTATTATTATTTTTTTGTTGGCTATATTCACTACATAGAACTTGTATTTTTATGAACTTTTCACATATAAAAAATGGTATTATAATAACCTGTTTGCGTTATGAGAGATTCGTTTAATCTTTCCGCCTCAATTGCAGCAATTTGATTTTGGATACTATAAATTGTGTACGAAATATTTGTATAGTTAAATTAAATTTTTTTTAACGGGTTATTTGACTTTGTGCCTTATTATGTTTTACAAACAAATGATTAAAAATCAATAAAACAATAATTTTGAAAAAATAAACATTTATTAAATTGCTTTTATGTGTATTGATAACAAGTCTAGGTCTATTCTTCCATTTTTCTGTTTGGATTGGCGCTGTTTGCTTTATTTCAGCCCGATTTCCTCGATAGTATTTTTTGTGTATCCAGCTATATAATAAATAAAAAAATAAAGAGTGATATATCTTCACATTTTTGAATGTATTTTATAACAAACAATATTCATCTGCACATCCGGATCTATCATTGAATGGACAAGAATAAACTTCTATAGAATCTGAATTTCTATCTGACACAGCAATTCACCAGCCTTTCAACCAAAGCAAACATAATTTAAATATCTAAAAATCTCTCTTGTATATCAATGCGTATCGAACGTTGTCTAAGTAAATTTCACTACAATTTTCGTTTTACCCTTATTTCAAAGATTTAATAAGATTCGGTCTATATAAATCAACATGTATTTGGAAAAATATTAGTGATCTGATATCAGTTTTTACCAAAAATTTTTCCAATTTTATCCATTTAAAAGCTAAAAGTATCAAATTTTAAGCCCATATACAATATGTTATAAGTCTATAAAAACCTTTATTCTCCTTTCAAAGTTTTTATTCCATGAATCGAGACGATTTGCGCCTTAAGAAAATTATTTCTGCTTTTAGTATTGTAAACATTTGCTGCTATATCTAGTTACGCTCAATTACTTTCATTGCATATATTTTCATATGTACTTACGTAGCATTTATATTAAAAGATCTTCACACTCGCATTTTTAATAATGTAAAAATAAAATTTAATTTGCCATTATCTATTCGTGAGTGGTGTATTTGGAAACCGGATGACCAGAGAAAATCAAACTATTTCATTGGTTTTAAGATATGAGTAAATACTATATTATAATATCTATTTTTTAATATATTGATTTTGTCTATAATTGTTGTATAAAAGTGCGGGTAATTTTAAATAACTTAAATCTTTTAAATTAATTTAAAATATCTTTTATTTATATAAAGCTTTATATATGATCGATTTTTTTGAATAATTTACTTGTGGTAACACGTGATTGACCTTTCATAACTGATATGTGAAATAAGAATAAATAATTAAATCATATGCTTTTTAATATGAATATTTTTCTATTGGATAAATATTTATCAAATATCGTTTATAATTATCTATTACTAAGCTGACAGAAATTTGTTCATGATTTGGCGTGCTTACAACTATCGAACTGATTTTTTGTTATTTTCGTATGAAAAGATATCACAAAGTATACATTAGAACTTACATAGACACTTAAAGGTATGTTACTTCCTTTTAAATATATTAAAAACTTTACAATTAACCACTGTTATTGTTGTTAATCCTAAAACACTTATTAAAAAAAACTTGTATGAAGGACATAAAATTATATACCGACCTCATAGAGTTGGGTCTACATTCTAGTTGGAAATATAGCATGTAATTTTTTATATAAAGCAACTATTTTATCGCAAGAGAATTGATTTAGTTAATATTCAAATTTTATTTGTGAATAATAACTATTAAGAAATTTTATATATTATTATTGATGTTGAAAGGTTATAAATTAAAGTAAAAACGTAAAAACTTATGGATTTTTGTATTTAATAAAAAATAAAATATTCACTTTATATTCTAGTTAATAGATTGTATGCTTAATAAAACTGATAAATCAAAAAAAAATACATATAGTAAACAAATAGCATCAATATATCCTGAAATTTGCATTTTAAATGGTTATATATATATTAGAATTTGTTTTTCTAATATTAATGTACGCTTTCAATATATGGTGGATAAAAAACGAATTCTATACTCACTTCTAGAAATTTTTTGGGAAAATATTCTGTTTCAAAAATTTTTTTATTGTCTTGTGATGCGGATTCACGTGATGAATGGGTAAAAATGATATAAAAAACAGTTTATTAGATTAAAATATATTTCTTCACAAGAGATCAAAACTTGTAGTTCATTAAAAAAGACTAATTTTGCAGAAAGCTGTATTTTTTTCTAATTAGACTATAACGCCTGGCAAATTAACTATAACCAATGATTAAAAATCTATGATAAGTCTAAAGAAAAATTATACATTTCATTTAAAATTTTAGTTTAAATCTTTATTTAAAATATAGTATAAACACAATTTAGTGCAAGATTCATTCTTACTTATATCCAAGAACAAAAGAATGTTTATATTTTTAAATTTTAATCCAAGTATTTTGAATTATCTGACCCCCATTTTAAGGATGAAAGCCTATGTAATGACACCTTCAATTATTTCGTTCAAATACAAGAACGGAACCATAACTGCAACCGATATGCAAGGCTCATATGGTAGTCTTTCTAAATTTGACACATTGACAAGAACATTCAAGCTTGGAACCAAAACGATTATATCTTATACGGGGGAATACTCTGATATCATGTATCTCCATAAAGCTCTACGATATGAAATAATGAAGGACGGTATTGATATTGAGGCAAAGGGAATTCATAAGATCATTCAAAGAGTTTTATATTCAAGAAGATCACAAATGAAACCATTAAATGTAGGAGCAAATGTCATTGGATATGAGGCTGATGTAAAAGAAGTAACATGTGATTTTAGTCCATCACAAGTATGTTCGCAGAGCAGTGATAATACACACTTCCTCGGAAATGTTAATCGCATTGGAAACTTCTTCTATTCCGATGTGATTTGTACAGGATTAGGTGCTTATATAACCACACCTTTTATTCGCGAAAAAGTCGAGGGAAAGATTGATCAAATCAGCAGGGAAGATGCAATCAAAATTATTGAAGAGGCAATGCGCTTATTGATTTACAGAGACTGTTCTTCTATGAATAAAATTCAAATCGGGTATGTTGAAGATGAAGATTGTAATGTTTCTGAACCATATGAAATCAATACGTCTTGGGAGTTAGGAAGAAACACTTTTGATTGAAAAATAATTAGGTGCAAATAAACATCATTCAAGAAACTCGTTTTGTATTTTAAAAAAATTTCTAATGCTTTATTGAAAATTATTTTTCAGAATTTAATATTATCAAAAAATCTTTAAATTGATTCAAAACAATTTATATTTTTTTATAAAACGATCATAATAGAATCCACCTACAAATTATATAATTGCAATGATATTTTAAAGATAGTAGCATCACGAAACTTTACTCTTTGCATCAACCATATTATATAAATGGATCACTCTCAAACCCTTCTTTATAGTATTTATTTTGCAGCACACATTTCTGGGTTTACTAAAGAAGCAAGTTTATGCTTCTTGCAGAGCAGAATATATTTCTTTGGGAAAAAAAACTAATATTTTAGCATATAATGGCCCATGGATATAAATTTCTCTACAAATATAAAAAAATTTCAAGCTATGTTCACACAAATGAATATTTCAATAGAAAGAAAAAAAAAACTTAATTTTTACGCAGAATAATATTAAAATAGCAAAAGAAAAGACTAGGCCCCTTTATAAAGAGATTATGTGCATGAATTAGTTGGAATAAAGTTTTATTTTTGAAATAGAAGAATAAATAAACATTCTATGTCTTTTTATGAATATTTTTTCATAGAGTAATAATAATAATACGCTATTTGGAATAGATTTTACTATTATTGACAATAGATTTTACTATCTTTGACAATAGATTTTACTATCTTTGACAATAGATTTTACTATTATTGGCAATAGATTTTGCTATTATTGGCAATATTAGCGAAAAATTCTGAGAAGGATAAAGAAGTAATGCTATATTGTGAACTTAAAATAGTTAACCATCAACTAAACATTCAAAAAACACCAAATGTTTTAAAGTGAATCAAGTGTCATAAATATGTATAAAAAATATATAAAATATTTTGGGTGTGAAACAAGCTCGATCCTTTAAATATAAAGCCTGGTACATGCAATATGTAAAATAAGTCATTTTATTGGCGGGAACGGCGATAAAATACGAAATTGATATTTTTGTATCGAAACTTGCCATATTAACGTGTAGGTACAAAAGAAAATTTTAGTTTTAACATTTTTTCCTTCGAAATTTTAGTTTATTTTTCTTGCTGATACAGTATATAGATCTTTAAGTCTTTTATCAATGAACTTGGTTTTTAATATTTTTAAACTTTGCAATAGAATACATCAAAATATTGATTGCATTTCTCGCTGAAATAATAAATATATTGCTTACTTGAAAATTTTCGATCGCGTAACACAAAATTTGAATGGTTTATTTTTGTAATTACTTTGTTATAGATTCGTTCTCGCTGTCTTAATGAATGAATTAATTGCATTTTGACTTTTTAGCAATGGAGTACGTGTAAATGATTTTTAAATTCTATTATAGATCAGTTAAAATGCCATTATTTATTTATCACAGTTACAATATTATTTCCTTATTTTTATTTTTTTGTGTTGTAAAACTTTATATTCTCAAAATTTATCCATTAAAGGCTTCAAAGGCTAGGGTGTATGTATTTCAGATATGGTGGATTAAATTATTATTTTATATATTTTCATTCCTTTTGGTAGTATACATATTTTTCTTATTTCAACTTTAAGATATAAGTGTAAGAAACTACACAAAATATATGAATTTCAAATTATCTTGATTAAGATTTAACTTTGCAATCATTTTTCTTGTGTCAAAAAGATACAACATATAAAATATCTAGCATACATGAAATACACACGCATATATGAGTCGGATAATAAAAATTTAACTGCTGTATTATAAAAACGGTGAAATGGCGTGACCTATAATAAAAAAACAGAAAACGCTTTTGAATTGAAAAAATTTACAAGAAAGATTTTTATTAAAATTATTAGGAAATTATACTGATAAAAAATACATATAGACGCTTTAAAATTTTTGTTCAACTAAAAAAAAGAACGAGTCATATGATAAAAGTCGAATCAGGGAAAATTTTAGGAGTAATTAATTCTCTAATAGTAATATTTTGGATTATGACCAACATGAAAAATCTTAAGTTTATTCGGTTAGAAATATTTTTACTCCGCATTGAAAATAAATACTTAGATGAGAAGTTCTAAAGCACACAATAAAAAACTGGTGTACATAAGAACTATAAAATATAAAAAAATTATATTTATTTACTCCGTACATAGAAATTACAGTAAAAACGAGGTTCAAATCGAAGAAGTTCTTTTTACAAAAATTATATAGCATACAAGATGAATCTTAGATGTAATTATAGTTTGAGGAAAGTATATGAGAAAACCATAGACATAAAACAAATCTTAACCCTAATATCACATGTTTTTTATTTATATATCAGCCAAAAACTCTACAAAATACATAAAAATTGACCTTATGTTCGTACCGTCACAAAATATTAATATATTAATGGATATTTTGTTTGATTTATTTATAGAGGCTTTTATGTGTGTGAAAAAAATACTTGTTAGGCATATTACAAATTAAAGATAAAAATTTCTAATGATTTTATTTTTAGATATTTTAAGTCGACTAAAACACACGATTCGTGTATTCTATAGAATATATTAAGCAAATAATTCTACAAAATTTTCATGTATTGCAAATTTATAGAATGTGAATAAAATTTTTAAAAACAAAAACCTTTAATATTCATTTTGAAGGCACGAAATATTTGTTTTTTGCATTCAGTATCGAGAATCGTGTGAATATTTAATTAAACTTAAAATAGACCGATAATTCTTAACTCAAAAAAGGTATTCTATTCTTGCTAAATGAAAATTAAAAATGCATACAGCAAAAAAAGATTTAAAAAATTTCAATTTTTTTTAAAACATATAAAAAACGGAATTTATCGCTATAACGCGGTTCATTCAAAAAAAGCCACTTAGCATCAAATTAGTGATGTTGAATGTTTAAAACTATGAAATTTAAATATAAATTTATTTTATTCATGAACATTTCGTTTTGTATAGTGGGATATTATCGTAAATCAACCTATATACTGAATTATCTACGCTATAATTAAGGTTTATTTTATAAGAATTATACGAATTTTCATGCCATTATAACAAGGTTTGTTTGGTTTTAGGCATAGGCACTAAGCAAAAATATACTTCGTTACTTTAGACCCCTGAGCAGGAATAATAAATGGTAGAATAGTGTTTTTTTATGGGGGCACAAAAACATACTTGGAAATAATTTATAACAAAACAAGAATATATTAATAGAAAGAGGCTTTATAATTTACCAAATGCATTTTTTTTATACTAAGATCCCAATAGATGATAAAATAAAGGGTTCAAATCGTATATGAACCACCTTGAAAGCTCTATATAGATTAATAATGAAATTTTGAATATTTTTGCTTCGGCACTCTTGACACACTTTATACAAATTGGTGGCATAAAATACCTGAAATACAATATAAATTTTGATCTAGGTTGTTTTAGGAATAATTGACTTCATAATATTATACATAAACTATTATATTCTTCAAGATTATATTTTTATTTAGGTCGAATGTTTAGCTAAGCTTTTATACGGATTATTATTAGCTGAAACAAACTTGTGTCAACCTATAGCTTTTTTTATGATTCATTTTTCGGCATAAAAATCCGAAACCTCCGATCATTATTTTTTCATTTTCTTATAAATATTTTGAAATAAGGAAGAAGGGTTTATTTTATCAGGATAACATCTTGACTATTAATCAATTGAAAAAAATGCTAAAGCAAATTTTTATATACAATTAAACTGCATTTAATATGATAAATGAACATAATCTTTTTTATTTCATCTGCGAATTCCTCTGCTAAACATAAACACCTAGGAATAGTATTTTCCCAGATCTAAATTAAATTATAACCTAAAGTCTATTTTTAAATGCTTAAATGGCTTGTTCATACACACAGATAAATTAATCACCCAAATATTTTTATTGCCTGGCTTTATCATAGCTAAAATCGTTTTTAACTAACGCATTATGTCTCCTTTGTCCAGTATTATGATTTAATATAATATTTTCATGGCGTGGATAAAATATCGACATCAAAGTATCATTTATTAATTTATTGCCTCGATCAAGCAACGAGTGACTTTATCATTTTAATTAAGCATAATTTGGGGTGTATTTGTTGTGTTTGGCGATAAAATTATCCCAGTCACAAGTATTTGTACTTTTAATTTGTCTTAAATATCAAAAAAAAAGCTGAACTCATATTTAAACTCAGATATCTTTGAAATGCATATAAGGTCTAAGAATTGATCAATAAAATTATTATAAGAGGATGTCCTGCATTGCTATTTGATTAATTTGAACAGACAGGTAAATGAAATTGACGCAAAAAATTGTATTTTAGCACCGCACGAAAAATATATAAAAATAACCTTATTTATTAATTACCACATGGGATTATATGCAAAAAAATCCATGCATATTGCGTCGAAAAATATATTCTTCGCATTTTTCAACCCTTAAGTCAATAGATGTAAGAAAAACAAAACTGAATACTTTCCCTATATTATACTATTTTTCTAGTCTCAAATCACAATTCGAAAAATTTTTATCCCTGTAATTTTCTCTTCAAGTTCATTCTGGTTTCTCTTAAGAAGATAATAAAATGGTTTTTTTACAATAGAAATTTAAAAAAGAAAAAAAGACATACAAAGGCATTTTTTGGCACACTATAATGTAAAAGATATCCCAGACAATTTTTTTAAAATTTATTCTCTTAGTAAAATTATTTAAACAAATTTTGGACAAAAGTAAATCAAAAATATATAAATATCCCGAAATTGTGATCAATAATATTATAAATATATGATAAAGGATTTTTACATTATTTTAAACAAAAATAAAAAAATTTGGAAATTAATAAAAATATATCAGCTTTGAATAATTTTAATAAAAAAAATTACATTAGTTCGATATTTAGCTCCAAATGCAATGAGCATAACTTTCTAATTTTATGATGACGTCAATGTTATTTAAATTTTAAAGAGGCTAATTACATTTTTTTAATGCATCGGGATAGTATTTTAAAAGCTTTTTTTCTCTCTACATAAAGTTAAAACCTATGCAAAAATACTACATGAATATATTATATAAAAAACATAAATCATCCTAGTATATGAGAAAATAACACATTCTTTATTAGGAACTTTATTGATGTTGTGTAATATTTATCTGCTTTCTCATGTTATAAAGGGTCATTTTATCATCTAATATAGAAAAAAATTTACTGAACGTTTGCTTAAATTTTATTGTATTGATATCCACAAAACCAACTCAAGTTGTCTAGAAGATGCTCATAAACATATATTATAATCTTTTAAGTATATTTTGCATATTTATTATTTAAAAAAGATTTCAGCATTATATTTGCATTAAAAAACTATGATTTTTTAATAATGCTTTGGTTTGATATGTTCTTTAAATTTTTATTTCTACCCATCCACTTTTTTTTCGCGACAAGAAAATTTTCTTTGGTTCAAATATTTAACTTGCATTTGATTTCATTTGAAATTAATTTTTAAATCGTTGGAAAAAGTAAATGAACTTTAAAGCATTGATATAATAAGAGAAAGGTGTAAAAAATCAGGGTAAAAAGTTATAAAATTTTTCATCATACATTTTAGCATCAAATTATATTAGAATAAGTTTTCAACATGATATAATGCTTATTCAACAAACTAAAAAGAAAAAGTGCTTTTCAAAAAAAATATAGCTCAGTTTAAATTTGAAAAAAAGTTGAAAAATTTGCCATGTAAAAGACAAACTTATTTTCAAACTATTTTATAATTTAAATTATATTTTTTCGTAAATAGATGATATTGGTTAAACCTAGTGACATTTACTGGTGTTCTTTTTTTATTTTCTTAAGACTACATTGGATAAAGTTAATGAATTGTTTCTAAATCTGTATAGATGATTTATAATTTTATTATCTAAAAGCAATAATTTATATTCATTCTACAATTTTTTCATTTGGCACATGAATTTAGAAATTTTAGGAGTAATCACATTTGTATCTCACAAGCGGAAAATTCTTCACCGATCCATATATCTCTTTCGAATCTTTTATTTCAAACATATTTAAATAATACATATTTTTTCAAGAGTTTAAAGCTACCACCTTGCAATAACTACTATAAATTAAAGCATAAGAATCATTATCCCATATGATAGTTTAATGGTTGTTCAAAAATATAAAAAACCTCTACTATTTTAAATATTAGAATTCCGTACATATAATATTTAAGCGCCGTAAATTGGATACATAATCGGTTACTTATTTTAAAATAAATTCATTAAATTTTTTTTTAGAGAATAAAGTATGGTTGGATCAATTAAAATGTAATCATATCATATATTAAAAACCAGAGGGCAAATAAACTAACATGCTAGGTTATATATGTAGCCACACTGTAGTTTTAAGCTGATAAACTACAATTATCGGCAAAAAAATTATGAATAAACTACAATTATCGGCAGAAAAATTATGAATAAGCAACATAAAAGAATAGTATAAATAATGTAAAATTCTTCTTCGTGTGTAATATTCTCTTAAGAAATCTCTAGTTTGTTAAATTTTTGATAAGTATCACAATCACAAAATTTTGCGAAGATGAAAGATTAATTATTTTATTGCGCAAAAAAAGTAAATAAAAAATGGTATAAATGAAATAAAACAAGAGGAGAAATATTGATAATGGGTGAGCGTATATAACCCTTTGTCATTACAACTGGAATCCATTTCCTTTTTAAATAGATAATACTAGTTCTAAGCAACACGTACATTTATAAATTCATCCATGAAATTATTGGTATTTGTTTATAAAATTTTTTTATCGGTAATTTTACTAAAGAATCATTTTTTTTCGTTTTAATTTTTATATAAACCCTTAGAATCTATCACATATTGCACATGAAGCATTGAGTAGTGTAAATATTTGATCTGAAAAATTCAATTTAAATAGTTAAAGATTCAAATAGTCATAAAATAAGACAGTGGTGAATTGCCAAACTGGTAATCGATGCAACATAGCTGCACAGAGTATGAGCAAAAACTGTTAGGCAGACCATCAGTAAAACAAATCACTCGGCTTTAAACATACATATGATTTTGGCGCTATAATAACTTGAATATATTTTCAGACGCAAGTTCAAGTAATATAACCATTATTTCATACAATGAATGCAGCCAGAAGCCGTGAAAAGTTAAAGTATTAAAAATAAAATTGTTTAACCCTTGATTCTCGAAATAATCAATCATTATTTATAGTAGAAAAATAACATCAACACAATGATATATCTATTTTTAAGTGTCAGCTTCGGATCCAGAGCTCTCCACGATCAAAAAGTATGTTTTACCCGGTAATTCTTTATAAATTCCAACTAAAAACCACGGTTTTAATGTAAGATATAAATAAGATGGTGTATTTTTATCGACAGTAAAATGAATGGGTCTTTATATTCGTAATAAAACGTGGATAAAAGCTAAGGTATTAAATATTTACAATTAATTTTTTCATTATGTAAAGAACTCAAGATTTTTATTTTCACACAGTAAGTGGGGCAATATTGCAAAAAAAAATTATTCTTTAAAGATAGACATTTACTAATTTTTATGCATATAATATACATATCTCTTGTATCTATGAAGATAACACTTTTGATATTATTTTTAAATTTTTATAACAAAAGCAACCTTTTAAATTTTATATAAATTCGAGTTTGATATATCATAAAATATAGGTGAATTTAAATCTGGAAATCTGTTTTTCTTTACGATAGAAGACCAAGAAAAAATGAAAATTTGAGTTCTTACTATGTCTGAAGATAAAATTATAGGGGTTTAGCTTCAATGCTCAAGCGAATTTATATGTTGTAAGATTAAAATACAACATTGGGTTCTAGTACACTATTTCGTCAATATAAATAAAAGAAATAAACACCAGCTTCATCGCATAAATCAGTTAAGTACATCATTGCTCACGAAATTCTGTTTATACAGCTTTTATTATTATATAGTATATAGTCGAATCTGTAAAGAGATATTTTAAAGTAATTATGTTTTATTGTCTAATTACTTTGATTCAATTTAAGTCTGCGACTGTGAAAAATTTATATATTCGAAAAAAGTTGAAAGAGAAATCAATACTGCATAAAAAAAACATGATCGTCTTAAATTGGTAAGAACGTATGTATTTAAAATAGCGTATATTAAATGTGTCAGAATATAAGAATATTATTCTGATAATAATATTTTAATGAACATAATACGATAAACTAAAAAAAGGGTTGTATTTTTATGTATAAAGTATTTTCAATCATCGATAATGTCTTTTTTAGGGGCATAAAAAGTAATATCATATTCAAAATTATTTTTAACCTTCAATATATCTATAGAATTAGCATTCGATGATCTTAAAATTACAACAATAACTGGTGTTTTTAAATAAATTATTTCTAAATTTCTAACGTTAAGGCAACAAAATTGTTATTTATAAAATTATTTCTGATTTTATAGCCAAATCAAGCATATTATCGTCTATTTTTAACAAAAATGTTATATATACATATCATATGTGAATATATTTTTCTTATCATTTAAATTATTATTTATTCTGCAATATGTGTCTCTTGCTTTTCTAAATCCAAAAATTTAAGTTTATAACTTTTAAGCCCCTGGTCAAAATGTAATTATTATCTTGAACTATTTTTTATAAGTTTTTGTGTTTCTCTTATATTTTACTTGTTTTTGTTGATTTTAATGAAGTTTAATTTGTATATTTAATATTAATTACAATAGATCAGAACGCTAGATAAGCTTTTCTCGCGTAAACATATATTTAAAAAGTTATATCGAAATCAAATCATTATAAAAAATGTCATTTTATATAATTTTAGGAAATAATATGGTTATTGACCATTATTACAAACCTTGGCATTATTAAAAACCCTTGAACTACCAGACCTCGAAATTTGCAGAGGTGTTGAAGAAGAGAAGATACCCGAAAGTATAAATACGCTGTGCCCTCAGGGAATTAAGCAAGTTGCTCGAGAACAAAAACTATAACTATAATTATAGATTAAATTTAGCCCATAAATAAAAAAATACGAATTGACCATTATTAGTCAAAAAAAATAAGTGTAAATATATAAAATATTTCATATTGATCCTCCATGATGGCATTTATGATTCTCTGCAATTAAAGTGTTATTCAAAATCACATCTTGAGATTTACAATCGCATGAAGCAAGCTTTAAATGGGTTTGATTGGATCAAGATAGTATTTTATGCTACAACGAACTTTTTTAGTTCAGCATTGACAGTGAAATTTTGGCTTTAAAGCTAAAAAACATGTGATGAATACCATATATATACTTTTATATTAACCATTATCAATATTTTTTCATAAAATACCTAGCATTAAACAGTCCGTAAATTAATTTAGGAAGAACATCTTCCCAAATTTTTATATTTGAAATCTATATTTTATCTAGTGTAAATCAGTTTGTATTTTATAAGATGGTTGGATCTTGTTTGACTAAAGGTTTTAGAAATATTTGTTGCATGTAAAATCATGATTTTCCATTTCAGTCGATTTTTGTTCATTAAAATAAATTATGTTGAGTTACAATATAAATCTGTTTAAAACTTGATTATTATAACAAATTTCTATGTGTTTACAAAGCAAATATTCTTTTTTTATTGAACAAACGCTAAAAATACTAATTCAAGTATATTTTTAATTTTTGTTTTCCAGGAAAGCGTCCATTTTTTATTTATTCCTACATAACACATTATTAAACATATTCATACATGGATTTTTCAAATTTAAAATATACTAATAAATTGTATCTGGTGGTTTATAAGATTAATTTTAAACACTTTTTTCTTCTTATATGTTATAATGTGCATTTTGTACACTTTTTTCTATAAAGTTATTAAAAATATAACTGAACTTTTACCCTTTACGTGTTTAGCCATTTCTTTGAATTTGGGAAAGGCTTTAATTTAACCTATAAATACACAATAAGTTGAGAAAACAAGCCTATAAGAAAAATAAATTCAGCTTAATACATTGTTCTGTGTTGAAATTGATTTTTAAATATTAATTAAAATGGAGTGAAATGTAATAAAAGAAATAATTTAGAAGTGATGATGTAAAATTGGTCTTTTTAATTCTTTCATGCTTTTAAATACTATAAATTCACAATTTTTCTATGTCTAAAATCTTTTACTAAATTTTAATGTGGAACTATGACGATCAAAAATTATTTATAATAAAATACTTTATTTCTTATTTAAAAAATTAAATTTGTACTTAAGAATAAAAATTCAGAAAATTACGAAGATTAAAACATAAGAACACTACACGCGATGGGGATTTATTATTTATTTAATAGGTAAATTGCTAATTTGTTTATTTTAAGCTTAAACATGAACATATTATTATATTTTACTTACACTCTAAATACAAAATGAGAAAAATCCAATACATCTTTGTTTTCACTTTCTTCCTGGTTTTCCTTCCAAATAATGGAAAAGTCAAAGGTTATATCATTGTCTTGAGTAGTATCTTCCCTATAACATGAAATTTCGCGTTCTTTTATCTTATTTTTAACAAAATTAATTATTTCTAATATTGTCTCATTCGTTTCGAGGGACTCTTGATTGCGTTTTAAGAAATCAGAAGCAGCTTCTGCAAGTATTTCATCGAGATACATAGCGATAATTTTATCATGAATACATTTTGTATATGGTTTTGCCTGAATCAGTTCAAAAATATTATTTATCAAATTAGTCCTCTTAATGCCATAATATCTATCTCCGAATCTATTTAAAAAGCATGGAAAGCATTTTTTAAGATCTACACATCTACGTTGAGTTAAAATAGTCGCGCATATTTTCCTAAAAGCTGCTTGAATGTTGTCAAATATAGCCTCTTCATGTATAGCAATACATTGATATGTATATAAAACATAACTCTTTGTAATATCGCAATTATTATTTTGTATCTCTAAAATAATATCTATTCCACTATATAAATGAGGATCTTTTAATTTTTCATTCATAGAATCTGTTGGTGTAAAGCAACATGATGATCCTACCCAAGTTCTTTCATATTCTTTGAAATCAAAAAAATACAAAAAATTGTGGATTGAATCAACTTTCTCAAACAAAAGCTGCTTATTTGATACTTTTATAGACTTTACATAACATTCCTTCTTTTCGATAAATAAAAAAAGTTCATAAAAAAATCTTCTGTATGTGTTAGACCTTTTTTTATAGGATGCACCAAAGGTTTTAAAACCATCTATACAGACTTCACCCTTCTGTTTCCGATATTTAAATTTTGGGGACCCAAATTTAATTTCTTCTTTGTATATTCTTTTTATATTTTTAATGCTATTTATTCCATGATAAAATTCGATAATGAATTCTTGTATGAATTTAGAGAAATTTCTCCTATAGCATTTTTCTATCTCGCTCGTGTCAAAATGATATATTTCAAGTATTTTTTCTACCGATTTATCTCTATTAAGTCTAAATATAATCCCACATTTGTAAACTATCTTTCCTTCATCTTGAAGCAAAAAATTGATTGGTGAAACTTCATCTGATTTATTTGGGCCTTCTATACTAGCTTTTATAATAAAATTTTTATTTATCATTTTTATATCCAGAAATTTGTCTCTCATATTCATATTAAAACAACCCATCAAATTTATATTTGCATCAAACCAATCTGTCTTTTCTTCTCTGTTAAATTTTATTTTCTCGTGAAAAATCTGAAAGAAAGTATATTCTTTATTTAGTTGTGACTTTTTAAGCAAAAAATATTTTATGAATTCTAGTTTTTCTAAGGAAACAAAACCGAATATAAAAGTCTGATTCATCATTTTTTTTATATCATCTGTTCCCAAGATAGAAAAATTCTCATTTCGTTCATCTATTTTCCATACAAAATTTTCAAAACCAGTTTTATATTTACTTTTAATAATTTTTTCGTTGATATTTGCATTTGGTAAATAATTTTCTAGTGATTTTACACCTTTTTTTAAAATTTCTTTTTTACTTGATAGACTTAGGTTGTAAAGGGTCTTTAAAACTATATTTCTTGTATCTTCAGGTGAATTTATGTTCTCCGTTAAACCGTTTGAAACAAGCAAATCAAAAATGATTTTTTCCAAAATAGGTATTTTTTTGAAAAAAAATGGAAGAGCTTGATATTCTCTTCTTTTATATATAAAACACCTTCTTATATTTTCGACCATCATTTTGACGGACAATAGCAAATTATCATTTATTCTTGATTCCGAATCATCACAGAACACAAATAGATCAAAGGAAGAATCTACGAATTCTGAGATTTTAATAATATTTTTATCTGTAGATTTCGTAATATTCGCTAGATTTTGTTCCGAATAAATACAACCGGATCTTGTAGAACATAATTGAAAATTTATTTCATTAAGATGCTTCTCATTAGATTCAATTGGAGCCGTATTGAAAGCTGAAAAACGAATCAAGTTTTCAATATCTTCTATTATATTTTTTGTGGGATTCGGATAGCAGGGCTCGCTGGGATACAAATCATTAATGGCCGTAAAAGGCAACATTGGCGAATCATATTCACGTGCAAAATCTTCGATGAAATTTTTTGCATTTTCTTTTGGCACACTTATGCAAAACGAAAGATTTTCAGATGAAATTCTGCTACTCTCTTTATATTCAATTTCAAAAATATCTGATAGTGTCTTTATTTGTGCATTTCGAATTGTTTTATCTTCAACCGTTGCAATTTCTGCGGATTCAATACATGCTAAAAAATAAATGAAAACCAACATAATTTTTCAAGCTAATAATTCTTCTTATATAACATGTTTTATATAAAAAGTAAATTGAAATTCCTTTATTTTGATTAATTAAAGATCATTTGTGTTTAATTAGTCAATTTTTTATGGTATCATTCATATTCAATTCTTTTAAATTATAAAAATATAAAATATTTATGGTAAATTTATTGTAATAAATGGCATATTTATAAAAATTTAAATTCCCCAATATTTTTTTATATGTTAATACTATGACCCTATAAAGATGACTTGGTCTTACAAGCAGAAAATAATATAGTTTTTATTTTTTTTTGTTTATTAATAGATTTTTAATTTTTTTACAAATATCACAATTGCAAAAAATAAATCAATACATATCTAGATTCATGAATAGTATTCTAAATATCTTATATATGTTTATTAAGATGAATTCTTCTTTTTGCAATTATAATATTCAAATTTTGATTTTAAATCTATTGAGTAAGTTTAATTAGATAATTATTTTTTTCTAATGATAGTTTTTAAATACTTTGACAAATTTATAAGTTTTTACGATAAATATGCTATTTTTTGTTTTTATGATCTGTATTTTGCAGATATAAGAACTAATTTATACAAAACTAGGGTGAAACTTAGACAATGTTAAAAATTTTTTATAATGGGCGTATAAAGGCCATATATCAGTTTATTTTGCTTTTTTTGATTTAATTTGAATATATGAAATCTTCTATATAAAAAGAATAAATTTAAAGGCCATAATTCGCATATAAACTGACGATATCGATCTGATCATAAAAATTTGTTTTTATATAAATTAAATTAAAATAATTCGTTTTTTGCGGAATGCTATTTATTTATTCAATGTTAAAATATAAGAAATTATGATTAATAAAAAGGAAAAAAAGTGGTTTATTCCACACATTATACTAATATATCAATTTTTTCTAAAACTTATCTTCGTATTAACTAAATGTAAATATTTATGGCATCTAAACATTCGTTATGAATCCAATGTCAATATTAGATGATGCTGATTGGAAACAAAAGACTATAAGAAAAAGCCGGAACTTATTTGATTTCTAAGTATAAGATCATATTTCGGGGTAAAAATCATTATGCGCTCAATGCAATGAATCCTTTAAAATATTTGATCTTATAGCAGCCAGATGCAAAATAATCCTACGCTACGGTTAAACAAGGAGAAACAGTGAGATGGTAAGCGCCTTAAAATCATTCTATAAATACTATGTGATTCTTAAAAACAAATAAAATCAGCAGTCACGCAATACAAGAGATTATGCTCGATAAGTATGTAGAGATATAAGTAGATATTAGAGTTATGATGGTCATTAGACCTATCTAGTCACGGGCCTTTTACATTCAATAAAAAGAAATTATGATAATCTTGATATAAATAGGTGTGTTCAGTATAGATAATATAAACATTGTCGAGAAACAGCGAAAATATAATTTACTGCTAATTTAAATTGTCATAAATTTGCAAGTTCTTGACATAGATTATACCAATTTTCTTAAAATAAGTGGATGGCAGCACAATAGTATAAAAGGTAATAGGTAAACTTTTTTTTATATTTTCTATTTTTTCTGGCGAATTTAACATTTATGTAAAGGCTATATCGTTGGAATATTATATTTTCGGTTTTTTTAAAATATTATGAATTGCTTTTTAGATATTTCTATCAACCTATTATTATATGGAAATCGAACAAGAAGCACAAATGTACATGGAATTTATATCAAAGTCTCGAATATTTTGTTTAATATAAACATTTCATTGAGAAAATATTTTCTAATTGTAACTTGTATAACTATTTTTATATTTTATGTTTATATGGCAAGCATCTTATTTAATATTTTTATATATCTTTATAAATAATTTTTAAGCTAAATAAAAAAATATTTTGATTGTCAAATTCATACATGAATATATAAATAAAATTGCTGAAATTTGTCTGAATAGGTTTTGATTTTAACTGCATAATTAATTAAAAAGTAAATATAGATAAATCTATTCTTCTAGAATCTTGGTGTGAAAAAATCTAATTTATATAGATATGGAAGCTAAAGGCTAAATTTATTTTAATGCCAAAATCAAACTAGTATTTTTTTAAGCATAGAAATGCTATAATGTATTTTAAAACTGAATTATATCGAATAAGAAAAAAATTACCAGAAAATTACCCTGTCTCAGAAATTAAGCAAATTAATCTTATTGTACCATTAAGCTATGATAGTGTAAATATGGAGCTTTATTATCATATAAAAACTGAACATATTTATCAAGGCCAGCATTTGTGTAAATTTTAGATATTTTATTTTTTGATATAGTCGTAAATTTATTTATTCGATAATATTTCAATTTTTTTATTTACCTGTTTAATTTTTCAATACCGAGCTAACTTATTTATTTTTGTGTCTTAAAAAATGAAATAAAGTTTATATGATTAGAAATTTATTAGCATATATTTAGCCAATATATTATATAAAAGATAAATTTGTTTTATTATATAAGATGTCAATGTTATGTGTAACAATTTATTAGTTTATTTTTTGACAATCATGAATTTAAAATATGGATATAGATTTTTTCTAATGATATTGGGCTTAGTGCTTCAGAAAAAAAAGTAAAAAGAAATATGACCAAAAATAAAATAATATTGCTGCTTATTTTTATGCAGCACCATTTCTGAATATAAATCAAATTTTTAGTAGGATTTTTGGATTTTGAATTATAGTATTTTTGAAGTTTCTAAAAAATATTTTGAGCTTTTCTTTTGTGAGTTCTAAATGTTGATTTTTATTTTTACAGCTACAAAAAATTAAGCATACTTTGTATTTCTTATAAACAGACAGTTTGAATATTCAAGTAAGCTATTAAAATCTAAACCCGCTTTAACTCGATTAAAAAATGTATTGGTAAAGCATTATCTCTTCTATCAAATATATTCAATATAATTTAATTTTAGAAACCTCTGTATAAAACAATTTTTTATTTTAATTTACAAAAATATAATGGATTTAAGACAATTCAAAGACTTTTGGGCTTAAAAATTTCAGCTTCTACGTGTATTATTATTTTAAATATAATATAAATACATTTTTTTTTATAAAAAAAGGCAAGATTCATAAAAGATGTTATTTTATCTATAAGTTATATTGATTTGGTTGATACGCTAAGGTTTAGCTATTTGCTTTATATTGTAGTAATCGAATTCATTTATAAAAAAAAATAGTAAAATATTTCTTCTAATATCTTTACTTTATATAAGATATTTTACTGATATAAGAATCAACTTAACGCCTAGATTATGGCTTATTACTCATAATGCTTAAAGTTAATATTTAATGCTCAAGACATAATATTAATGCAGTATTATTAGACAATATCTATTTAGTGTTAATTTGTAGCACCATAGTGTCTGTTTTGCTCTTTATCGAGTCACGATATGTTTTTGGCTTTTATCTTTGGCACAACTTCGATATTTCTCAAGACTAATTCTTATAAATGATTTCACCTAAAATTTTTGATTTTGCCTGTAAACTCTTCTCGTATTTCTTTAACTTGTATTTAAGCATATGTTGGTGTATATTGTGCGACGTGCAGCGCGTCTCTAATGATCTTTCAAGTTAAAAATACTGTACTAAACCGTAGCTTCCCGTTTAAAAACAAAACTAAAGTTGATGATTATACCAATTATTTAAAGTTAAATTTTTTTTTATTATGATAATTGCTACAATATTTCCTTTTTCAAATGAAAATATTCTTAAGCATTTTAAAGAATCACATCAGATGAAATAAATTTAATACAATAAACATAAAAAAATATGAGTTTTATACAGTTTGAGGAAGAATTCTAGGCAGTTTTTTTTTGATACGATATTTTGACTTATATCTATATTTGTGAACGCAGAAAGTTTTTGTTTATATTAAACTATTTAAAACACATTTCAAAAATAAAAAAGAAAATACTAGACTTTAGTTAATCTAAAATCAAATTAATATTTTTATTGATTACATATAAAAATTATTTGAATGCATATAAAAAAAATCATGGTCGATTCTGCAACATTTTCTGATTGAAGTTGTACTTTTTCTGTTTTCTATACAATTTCATTATATCTTAGAAAAAGATATAATGAAATTTTAATGTTAATATTCTGTATAGTATTAATATCGTGTGTAAAAATTTACTGTACTTATTTTTTCGGATTTAAAATCGGTGTTATAGTGCATGCAAAATTAATATAATCCCCTACTCGAATGTTAGATTTTATATTTAATATTATAACTAGCATAAAGTAAAAAAAAGAACTTTGTGTGGTTTTCATTTTTTTATTTGTATCAAAATATATCTTAACAATTGATTTTTATCCTATTTTAAAATATTTTAAAACATTTAATAAAGAATATATGCTCATTCTAAAACTCAATATATATTTTTTGCATTAATAATCTTTGTTTCTATTTTAATAGTCAAATTTCCAGCTACTATAATTTCTTTGACAGCTAAAAGGTGTTAAAACTCGCTTTATATGTTATAAATCAGATAGTGTATTTTTTTTGATGCTGAGTATATCAAAGTATAATTAGCCCAGCAATTTTATCAATAAATGATATAACTTTGTATTTTAATTGCGCCTTCAACAAAAATACTTTACGAAGTTTTCTGTAAATAGTTTGCTCGAGTATAAGAATTAACCTTGAGATTGAAGGTGCCTTAGTCTCCTATGCTAAACTAAGAGATTAGATTCCCTTAAAATAAATACGTTTCTTGATTTTTGCACTTTTACTATTATCCAATGTTTTAATTCTAAATGGCTCGTGATAAAAATTAGTTTACTCGAAGGGGTTTTTAAACATCTATGGAGCTTTGAATTAATTTTTTTTGGTAAAACAAAACTTTAATTAACATCTAATACAAAAATCATCTGAAATAACCTGGATTTTTATTTTTATACATTCTTAATTCAATTAAATGTAAATTGTTTTTTTTTTGATTTTGCTATCTTATGTATGCTTAAATCGAAAAAGTTTATATTTTTTAGATTGTTTGAACATAAAATATATCTTTATTATTGCTCACATTATTTCTAGATCAATGTTAAAATATTTTTTTTATAAACCTTACTCTACCCACATGAGTTTTATCATGTAATTTAGCGGCCATAATCTTCATTTATTCTTTGCCAGAGCTAATACCGCATGCCTATGATTTTTTGTATATTATCTTAAGTC
Source organism: Rhyacophila brunnea (assembly GCF_057557595.1). Taxonomy (NCBI): domain Eukaryota; kingdom Metazoa; phylum Arthropoda; class Insecta; order Trichoptera; family Rhyacophilidae; genus Rhyacophila; species Rhyacophila brunnea. The sequence goes on from NW_028233364.1 coordinate 918,820, forward strand.
ATAAGACAAAATTTAAAACTACAAATTTATTCGATTTTATTCATATATTTTCTTTTTTTGCTATTGATGTCTGGAATTGTGCTCATCTGAAAAATGTCGCTATAATTATCATATTCTTTTTTTTGTGGTAACATGTTCTTTTTAGGCATTCATTTGTAATTAAAACGTTAGTAAATAAAATATACAATTGATAGTTGATATTTAATATTTAATATTAATTAAAATTATGTAATTTTAGACAATGAATTTTAACTTAATTTATATGCGCCTGTGATGTTGGAACTTACTGCCGCATCTAAATAAAAATTCTTTGGGGCCGCGCAGCTCGCGCCACAAAAAGTCATATCTGGCAAATCTTGAAAGTATGAAAGGTGGTTTTTGAAAATAACGCAAAATATGAATATTCTAAATGTTTCAAATTTCTACTAAATTATTAAAAATGTATTTTATCATATATTTTCCTAATATAATGAAATACCATAAAAAACAATACTGAATTTTTTCCCTTGTAGTTGCAAACCATTAAAGCTAAATTTCTTTTTCTAGTTCATATCGGTGTAAAAAATATGTTTAAGTTGTTATTTTTCGTGTGTATATAACATTCTACGATCAACCCATCATATTTTTATTTTTTTGTTTCTATGATTATTATTTTTCATGTGTCTTTAGTTTTTACAATCAATCCATCATCTTTTTATTTTTTCTATTCCGTGGTTTTTATTTAAGGGATAATTTTATGTTCTGTTTTTATGTACAAAAGTGAAAATTAAGATCATTATATATATTATATTTAGTATATATTTCGTTTAATTAAATCTTCCAGAAAGTTATTCTGTGTATCATCTTCTTTTATGTCTTTTAGATGAATATGTCTTATTTATCAAAATTGATTTTTTGATTAATTAAATTAACGCTATTCATGTTTAGTACCATGCGTAATGGTATGAGATGGAGTGTTTGCAAAATGCTGCAATCGGTATATTAAGAATCCACGGGTGAAAACCAAACCGGAGGCATGCATATAAACAATGCAATCTAGAAAACTCTTGAATTAATAGGCTTTAAAATGTGAATATAAAAGAAAAAAAGTTGTAGATGTGTGCATATTTAAGAAGTATTAGCCGAATATGATACAAAAAGTTATCTTAACTTTAAATGAACAAATTATAATGGCTATAACCAGATTAATCCATTTATAAATAAAGTTAATTGGCTTTTAATAATTTATTCATTGATTAATTTTATCTTTTCTTCTTGTGAACTATCAAAGTTTTGATTGATCCTCTGAACAGGCTATGTTTATACTTCTTGCAATTACATATTCTTCGCAATATTTCCTCATAAATCTTCTTACTTCATATTTAATGTATACAAATGTTCAACTCATACGTATTTTTGAGCGTATATTTTATATCCGTCAAAATTCTCGACTCTTAATATAATACTTATGGTATTTTATGGCCACATCATCTCACATTATAACTCAAGATATAAAACTAGATTTATTTGTAGCGTTTAATTTTTGTAAAAAGTTCTCATGTGTTTTTAGCACCGCAAGATATATTTAATATTTTTTTTAAAAAATTGGATAGATATTATTTTTTAGTCTGATTTAATTTAACCCATTTGATGATTAAAATTGTTTCATTCAATGTAAATGGATTAAATTCATTCGATAAATATATACGGGAGTTTTATAACTTATGTTTAAATGACTATATCAATACAATACTAAAAGCTGATATTCTATGTATTCAAGAAACAAAGGGATCTAGGAAGACTTTAGAGAAATTTTTAAATTTGAAAGATTACAAAGTTTATATGAGTTATAATAATTTAAAAAATGGTGTATCTGGTGTGTGCACAATTATTAGCAAAAAATTATTTCTTAAAAGTATAACAACACAAATAAAAAGCATGAAAGATTATTGTGATGAAGGTCGAATAATTATAGCAGATTTTGGTAATTTCAAAATAGCGAATGTATATTTTCCATTTTTCGATCCAGATATTTACAAAAACGGTGACTTTGATGCGGAAAAGCAAATAAGAGTTGACCGATTTTATGAAATTATAGGAGATTTTTTCAAATCAACTGAAGATTTGATAATATGTGGTGATATAAATGCTGTTTATTCTGTAAAAGATCACCACCAATTATATAGAGAATATAAGAGGATTAAAAGTCCAGATAAATCAACCGAAATCGTTTTCAATCCAAATGAAACAAGAATAAAGAAACCAAATCAAAGTCCGAAAGAATTACCATTTTATTTCAAAACTGAGCTGGATCTAGAAAAATATTTATTCGAGAGATTTCCAAGAAGCTGGCTGAAGAATTTTATTGTTCAAAATACACATGTCGATACTTATAGATTTTTCTACCCAGAAAGCGTTGAAAAATATACATGTTGGAATAGCGTCTATAACCATCGATCTTCCAATTTAGGATCTAGAATTGATTATATTTTTGTTCCTGTCAAGCTAACAAAGTATCTGAGAGAAGCTACTATTTTAGATAGAATATTTGGAAGCGATCATTGCCCTATTTCTATCGATATTAAACTGTCAATCCTCGAAGGTGATGATAATTTGTTGCAAAAAAAATCTGGCTTATTATCTTTTTTTGCTCAAAAAAATTAAACCATCTAAAATCATATTCTAGTTATTACGGCCCTTGTAATTTTTATCCGAATATTTCATGATTTTACAAACTTATTGGTTGTTTTAGTTTTATTCCTTAATCATCACAAAAAAATATGGAGTTTTTCTAATTATTAATTTATTTCTGATTCGGGTGCGAAATAAAATATTTTGTATTTTTATAACTTTGGGTAGGCATTATGATTTATTTATTTTCCTTCCAAGTACATCCGCATTCTCAAGTTAAATTAAAATTAAAGAATGAGTACCAAAATTGTGATCTATTGGTTTTTCAACTGGTTCAAATAAATTTAGTTAGATCTTTATAATGTCTTATTTAAAATTTTAGATCTGAAAAAAAACATATAAGAAAGTCAAAGAAAAAAATAAACTGAAACAACCTAAAAAGAAACAAGTATATACTACATGTGAGCCGTAATGTATAAATTTCTTCGATTTTTTATTGTACGTTTAGTGTCTTCCCTATATGATTATATTTTTTATTTTGCAGTCCTTACTTTTTATGTCGTTTAAAGCATAAATTTTTCAACACAAAATTTCTATAAAGCAAAAAAAAATGATGTGTACATGCCAATATTAGTAAAAAAACGGCTTTGAATATCTTATAAAGAAAGGTATATAAATATAAAGTAAATTAAAAAAGACAGAAGAAAAGTAAATACAATTCTTTTGAAAAAGAGTAAAGATCATGGCAAATAATACTGAAATAAAAATATACTGATCATACTTATTTCCATAGAATTCAGAAACTAGATTAAAAAGTTACTTTTTTTTTAATTCATATATAAGTTTTAAAAACACCAATAATAGAAATGGATTTGCGACTGGTATTTCGCTTTTAAAATTACAACAATATCTAGAATAATTTTTATGAAACGGATAATTATTGTATTGGTTGTGTATAATAAGCTACATATTATCGTGGAAACATTTGATTCAAAACTAGTAAAATAGAAGTACAATAAGAAACACCGATACCATTTGTTTGCTTGGCTAGAGGTTTGAGTTGATAACGTTCATATAATTTTACTTTGTGTTTATTGTAAATAAAAAAACAGATAAAGTTCGAGATTAACATAAAAATTATTTTTTATTTATGGTTTAGGTTTCTTTGTACGAGTTCCATCTATTTAGACATAGTTAGCTCATTGATAACATTGCAAACTCCTTGATAAATCTTTTTGACACCTTCCTCTGATCTATCTTCATCAACTGCTCTCTTCTCTCAAATGTGATGAGTTCGAGAGTCTTATACTATAAAAGTATTTTAATCCATTATAAAGGTATTCACTGATGAATTAAAATCTATAAAAATTACTTAAGAACTTTTTTTTTGACAAGAATATGAACATAAAATATATTGCATTACTATGAAAGGGGTTAACGGTTTTAATTTAACCACGTTACTGGAGTCACCATTATGGGTAAAAATCCAAATTGCAACAATAATGGCTTAAATTACTTGCGCTTGAGCCATCAAATCATGCTTTTTTTTCTGCGCAAATATCAAGATTATATTTCTAATAGAAAGCTTTCTTTTACTGTAGGTCGGCCTAATAGTTTTTACATATACCTTGCAGCTAAGCGGCATATATTAAAGTTTAGTACTTTATGAATTTTCTTGGGCAAGAAGTATTCGAATATTCAACCTTTTAAATAAAATATTAGCGGCCATATTTAGACCCCTAAACTATCACATCTAATTAAATACTCTGCGGTTTTTAATAAAATATTCTTATTTACACTAATATTGAGTGGAATCAATATAAAAATACCTAAGAAATTAAATTCAAATATGAATGAATTTGCCATGTTAGAAATGCGATATCAAGTGCCATAAAATTTATAAATCACAAATTTTATTTATTTTCAATCAATTAGATAATAATCAAATAAAATTGATATAAAAATTGATCTATAAAAGTCTTTTAACTTGTGATAAATATTTTTAAAAGCCACACCTTGCAAATTCCATATAATAATATGTAAAGTAAATTTTCTAATTTAGGGTTTCAAATTGTTTCAGCAATTTTAGTTCTCGATGGAGTTTAATTTCGATATATCAAATAAGATTTAGTTTTTGTTTTAGAAAGCATCATTTTGCCAATATTATATTTAAAATGACACATACTGTGTATATTTATCTATATTTCGCTTGCATTTATGATTCAAAATGTGAGAGAATCTAGGAGCTCTTATAAAATCAGCCCAGAATACCATTTAATACGGTAAAAAAGAATTTATAGAAACTTGGTATACTAGAGCAGATATAAAAAAAACATTTTACCCTCACAATTTTTTTGGTATGAGGCGTACCACAACACAGTTCCAATAATATTACTTTGGGGGAAATACAATAAAAGTGTTGCTAATAAAGAGAAAGTGAGTGGATGATTCAGTAGTAGTTTAGGAGTTATTTGCAAGACTTATATTTTTAATTTTTTAATTTCTGCGAATAAGCAGTCTAATAAGTCTTTTGATGATTTTTTTGCTTCTCAGTGCATTTACATATTCTTAAAATAAGATGGATTATTATTTAAATTTTATAGCTCTAGATGTGAAATAAAAATATTAATGATCGTGTTTTTAAAGTGAATATTTAGTAAAACACGATTAATATGATGCACAAGTTCGAAACAGATTTTACATCTAGAATCTATCAAAAAATAATAATTTTCTTATATTGTGAGTTGATTTTCCATTATATTGCTATAAATATAAAGAAAGACTAAAATAAAGTACACAATTTCATTTAGAATATATACTGATTCGTGGTCCTCGATCCAGTTTAGATCAACTGAATATTTTGGGGAAAGGTCTAATCTTAATTTCCAGGATCAATATTGGGCTTGCTTTTCAAAATTAGTCTAATGATTTTATTATAAACTTAAATTAAAGACAAAATCTCTCATTGGTAAATTAATAATGTTCAACATGTATACAATTTGTGATGGCAAACGATTTTCTATGAAGATTATTTAAATAAAAACAAAAACTTTAATGAAACAGCATTCTCTTATCAGTTCTTTATATTTCTTTTTTGATTTTATGCTTTATGTAGTTGATAGATGGTTAAATAGCCGTGTATGAACCCTGTATACAACCTACTGACATGTATTTGGGGATACATTTTCGCGATTAATATTGAAGCTGTTCAAGTTAAATTCAGTTACATTTTCATATAGTAGCATTGTGGATACTTTCGGAACTTTAAGGTATAATTAGACTATTGTGAAAGCTTTTTTTGCCGAAAGTAAAAAATCGAGTCAGAGCTAACATGTTTTTACAATGCATGAAGAAGTAGTTCTATACTTTGATTGTTTTCCATAATGAGATTTGCATTTATAATTAACCATCTTTTAATCGACTTTTTTTATTGATCTTGGACCTCCAAATTAATCTTTCGAAAAGTTTGTGCTTGGAAGTTTTTTTATGGTATAAAAATTAAGTTATAAGACCGTATTACTACTGATTATACTAGGTGATTGTAGTTTTGTCACATTTTTTGCGATGCCTAGTTAATTAACACTCTTGAATCATGTTGTAAAGCCTATACTAGTGTCTCTAAAAAACGTAAAACTCCTAATGAAAGTGTATATTTCAAATTTGGGACAAGTTATTATAGTGTACCACTGCGAGTATTTATCATAGATCTTTTATGATAATTTATTGGGTGCACTAACTACATTAGAACTGTATTTGAATAAAATTCTCATTCTTGTAAGTTTTCATGAGACCCAAATCTGAATTGGTTATGTGAGAATCGTTCTCTCATTATGCTAGAATTGCAACAATTGGTTTTTAGATACTTATAGGATCCATACGAATTTTTAATATAGCTTATATTATTTTTTTTGGGCGAAAAACGAACTTGATGTGAAATTCTTGCTTGATATAATATAAAAAATTTCTTATTTGATTTTTGTAACCAGTAAAAAACATAATTTCATATTCTCTAGATATTAGATTTCAGTTTGTGTTATTGAATTAGAATAATTAGTAGCTAGAACATGATATGGATACAATAAAATATAAGCCAGATATCATATGATAAATCGTTAAACTAGCTTCACTTGCTTTTATATGGTCATATAAACCTAGAATAATACACAATGTTCGCATCATAAAAATCTTTTATTGTAATACGTATATAAATTAGTGTTTTCGGGATCTATTGGTGTGATATTTCAATATTCATATAGTTCAATGCTAAGTTTACTCCGAAAGTATTATTTTAAGCAATAAAGTGTTAATTTTATGAACTGAAAGAATAATTTACATTGTCTGCATTTATTTTAGATATATAGCCTATTTTATTCAGTATACTTATCATGAATAACTCATGCACTTATAAACGTTAAAATTCGCATAAATGCAACTTTATATTTAAAAAATTGAAAAAGGGGATTATACATCACCGCGTAAAATCCTTGCGATTGACAATTTTATTGTAAATTGTAATTTTTTAAGATTATTGGTTTTTATATATCACTATCTATTTCAAAATAGGATTCTGTAAAATTTGTTTGATTTAAAATATATGGAAGCAAAACACATTCATTCACGTATATTATTGGTTTATTGATTTTTTTTATTTCGATATTTTGCATTTATTAATGATAGTTACAGATATATCGTCAATCGCAAAAACACCTGTTTTCAAAAAATAGATTTGTAGGCCTACATTTACACATCGAAACATACTGGCACATCAAAAATATCATTCTTTGAAAGTCAGTATTACATGTTAAATTGACCAATCTAAATATAAAACCTTTTAGATTTAATTTATTGAAACCTTTTATATTTAATTTATTACAAACCTTATATATCTAATTTATTTAAAACCTTTGTATTTATATTATTGAAAACCTTGATCATAGTTTTATGGATTTGTTCTGTTTATGGATGTATCTTAGCAAAGAAATAATTAAGAACTTATGAAGATCCAAGTCAAAGATTAAATGTTCAAATAAATAGAAATATTTGTTTTTCTTTATTAAGCTGTCTTAGTAGGGTTTCAGTTCTTCTTATATTTTAAAATATAAATATAGTAATATACGGATTCGTCGAAACAAAAGACAGCCTAATTATAATATAAAAAGTAAAAATTTGATTTCTTGAAAATTTATTCAATTTAGAAACGAAATATGATTTTTATTTATATTATTTTTTGCTTCAATCATCTATGCACAAAATAATTATTGCATTATTTAATGTAGGCCTTGCTTTCATGTCTTTTTTTCATCATTGTATGTAAAAGTTTATTTAAAAATCGAACTAAAAAAATAATCAAAACTTATATTAGTCTCATTTCATATTCTTTTCAATTGAAAGTAATTAAAGATTTTTCGGAAAATTATGCAAAAAAATTTTAAGATCACTAATTTTCCGTTTTTAGTGGATTGGATAGAATTTCTATAAACTTTTCACAACATTTTATATTTAATTTCTTAATTTTTTATTTTTTTGTAATCTGCTGATACATTCTATCATAAAAAGATGTTTGATTCTAAAAGCAAATTTTTTGATCAATTTACATATCTTAATGCCTAATTTGTTTACTTACGTTTTATTTTATAAATTTGCATTTGTAGCTTTGGTCAAGTTAAGCTTGTAGTTTTTTAATAGAACAGATTTGCTTAGCACTCTTTTAATCTCATAATATTATTCAATGTATCTTTTAGTTATACTCTTTAAAATTTCTTAATTCGAATATCATATTTTTTTATCATTTTACAGATGCGGTTATTTTACAATTTTTTTGCGGGTTAAATTTGAAATATTCTATTTTAAGTATCAAATGACTAAAAAAGATCCAATTTTATTAAAAAACTTAAACGTCGAAATCTAATAATAAAAATGAGCAGACGCGAATCGAGTAGAAGTACTGAAGAGAGTAGCAGAAGAACATCTAGACGGAAAAACAGAAGTGGGACCAGAAATCTTGGAACTGATCAAGGAACAGAGTTAGAAATGGTCGAAATGAACAGTATTTGTCTAAATTACCCGAATCCACCTGCTTATTCAGATATATTTGGCCTTAATACTGAATCAATTTTTGTATCTGGTCCCTTATCGATTCCACCAGGGTATGTTCCTACAGGTGAAGCACCACCTTCTTATGATGAAACTATGTTGGGTTACACAAACGGAGACGATACAATCCATGTTGTTTCAAATTTGCAGATACCTTCAAGCCGAAGACACGCGGTTAGTAGATCTTTAATTTCAGGTTCCCTAAATAATAGTGTAATTTCTCGCTATGCAGATATACCTGTTTCTATGGAAGAAGATGATTCTTTAAGCGTAGAAAATGATCAAAATATAAACCAAGAATCAGGCGATTCTTTAACAAAGCGCTCTTTTCGCATGATAATGTGGAAATTTACATCCTACATTTCATCAATTTTAATTTTATGCGGTTATTTTTACATATATTGGTATTACGATCACGAAGAATATGGAAAGATCGGATATATCTTATCATTGGCTTTTATTTTAATTCAAATTCTAGAACTTCCATTTAAGATGAAAATAGAAATAGAATTTGTAGAGCGTTTGTGTGATAAAAGAACAAAAAATATATTGATACTTTTTGGATGCAAAAGAGTTTTCGATACTATTCTATTTCTGTGTGTACTTTCCTTGACAACAACTTTCCCTGTGTTTAAAAAATTGGTAAAATTTTACAACGATAATGTTTTAGGATAGATCTATGCGCAAATGATCAAGAAAAAGGGCTTTTATAGACTTATTTTTTTTATGCTTTCTAGAAATTTTTTTATACTATTTTAAACTTATACAAATATTAACTATTTTATCAATAAAATTAATGAATGATTATAAACAATATTATTAAAAAAACGTTTCTAGCGCATAAAACTTATTCTTAAGTATTAAATCGATACTATTGAAAAATATTTATTTCCAGGATGTAAATTTTTCAGTGCATTTTTTTATTCTGCATGATATATAATTTATTTCAATGTTAATTCATTCATATTTTATAAATTGAAAATGTCATCGTAATTTTAAAATCCTTTAGTAATAGAAAATTTTTATCATGATGTTTTCCCTAACCATACTTTAAGTTTACAAAACATAGATTTTAATTTATATAGGGTATGGTTTTATCGAATTACTATAATACAGTTTGGTGAAACTTTTATGTAAACGACTCTATCGGATAATTCCATGTCTTAACTTCCTCATTCTCTTTACATTCTTCCTTTTAACGTTGTCCTTTCAAGGCTTATTAGTAATTCCATGAGTTAGCTTCCTCATTCTCTTTACATTCAATCTGTATTGACGTGGCTCTTTCAAGGCTTATTAAGTAATTCCATGAGTTAACTTCCTCATTCTCTTTACATTCTTCCTGTATTGACGTTGCTCTTTCAAGGCTTATAGAGTAATATCATATCTCAAATTCCTCATTCTCTTTATAATCTTCCTGTATTAATGCTGCTCTTTCAAGGCTTATAGAGTAATATCATATCTCAAATTCCTCATTCTCTTTATAATATTCCAATATTGATTTTGTCCTTTCAAGATTCATCAATCGTAGTGTATTTCTCAATCTTACTGTATTTATTTGCATCACATTCACTTCAAAAATTTCCTCTAAACATCTTATTTTTCTAAATTATCAATTTGTGTCTCTTTCTGAAGACTTTTGTTTATGATTATGTGCCCAATTGTGTTTGTTTTTTAATATACAAATTGTGGTATTTTGTAGACGCTCAACTATGCACTTTGTGGCGCATAATATTATCTTGTTCTGGATTATATATTGAAATAAATGTATCGTGATTGTTTATGTATTCATTTTATTATCAAAAAATACTTTTTATTCATGCTTAACATCATCTTTTCCAGTTATCACATCTTATCAATACTTTCGAGTATAACATTTTCCGTTACATTTTATTATATGCCACATTTATTTTCAATATTTATTAGAATAAAGGTTTTGCCCAGTTCTATAGTTTACAATCAATGCTTTTATTTGGTTATATTTTGAGTTATTGTAGACAATATTGAACTATTGAGTTTGTAATGACGTGGTGTTTTTTAGTTAAAGGTATGTTTTTAATAGACGCATTATCGAGGTTTAGTTAATTTTATAGGTATATTACATAAATTATTGTTTATTTTTTTTAAGCGTTCTCTTCCCATTATAATGAGAGAAATCGTGTTACATTTCGTTCATGTCATTTAGTATTTTAGACTTATTTGCTACATTTCTGATTCCAAAAGCAATTGCCATTTCTCTTCTATAGTTGTTTTCCATACGTTTTGATAGTCTTGCGATCCAACTTCCACTTCCATTGAAAGCTACACAATTTTTGACAATCAGCATGATATCGTTCCAGAAGTGACCTATTGAGATGTATTCTTTATTCTTTATTTTATTTTTTATTTTAGATAGATACATTTGTTTTTTGATGGTTTTTTCGTAGCCTTCGATTTTAATTTTGTTGATAAAGCTTATTGCTTCCCTTGTTTTCATAATTTTATCGATTATTTCTTCAATAATTTCCCAGAAAAGATTATGATCTTTTTTGAGTGTTTTAGAGATTTGAGGGTCTTCTAGAATTGAGATGTAAATTTTTCGTATTGATTTTCTGTAGTCAATTTCTGTTAGTTGCGATAAGTTGATGTTCGTGCATAACTTTATATCCTTCTCATTATTTGCAGAGCCATTATCGATAATATCTTTCATGAAATTATTCGTAGTAAGTTCTTTATTATTGGTTGCTGAATCCTTATAAATATTATCTTTATTGTCAATATTACTGTCCGTAAAATTGATGTTTAAACTATCTTTGTTGTGTGATGTGCTTTCAATTGTTATGTTTCTTATTTCATTCAATATTTCGATGCACGTTTCTACGAAAAACTGGTCTTCAAAGCCATACTCGATTGCGTTCAAGAAGAATCTTTCGATATCTTCAATAATAACGTCTAAATTTCTATATGCTTTTATTTCGATTCTTTCGAGTATTGTGGCGATATCGATTGGAATTCTGATAACGTCGCTGTAATTTTGCATTGTGTTTTCAATAATGCTATTTTTAGCAACTATTTCGTTTACTCCTTTGTTTTTTTTCATAAATTCAACAATTTTTTCTATCATGGAGTCAATATTTTTATCCAAACGAATAAGGGGTTTTATCGGGGTGTTTTCCATGATGAGTGATTCGAAATACGTCTCAAGAGCCTTCGCATTTAAATAATAGTGAGAATTATATTTTTGGCTGTAGTAAAATTTAGAGAATTGAGAGTGCATTGTGAATTTGTACTCGTTTATATTTTTAACTGGTTGAAAGGTGATGTTAAGCCTTTGAGTATACTTGTGTTTTTTCAGTGATTTATTGGTGATGTACATTATATATTTTTCGGCACTCGTGCCATTATCGTTTACCCTCTCAAGACTTATATCTTGTTTCTTGTTATTATTCCTACCAATATATTCATTTTGTATCTTTTCCCAGTATGAGTTATTTTCATCGATGTTTATTCTTGTTCCTTTCAAACTTTTGATATAATCATCGTAGTTTGTCATAAATTTATTAACAAAATCATCGATTTCGATATTTATCATGTCCATTCTTTTTATTTTTATCGTTAGTGGATCTTCGAAATTGTTTTCTTCAATTTTTACATCTGGTATGTACGTTACCTCTTTAACTACTGGATCTTTTCTAATCTTGATTTTTATCAGTGTGTTTACGGTGAATCTTATTTTATTACTGGTTTGTACGATCTCGTTATTAGTTTCGACTGGAATAAATTCATCACTTTCATCAAGAATGACCTCTTTGAATTTTCCGTCGATCATGCAGACAATGTCAGTTAGGTATTCAACCATTGCCGGATCATAATAGTATGTTTCCAATAAGTTTATAAATGTGCTTTTGTTGTTTATAATCGACCCATATCTTTTTATAAAGTTAAATGATTCTGAAAACTTAGCATCTTTGTGAATTCCTTTAAATACGTCATTGAAATCACTACTTTGGTTATCTTTGTCGTCCCCCAATGCATTCTCATCATTAGCACCATTAATCTTGAATTTACTGTCTTTAGTAGGCACATATGAACCATTATTATTGAATTTAGTTTCACTGATACGATCATATTTGTCGTTCCCAAAGGTATTCTCACCTTTGATATTGAATTTACTGTCTTTAGTAGGCACATATGAACCATTATTATTGAATTTTGTTTCACTACTAAGCAAATTGGCATCTTTGCTAGGCTCATAAACATTATTGTTATTAAAATTTGCATTATTGCAGGGCTCATTACCAGGAACAATGTCAATACCTATGTTATATTCGCTAAAGCCATCAGGTGCACTGTCTATTGTCTGCGCTAGTTCACCATCGTCATTTTCTATACATGCTTTATAATCTCTTCCTTTACCTGGATACTTATTACCATATAGATGCATAATTCCTTTCAATAAATCCAAAATAAAGATCTTTATTCTGCGCTCTTCCTCGTTATCAAAAAGAATCTCCATTATTTTACAAAATGATTTATGAAGATAACATGAAATTATGGTTGATAGTGTAGCTTCTCTCACACCAATAAAATTAGATTTTTTGGTATATTTTATGAGAAGGTTGTAGTTCAAATCAACAATGCCGTAAAAGCACATTCTCGAATATAGTTTTATTATGGATTCTGTGATCTTGTTCTGAAAAGATGGGAATACGATGTCTTTTATCCTGTACCTTTCTATTTCATTTACTAGTGGAGCAATATCAATTTTTGACTTAGAGCAGATCATATATCCAAGGGTATCTATCACGGCAGATATATAGTTTGTGTTTGCTGTTGTGTTTATATCGTTTTTGATGATCTGGTTTGAATCCATTTCTATTGAATTGTATTTGAGTATGTTTATTAGAAAGGCAGTGATTATATTTTTGGACCGGGTAGGTTTATTTTCGTTATTTTGGTTGGTATGGCTATATTCTCCCACAGTGTTGGACTGTAACTGTTGATCATTATTTTTATTATCATCTTCAGAATTACGATTTATCATTCCTCTCTTATTAAAATCCACATTACTATCTTGATTATACATTGGATATTCCGAATCATTATATTTTGTGCTCCGTGTCGAATGCTTTGTTTCATTTACATCATACACAGGGTGTTCGATATTTAAATTATTGTTAAAGCGCGTGTTATTATTGGGGTTAGCGGTAATATTTTGATTGAAAACTGGATATTCTGTATCACTGTTATCCTCTTTATTACCTTTATAGTTGCGGTAGTCGTTTTCATTTTGATTATTGGATCTATAATATATCTTTTCGTGTTCTGGGTCACTGTGTGATAAAGAGGTTACCGTACCTTTACATATAAAATAAGAAACAAAATTATTAAAGTCAGTTGGTTTGGGAAGAGTGGATCCACATATACAAAACTTTCGAATAAAATGTTGAATATTATTCTGGAACCCAAGTCGATCATCCATCTTCATGCAGGAAAGAACAGATAATATGAGTGTTCTAATTTTGTAAAAACAGTGCGTGTCATTTAACATTTTTTCAAATGCGCATAAAGTAGGTTCCGAGGGATATTTGACGAGTGAAAAGATGGATTCAGCCTGTGCCTTAACACTTTTATCTGTCGTAAGCTGTTCAATATACATATAATCAGGTTGCGCAAGATCTATATTAATCATATGTTCGGTATTGGGATCCACCCGCATAAAAAGAAGTGGGCTAAGAACAGAATCATCATTTTCTACTTTACTGGGATCATTATCACCCTGTCCCAAATTATTATCATTGTCAAAAACATTATCATCTCTATTAACCGCATTGTTTTCCGTTTTAGTCTCATTGTTATTGGCCTTAACCTCTTTTTTCTTTCTTGTTCGCATGTGGCATTGAAAGCTTATTTTTTCATTAACAAACTTATGCTCAAAAACGCCTTCATTCTCATATATTCTCATTTTCATATCGTTTGACATCGGCTTCTTGTTTGCACTCTTCATTTTGGATGTAGGAATATATGTGCAGTTGCATTCAACCTTTCCTTTCCTGTCCATCTCATAAGTAACTCTGACCGTGACTATACCTGGTCGATAGACATAATAATAAAAGAATCGAGACATATCCTTTCCCGTACATTCCTTAAAAAGCCGTATGAGCCTGGTGGTTGATACACTATTTAACAATAAAATAGATTGTGTCATTTTCGTCATAAAGGCGCGGCTAAGGTTATTCTCCAAAATCTGAAAGAAAAGACGTGACTTGATTTTCTTAAATTTTAATGAAGGTGTTAGTCTTATATTCATATCCCTTTCTCTGTTATATATAGATGTAGTGCCACTATAATAAGGGTTATTTTTAATATCAATGCAAGTGTTATGTTTTTTTCTTGCATCAATGTCCACATTTGATAAATTATGCATTTCCACGCCTTTATTAATTCCCACATTTGATAAATTATGCATTGCTTTATCTTTGTCAATGCCCACATTTTTTAAATTATGCATTTCTTTATCTTTGTCAATGCATGTATTGTTTTCATTATAAATTTCTTTACCTTTATTAATTCCCACATTTATTAAATTATGCATTGTTTTATCTTTATCAATACATGTGTTGTTTTCATTATGCGATTCTATGCCTTTATCAATGCATTTACTGTTTTCATCTGGCATTTCTTTATCTTTATCAATGCATGTATTGTTGTCATTATTTAGTTCTTTATATTTATCAATGCATATATCATTCTTTACATCACATAATTTTTGAACATCATTTCCTTTAATTTTATCAATACCCATGTTTTCATTACCGCATTTATTCTTTTTTTTAATTCTATCATTTTCATGTATCAATGCATATGAATAAACATCATTAGATCCAACATAGTCTAGATCCTCTTTAGTTCTATATAAGATCTCGTTTTCTCCAAAAATAATCCTCATGAACTGTGCTTTCCAATACTCAACAACACCAAACCAAATCCATAAAGACTCAAAACTAACATGATAAAATAAAATACGAGAAAACATCTCACAAATAATTTCCCTCAAATATATATTCTGGTCTATCCCTGAAAAAGGAAATAGAGAATATGGTATCATTATTACCGAATCATCATTATAGAACATATTGTTCCGCGTAAACACTATCTTTATCTCAAAATCTGGCATATTAGACTCATTTACACTGCTATTTACATGAGTTGCACTGGTATTACCATTCAAACCAGTTTGAATGCTACTGTTTAAATTAGTACCTTTGTTTAAAGTACTTTTTAACCCAGGAAATGTAGTATGCATGAATAGAAGAACATTGTATATATCTTGTTTAAGCTCTTTCTCTATAAAAATTTCTGGTGGGGCAAATATTCTTACATGCATCTTCTCCTGTGAAATATCAGTTTGTTTATACGTACCTATACTAAAACAAATACGACTAAAGGGGGAATAATCCCAAATACCTTTATTAATATCCATATCAGCATTTTCTATTTCAGCCTTTTTCATATTGCCATTATCCTTCCTTATGTAATTACTAGCTTTCATATTCTCACTACAATTATCTTTTTTAATGCTATCATCACCAATCCTGCTAACACCCCCATTATTAATAGCACTATTATCGATGTTATTAAGGATAACGCCATCATTATCCTTTTTAACGCACTCATTATCATTGCAATCCTTACTAAAATTATCATTAATATTGCAATGTCCTTTAATATTATCACCAGTATTATGATCCTTTTCAAAATTATCATTACCACTTTCACTCTTTTTAATATTATCATTAATATTGCAATGTCCTTGTATATTATCTCTAGTTTTATAATCCTTTTTAATATAAACATCCCTATTACCAGCATTATCATTACTGCATTCTTTCTTTATAAAACTATCACTGTTGTTATGATTCTTTTTAATACCCACATCCCCATTATTAGCATTATCATCACTGCATTCTTTCTTTTTTAAATTGTCATTAACACCATCACTATTTTCAAGAATATCATTACTGCCATTACTCTTTTCAAGAATATCATTACTGCCATTACTCTTTTCATGAATATCATTGCTGCCATTACTCTTTTCAAGAATATCATTACTGCCATTACTCTTTTCATGAATATCATTACTGCCATTACTCTTTTCATGAATATCATTGCTGCCATTACTCTTTTCAAGAATATCATTACCACCATTACTCTTTTCAAGAATATTATTGCTTCCATTACTCTTTTCATGAATATCATTACTTGCATAATTCTTTTTTGTTTCGTGGGCATTATATATATACTTAGATGTATCATTCCTTTCCTCACGGTCACAATAAATCGCTTTGAAATATACTTCCAGAGGAACCTTAAATTCAACAGAACTATAAACAAGATCATGTCTTACACATCTTTTCACAATCCGATCTCTACAAACAAGAATCATTTCCTCTGGATGAACATAAACATTCTCAATCAAAATATCATTCTTTGGAATAAATTCATCATATGAAATATGCAAAACAGGAAAGACTGAATATGAGGATAATTCACAATAACTATCTCGACTCAAAAAAACCAATGGATTATTTTCCATCGGAACATAAATAACTCTTAGAACAAAACTGGAATCACCTTTCTTTGACAAATCGTTGGTAACTCCATTAAAAAATACAACTATATTCGGGTAAATACTCTTCCCTATAAACACTTTCTCAATTCCTAAAATATGATGCTCTAATTTGTAAACGATTCCTTCTTTAGAAACATACTCAACAGTTGAAATATTAAGTCCGTGTGCATGAAGGTATAAAATATTCGGTAGTGTTGTTGACGAAACACGGAAATCGGTATAGAAATTCGGCTTTTGGTTAATATACGTTATTATATTCACTTGCGATTCTAAGGTCACTCCCATTACAAAGGGGTATCTAAATTTTATACAACCACTAAAAATATAATTCTTGAATTTTTTATTCAAAATACTCCCAAATTTCAAATATAATTATATCATATTTATCCATTTTGTGTTGTGAATAAAATTCGTACAAGTAATTATAAAATTATATATTTTTCTAATTAATTTCATTTTAAATAATTAAATATAAAAATATTAGATATAATTCTAAAGGAATTATAAAGGGATAATGAAATTAACTAATAACAAACACAAATATTCATTTTAACATATAAATGTTATTATAATTATTGTTTTTTTATCTTTTAAATATAATATGATTCTCACATGGCCTGTTTATCTACACTATAAAAATAATCGTTTAATTATCAGTTTTTAAATTAATCTATTAGAACGCATGACTCTATTTGATAAGTAAATTAGGTTTTACGCAATTAAGCTTCTTCAAGAAAAACTCTATACAACATACCATGTAGATGATTCTTTCTACCACATCATGTTAACAAACTTACCCTTTCAAAACATTATAATTTTTATGTTTTTCTCAATCTTTTTAATTGCGTACTACATCATAAAAAAGAATCATATAAAGAAAAAAAAATTATAGTCATTGTGGTATTACCATATAAATTACAGATCACGATATTTATATGGCCCGAAATATGCATTAAAAATCCTTTTTAAAACAAATAAGGCACTAAAATCATATATCGAGCAGAAAAGATGATTCTCCATGCCACAATATTATCCCGTGCGAATTACCTGACAACAGTAAAAGATGATTTATAGAATGGATAAATTTTAAAATAGAAGTATCATGCAGTATTTGATATATTTATATTTTCTGGAAAAAAGAAGAATCAAGTCTCAAAAAAACCTTTTATTATTTTAATCTATATACTTCCAGATAAATATTCATTTTTTATGGGTTTATTGTATGTAATTTTCGATTTTATCCTCAAGAATAACGTTATATATTTCTCGTAGATGCATCATAATATTACTTTCGCTATATCCTCTTACATCTACTTCGTTGCGTCTCGATTTCAAGATCAATTAGTGCATGTGTTTTTCTAAATCCTATAGTTAGAATATATGCCTCGATTTGGTTTGTGACTTTAAGTTCTTTCGGGCACCTTTTATGATATTGTGTCACCAATCAATCTTATGTTACGACATTGATAATAAATAATGTGCTATAAATATTATATTGATACCTGCAAGATTCAATATTTAGAAATAACTTGTATGTAGAAAATAAGAGCGGGCTAGGTAATAAGAAAATTGAAGATTTGTAAAAATATAATTAATATAATGATAAAATAAAAAATATGTTAAGAAGCTGAAAATCCCCTACGTTGTAAAAGCATACGTGCAAGCTCTATCACTTCGCAAGACACTTGAATTCATATCATTTGAGAGAAGAATGGCTGGTGTCTAAGATAGCCTGTTGAGGTGTCAAAAGATGTATCAAATCGTTGTGCAATGCTCCCAATAGATGTAATAGATAAAAAGAAACTCTAACCCATGAATAAAAAATAATATTTTTATTTGAAATATTTATCTAAATAAAAATATTTAAAACGATGATTTAGAATTACATCTCTTATACTGACAAAATAAAAAAAATTTGTGATCATTCCATTAAACGATGGTTAGGCAATAGAAATCCCAATAAATTCCTTTATCCAGCATATTAATTTGTATATAATTTCCTGGTTTATTTTTTATTTATGAAGTTTGGATAATTTCTGTGTGATTATAAAATAACGATCTTTAAATCATGTTTCCATCATGAATTTAGTTATTTTTGTTAGTAGTATTAATTTATTTCTTCTGCAACTCTTTTATTTTCTCACATATGCTATAATACTCCTCATACTCTTCATCATTCATAATATTTTTATCTTCCTCTGTTATTTCATGAAATAATTTTTCGATCCCCGCAAATTTAAATTTTACGTTAATCTCACTTTTTTCTAATGTGTCATCTTTAACCTCAGATGTTATATTTTCCTCAAAAAAACCAGTATCTCCATCAGACTTTGTTTTTTCATCATCAACAAAAACATCAACAAAGCCCTCCTCCTTTTCTTTCAACGTTGCAATATTTTCAAGCTCCTTATCAATTTTTTCCTGCTTTAATTTTTCGTCTCGTAACTTAATAATTTGGAAATAATCAACATTCGGTATTTCATATTTGTCTAACTTTTTAAGTATCTCAATTATTTCACCAACTTCATCCATCATCTTTTTATGTAAAAGAAGCTCTTCACTACTTGCTGTTACTTTACTCTCCTCTAATTCGCCCATACAATCATCACATTTAAACCTATAATTCTCATCCATCAACGCCTGTATCTCATAAAGATTAAACTCTCTTTTACAAATTTTACAGATATATAACCACCCATCATCCGCACATTTGACTGTGCTTTCCTCAAACCTCTTCGACATCTTAAATATTTTGTATTTTATCACATCTTTTATCCGACAATAATCAAGATAATAAACTGTACGTATATACCCTTTAGTACCAATTTCAGATAAAAGACTGGACTGCGCGTTATAATTTTTATTTGTATTTGTTGCTACATCGGTGTTGTCTATCTTGGACTCGCTACACACAAGCCGATCTTCTTTTAACTTTACCATCGCTTTATTGAACTCCTTGGGAAGCATTTTTAGTC
The DNA here is from genome assembly GCF_057557595.1 of Rhyacophila brunnea. Classification (NCBI taxonomy): domain Eukaryota; kingdom Metazoa; phylum Arthropoda; class Insecta; order Trichoptera; family Rhyacophilidae; genus Rhyacophila; species Rhyacophila brunnea. The sequence goes on from NW_028233364.1 coordinate 939,106, forward strand.
GTATGGAAATTTCGTAATCAAATAGAACTAAATTCTTGACTAGGATATCTAGTACAACAACCGGTCCTGGTTCATAAAATATACGGGATGTTTTTTTAATAAGTTCTATCATTAATGGTTCGTAATCCATGGCACAGGTAGAATATTATGGGCTGATATATTTTTCTATCATAAAATCTTTAAGCGTAATTTTTGTGTTTCTGGTAAATTTAAGATTTGCTTATAAATATTGTCTTGTCTAGATTAATTGTTTTCGATTTTATATATCCTTGTGGCTGACAAATATAAAAAAATGGTCATTGGGTACTATTCCAAATATTATTTCTATTCACGCATCGATTTGAAAATCATTTTAATTACATATCGTAGACTTAATTAAATTTTCTATTTGAATTTATGATCAATGAAAAAAAAAAATCAATATTAAATTATTTAAATGATTCAATTTATAAAAATAATTCTGTTTGGGGCATCAAGTCTGCTTTATAGAGCTGAAATTTGTAAATTCGGAAATTAATATAATACAAACTTAATAAATATATGATCGTACCTGTAAATCTATAAAAAATCAAATAGCCGCAAAATATTGGTTGTATATATTTAATTTATAAGCTAAAATTGCTTGTAAAGCAACCAGGTTGGTGTTTTAACCGAAAATAGATATCCTTAAATATTAAATATTATTAATCTTTGCATATTTAAAAAATATTGGTTATAATTACTTGTTTAATCCTACTAGAAATAATAGAATAAAAAATCATGCATATTTTTAAATGATTTTATGAATTTTTTATTTTAAATCTAGAATTTGTCTTCAAAGGAACCGAATTGGTTGTTAATTCGAAAATAACGATAATACAATATATAAAATGCCGGTTCTTTACCCGGCATCTTATAATATTTGCTATATTATGCATTTTGAACTAAAAATTTCTATAAAGGGAACCGATTTTATGGTTAAGTTAAAATCAAAGATTAGTAAAAAAAGAACCAAAAAATAATAAAGAATCTATAATTGCGAGAAAGTAGTCAAAGTGTCTTTATCAGGTTTTTATTTGCATATCATATTTTAGTTCACACATTAATGTAGTATATAGAGAAGCTAGAAAGTGTCTAAAATCCCACCTGCAAAAGGCTTTGTGTTTTATTCGTATTATCAGATAATCTTTAACTTTTTACAATTTGTATTTAAAATTTAGTTTATTTCTTGCTTTTTAATTTCCTTTGTATTAGTTTTTAATTTTTGCCTGGTCTTGCGTTCATAATTAAACCGGCTATATTACATTTAAAATACAGAAAAAAATGTTTTAAAGATATATTTGATTATTGAAATTCAAATAACTTACACAAAATTGTTATTTTTAGTGTCTAATGTGAAAAAACCATTTAAATCTGATATCTAGAGATCACTAACTTAAGTTGTGTATATAATAATATGATTCTTCTCGAGAAAATATTGTATTTTTTCCACATATAATTATTGTCTAAGAAACTCCAATTTGCCAGATTTGAACGTTAGAAATCTCTATATTTATTATTTAGCTTTTTACCATCATAAATTATATTTCTATGATGAAATATTAAAACTGCTGGTTTCTGTTACTTTTATCGAGAATTTTTTTACTGTAATTTATTCATGAGCAGAAAATTTATTCAAAATATATTTAACGGTATTATGTAGAAATATACGTTTACTACTATCAACGGATTATATTACGAGAAAAACTGTGCATTCAAAATAAATAAAACGTCATTTTCATAATATAATTTCGAAATATACAGTATGGATAATTTAATTGTGAATCAACAGAAACATAGAGAAGTCGATTTGATTACTGGTATATTTTCTGAAGTTATTTACAACGATTAAATATAGATAAAACGCTAAATATAGTTTATGGATTCAAAAGAGCACATATAAAATAAAATAATATGTTTTAAATGTAAAAACCAGTTTAAAAATATGTATTATAACTTAGGTTCTTCTCGAAAAAATGTAGAAAACTGCACAAGATTATATACTATAAAAGAACATATGTAGATTAAAAATATGCCAGTTACTTTGATGTGGTTTTTTTACTAACTTTCTTCAGGTTAGCGCTTATATTAAATTTTAAGGTTAAAATATGTTCTTAATTGAATCCTTAATGGCATCCAAAATAATTTTACAAGAATTTTTCTTTAAGATGTAAGAATACTTTTCTTTAATAAAACCATAATAGATTCTATTTTTCTTTCAATAAACATGATTTTGCTCAAAACATTGAGAACACCCCATAAATAATTTATAATCTTTTATGATGGTTCTTGATGAATTATCACATTTTAAAAAAAAATTTGTGATATTTTTAAATTCGTTATACTTAAGATCAAAGGTTATTATATTAAAAAGTAAACCCAATATCTCTACAATCATTTTTTATTATGAGATTCTAGTTTTAGAATACAAACTAAAAATACTATGATCATGATGATTTACTGATAGACTATCCAAATATACAATAAAAAATACTTATATTTGTGACTTAAAATGGTATGGCATATAAATAAAAAATAACCAAATGATACAATAATAGATGAGCAATCTCTGGATAAATACGAATTTTTTATAATAAAACTTGATTCTAGATAAAATATCTGTTTTTTTTTGCTTAAACATGTATTTTTCACGTGAATTAAATTAGGGATAAAATAATTGGTTTTTTATATAATTAAACTACGAAATCTTATGTTTTTTATATGGATAGTTTGATTATAAATTAAAGACACATATTTTTGATGGAAATGAGTCAAGTAAATACAAATGCATTTATACAAATTATTTCTCATCTTTTTATCATAAACAAAATTCCAATATTTATAGTTCTTATAGGCTTAAATTCCATATAATTTGTAGCAATCTTTTATTTTGATGTAATTTTACCAAAAAGAAAACATACATATTTCGATATCATTTATTTTTTAGTGTAATGTAAGCATTTATTTGTAATACGAAAAATCCATTCAATCTTTCACATAAATAAAATTGTGTTTTATATATATTACTCTACTTAATAAGAAATTTAATTATATATTTTCTAAAAAAAAGATGAAAAATTCACATGCCCTAAAAAGATGAATCTATATCTTTTTTATGGAAAATAGCAAATTAAACATATTTTAAATAATTTATACATTGCAGATCCTTAACTTTTATGGTTTACACGTGTTACATAGAATTACCTATTGTATTCTCGAATATTCAAACTCTACAATACACTAAGGAAATCGTTAATACAAAAATTATGTTCCTATTTATAAAAGAATATTTATCGTGATAAATTAATAAAACAATTTTTAATAGAATATGGCATTGGGTTTATATCTCTAATGCAATATTTATCAGCTTAGAAAAAATAATTATCAATAAATTTTTAATAGTGCAGAACTCAGATCAACTGTGACAAAAGCACCCTCTGTGTTGTTTTATATGTCTTTAAATGTTTTATGTAGTTTTACTTAATGTAAATAGAGCAGCTATTTTTTTTCTTTGATCAAACCAACTAAAAATATATATAATAAGCGGTGTTTATTGCATTAAAATCATACTGCCTATAAATTTATATTCGATATAAAATAATATTCAATAATTTATTTATAAATACACAGATTATACTGTTTTTTTTATATTGAACATATATCATAATCGAATTTTTTTTCAATTGAACAAAATCGACTTTACATACTGATTTTTTTATGATTATTAAGATTAGGAAAGATAACTTTGAAAAGAAACACCATATTTTAGCTTTAATTGATTAAATAAGATGTTATTTTATAATTTAGACCTTGATATAAAGCATTTCACATAAGTAATGCAAGTTTTTTAGCGTAGAGGATCAAACATTGTTATTATATTAACCGGTTTAGCTTAAGATAATTCTTTAAAAGTTGTGTTTGAAAATATATGCTTCTGAATATAATATTATATCATTTGTGGTACCTGTTTTATGAATTTTTATTAATACATACGGGTTATTCTTGGGTTATGCAGTTGTAATCAAGCCGAGAAAGATACTATGTGACGAATTCGATTTTTTTACGTTAAAAAATAAAAAAAACGAGAAAGAAATCAATAGTTTGGTTTTTACATATAACCAAATATAAATATATGAAATATAACACTCAAATATTTTATTGCATATTTAGAAGGGGCGATTATGAATTAGTAAATATTAGCGAGTCGGTATTTTTAATAAGCAAAAAAATATTTTATTAATAGAATTATATTATAAATTGTATAAGAATAATTAAAGTTTAAATGGTTTGGGGAATAGGCTGTATTTTTGATCTAGGAATTATTTGGATCGATTTTATAGATTAAAATGTATCTTTGCAGGACATGCATCTTCGGGATAAAACATTTCTAATTTATTTTTTTTCTATATTTATTAGTTTGTGATTTCTTCTTAAAGTTAAATTCTTGTGACTATAAGTAGATATTAACACAAATTTTATATATAAATGCACCAAAATATAATTTCATATTTTACTAGATGCGTGCAAACCTATGAAATTCATGAGGTTTGTGATGCCAGTGGTATAAAAAGATGAATGACAGCAATAGAAATTAAATAAAAAGAACGCTAGCTAAAATTATTTATAAAAAGATTCAACTATATTTTAAGCTGTGCGCGAAAGAAATAAGATTTAATTAGATACAAATATAGAGAGCTCTCAACTAGGCCCTTCTATTAAAAAAAATTATATTTAACTATAGAAAACAATAAATAAATAAAGAAAAAAAAAGGTTTTTGTTGGGCTTTTTACTTTTTTTTCTTAATTAAAAAAGAATAAAATGGTTTTGAAACACTAGTTTAGATATCATTTATATCATAGATATATCTTAAGACATGTTGGTTCGATGTTTATGATCATTAGAACAACAACTTTTAATTGCCCCCTTTAATACATAATCACATGTAAAAATAATATTTATCAATGAAAGGCAAAATTTTCATCTATGTAGGCAAATCCAATAGAAAAAAACAATTTGCGCCTCTTTGATTTATCAAACAGTACAACATACGCAAATTTGTGAACGTTATTTTTCGTCAAAATTAATTATAATTTATTTAGTTCAATAAATATCACATAAGATGGATTATTTTTATGGAAAAGAGGCTATATGCTAAATATTGCAAGTTCGAAAGACTTTAAAGTTTAACAACTAAAGATAGGATTTTGGAGAAAATAAAGCTAAAAAGGTAGTATTTTTCATGTAAAGTTTGATATTCAATCAGCTTATATATTTTGAAATAAATTATAATTACTTTACTTTGACTTAAGACACGTTTTAATTGGTCTTTTTTTATGGTAAATAATGAATTATCTGTCGTGGAATTTAAATTCAGCAAAAAATAATATTGAACATCGATGTTGTGAATTTCACAATTAAAAAAAAATATTCTTGGTTCTAATAATTTTTAAATTAGATAATTTAACTTCAACGAAACTATATTTTAATTGGAATTGATGGGTTTACCTGAGTTAAATGGCCATTTTTATATAATTTTTATTTCATAACGGTTACTAAAATTTTTCATAAATTTTGCTACGATTCAATGGATTCAAAATGATAATATTAAATTATAGAATAAATCTTTTTTTTTCACAGCTGATATAAAAAGATGTCCTGGGTATAAACGGTCTTTAAATCGAAGAAATTATTTAATTGATATATTAGCTGAATTATTTTATGTCAATTTATATTATACTTACTAATACTGTAATTCATAGTCTTGCTCTACATCACACTTTTTTATTAGAAAAAAACCCTAAATAAATCTAAAACAAATTTAATATTTTCGTATCTATAAGTTTTCATCGCCTATTTAAGTTTCTGGGTCAATTATATTTTCATTTTTTTTTTGATGGTTAAATTTAAAAATAACTGTGGTAAATCTAATTTTATTAGGAACAAAATTTTATTTTAATTTTATTGTCTAAATCTGTAAATAACTCCGGTAAATTTAATTTTAGAATGTTTAAGATTTATTTTAATTCTATTCTAATTTTGATTTACATAAGCAAGGATATAACTGGAATTCTACAGGGCATAAAATAAGTTATTTCAGTGGTGGTTTGGAAACAGTGAATATCTTTAAAGATTTTTACTGGACTATAAATATGGTTGCAATAAATAAATTTTTTTATACCCTTTTTATCTGATATATACGGTTAGCTCTATTTTATAGAAAAAAATTAGAGATAAAAAATCACATATATTAATTTTATGTGTTAGATAATCGTGCATGGAATATTTCGATTATTATTTATGTGTATTGTGTTTAAATATTATTTTAATAAATCTTTATAGCACATTAACCGATTTGGTTTTAACATTAGAAGGGCTCTAGGATCACTTTATTTTTATTAAGTCTAGCACACATGATGATTAATATAAGAGAAAAAGCAAAAGATGTTGAAGTAAATATTCTTGTTTAAAGAAAATAAAACGTTCTTCAGTTCCAAATATAATTTAAAATTAAATCATAAGAAAAAGAATTTAAATAACAGTTTAACAAATATTTATTACTCTAATTTTATTATTAATGCTATAAAATTTATTTTCGCATGAAAACATGATATATTTACGGGTTTTAGAAATATTTTAGCTTGTTTTTATTATCAAAACTATATATTTTTTATTATCATAGAAAATATAATGTATTTACGGGTTTGTGGAATATTTTTAGCTCTATTTTTATTATTAAGGCTATAAATTTTTATTATCATAGAAAATATAATGTATTTACTAGGTTTGTAAATATTTAATCCTCTTTTTATTATCAAGCCATAATTAAAATGAAATCCTATAAATCATAATATATTTATGGGTTTAAAAACATTTTTATCGTCTTTTATTATTAAGGCATTAAATTTGGTTTTATCCTATACATTAGAATATATTTATTGGGTTTACAAATGTTTTTATCTCTATTTTTATTATTAGGCTATAAAATTTATTTTCACATATAAAATTTAATTTATTTACTGGGCTTACAAATATTATGATCCCTTTTATTATCAAGGCTATAATTATAGTTGAACAGAAGTTCTTCCCCATTTTTAATTTTTCTAGTTGCAAACATACACATTTTCAGTTGCCCATCAACCATAATTTTGCGTGAAGAGATATTTGCTTCATGTTCGTCTCCATGGTTAGCAAATCTAGAATTATTTCCGATTCTTGTTGCGTCCAAAGTCGAAAATTCAAGATTAGGGGTTAGATCAAAAAGATAACTCATTTTCTTAAGATCATAAAAGAAACCTCTACGATCAGCCTCGGTATTGGAAATTAATTCACCGGTGTATTCCACAACAAATTCACCAGAGTTAATATCTTCACCTGCAAAAAGACCGTACCCAGCTTTATTGCTTACTCTAATCAAGGTGAGCTTCTCAAGACCGTTCTGTATTGGTTTATTTTTACAATTAGAATGACAAAACAGAGTGCATTCCCTATTTAATTTATAACAGGGGCATAAAGTGTCGCATTCAGCACACTTACATCTTGTTATATTGTTGCAGCATTGGCATTGACAATAAGCTTCACAATAATATTTGGATTTAAAGCATTGGCATTTCGGATTCTGATCACAGTGTCCTGAATGCGAACATGGTTGATATATTGTATCGGCAATATATTTGTTTCGGGTTGTTCTTGGCTTCTCCTTGTACAAAAAATTATTAACTTTTAATCCTGCTCTAGAAATATAATTATGCAGGTCTTTGCAACTGTAATTAACATCAAATATATATTTTAGTGATAAATGACAAATACATGGATTTACTTCATACGTTTCTGCTATATTGATTAAAAAATCTGTCTCTTCCTCTGTAGGATAAATATATTCGGAACATTTTTCTGTTGGGATTCGAAGATAACAATCTTCTGAACAGCATTCATCTTCTTTTCTTCTCTTATAATTTTTTTCTAACATACAAGGACGGGAAAATTAAGAAGCTTAGCGGTAAACATCTTTAACATGAAAAAGATGTCGATTTCAATGAAATATACTATATTTAATTGAAAATGAAAGTTATTATTAAAAATAAAATTTGTTTGTCATAAAATACTAAAAATTTTAGTTTGATTATTTTGAACTAATTAATTTCATTTTTCGCACTGAAATACAAATTGTTTCCTATCTGTGCACCTAATTTATAAAAGTCATTATAATTAAATGACTAGATTCTAATTCCGTAAATACATTAAACTAGGCATATTCACTAAGCAAAAATAAATAATAGAATGATTAATATTTTTTCGTTCCTTCACTAAACAGTAAAATTTAGTGTTATATACATTAGATTAGGTTCATTCATAGAACAAAAATAAATTATAGTATGAATATCCTGTTATTTTGCTTTGTTTCTTCACTAAACAGTAATTTAGTGTTAAATAGATTATAACTAACTCCAGTCCCACAACAAAAATAAATAATAGCATGAATATCCTATTATTTTGCTTTGTTTCTTCCCTAAACAGTAATTTGGTGCTAAATACATTATGGTCAACCCCACTCCTAGAACAAAACTAAATAATAGAATAATTCATATTTTATTTATTCTTCATTAAAATGGTAATTTACTGCTAAATACATTATGAATAACTCCACTCCCACAATAAAAATAAATAATAGCATGCATATTCTATTATTATTATTTTTTTATTCATTAAACAGTACTTAAGTGCTAAATTTATTATCGCCAACTCCACTCCCCAACAAAACTAAATAACAGAAAAATTCATATTTTAATTATTCTTCATTAAAGTGGTAATTATTGGTATAAATAATTTTTATTAAAATTTATATTTTATGTGATTAATTATAAAATATCGTCCTTTAGAAATAGTAAAACTTAGAAATTAAATTTATTCATTAATAAACCACAAGATTCAAATATAAATAATTTATCTTAAAATGGAAATCTCGAGTAAAATGAAATATTTAAAGAAGTTTACGGTATTGAAATTAGAGATTATAGAGTAATTGCTGCTGAAAGTAACCACCGTAACATAATAATTTAAGGTGTTAAATATTAGTCAACGTACATCCAAATGATCACTGATTATAATTAAGAAAGGATATATATTAGAACCCATCAAATTTAAATGTCAGAAAGCAAAAAAATCGATATAATCCCATTTTACACAGAATCAAGTACCATAAAAAGTCCAAAATATGCAGATTTAACCAAAGAAACCGCAGTGATACGTGGTATTAAACATAAAAGAGTCAAAGTAGAAGTACCGGTATTTCAAAATGGCAAGAGGGTAAAAAATGTTTATTTTTGGAAACAAATAAATGGTAAAGTATCTGATTTTGAACACGGATTAGATCTTATTGCCGGAAAAAAAATTAAAGAAAGTACTGTAAAAAGAAAAGCTCCTATCACTAATTACATAACTAAAAGGCCAAGCAAAAAATCTTAAAATAATTATGCAATAATAAATTTGTTTTTGATGGTAAATTTTATTTTCACTGTCTTGATAAAATTTTATTTCTATTTACAGATTATAATTCTAAAGATTTTTTTAAAAATATATGTGTTTTTCGCCTAGCATATTTAAATGAGACTTTTTTAATTGGTAATAACATACTTGCAATATTTTTTTTAATAGATTCAAATTTATAATAAGCATATATTTTTTTTTATAGTTTTATATATAAAAAAACTGAGTTGGTTGTTATCTATTTGCAAAAATTTAAGAATAAAACCTTTGCCTGATCAATTGTCAGTACCAAGATAAATATAGAAACTTCAAATGTTTTTTATATATTGAATTCAGCATCATTAAACCTTTTAATGTGTTTCATATTGCCGATTAAAGAATAAAATACATTATTTGATATTTCGTTAAAGGTATATTCTTAGGAACATTTGCGAGATATTTCATTCGACAAGGATTGTGGCTATATCAATTTAAGATGCTTTATTTTCTGAAGAATCATAATCATAAAACTAGTATTAGTTCACGGCCATTTTTTTATTGACAAAGGCCTAAAAAATTCTTTATGATTAACGTTCTCTATATAAATTTATTAAATTTTCAAGCCAAAAAGCAAGAAGTTACAGATCAAATTGTGTCATCACTCCAAACTAAAGGATAGAGGAAAACCAATGAACTTAATAGGTCTTGAAAATATGTGGAAAATGCAAGAAAATTGTATAATGTTAAAATTACCAATAAAATATGCTCCCAATAAACCAATCACATTATGCTCGATGAGGAAATCAATAATTACAATACTAAAATAAACTATGGATTCCAAGTATTAATTTATAAGACAGTATAGCAAGGTAAAAAAGTTTTACAATTTTATTTATATGTTGAAACAAGTTAACACATCAGTTTCCTTCGGATAATGTGTAATTCACCAATCAGAATCATTACAAGACTCCATAATGTATACTTTTGTATATTCCTCTGATTTTTTATATCAATAGCCATTTTTATTTAAATGATATGCATTTAAGTGTCTATAACAATAAATAAAAATTTTAATACGTTTTGAGTAACTTATTTGAGAAAAATATGCAAATTATTAGTTTGTCTTTTATGTGTAATTAATCGATTTAGTCTATTATTATCTGAGGATATTATAGTTATATACTGTAAAATCCGATATTTTTTTTTATAAAAAAAGGAAATGAATCTTCTTTTTTTTTATTGCCAAAATAAATCAATAATAATTTTGTATAAGAGATGACATTATAATGCAAAGTTGAAAAATAAAGAGAAATTAGTTATCACAATGGTTAAAAATTACCTAGCCATATATTTTGAAGAATGATCATCTAAAGCTTCTTATTATGCTAGCTTTTTCAATATATAAATGTTAAGCCAATAGAATATAATTATAATTCCACCATATTTTATAAAATAAAATTAAAAATAGATTTAAAGAAGAATAAAGTCTTATATAGTCACAAATATTATTTTCTCGATGATTTTTTTTTGAAAAAGTAGATGCTATAACAAATTTAATCATTAAAATTGATTTAAATGCAATGGATTGTTCGTAATATTTTATTTTTATTTTTCGTTACATACGAGATTTCATGAATTAAAGGGTCTTTGAAAATATAAGAGAGCTACGTAAACCTCTATAACATATCGAATGTATTAAACCACTTGAACTTCACTAAAAATAAATTAAAAGATCGGGCTATGGTTTAAAAGATAAGATATATTTTCTAAAAAATACAATATGTGATATCAAGAAATTAAACAGAGCCAAGTTAGAATTATAATCCTATAGAATCACATGTTTTCATGAAGTTATAAACATTTATGTTATTTTACAAAGATAAACCAGAAAAATATATTTTTCAATCAAGTAAATACCTAACGCTTATTGATTATTTAAACGATCAAAATGTATAAATAGGGAAATAAGCTGAATTTTATCATATAGGAGGTTTAATTTATATTTAGCACCCTTTAATAATTTGTACATATATAAAATTTCTATACTTATTTTGGAAGCATACCTATTCAACCTACTTTATATGTAAAAAAATCATTCGAAACACCATTGTCACTGTAAAATCAATTTATGTTTCTTAGTAAGCATACTATTCAACTCGCATTATAAGAAAAAAAAATCGTTTTAGATTCAATTATCAATGCAATTTCTTGAATTAAAAAATAAAATGTTTTATAATAAAAAAATTACAATACATCGTAAAATGTGATATTTTGGTACAGCACACTCTGATTCTTATTTTAACGGGTCTTTAATACATGCTAATCATCTTAATTTTAATATACAATAGTATTGGATCAAAAACACGTATATTAAGCCTGGGGAATAGAAGATGCAATAAATAAAATCGTAAAGATGATAAAGTTAAGATAAGAAATAAGCCAATACTTTTTACCAAGCAATATAAAGTTTATAAGGTCAAAAATAAATTTCTAATTAGGAAATTTAAGATGCGATAAAAATTTTCTTTGGTATATCATAAATATGCAAATCAAAAAAAAATATTTCGCCTTTATTTGACTGCTATACTGTACTGCAATTAACCTACACAAAATCCCCATGGTTCTAATTTGTATACCATTAAAAAAACATTATTGTTTCAGCAATAAATTTTTGTCTATTTTAAGAAATTTCTCTGTGCATTAAACTCGCATTTTATAACTACAACACAACTTAGATGTAATAAAAAATAGATAATAAATATTTACATTAAATTGAATTAAAAGCCTAGCATTATAAAAAAGAAGAATAGATCAATGTTGCATGAATAATATTTTTGTGTAATAAAGCTTTCTTTATAATTTTATTACTTTGCTTTTATAGAAGTAACTTATAGTTTTTAGCGGAAAAATATTTCTTGAAAATATTCTTTATCTATAGGATTTTTTTGTTGGGAAAAAGATAAATTATCATTTAAAATCATAATTATATGGCTATTTTAAAAATATTTTAACCTTTAAATATTTTTTTGCTTTCAATACTTAAATATTAGACATATTTTGAGCTTTTTTCGGGGAAAAATCATAAAAAAAATTGACTGCATTTATCATAAATTGTTTTTTCTTATTTTTTGTTTTATTTTTATACAAAAGAAAACAAATGGTGGTTTTTTAATGTATATGTGTATAATAAATAGTTCTGCTAACTATTCATAAAATATTTGTTTATGTCTTCTTACATACTTACAGAAAAATTAAATTGAAGAAAATATACATATTCTGATGGTTTGGTTTCTGATTTTAAAGCTTACATGTGCTACTATAATAATCAAAAACAATAAAATGTATTTATTGGGTAAAAATATTATAAATTATAAAAAAGATCTGATATATCTTAAAATTAAATTAAATTAAATATATAAAATAAGGCTAATAATTTTTAACTGCTTGTTAGCAATTTACGTAAAAATAAAAATCATCATTTACGTCTCGAATAAGACCGAATTTATTTTATGAAATATGGTTTTTCTTTGGTTTTATCACGCAATAAACGTATTTCTTCGCTTCTTTTCGGATTTTATAGTGTATTTTTTATTTCATATAATTAAAAGGAGATCGAATATGGAAGTATCAAATGAAAAGCTATCAATTTATATGTGGCTCGTGCGGGATTTCATAATGATATAGGTGTCGACGAATCTTATCAAATATATTATGGAAATTAAAAAAATCTTATTGCAATAATAAAAGAATATATTATTCGAGAATAACCCGGGTAGATAATTTATACAAAAAACACAAATAAATCTAGTTTATTGTGAAAATTATAAAACAATGAGGATTCTTTCATTTTTAAAGGCATCAAAAGGTATTATTTTTGTTTTATAAAAGCATTCGTGTATTATATAATCTTAGTCATTTTAATGCTTCAGAACTCATAGTAAAAAAAATTCCATTATAATTTTTTGTTCACTAAATTTTTTCCGAAAAAAATACTAAAAGTGCATATTAGATTTTTTAGCATGTAAAAAAATCGATATTCTGCTATATGACGAAAAGCTTTGAATAATATAATCATAAACTAAATATATTTTTTTATTATAAACTAGAATTAAAAAAAAATTGCGTCAATGAATTAATTTCATTATTAATTAAATATAAGATGTCTGAAAGCTGATCATTACTTTATTGAAATAAAAAAAATCCTTGATAAACTTAATCCTATCACCAACTCATATAATCTTTCTTGCTATTAATTGGAGATTAAATTATTCTTTTAAGTATTGAATAGCATGTGTATAATTCCTATTAGATCATTTATGAAGACGAATTTTTGAATACAGATTTGTATGAATTTCATATGATATTAAAATATGTGTCTTATTCACATCTGTAATAATTATGCGGAATGACATAACATAGGTTGATATAATTGCGACTATAATGGAAGTTTTAACGTCCTAATCGGTAATTCAAAACACCTTAATATACCCATTAATTTTTACAATATATAGATTAGCTATTATATTTATAGGTGATCGTCTCTAATACGATTTTACCTTATATTGCGCATGGATCTATCAACTTGAAACTTTGATTCTAGACATCCAAATGAATGTTAGAAAATGTTGTTTGTAGGAGTTTTTCGATGATACGATTTATTAATAAGATTGTATTTTTACTGTTCATATAAAAATCGTCAAAAAGCTTGTTTAAAACTTATGATATTGTCTTCGAAAAATGAGCTATCCTAATCGAAAAAAAATTAAATTAGGGGCAAGTCCACTTAAAGCACTGCGACGCATATTATAATGAATTTTATATTTGCTTTTTTATATTTTTTTGGCCAGAATCACCACATGTAAACTATAATTTTATTAAAATTTCATTCATTAAAAAAAGTACGAGATCGTAATATGTTTGTGTTATGAGAAATTCTTAATCTTTAGAGTTCAATTATAGTCATAAAGTATAAGATAGTTATATATTTTGACACTTTTTACCATTATAATAATGTATTTTTGCGGTGAGAGGGAATATTGAACTTGATCAAAATTTTTAGTAATTGATTGCGTTTTTTATGATTAATACAGCATAAAATCCAATCAACTCGAAAAATAAGAAACTTAGAATGTATTCATAGCATGTGTATAATTATATCGATTTTATACTAACTGATGTTGTGATCCTGGGTGATTTAAAATATCATAAATAAAAAAAACGGTACTTTTAATATACGTATTGACCTCACAGGCTTTGATTTTTATGAGATTGGTGTAAATCAGATAAAAGCCATCATCTGAACGGCTTTTCTTATTAATCTACTCGGATAAAACACTACTATCATACCTTGCGGCTTTGATATCTGAGAATATCTTTAATAATTTATACAAAAAACACAAGATTTTAGCGGAAATTAACTTTCATACACTATAATATTCAACTGATGTATTATTTTATCAGACAATAAAAAAATCTTAAACACATAAAATTTAAGACAGAATCTTTTTTTTGGCAACCGAATACAATGGCTCGGGCATTTTAAAACGACGCTGAGTATATAATTTTTTAAAATTTGCTTTTAAATGTTTTTTTAGCTTTTATAAACATTTTTAGAGCTATCTCAAATCGATTTCATGTGTATCTTGATTATTTTATAGTTTTTTATTATATAATCAGATTAGAACCCTATTTAATTTTTATCGCAATTTGTAAAAAAACTATTTTTAAAATAGAAAAAATCAATATAACCATATTCATAATAAATTTAAACCAAAAAATAGGTAAAATCGACATTCCCTTCTTATTTTCTTTTGCATCATATAAAAGTGTAGCTCAGTAAAATCTAAGCGCAAATATTGAATATGTGGATTTTATAGTAAAAATATTATTTATCATTATATCACTAATCATTTTGTTGCGTGTATGCAATATTTTCAATGTGCTAGGGCTGAACAAATGCTGGATTATATAAAAGATAAAGCCCGTTTATCTGATTAAAAGACAAAGATTCGATTTTATTTTAAATTTTATTTTTTATATACAATTTTCTGTGCATAGTTTCTGGAAAATATTATAAACCACAATATATAGTTTTAAGTATAAAAAAATGTTAAAGCGAATTGAAATAAATTTAGTTGAAATATAATCTTTTTTCTAATAAAAAAATCAAAAACTCTTATTCAGCGTAACATACCATTAACTATAAAAACTATTTGCACTGGCACAAATAAAAGAAACAAATGATATTAATTTAAACGAGAAATATAAATAATGAACAATATAGTTTATAAATACAATAACATATTTCCGTGGTCTTTTAATAATACCTTTAACGGTTTAAAGTCAGGATCTTTTAATTTCCAACAACAAATTATTTCGGGGTGGATAATTTAACTATTTTTTTTTCATAATATACCTACCATTTAAATTTATACAAGAGGTTTTCGTGTTTAAATCTGTGATAATTCTTAAAGAAAAACTTATTATTTACATTTGGGCGCATTAATCTGCTTATGTTTTCTTTTTATCTCCAACCAGGTGTAAATTTCTTGCAATAATTATTGAACTGAAATTATAAAAATATTTAAAAAATTATTAAAGAAACATCTTTGATGTAAAAACCATATAAAAAATGCACGTGTTTATCATCTACCAGTTAAAATTAATTACTTTTTGAACTTAGAATTTATTATAGCAAAATTAATTTAAGAAAAAATTTAACAAAGCATTAAAGATATCATAATACATGGGTGTATTAGAATAAAAAAATCACTATAAATTTTTAAACGATTTTTTTATGAATCACAACCAACCAACAAACATAAAAAACAATGGAATTTTACATAATTTCGGCAAAAAGATATACCCAAAATTAGAAGATAAGCTTTTGAAGTTATTTATGAATAAAGTTTGAATGAAATCAAGGTATTTATTTACGAATGTATCTTTTTACTGTTTTTAAACGTCTGAGAACAACATAAATATTTCCTCTTTGCAATAGCCATGGGAAGTAGGTGTTTTTGATTAATCTACGTAAGGCCTAATAAATACTGTAGCTCTATGTTTTTTTAATTTTTGCTAAAATCTTCAAATATACCATCTTAATGAAATTTGTGCAAGAATTTTCTGCAACCATGCCTATGTAGATCATTATTCTTTGTTTTTATTGTAAACACTTTTTAAAGGGATTCTATAAACAGATTTACATTATTTTAAAGGATAAAATATTGTATCTTCTCATTGAAATTAATAAAAATTAAAAAAAATAACAGTGATGTATTAGGGAATCGTATTTCGCGGCATATATATAAAAGAAACACATTTTTGTAATTTTTATGATCATGCTAAACCTAAGCCAAATAAGATCTAATAGTTATAAAATAATGTGTCATCCTTTACATAAAATTAAAATCTTAGAGAAAAGGCATGAATATTTTTATGAACGCCGAGCATTCATAAATTACATAGAATTATGCAGAACGGTATGTGTATAAAATTAATTAAAATTGGCAAATTTAAAAATAAATACATGATGCACAAATTATAGAAAGAAAGATATTTCCAATAAAAAATAAAAGAATATCTCGAGTTTTTCGTCGAATTATATGTAATATTTTACGATTCAATGAAAAATATTTAAATGATATTATTAGTATAGTTTAATAAAGAAATTTTCGAAAAATAATTGTGATATACAGAAGATAAAGATGCTTATAAAATAATACAAAGGTAGTATATTCAGAATCTTTCTATATCGTATTTTAAATTTAAATACTTTATTATAAACCTTCGAAATAAAAGTAATATTTTTAAAGAAATGGGAATTGAATATATTCTACAATTGGAAATCTATTTAATTTATTCATAGTTAAATCATAAGCTAACTTTTATTTATCTAATCATATATTGACTCCATTGTATATTATTAGTTTTATTATCATATTCTATAAATTCATATTCTAATTAACATATAATATAATTTAGATGTTATCTAAGGGTCAATTACAAATATTTTTTATAGCTTTTACATATGCAATTGGCTTCTATCAACAATATGTCCTAGATACCTTCTTAGAATTGCGAGTATACTAAACGTGTGAACTAATTTGATAAAAATATAGCACTTTATGTCATGTATGCGCCTAAATTACTATTCTTATAACTCTTACAGAGAAAAAAGTCAGGTTATAAAGATCTCTAATGCTTATAGATTGTGTGATATCCATTTATTTTTTATATTATAAAAATATGAATGTATTTATTAATTGTTAAAAGCTATTTTTTTTTCAGTTGAATTACTAAATAATTTTATTTTATGTGTTAGTATATATTTATATTATAATTATTTATAACAAGGGGCTTGTGGAGATTTATTTAAGAATACAGAATATTAAGAACTATCACCAACTAGTACAAAAAATTATAAAAGTATTTGACAATTCTTCACGCTACAATAATCAATTTATAACGAAATATATAGATGATCACATTTTAAATAGAGATCTATATAAGGGGGAATTTTATTTATTTTAAGTTTTTATAATATTTTTTACGAAAACCGATCCTGCATGTATAGCATATAGAAAAATTTATTATAACTTTTTAGTCTTTGATTGGTCTATTTTTACTAATAGAAAATACATAGGGGGATAATATAAGTAGCATGTCATAATAAAATATAAATAATAAAAATTTTTATGAATCCATGAAAATTTTGTCAAATATTCATATGTTTTTACCAATAAAAACATCATTAGATATAAATGTTTAAGCAAGTGTATCTAGGTTTTTTAAAATATATATTTACGCATATAATCTGCTATCAAACATTGCACATAGAATTAGAGGATTTCTTCACGTATTCTTTACAAATTTATATATATAATTAATAAAGATTTTATAAAGTGTATATAAATAGAAAAAACTGCGGATATTTCAATAAAATAGCCTCTTTTTATTTAAAAAAGCCAAGATGAAATAACTTACCGAGTACACTTTCTTGGTATTAAATGAATTTGGAAGAGATGTTTTTTATTATACTTTTTTTGTGTTTTTTAGAAATCATCAGCAAATTGAATATCTATGAAAAACGAATTTAGGATGTAAAAAACCGCTTAAATAATTTATGCCAAAAGAGCCTTTTTAGAATTTAATTTTAAAATTATATGATTATTTTTATCATATGAAGCTCCAAAATTATTTTTTCTATTGATTTAACAGTGTTTAAAAATCCCCGACCAAGATGTTTTTTAGTTAAAACTTTATGCTTAATAGCATATAAAATGATTTGTGACAGAGCAAAGAAACGATTAAATGTATTTATGATGCAAAATAAAAATAAATCAGATGATTTTTAATTTTGGAAAATTGCAATATAATTTTTCTGATCGTTTGTGTGTATTTCCAAAAAGAGAAACATATATTTTATAATCAATATATACTAATTAAATAGTAGAATAGTTGTGAATATCCTTGAACTTTTAAAAATTTAGGATCTATGATACATGCAAAACCACGTTTATGTTTTAGTTGCCTCTATAATCTATACATTTTTCTATTGAATCTAGATGAAAATTACTTTTATATAGAAGAATCCAAAAACAAAAATATATATCGATCATATAGAGAAAATATTTTAATCAGAACCTTTTTGAAGTTTTTTTTCTTTAGAATTCATGTTATTGAACACATCAAGTCTCAAACCATTACCATGTATTCATATAAATTCGCGAATAATATAAAATTTTCTATTTAAAAGCCCTCATATCAATAAATGTATTTGATTATGGTAAAATTTAGATAATCTAGTTTCTAAGTTATCGATTTATTTTCTTTAGATTAGTATAATCATCAACCAAAAAAAATCGCATTTATTTTTGATTTTCGCATGAATGGATAAATATATAATTCATGTGTTAGAATTTAACAAATAAATTTAATGCCGGTTTTGGTTAAAATTCAGCCTACAAAATTCTAGTATTAACGATAATTACACATAAAGAGTGCAAAATAGAAAAAATATTTTGTGTGTAGAGGCCCAAATTATTATTTTAATAATAAAGTTGTGTTATTTAGCATATTAAGCTATTTTTAAATTTATGAAATTTATTTTGCCGATATGCAAAACATTTTGTTATAAAATGTAAAATCGAAAAAAATCAAATAATATTATGGCATATTTTGACATAATGTTTAACTACACGTAAATGCATATCATTGTGAGCACCAAGATAAACGGAAGACAATATTTCATGGTAATTCTAGATTTAAGATTTTACCTTTAAAATCTGATTTGGTGAATACTAAGAAACGTTTATCAAGCACATTAGTATATGATGGGAGGCGAATGTATAAATATTTTAGTAAAAGGTAGATTTAAAATGGCGGCCGATGGGGAAAACAGTACATTGGGCTCAATCAATAACTGTTTTCATTTCAGGAAGTTTTTGATTTTATTATAGAGCTATGGAACTAGCTTGAAAAAAACAAGGTTTTTCAAAAAATAATGGACGGATAAAACCTCAAACTTATTTATTTTATTTTATTCCGTATTGTGAACTTATTCCTGAAAAAACCCTTTTGGTGAAAATCGGTTAATAAATAATAGATATTCTAAGGCATAAAAATATATTAATAGACCGTTAAAAATTTGTTTATAATGGATTCAGGGAGAAATAAAGTTATTCTAAGGCAAAAAAATATATTTAATAGACAGTTAAAAATTCGTTTATAATGGATTCAGGGAGAAATAAAGTTATTCTAAGGCAAAAAAATATATTTAATAGACAGTTAAAAATTCGTTTATAATGGATTCAGGGAGAAATAAGCATTTCATTTTTACATTTAAATAAAAAATATAAATTTCAGATTTATTTAACTAAAATAGTTTAATTTTTGTTTAGTGTATAAAATTGTTTTGAAAATAAAATAAGCCTACAGTTTTTTCGCAAAATCCAGTTGAAGAGTTCTAAAAAATTTATGATTATTAGCTAGAAAGAGGAATTTTCTATAAAAAATATGTGTGAATATTGCAACAGACAATAATATATGGATTAATTTTTTTTTGATTTTTAGTTTTGGTATTGAAATACATCATTTAAAAAGCATATAGAAGTGTCAGACTAAAGAGGATTCAACACCGAATTTCTTTTACAGATGATATAAAGAAAGGCTTATATCAGAATTAAACACATAAAATAAAAATTATATAATATTTGGCGTTTATAATTTAATTATCTTAAAATTGACGTTATAGGTAGACCCAATGATATATTAAATAACTCCATATGAACATTTTATTTTAATGCTATTTAATAATAATTATTATACGGATATATCATTTATATTTATATGTATTAATGTGTATCAAAGATGAGAAATATTAAATCATAAAGAATATTGATTTCATATATTAATCGATATTAAAATTTAATTTTATTTGTATTATGAGCATCAAAGATGTTGAATATTAAATCATAAAAGAAATTAAAATATGATTTGAAATATATATCAAGCAATTTAAATTAAATAAGCGATATATATTTTATATAACAAAGTGATTTTTCATACCCAAAAAATAGATGTCAGGGAATTCGAAGAAAGAAGATATTTCAAATATAAGTGGAGTAAAAATGGTCAGAAGAAAGGATAAGAATAACGGTAAAAAAGGTCGAGGGGCTAAGGCTGCAGTAGATACTAGCACAAAAGAAGTTAGTAATAATAATGATGTGAAAATTGATGGCTCCAATATCATGGAGTCTGCAAATCTCGATAAAAAGGATTTAATAAATATTGAAACATCTTGCAAGGAAACTGAAAAATCAGATACCTCTAAAGTAAATAAAAATTCGAGTGTTAAAGGAAATGTTACAGCGCAATCAGTCGGCATTAATAAAGTTGATGCAAAGAAAGTGGTTACCAATATGAAACCAGGATTGAATGTTGGCCGCTCATCCCGAAGACCAGCAGGTTCAATTGATATGATCAAAAAAGCCATTGCCGATAAAAAGATAGCGGAAGAAAAAGCCATTGCTGAAGCCGAGGCATTAGAGAAGAAATTAAATAAAGAAAGAGAGGAAGTTCAGAAAAAGATGGAGTTGCTTCGTCTTTCAGAGGAAGAAGAAAAGAAGAAGCGAGAGCAAGAAGAAAAGAAACGAAGGGAGGTTAAAAAAATGCCTAGGTTTGCTTTTTTGAGGAGTGACAGTAATAAAGAAAAATGGTCAGGGCCAAAGGAAACCAGTTCTTCTATAAGAGCCGATAGTGCGACTGCTAAAGAAGCAAAATATAAAAATAATGTTGACCGAGTAGTAGTTAGCAAAGTTAATGATAAAGAGGAAATTATGTATAAAGATAATCATAATGATGAAAAGCTTAGTCTTATATCAAAAGATGGGGCGACTTCAATAGAAAATAAAGATAAAGATGCAATAGGTTTCGATTTTAATAAAGATATGGCACCTAGCTTGGATACGCCTTATAAAAGCCCTATTCTTTGTATTCTTGGGCATGTAGATACAGGAAAGACAAAGCTTTTAGACCGTATCAGGCATACTAATGTTCAGCTTGGAGAAGCAGGGGGGATTACTCAGCAAATTGGGGCTACTTTTTTTCCTATTCATTACTTATGCGAAAAATATGGGATTACCAATAAAATTCCTAAAGATTTACATAAAAGTTCTATGGATAGACCAACTTCTAGACTCAAAAAAACTATAAAAAATAATAAAAAAGGAAGTTTGGAAAATCAATCTTTTGATCAGTTACCCGGTGTCATTATAATTGACACTCCAGGTCACGAGTCTTTCACTAATCTCAGAAGCCGGGGATCTTCATTATGTAACATTGCAATCCTTGTAATCGACATAATGCATAGCATTGAAATGCAGACCCGAGAAAGTATTGAATTGCTTAGAGCCAGAAAAACTCCCTTTGTTGTGGCATTAAATAAAATAGATAGACTTTTCGAATGGAAGACTTTTGAAGATGATAAAACAATTATTCAAAAAAATGAAACATTTAAAGACAATAATAATATAAAAGCTCATGATAGCGACGATTCTTCCAGTTTCATTCGTTTTTCACATGATAAACAAAATAAAACAGCACAACAACATTTCAAAGAAAGGCTTTCAACAATTATACTTGCACTAAATGAACTTGGTATCAATGCATGTTTATTTAATAACAATCCCGATCCTTTAAAGTATGTTTCTTTAGTTCCTACAAGTGCGATAACAGGAGAGGGAATTCCGGATCTTTTATCCATGGTCATAGAATTCAGCTCTAAGTATCTTTTGAAAAGGCTTCTTTTTGATTCGGAGGTTTTTGAATGTACAGTTCTCGAAACAAAAAATGTTGAGGGATATGGAACTACAGTCGATGCAATTCTTTCAAACGGGGAATTACGCGAAGGCGATCGCATTTGTCTTGCAACTTTCGAAAAGCCCATTATTACAACCGTAAAAACTGTTATTGTTCCGGATGCATGCAGAGAAACAAGAATAAAGGGTACAGGTGCTCTGGTAAAGAAAACGAAAGGAAGTTGTGGTGTGAGAATAGCAGCAAATGACTTGGAAAAGGTTATTCCTGGAACGAGCATTGTAAAGATCATAAGAAAGAAAAAAATAATTGCTAATCCTAAGAATCATTCACAAGATATTAATGATAACGCCAATAATTTTGCCGCTGATGTGGATATTAAAGATGATGGGACCACTAGTATAATCACAAAACCCGAGAACATTGATTTTAAAACTAATGATACCAAGAGTGATGATTTAAAAAACAGAAGCACCAGAATCGAAAACAATAATAAGAAAATTCATGATACCTTAAAGAGCAGTAATGACATAGGAAAGAAAAGCACAAGAGACCAGATCGCTATTAATAGTATAAATGCGGGTAAAAATGAAATCAATATTGATTCCAAGGTTCGTATAGATAATTTCGATGATTCTGTGTCGAATGAGACCATAAGTAGAAAAATCGAAAGGGAAATGGATAAGAAAGAGCGAATTGTAGACAAAAGAAAAAGTAATACAAATGCTATTAAGCATAAAAACATTAATGCTAAGAAAAAGGAAGATAAAATTAAAGAAACTTCCATCAGTAAAAATGAAAACAATCCGATTAACATTCACAAAAATCTTATTGACGGCGGTTTTTCGAAAATAACTGATAAAATAGATGAAAATTCTAACAAAATCCATGCTTCGAATTCTAAAGTTTCTAAAAAAAGTGCTAGTAATATTGCCTCAACTGATGAAGAAGCCGAAAGAATGGTAGAAGATGAGAAAAGTTCAGTCTTTGGAAGCATTAAGCTTTCTGAACTCGGTGTTCATGTTCAAGCATCAACGCTTGGGTCTTTAGAAGCACTTTTATTATTTCTTGACACAAATGATGTCCCAGTATCAAGCATAGACCTTGGAAATATAAGACTCAAGGATGTGAAAAAAACTGCTTCAATGTTAGAGCGAAGCCCAGAAAACGCTTTAATGCTGTGCTTCGATGTGAAAATAGATAAAGAAATTGAGGAAGAAGCATCAAGATTAGGTGTTAAAATATTTAGTGCTAATATAATTTACCACCTCTTAGACTCCTTCACAAAATACACTGAAGACCTTCGCTCAAAGAAAAAGGCTGCTGTAAATCCAACTTTCCCATGCAAACTCACAATTCTTCCCAACAGCGTATGGAATAAAAGAAGCCCCCTAATAATGGGCGTCTCTGTCGTGGGAATTTTAAAAGTAGGAACCGAAATTATTCTGGAATGTGGTATGTCCCTCGGAAAAGTAACTAGCATAGAAAACAACATGAAGCCTGTTAATACCGCCAAGACAGGCGAAAATGTAGCAATAAAAATCGAAACAAACGGAACCCCAAGAATGTATAAAAGACACTTCGACGATCAAAATATTCTATGGAGCAAAATGAACAGAAGCGACATCGACTGCCTGAAAGAGCATTTCAAAGATGACCTCAAAAAAGACGATTGGATGCTAGTTATCGAAATAAAAAACACATTCAACATCATATAAAGAAAATTAATATGAAGAATAAGAAACAAATGTTCCAGATAATATAAAAACACAACACAATATCAAAATCAATAAAAAGTGATAGAAACAATTTTTTAAAAACAAAATAAACTTCATAAACACATATAAATTTAATATAAAGGCAATAAAAAATCACAAAACTATCATTAAAAATTTCTAGATGTTATATGATGCCAGCTCTTTCATTATTTAATTGTTTTTATTTACTTCAAGAAAATATTACAAATTTTTTATTTATTATTATTTTCCCAATATTTATGCTTAAAATTGTTTAATGTTAAATTTATAATTGAGTTTGTTGCAAAATCTTTACAAAAACTACAAAATAAAACATTTGATTTTAGGCAAAAACATTTATGTTTTAGCACCATAAGTTCTATATTGAGAATACCAACAGAAGCGAAGTATATACACAAACAGCAGGATTGAGGATGTCACTCGTACCAATAAGTCTCGAAAAAAGAAGCTGCATTGAGGAAGGTTGTAAAGATGATGAGATGGAAAGAGGTTTAAGTCAAATCTGTACTATATAGCAATCAGAAATCTTACTTGAATGTGATAAGATTTCTAAAAATCAAATTAACCCATCAATAAAAAACAAAAAAAGAAGATATTTGAAATAAAATTGTTTATATAATTTTCTATGTATAATATTAAGTTATACCGCCATCATGTTTCAATCATAATGTGCATTGATTCTTTAAATTATAAAAGGACAGACCCACATCATTTGATCTAAGTTCTTATTACTATTTTGGACTTTATTTCGCGTTACCAAGAAATTAATGATATTTAGCACCATTTTTAATTTATTATATTTGTATCTGGCATAAGTATGCAATTGAATAAAAGTATTGTATATTGTATTATATTTGTGTCACATTCAACATTAAAAAAAAAATTTGTACTGTGGAAATAAATTTGATCATGTAATATGAAATTTTGTGACGCTAATGTATTCATATGTCCAAATACCTGCCAGTATTTGTATGGAATTCTGTACTCCATAAAAATAATATAGTATTTGAAAATGTGAATATTATCATTCATTTATAGAATTAAGCTTGCTTATATCTAAAAATAAATTGATTTTTTTGTATAGACTTTTATACAGTCATATAATATGTTCAGTTTAAATTATTTTTTATTTATGGGCCATATTTATAGTCGTAATTTTAGTTTTTGTTCTCAGGCACAGCTTGCTTGATTCTCTGTACGCACAGCGTATTTATACTTTCGGCTATCTTCTCCTCTCCAAAGTCTTCTTCAATACCTCTCCTTCTTTCGAGACTTATTAATTCAAGGGTTTTTCTCAATCCCAAGGTTTACATATATGCCTCAACCTGGTTCGTGACATCTAGTTCCTTCTGGTACCTTCTATGATATCGTGTAACCACACCGTCCCATGTTATAACATATGGAATAATTTTTGTCTTGATATATTTAGTTTAATATATACAATCTTAAATATTTATCACTGTTAACAATATTGGTATCATCAAGGAAAATAAATTGCTTGTAAAATATATCGTGCTTATTTATATAAAAAAAATACTATTAATTGATTTATCCTAAAGGTTTTATTAATTGCACGAAACCTTTTTTATATGTTAATATTTGATCAATTAACTGGAATATTATTAAACATTTATTATACCTGCCTGATATTATTATTATTTGTTATAGATTACTAGACATTAAATTTAAATTAAACTAGTTTCGTGCTTACAGCTAAATAATATACTTGATTGGATTTTTTATTACAAAAATTTGATCCATATAAATGATTAATCTAATTTAATCTTATATATAAATTCTGATCCATATGAAATGATCAATCTAATTTAATCTTATATATAAATTCTGATCCATAAATTAACATTTGCTCTTTCATAAAATCAATATTATACTCTTAAATCGTATTTTTATATTAAAAACACGATAGGTAATACATGATTATGAATTTGATTATATGAACAATATATATTACATATGTCTCTATATTTATTTTAAAAGGTGTATATTATTATTTTTTATAGTTATTTTATTCTAGAAAATATTTAAATCATATTGGAATCTGAAAATACTCCATGATTTATGATGAAACAAAATTAATTATAGCAAGTTTCTAATTTAAATACAAACAAATATTTGCATAAACAATATACAAATGAATATTAGAAAGAATGAGTACCTCGAAAGATTTGAATCTCATTTGGAGGTTCAGAATAAACCATTTGGCTTGGTTTCAAGAAAAAATATAGAAAAATCACAAAATTTTGAGCAAATTTGTAATCTATTTGGCGGCAGGATATGCCAAAGTAGAAAGCAAATGGAAATTCCAAGAGAATTGGAAGATGAAGAGTATTTATATAATATTCAAGAAACTGTAGAGGACAAAAGTGTTCTTTTATTTTTTAACTTAAAAACTAAAACATATAATGATATGAGTGGAGGTTTAAAAATTAATAAAATTTTAAATGATAAAATTACTTTCTCATTAGAGGGAATAAAAGAATTTCTCGAAATCCCCTATTATTTGCGGGATAGTAAAAACAGCAAGATTTGGGAGTGGTATAAATAAAAATCATTAAATATTTTGTCGATTTCTATCCTTTTTAAAATAGAACAATTTTTTAATAATCTAGATTTTTATTTTGCTTATTGATCGAAAAATTTTGTGGATTTAATAAAAAATGATTATTATGGGAAAGGATTATAGAAAATACTTGAATCAATAAGCCTTAAAAAGTGTCTAAATAATATGAAATTATATATTTAATATGTTAATACCGTTAATAATTTTGTGTCCTTTTAAATTAGACTTTCAGTAAATATTGCTAAAAGAATAAAAATTTTATTGGTAAAATATACAAAAGATAAATAAAGGATGGAAGCTATCGCTCGAAATAAAAATATAAAAAAATAGTCGATTATGTCAAAACCTAATCTATAATTAAAATGAAGAAAAGATGGAAGCTATTGCTTGAAATAAAAGCATACAAAAAAATTAAAAAAAATAGTCGATTATGTCAAAACCTAATCTATAATTAAAATGAAGAAAAGATGGAAGCTATTGGTCGAAATAAAATTATACAAGTAATTTTTAAAAATAGTCGATTATGTCAAAATCTAATATATAATTAAAATTCTAAATATTAAAATAAAAAGTCATATTATTCGTTTTAGCCTAATGTATTAAAAAAATGAAAATACAAGTTTTTGCACCTAAATTAGTTATTTTAATATTATTAAGAAATAAGATAAGTTAATGTTGTTGTATTATAACAAAATATTGCATGTCGTATTCGTTCGTTATTTTTTTTTCTCTTCTAATAATTAATTAGAAATAAGTTATGAAATAAATGGTTAATAGCATAAGTCGTAAATTAAGGAGTTGAGAATACTAAATTAATCACACGCACAGACAATCTGCTTAAGGAAAACACTTGAAATATTAAAATTTGAAAAGAGAAGATGTATTTTTAGGATTGTAAAGGTTATACTATTAAAAATGATTTAAATATAATCTGTTGAGAGAAACAATCTTAAATTTAGATTTTATATATTTAAATATGCATAAATAAAATTAACCCATGAAAAGTTTAATATTATCGTATATAGTCTAATAATAAAAATGTTATTGCATAGATATTATCTACGACGGGCAGTAAAATCTTTAACAACTATTTTTTAATACTGTAAATATAATTTAGCTGTAAAAATGACGAAAGTTCATTATTATAAAAAAATACCATAATTAAACTGTATTTAGGGGTTACTACCATCGAAAGTATTGGAATTTGAGACCTAACCACAAATATTTGTTTTCATTCAATATTTCCAAGTTGGTTCTCAATGATCAAAGACTATTTAGAAAATACTTATTGATTAGCTCCTATCGTTACATTAAACATAAAAGATTGAGCTAGAATTATTGTTTAATTTGATAGTATAAAAATATGCAAAATGTAAACCTTCTGACTCAAAGAAATTCAAAATATCAATTAAATGAATATTCTGATAATATTTGAAATTAAAACTATTTTAAAGTTTGCAAACTAAATTACTCTAAATATAATCTTATTTAGAAAAAACTTAAGAACAAATAAAAAAACAGATGAAGTAACAATTAATTACTTACGACATTAACTCAAAAACAAATTTAAAAATATCTACGGTTAATTTTGTTTTGCATATGAAAACTCTTCTGGAAAAAAACCTTTATGGCTTGAATCAGCATATTTATTTTAACGCATTTTAAAATCATCATTTTTATGTTCTAAGTCAATATATCTTCTTAGTTTATGACTTTTAATTCCGGCATTTATTGATTATATGGTTTTTGTCGATTTATAGATATAGTTGATATCCTAAAAGTTTAATATACGACTTATGGTATTTTATAAACTCATATAGTATCATCGCATTTATGAAGTATATTACCATGCGTTTTCAGAATTTATAAGTAGGAATATAAGTTTAGATATGTCTATATTTTCACTGTCTAAGACAAAAATTATTCCATATGTTATAACTTGGAATGATAGGGCAACTATCATAAAAAGTATCAGAAAGCAATCGAACTAACCGACCAGATTGATGCATATATGCAAACCTTGGAATGAGGAAAACCCTTGAATTAATAAGTCTTGAACAGAGAAGAGGTATTGAAGAAGACTTCAGAGGGGAGAAAATAGCCGAAAGTATTAATACGCTTTGCGCACTAGAGATTAAGCAAGTTGTGCTTGAGAAAAAATACTAAAATCATAAAGTATAATTTAGCCCTAAAATAAATAGTTTATCACATAATTTATGAGAATTGAATTTTTTGATAATTTAATAATAATGATTGGATAATATATTTTGCTTGGTGTATAAATAAATTATAAGTGCATGGCATAATATCTATAATAAAATAATTAATTGTTTCGGTGTTAAAATAAAAATTTATAAAAAAAATATATAAATTATTATTATCATCATACAGTAGTATCCGTAATATCATTATTTACAGTTAATAAAAAAAATGACAGCTGAGCATTTAAATTTCGTGAAGTAGTTGGTAATTAAAGGAGAAAACTATTGTTTGTAAGATAGTAATATTTTTAAATATTTTTATTGTCCGTTAAAATATTTTTCTTATTTTAATCAACATAATATTTTAGAACGTGCAATAAAAATAACATATATACAACCAATTTATCTAGATGAGATTTTAAGACACACATGTTTTTAGTAAATAAAAATTACATCATTTCAAGATCATGGAATGTACATTCTTTGGATTTGAAATTGAGCTAACTATTTAAACTTAAATATTTAGAACATATTTAAATTATTGCATATATTAAAAATCGACATAGGAAAAAAAACATTAAAATGTACTTAGAAAGGCAAACCTTACAATTCAAAGATTTATTTATATTAAATACACAATAATACGAATGAATATAATAAAATAATTACATATATTTATTTCAATATAAGTGAAACTGTTTCAAATAAAAATTAATTTGAATATCAAAATTAATTCAAATATATCCATGCTATTGTATAATACCAGATTTCTAACAATACTTCTTCTTATTGCACCATTTCAACAAACTACCCAATCATGTGTGCATGACGAAGACTGTTGGTCAAAATCCCGTCCAGATATTCACTCACTTTTTTGTGTAGATAACATTTGCCAAAAGTTACTACAGCCAGGCCGAAGATGTGCAACACCAACAGATTGTGCTTCTTATTTTTTTTACGGACCACTTGCTTGTTCAGCAAAATGCCGAATAGAAAATGAATGTGAGAACCAACAATCAGATACTAACGCTAATTCGAAGTACTGTTGCCGATCGGTTCCAGAAGGAAAGGATTGTATCTCTTCAAGACCGAGTGTTTTAAATGGATGTGATGCTAAACAAAGTTGTTTAATGAATAAAAGTGGAGAATATAAATGTGAATCTAAAAATGGAGGTTCGTGGATTATTGGTGTTCTTCTTTCTATAAATGGAAATCTTTTGATTAATATTGGAATTAACCTTCAAAAAAAATCATATTCACAACCTAAAGTTACTTTTTTCGGAATAGAAACTTCACTTTTTTCAGTTGGTGTGCTCGTATATGTCGCAGGAAAGATTTCGGGGTTTAGTTCGTATATCTTTGGAAACCAATCATTGCTCGCATCCCTTGGAGCAGTCGGTCTTATTGCCAACAGTATTTTTGCACCACTAATAAACCAAGAGATATTTACATGGAAAGATTTTGCTTCCATTGTATTTGTTCTCACGGGGTCTTCTGTCATCGTCATGAATAGTGGAAGATCGCACAAGGTTTTTTCATTATGCGAACTTCTCAAGATGTACCAGAGAAAAGAAACAGTGTCATGGTTTGCTTTTGTGCTTGCTCTGATCACGACACTTTTCGTCGCCATAAAATTTATTGAGACAAATTCGGATTGGGGCATGCCCGATGATATATTTGGTTTTCTCAAAAGAAACGAAATCCACTATGAAGAGAATGGAGTTCTTTTGTCTTACTTCATGATTTTATTTTATGTGGGATTATCAAGTGTGATTGCATCATTAACCACTTTATTTGCCAAAAGTTTCGGAGAAATGATTGACAAGACAATGAGCGGTGATAATCAATTCCTTCACGGTGTAACATATATGTTCTTTATCATGATTGTGTGCTGCACATTTTTGCAAATATATTGGTTAAACAGAGCTTTAAGGCACTACGACGCCCTACTTGTGATACCAGTATTTCATGTTGTCTGGTCTTTATTTAGTGTGCTTACCGCCGGGATTTACTTTCAAGACTTTGAACACTATAGCATCGAGCAATTCAAAGGATTTACAACAGGTTTGCTCATAATTTTTGGTGGAAGCGGGTTCTTAGCTTTACGTATAATGAGCAAAGGTGAAATCGTTACTAATGAAGTAGAAGTAGTGAAAAAAACAGTCTCAAAAGAGGACAGAGAATATAATTAGATATCAAAAATAAAATATAAGATTTGATATTTTTACAATAGTATAATTTATTAATTATTATAAAACGTTTTGTATTTTTTTTATGATATAAATCCAAGATGATTTTTTAAAATATAGCCTAGGTATATCTAAATTTTAAGCACTCTAGATCTGTATTTAGAAGACAGGAACTAAAGTATTTATTTATTTTCAAATAAATTTAAAATCATAAAAGTTTAATTCGTTGCTACGAATATTTTGACTAAAATAAATTTTATTAGCCTATTATTATTTTTATTTTATTGCTTTTATTGCGCTAATAAAAATTTAGAAAAGAATTTTCGAAGGATCAATAATAATGTTTGCAATTAAATCTTCTTGAAAATCGAAATTGAATTCAAAAGCATTCTATTATAATAATATTATTTCGATCTATGTTTTATTCAAATGCCACTCTATGGTTAAGACTCAGTTTGTCTTAATATAACGGTTTTAATTTGCCTGCCTTCTATTAGAATATATTTTTGACAAATAACATGATTTTTTATTTATGGGTTAAGTTTTTTTAAAAAATTATATCTATTGAGACGTAGTCTGCCTATTGGTAATATTACAAACTCGTTGATACATCTTTTGACACCCTTCCTTGGTCTATCACCATCAACTGCTCTTCTTCTTTCAAATGAGATAAGTTTAAGTGTCTTGTTTTTGACAAATTTAAGTACATTGTGCTTGTGAGACTTATAGTGCATATATGCTAAAAATATTTTTTAAAAACACAAACTAAATATAGATAGATGAACTTAAAAGTTTTAGTTTTGATATTACTCATATCCTGTGTATTTCTAGAATATGTTTTACGCATAAAATATCCTTGTACTTTGATCATTACATTTTTGAGAATGTTATAACCCTACTATAAAATATATTGAATATAACAATATAAAAAAAAGAAATCCAAATAAAAATTTCAATAATATATAGGTGAGAAGTAAAAATATTTCGATAAGCGTTTAGTAGAAATTTTTTTATTTTTATTTGATGAAAGAAATATGAAACAACAAGCTAATGTATTAAATACTAGATTCCCATACATTCATTTCTAAATTTCGTTTATATTGACGAATATAAAATTTATGAAAAAAACATTATGGTCATGATTGCCTCTTTTTACAGAATATAAATCGCCATTATTCTTGAATGCTGCAAGCAATATATTTATGGACCTCTTTATATTCGAATATTACCGAGTAACTGCATTTTTTTATTATAAAGAATTTCAATTTGCAGGTTTTGCAAAAAAAAATAAATACGCCTGTTTTCTGAGCTTTGGTAACCCCAATACACTTAAATAAAATTTTATATCAATCAAAGTAGTAAAATCGAATTTCTAAAAAAAACGACTTTTTTTATTTTGAAACTAGCCATATTTTGATTTGGGTAAGGAATGTAATTGTGTTTCGTATTTAAGGTGTGATTTTACCAATATTTAAAATTTAGGGAACAATCCATTCTACCTGTATTGTTATATTCGTAACAAACATGCGAAAAAGGTTTTTTTTCTTTGATAAAAAATTAAAAAAATAAGATTTTAATGCAATAAAAATAAAGGTTTCTACATATGGTTTTTTATATCGGTACAGTATAGAATTAGAAACTATTTTTATTTAATACAAAATTTCTAGAAAATCATAAATTTAATTTAATTAAAATAATATTTATTGTGTGATATTATAAAATTTTTTAAACATGGCGGATCAATGCTTTATTTTCAATATTTAATTTTTTAGCGAACAAATATAAGCGAAATAAATAATTTATAGTTGGATAATATTTATTGCATAAGTAGCACAAAAAATATTTTTATATGATATAAGATACAGTTTTATCGCTATGGTCAATTTTTTTAACATATTCATATTAAATTTTTAGAATAGGGTCTAATAATTAAGAAACTTAAAAAATATGCCTAAAAAATAGAGAAATTGTTTTTAAATCATTTAAAACCCTTTTTTTTGGTTGAAGATGAAGGATAACTTGTTACAGTGAAAGTAATTTTAAAATTTATTAACTGACATCTCACTGTATCACATATTTTGTCAAAAGGGAATTCAATAAAAGACGCTAGGCATAAGGCGAATCGTAATATACAGAACAGAATTGTATTTTTTTAGTATATTACTGTATACTATACACATTGATGTAAAACTATAAATATTTTAATATTACTAAAAAACTTTATATATGATTTAATGCTAGTTTGAGTTTCTAACTATGTAAACAAGCGGAAAAAATATAGCGAAGTTTAAAAAAATCATTATGATCAAGAGGGCTCAATCAATTTATAAAAACAACATTTGAGCAATTAATTTGCTCGCATGTGTATTTTGAAAAAACAAAAAGATTTTAAAAATTCATGCTTTGAATAAAAATTTAAAGCTTAAAGTCATATATTCAAGAACTTTTGAAATCAAATTAAATGCCTTTTTAATTGCTTCTTAAGGGTGTGTATATCATCAAAAAATGTTTAAGGCAAAAATTATACTTAAATAATTGATAAATATTATTATTTTTCGTTAGGCTAACTAGAAAGCAGCCATCTAAATATTTCTTCAATAGAAGCGTTTTTTTTAATCTATAATATCATTGAATAAGAAGTAAATATATTGTGATTTTATACAATAAAGAGCCCATTTTGAATATTTATATTTAAAATTATTAAAACAGAATTCATTCAATATTATAGAATAAATGATCATATGTATTTGAAATTATTTTTAATATTTTACTCAATATCTTAAATGATAAAATTATCTTGGAAGCAATCCTATTTTTTATTCAGATACACTTTACTAAACTAAATATTTTTCAATCATACAGCTGAACAATCTTGCTATAAAAAATATAAAGAGAAAAAGTGTGATTAATTCGTTTATAAAAATAATTTTTTCTTTATTTTCCAATTCAGTCTAAATAAATAATTTACCTATCTGTAAAACCATACTAAGTCGCTTGGACTAAGCCATATTTTTTTTCATTAAAACATTACGATTTCCATATATGCTGAGCAGAAAAATTCAAATGTTGAAACAAATATATACGTTATTCCTAGATCACAAAATATTAGACTGTGTCAGAATCAATACGGATATAATATATCATATCTAAAAATATTATTATTTATTGATAAAAATTGTGTTTTTTCGTATGTTGAAACCAGTTTTATAACCAGAGGGGTAGATGATAAATAATTTAATAAATATTCGCGCTAACGAGAAATAGAAATTAAAAGGTATTAGTTATGTTTAAAAATAGGAAATAAATCTTGTTTTTATGGGCATTTTAAGATTTAATGATGTTTGTAAATACACATTATATTAATAATGCGTGATTATCGTACGAAGTTTAAATAAACAAATAATCAAATGACATAAATAAAATGATTTTTAAAAAATAAAGATTTTAAATTTTTCCTACAAAAAAAATTATCAAGCAAATATATTCAATATAAAATTTAGACTTGTAAAGATTTCATGCTTGGCTGTTCAAGATAGTTTTTTCCGGCTGATTTTATATTTTTTTGTACTACTGAAAAAAGATGTTTTTAAAAAAGTTTTAACATTGCTATTTAATTTTTCTTATATTTATTTTTGCGTTTTAGTGTTTATCTCGGCATCCTATATTTAAATTGCGAGTCTTAAATTGAGTCATTAGAAATAAGTGTAGTATAATCTTATGGTGTATGGCGCATCTAATATTCTTCAAAAACATATGTTCCTACATATCGTATTTCATTTATAGGAGCGCTGAAAATAAATTATATTTTTTAATTTTAGGATATGAACGCTTCATAAAGATAGTAAACTTTGGAAAAAATATAGAAAATCTATATAAATAAAATATTGTAGTATTTTTCATAATTATTCAAAGTCATGATCATATGATACAAAAATAGAAATTCCCGATTATTTTTATGCTATTTGATGAACAGCCTTTTTCATTAAACTAAAGAAATGGATCAATAAAATTCAATTAATTTATCAATTTTGGATACTTTGGTGATTAATTTTTTATTTCGTACTAGTGTAGATTTTTATCTATAAATTGATTATGATATTTACGAAATTAAATCCATATTAGGAGAATTCATCGAATGTTTTTGACAGGATTATTAGATATCTAAATTTAAGCTTAAATAAATAAAGTTTTTCAAAACATAATTTCAAAACGGGGTGAATATCATTGGTTGCCCCTAAATATGTAGATATAATACATGACCGACCCCTTTTATTAAACAAGAACAAGAGGAATCCGAAATTGAAGATGAATCATATAAGAAGCAGTAACGTACCAGATAGATACATAATATGTTTTGATGATAAAGATCCCGTAATAGTTAACTTATCTGCTGAGATCGAGTCCACTGATGATATAGACAATATCAATCAAATAACAACAAGACACCTTGATAATGTTGATGCAATAATTGGTATCATTGAAATAAAGCACTGTAAGGTTCTTCTATATGTTAAAAAATCCCACCAGGCAGGAACAATGTGCACTAGAAATATGAATCCAGAACATGAAGAAAAAATATATAAAATAATTAAAGTGAAGTACGTAATCGGTGAAAAAATAAGAAGAAGTGCTGTGATTAATAAATATGTAGAAAAGGAAGCTGAATCAATTTCATTATTTATTGAAAACAATAACTATTATTATAGCAGTAGAAATATAGATGACGATCGGTTTAAATGGAATCGAATTATGCAAGTCAATTTTACATCCTCTATTGAAAATGATAGAAAATTAAATCAACTTGTGATCATGGAGCTGGAAAACCAACAGACTGTAACCGATAATATTGTATATGAAACTGATATTCCGGACAACTCATGCGGATTCAAACATATAAGTGAAGAAATTTCGACATCTTCATACAACGATCAGTTATTGGATTTAGGGAAACCGTGGTATGACAGGAATTTGGTTTTCTCCGATGACGATTCTTGGTCCTCTGATATTGAGACATTGGATACAGAAGTTCCAGAAAACGTAAGAATGATACCATTCGTCTTCTGTGGATATTTTAAAACAACAAAGACTAAAGATCAAAATTTTGTGATAAAAATACTCAGTCTTATTTCAACAGAAAAAATAGGACCTAGATTTTTGTGTCGGGGTGTAAATGATGATGGAAACGTCTCATTTTTTGTTCAAACACATGTTAAAATTTATGATAGCGCGGCGAAAAAAGCGCTTTTTGATATCACGCTGATTAGAGGCTCGATTCCATTGTTTTGGTATCAAGATAAAAATCCATTGAGAAAACAACTAAAATATAGCAGAGAAATTGATGTAAGTAATGAAGCATTTTCTAGACATTTCGATAATATAAAGAAAATGTATCCAGAAAAAGAAATACTTGCAGTAAATCTCTTAAGTAATTCTAGAGAAGATGAAAAAGAGTTGACAGATAAATACACATTTCTTTTAAAGAAAAATAAGATTGACCATATAAATTTTGATTTAAATAAATACACAAACGACTATAGAAAACTAAAAAACTTGCTTTTTATGGAACTGGATTCCGTATTTAGTAAATTTGAAGATAAAGATATTGTTTTTAGAGTTTCATGTTTAGATTGTTTAGATAGAACAAATGTAGCCCAATATATTATCACTGAATACTACATCCTAAATAATTTTGAATATCACAAAAATGAAAATATACTGGACACTCTTAGAATTTTATTTGTTGAAAATGGACATGCACTAAGTAATTTTTACTCGGGAACAGATTCTCTAAAAAGCGAATTACCGTTGAGAGAGAAAAGAAGTTTAGGGGGACTACTTGACGACCTGATGATTAATGCAAATAGACTAATCAGTGGTAAATTTACGGATGAAAACAAAGACAAAATTATTAACACTATTTTGCAAAAAGATATAGAAGTTAATATTCGAGAAAATCATCAACATCAAAATTCAATCCCCGAACATGCACTTGAAAAAAGAAATATATCTGATGACTTCTCACAAGCCTCCAAATATTTAGGAAATGATATTAATGGGCAACAGAAGAATAGAGAATCCAATGATGATTGCTACATCCAAATTAAAATACTAAATTGGTGCATAAATGATAAAAAATATTCTGATACATACGATTTTGAATTTGATATCGAGGATGAAACAACATTTTTTATTGTGTCTTTGCAAAAAATATCAACTTCATACAAGAAATTATTTTTTGATGAAAAACAAACAGAAAGAAACAAATGGAAATGCTTTTTCGAGCGCAAAGTTTCAAGATATTCTCCTAACTTCATACTCTTTTCACAGAATTTCACACACGATGTGGGTATTCTACTTTTCGTTAAAAAAGAAGTATCCAATGAAATTATGGGCTTATACACAGATAAACACAAAAAGACTCTTTTTAATCGAAATATATCGACACAGACAGGATTCAAATTTCGAAATAAAGATCTCTCATTTACAAATGGTAAATATTACTTCGGAAAAAATGATATCGAGAATCCAGATACAAGTTCGGTTAAAAATCATATAGAAAAATCAGTTTACTCAAATTTACAACAGATAAATAGTGCAAATTTTTTAACTGGATATTTTGACACCGGGTTGAGAATATCACAGGAAGACTTGCATCGCCTATCAGATAACATGGACTACGATAAAATAATGCCCTTTGATTTTCTATACAATCACATAGAGGATTTATTTAATGGATTTAAGGATTCGGAAATCGAATTTTCACCAACGGGCGACTATAGCAAAAAATCCGAGCACATGAGATACTGTTCTCGAATTTTATATCAAGGAATAGTGCAGAATGTTCATTTTAAGGATGTTTTATACTACGAAACAGGACACAAACCTGTTATAGGAACTTATAAAATTTCAAGATAGAATACTATTTCCTAATTTCTCTTCTATAACTTTTTATGTTAAGAAACGTATAAGTAGTAAATAGTGGGCTCGATAAATCAAAAAAATTATATTTATTGAAAGTTTACATAAGGTTTATTTTCTTTTTCTGTTACAGGCCGGTTGAAAGTTCTTGATACTTCGATTTTAAATACCACTGGTATCTTCACCCTTATTCTTAATTAACATATATAGTAATGCCTATCCATCAATTTAATGCATCAATAATTAACAAAGGAAATATCACAAATAAACACGGACTTTCCCCTAAAAAATTAACATAAGTATCTTTCTTTAGCGAAATTATATAAAAAAATAAGTTAATACAAATATTTTAAAACCCTTTATGATTATGAAAGAAGTATATTCCAGTAAAAAGGACAAATTTTTAGTGAATATACTTAAATTAACGGGCAAATACAATTATTTCAAGAAATTACAAAAGAGGTATATTCGATGATAAATATGGGAAAATTCTTTGTTCACAGAGTCAAAATGGAATAAAAGGCACAAATTTTCATAAAAAAATCATCAGCTTTTTTAAAGTATTACAAAATCGAATACCGGTTTTATTTAAGTAAACAGGGAAGATTTTTTCTCTAAAAAATTGCGATAAGAATTTTTTTTCTCGAAAAAAGGCTGATAAGAAAGTTGTAGATATAAAAATGATAATGTGCGTCTATAAATAATGACAATTTATTTTTTATAACAATAATGTACAAAAAGGTGTGTAATATATAAATAAAAAATACCATTCCAAAATTTAGATAATTAAAACAGAGTAATTACAATCTAAAATATATTTTTTTCAAAATATTTCCTAAGTAAAGAAATTCAATGAAATCTCTGCATAGAAGAGAAAAATCCTATACGATTAAATTTTTCCCCCTAAATTTCAATTTATTTTATTCAAAAGATGGATGCACAGATTAAAAATATTCACGAAATTTCCGCTGGTGCATATTTAAAAAAAAATCTGATATAAATTATGAAAAAGAAAATAAAAATGTGTAATTAAATGTCTGATAAATTCGTCAGAAAAAAATAAAGTATCTAGAAAGCTATTTATAATTTTTCTATTAGAGGAACATCAACAAAATTCTAAGCATAATAAATATATTCTTTAATTATTTAATTTTTACGGAAAATAAACTATGTTTAGTATAATGAATGTAAAAGATATTGATGAGTGAACCATGACACAGAAGTAGAGAGTTCAAAGGATTATCAATATGTCCTTCAAAATCAAATACAAGGAAACAAATATCTGTCTAATGTAAGGGTTCATTGATTAAATTATACCACAAATAAGCATGAGCTCATAAAGGGGTTGTAAACGAGATAATAAATCACAAATAGTTTTAAAACATAACCTTTTGGCAACCACCCCTATATTGCTAAAAAAAAATTTGGATAGGACAAAATCAAATAATATGTTCACAAACCAGGCTTTATCTACAGGATATCGACTAATTGGTAAATTCCACTTTCGTAAATTTAAAAGAATGAGAAATCATTTTTCTTTATAAACAGCATATGCCTATAAAATGGTACAAAAATATCTATGATATATGCTTTTATTCATATAAATAATGTATAAGCATTCAAATATCAAAAACTTAAAAAATATTGCGGCGTTTATTTTATGAGCGTTTTGATTTTTTCTATTCAGAACCAAATAAAATTTTAACCATTATTAATTATTATAGTATTCACACTTTGTTCGTCCCGCAAAATATGATGCGTAAATAGTTTTAAGATTAATTAGTTAGAATACAATCGAAGTATTTAATATATGGCATGTCATAAAAATTATAAAATGTTTAGTATTTATTGTTTTTTAAAGGAATTATTGAAGATTATATGTTCGAATAATTTATTTAAAGCTAGAAATCTTTTTATGTTTATATAGATCATTGGTATATTTTATAATTTTAGGTGTATTTTTATATATTTATAAGAGTTATTCTAAAATTCTTTTCCTTTTTTTTTGTGTAGATAAGCGTATTTTTTTCCTGCGTTCAACATTGTATTTAATTTATTTCAAAATCCTTTTCCTTATTTTCAGACTAAGCATATTTTTTTATTCGTTCAAAACTGAATTTAATTAGCAATTTATGAAATTGATGTATATGAGAGAACTAGAATTCACATACCAAATCGTGGCATATATACAAATCGTAGGATTGAGGGCGAAAAATTGATAAAGGTATTTAAAATAGTAGAGGTATCTAAGAAGATGCAAGAGAGGAGGATATAGCCAAGATCATAGATATGATGTGGTCACGGGAAATAGATCACACAATGCTTTAAGATAAAATCTAAATTTAGCATACCAAAATTAACCCACAAATAAAAAGATATATATAAAATTAATACAAAAGGGTGTTGTAGAATACACTT
The DNA here is from genome assembly GCF_057557595.1 of Rhyacophila brunnea. Lineage (NCBI taxonomy): Eukaryota > Metazoa > Arthropoda > Insecta > Trichoptera > Rhyacophilidae > Rhyacophila > Rhyacophila brunnea. The sequence continues at coordinate 979,968 of NW_028233364.1, forward strand.
GAGCTAATCAGTCTTTAGAAAAAAAGATCGTAAGCATTATGATATGGAAAGAATTAACAACAAAAGCTGTTCTATAGATAAATTAAGAGTTCTATTTGAACAACTATAAGTATCTAAAAATCAAATGTATCCATAATTAAATTAGTAATCAGGGGATTTCGGGGGGAGGGTATAATAAAATAAATATAATTTTCATCAATTAAATGTTTAACCCCCTAAATCTCCCTATTACTAAAAAAAAAATTTTTAATGCTATTTTGATTTGTCCAAGCAAAACTTCGAAGGGCTTTTTAGAAAATTTTTAGCCGACACTTATTTTTAGTCATCTTCTTGACGTTTTTTCTCAATGAATCATCTTATTTCGTATTTTTATTTTCCTATGTAGCTTTTGAATATCTTATTTTCAGGGATTATGTCGGGGTTTACATGTTTGCTGTCGCGAAATTTATCAACTAATTTTTTTTATGTAGGTTTTTTTATGTTGGCATCACTGCTTATATGCATGATACCTTATTTTATCTTATGGTTTTGCTTAGTTTTAAATTATATTTTGCATGTCAAAGTTAAAAAAACAAAAAAAAGTGCCAAAATATTAATTCCACGGTTTCTGCCGATCGAATGAATATCTGTTAGTCGATTTTTCTTCAATTAATATTCATCAAATAAAAATTCTCGCTCTAAAAGTTGCCTATATTTTTATACATTATAACATATTATTTGAGTTATTTCTATCCAAAAGTTGACCACTTTAAACATATGGTTTTTTGTTAGCATACGAAAAAAATTTCTAAATATGCGATAGTGTAAAATGGTTTAAATGTATCAGCATACAAAATATGTACTATAGAGGGGTCCATATTGCATGAAATATCTTTATTACACCTTTTAATCGTGCTAATATTTGAATTTACCCAAGAAAATTATTTAGTATGACACGTTAAAGAAATTCTTTTGATATACATGATTATGTTTTTCACGTATCTAAATACTGAAGTACCCATAAAATATTTTCAATTACTAGACTCTAAAGATACGAAAAACGCATAATTTTTTTGTCAAAGAAAGTTCAAAAATGTATAAGAAATGTTATAGTACAACTTATAAGCAAAAATATTAAACATCTTTAAATCTTGTATTCAAAACCTGCATACACTTAATATATGAAGAATATCATTATGAGAGTGTAATATTATTATATAATAACCTATGGCTTCATTCCAATGATATGCGCGTGGAATATCAAAAGTAGTTTAATATCCATGGCATCTTTTTTAAAGATTCACCACGTAAAATCTTGAGCGATCAAATTTTTAAACAAAATGAATATAGGGATAAAAAACCCCGTTTATTTATATTTTAAGTGTAAAATATAACCCAGGGTTTTCATTTCAGATGATTACAAATGTAAATTATATTTATTAAGGATATTTTGCTAATTTTGCCTTTATATAGGGCATATAGATAACATTATCAATGGAAGAAGTTGGATCCTAAATATGAAGATTTTATTGAAGGAATTTAAGTTTTTAAATTTATTATAGCCATCAGATCGTAATTTAAAAACAAATTTATATTATTGAAAAGGTTTTAAATCAATTAGAGGCAATATAAAGACTTATAATTTAAATTTTAGACTTTTTTTGCTTAATTATAAAATAAAATATCTATTTTTATTAGGTTTTTGTATTTATATTTGTAATTTATATGACCAAGAGCGTGTCTGAATACTAATGTATAAGCATTAAAAAACGATAGACATGCAATAACTTTTAATGAATTCGATTTTTTTTGCTAGGAGGACCATAAGATGATGTACTAGCATCATCCACAGTCTTTATTTTCGCGTTTATACTCTCCATTAATTTGTTAATTTCTTTTTTAACATTGGATATTTCAAGATCTGGTGCTAATGAAGAAGATTTTATGAATCCAATCAAAATATATTCGCCCTTTTGAAATTTATTTAGCATCAAATTTAGACTTTCAGCAAACATACTTCCAATTTCTTTGTTATAAGATTCAATTTCCGCCGTATTAATGGTCTTTTTAATGATTTTCTTTTCTTGAAATGTACTTTCTTTTATTTTAAGTTGTTCTGTAAATCTAATCATATAATTCTTTAATGCATTAATACCCATAACTTTTAAATCAAGTTTATCTACACCTGACAATAACTCGATTCTCAAATTTTCAATAATATTTATTATGTCATAGATATAACCAGAATTTAAACTCTGGAATTCGTGGAGGCTTGTGGTATTTATTTTAAAAAATCTTTCTCTTAATCTTATAAGCAAATTGTCCATTTCTTGTTGCAGAATTTCGTGATCTATGCACTGATTTCTTAATTTCTTCAATGCCATATAATATTTTTCATGATTTTTAGTTGTTATAATCGCAAGAATGTCAAATTCAAGACATAAATAGGCACCTGGATCAACGATTTGCATTTTTTTGTGTTTAAGAAAATGAATGAAAAATGGACAATTCATCAGATCGAAAATGCCATTGTCTTGAACGATATTTGCAGAATCTACTGGCTCATTCCTACTTTCATTCAAAATAGGGCGATAAACAGAAATATTTTGCATTCTCGATTCAAACCAATCACGTATCAAATTTACGACTGAAGAGTAAGGATTTTTTATGCCCAATAGCGGCACAGATTTTATACATTCATTGCTTGTGAAGATAAAATCAGGCTCTAAAAATCTCATATAGTTAGAAGTGTTATATGGTATCGCCCTATTTTCCAATATGGCTATCAATATAGCTTCTACATTTATCAGAAAATTAGAAAGCTCGACCGGGGTGTTAGTTTTTGACATTTTAAATAAAGGCAAGCAGTTAGGAAGATGCTTCTCAATTTTCTTATTATCATTTGATTTGGCGCTTAGATCCTCTAAGCAAACTTCGTAATATGATTTATCGCTAGAGCCCTCTAAAGTAAGGTTATAACTGTAATTCAAATTATGATTTATGTTTATAATAGAATATTCAATGTTCAGGGTATATGGGTATGTTTCAGTAACATTCAAATGCATTTCAAAGGAATGTTTGAATAGTTTAAAATAAGCTGATTTGAATGTATCGAGTGTTTTAAGATAATTCATTGACTCTGGAGTAGAATTGGGAGCCCGATTTTTGAATGCAGGAAGTGGTGTACTTAGTCTCAATTTAAAAAGATCGTCTGATGATCTTTTGCAAATGTTGGTAGTTCCATATTTATTATACTTATTGAATGAAAATTCCGTGTCTAAATCATGTTCCAACACTATCGAATAAAATTCTTTTTGATCACCGACCATTAATGTATTCTCATATTCAATATTGCTTATCAAAAGAATATTTAAATTCGAATTATTAAGAAATTCGAAATTAAAGAGAAATGAAAATAGTTTTTTGAGAATCGTGGATTTTATTTCAAAAAAAAATTTTTTCTCGATCATAAATACAAAACTTGACCCCATTTCAATATTAAATGCATTTATGTTAACAGATTTATCATCTTTAGACGTATCATTGCATTGATCATTGAGTTCTTTCTGAAGACTAGTTTTATTTTTATATTTTATATTGATAAAAAAATCATCTGTTTCGCTATTCCTAGTTTCTCCGTCGGTGAATTCAGATTCAGTTAGGCTATTTATGTTTGAAATTAGCGTCAATAAAATATTTTCGTTAATTTTGCTGGCTTCATCTTCAGAAAATATGAGGTCATCATCACCAGATGGTTCCGCTAAATGATCAACCTTACTTTTAAGAGCATCTTTAGAACTAGTATTGGCAACATTGTCTTTCTGTTCATATGGAATTTTCCCACTAGTTCCAGAAGTACTGGCGCTAGTATTCTCTGGCACTCCAAGACCCACCCCCTCTTCAGCCTCTTTTAATTCCTTGCTGGGTTTTTTATAGCATTTTGAAACACTAGAATCTTTCACCTTAAACTTTATAATGATAAAATCACTATTAACCTTCCAAGTAGAGGTATTTAATTTAGAAATTCCGGTTAAAGCTTTCATGAGACCTTCTCTAGATTGCACTTGAGGTTTCGTATGATCATTACTAGGTTCAAATTTATAAAGCTGCATAAAGATGCCCTTTTCACATAGATCTTCTGATTTTTTAATGTGCATTTCAATTTTTTCAATAAAATTTTTAATAGTGTAACTATCAGCGAGGGAAGAATTGGTGTTGGTTGAATACGTGACAAACATAAACAATTTAAGAGACAGTCCTAGTGCATTTATTAAACGCCCATGATGTGTTTTTGAATGTTTTAAATATTTGGTCTCCATTTCAGATTTCATAAATTTGCTTTATTCAACATATTTATATTTAAATTTTTATCCCTTTTTCCTTTTTCAAAATGATAGATTCAATGGTTTTTATCTAAGGATGATATTATAATCAATTCGTGATGAAGAAAAGATTCTTATTCAAGGATCTTGTATATTTTTAAATAGAGGCAAATAATATATTACGTAAGTCCTATATTTTTATGCATTTTTAATAGAACCAAATATTATATTACGTAAGTCGTATACTTTCAAGCATAATAAATTCATACTTCAACATTAATCATGATAGAATACGAAAAAATTTCACAAATTTGTTTCAAAAAGAATCACAAAACATTTTAATCATTAATTATGTTTTGATTGAATCTATATATTTTAATCCATCATAAATCTTTTGACATAATCTAAATTTTAATCTATTTCAGATCTAGTCGATTCATAATGATGCATTAAATAATTTCACTAATAAATTACATTAAGATGACATTGTGAAATGTATTAGTGAAGTAAAATTATGTAATTTTAATCAAATTTTAAGGAGTATATCGACTGATATGTTAATTCTTCTAGAATTGTTCACAAACCAAAGATTTATTTTAAGGCTTGGATGAATAGGAGCACATGGCATTCTTTTCATTGTGATCCTAAACACAGCGAAACATTATTCTTATAAATAATATATTCAAAGGGATTTAATATACTACATCGGAACTCGTCTTGCACTATGCATACTAAAAATAATGTTTTAAAATATTGCAATTGTATCTTTTATGGTAAACAAGCAAAAAACATACAAAAATTTATGAAAATTGCATGATTATCTGATTTCATTTCTATAAAAATGAAAAGCATTAAAATTTTCGGGTTTTCTTATTTAACTATCTTAAATTCTTTCTTGTGATTTCATGCATCATATTACAATCTTATCATTGTTATGTTTATATATTACTTACCCTTACCATTGACCTTATTTCATTTTCATGACTTAGTATATGATGTATTTATAGGTGTCATTATCGAAATTTATAAACAATAAAACCTTACTACAATTAAGTATATTATCTACACCGATAATAGCTTTCTTTAATAGCATATTTATTTCATGCTGACCATGAATTCATAATTAATTTCGAAATTCCAGCATATAATTTAGTATTAAATAGATCTAGATCATGGTTATCATGATTTGTCATTTCTTTAGAACTTTACCATCAAATTTTTTGAATTCGAAGAAGCCTCACAAATCAAAGAATATTGGTAAGTTAATTTTAACTGTACATTTTTGAATTTTAAGTAAAAATAATACATAAACCAGGCTCTAGTTACATTACAGATATAGCCTTTTTCTACGCTGACCTATAAACATTAAATTATGGTGTTTTATTTCGCATTACAATATAAGAAGAGAATAAAACAACAATAAAAACATATATATATAAACAGGCGAAAGTCTATTAAATTCTAAAATATTAATGGTTTAATATTTAGGGCGTAAACATGAATTAAAGATTTAAATATGAATCCTGATAGCACATTAAAGTCGTACTAAGTATTTTTCCATCTGAAAATATATAAAGGGGCGCTTTCAGGGTAAAGGCTTCTATAATTAAACTGCTTAAATGTTTGGTGTTAATAAATACACAAAAAAGTGTAGTCTTTTATTTAGAAACAATTTAAAATTAACATTAGTGAAAAATTCAAATAGTTATTATTACAAAAAACCTTCATAAATTAATTTAATCTAAATTTAAGCATCATTTATTAAATAATATAACATTTTACAATATATGCCGATTAACCTTCACAAAGAAATATGTAATTTAACTAATTGTTTTAATGAAATTTAAGAAATAATTCAAAAAATGTCCTATAGAACAAAAAATTCAAATATTACATTTTAACCCACGAAAAGTTTCAAAATCAATCTGCAGTTAATACAGAGCCCCACTCCGACATATATCATTGGTGAGATTATATTTCATCGTTATAAATGTGAATTTTCAATATATTAATTTTACGAATGAAGTATTGATCGAGGTAAAGATTATGTTATAATCATAATTTTCAAATCAACTCTCTAGGATTCAGAAAGACACTTGACCTGATATGTCTTTATGAAGAAGGTGTATTGATAGGATTTAGCAGAGGAAGAGATAGTAAAAATCAAATAGGAATTATCTTCTAATGATTTCATCATGCCATCTGTTTGTTACAATGAAAAAAGTCAAATCAAACATTAACCCATATAACATTCAATTATTTTAAATCAAGTCGTTTCAATGCAATTTGACCAGCTTTCAAGCTTCCTTATGCTTTCAAGATAATTTAGATACCATAAGAGAATACAAGAATTGCTATTGAAATTAATATTTAAACCTTTCCCAAAATATATAGCATTATTATTCGATAATGAAATGGGTTATGTAATCACAGTAAAATCATAATGCATGATTTGTATAAAGTTTTATCATGCATAATTGTCTATTTTTTACAAAGAAATATTTTGAATATTTGCATTTATTTTTAAAATACAGTTATTTGACGCCCAAAACCAGAATGTACAAGCTTCACAAAAATTATTATTTAAGATCGTTTTGTATGTAGTTTTAAACATAAACTTCTTGCACTGAGGTTTATATTGAGATAACTTTTGTCAGTTTATCCTTTTTTTGCTTTCTATGTGATAAGAACAACTTTATCTGAAATATAAGTCGTATATAAATGTTAGAAGTTATGTGTTTATCATTATAAAACATAGATAAGCGGGATACAAATCTTTAAAATATTTATAAAGCCTTTTTTATGATAATATTACTTATTCAGCCGAATATGTTCTTTTTAGAATAAAATAAAATTGATTATTAGCACAAAAAATTATGTTGTATTTTTTTGTTTTAAAAGAAAATAGTGGAATGGATCTTTTATTTATATGTATGGTCAATTGTATTTGATTTATTCGATAGAGTAGCATATTAGATCCAAATGAAATTTTATTGATTGCATGTATATATTATCAAAAAGGTATTAGAAAGAAATATTTATATGTTTATTTGATTCCGTAATCCGCAAAAGACTAGAAAGAAAAATATATACCCATTTTAATTGAAAAATTTTAGAACAAGAATTTTTTTTCAATGAAACATATATGGTATTATTTCTAAAGGTTTTCTAAGCACATTACTTGAATTTGCACAGCGGCAACTCTTCGCTTGAAAAACCATCTTATTTATTTTTTAAAACAATTAATTTTATAATATTGGCAAAGTAATATTAATACATTTAATTTTATTATATAGGATAACTATTTATAAGAACTATGTTGAAAATTTTTTTAATGAATCAATAGATGCCTAAATATTGTGTACCAATTGAATAGTGGCGGTTTGATTATGATGTATCACAATTTGATTAATTTTTTCATTTGTTCTGAGATCGATGGTTTTTTAACATTCTCCTATTATTCATATAATAAGAAACGTTTTGATGAAAATACTATTTAATGCAAATTTATGTTTCTTAGTCATAATAATAGATTATGATCCTGGAACGAAAAATATGAACATCTTTTAAAGAAAAAGCAATTAGAATTGAAACAAGTCCGATAGAAAAAAAATACTACCCAAGATATTCAAATATATAGAAAATCTCATTTTTAATTTTATGGATTATTTTTAGACAATATGCATATATATGATATGTAAGCGGTAAATTTATTAGGTATGAGAAGCAAAAAACCAGAGTCTTCATTGTCTATAAAGAAAGAAAATTCACGTTGAAAAAGAATATATTCAACTTTTATATATTCGGGAATTTTAATTATAAGAGTATAGAGTACAAGGATATATTTATGAACTAATTTGGCGTGAAGTTTATGCAAATATTGAATCTATCAAGAATATTAGTCAAGACGAATGCGAAATCCCAACTAGAACATAGATGGGAAGATATCGGTCTTTAAATGATAATAAAAATTCCAATGTAATCAAAAAAAATAAAATTATAAGAGCCAAAACATATTATCGAATATTTTGCATAATCTGATCTATTTGTGTGTTTTAAAATAGTCTAGTAAGTGAAAAGACTTCATAGAACTAGTTATGTTATATTTATTGGATGTGAAATAGGTTTTACCTGTTATTGGCACACATATAAATATATTTAAATGCTCGTTATTTTCGACGATTTTAAGAAATAGCCTGTAACTTTTAATAGACTGCTCAAGAAATTTTTGTTTGTGCATTATTTTATTGAATTTATACTTTAGCGTTTAACCACTTGATTAAGTGCTAAAAAACGAATTTTTAGAAGGAGTAATTAAATTTTATACCGATATTATGAAGAAGAAAGCCAAATCAGAAATATTACAAAAAGAGAAATCCGAATAAACCCAGATTAAATCTTACCCTAATATAGAAAATACTGCGTTAGTGATAAAGACAAGTAGCTAAAATATAGCGAATCCCAATTTATGTCATTTAATTTAGAGAAACAAGAAATTAAAAAATATCGGAAATAAAAACTTATGCGGTATCAAAGATACGAAAAGAAGCACAAAAAGTACGAATAAATTTAGTTTAACTTTTTTTTATTTATAATATCTCCCTTTTTTACTTTTTTAAAAATTAGTTGATCATAATAATAAGACGGGACAAAATTTTCTAATCATAATAAAGAAATCTAGCTTTAAAATGTTATCAGGGATAAGGAATCAAATTTTTTTGATTAACTCCATAATTTATTTTAGATTATGTTGATATCCAAATTTTTACAGATGGATTTATGATATTAATGATGGATATGATCTCTAGATCTAAATTATTTTTAAATTAATGCGTTAGTAGTAAAAAATATCGTCAATACCACATAAAAAACATAAATTGTCAAAAACTGACACGATGATATTTATTTTTACCCTTCAATTTTCTCAAAATACAAAGGTTACAGATAGTTTATCATTTTATATTCACTATAAACATTAAAAATTTTAATCATTTAGATTCAAAATTAGTTTTACAGGCATTCGGGGTATATTTAATAATTAGTAAAATATAGCTTTCGAATTCTCAAAATCCCAAAAATTTATTAATAGTTTATTTTGCAAAATTTAAATACCATAAAAACACATTTAAGCGATAGAATAAGTAGGAAGAAATTTAAGGTTAATTGAAATACCGCAGTTTATCATAAAAATACAAAAGGTTATATATTAAGCATAAAACCAATACGAAATATGTGATTTATATAAAAAGAAATAGATCGCTTCTATAAAATATAAATCTAGGCAGTAATTTAAAAAAGCTTCGTAGGTGGATATACATATGGTAATATATCAGTTATAATATAGTAGAAGACATGTATTTTTGTGTATATATACAAATAATCAAATTAATTCAGAAATTACATAAAAAAATATATATTTTGCACTAAAATCTTAGAAACAAGAATTTTTACGGGATGGAAAGGCTAAAAATGCATTATAAAGCTGTTACTTATATTTTTAAATTTAAACAACAAAATTAGAAAGCAGTAATAAATTAAAATTCAATAATCATTTACAATTTTGATCTTCTAATTTTAAAATAATCGGCTGTTCAGGGAATGATCAATATTCAACTAATAAAAAAAAGCGATAGGTCGTATACGGCCTCGCCCATATATATATTTATGTGTATTTAATTATAAAACATATAATTATCGTTGTGTGTACATAATCTGCGTATCGTACAGATTTGTGATAGACGTACCCATCGTTGATCTGGATTCCGAGGTGATTACCAGTGGAACTGTCATATATGATTTCATAAAGAGTGTTTACTAACCTTAATACTATAAACTAAAAAATGTCTATATTTGAGTTTTTCATTGGACATTATGTATTTAAAAAGAAAGTTACATGTATTGACAAAAAGAAAATTTATCAAGGAAAGCAAAAAACTATATATTGATTTGTGCAGCTGAATATCCGATTTCAATGGAATATTGGAATAAAAGTATAAATAGGCAATATCCGAATAGAGATTGAACCATGAACGTGTTTATATCGTGAAATTGTTTCAAACTTGCTAGACAAGAGAGAGTTCACCAAAGAAGCGTAAAATTAATTAAGAAACGAAGAGCCTCTGAAAATGGGCTAAAAAGCAAAAAGAAACGTACAATAAACAGACAATTTAAAAGCTTCTTAAGGATAAATAAATCCACAAGTTAAAATTTTTATGAACAAGATCATTTAAAATTGATTTTTGCGGACTTGATTTCAGTCTTTGGCGATTCGAGCACGAAATAAGATGGATAAAATTTAATGTATGCGTCAATTCTAAAAATACTAAAATGTGATGTTTTATTTTTACTTTTATAAATTGTGGTTTTATTATATTATGACTTGTGTAATCTAGTAAAATATGAATAGTTTTTTACTTATAGGTTAAGATTATTTTTATCTATTTAGACGTGGCCAGCTCATTGGGAATATTGCACACTCCTTGATACATCTTTTGACGCCTTCCCTGATCTATCTTCAGAACTGCTCTTCTTCTCTCAAATGAGATGAGTTCAAATTTCAAACTATAAAAATATATTTTTTTTTGCATAAAAAAACATGTGTGGTTATTCCTCCAGAAACCTTTATCAGACTTTCCTGTTTTATATTATTTCTAAATAAAAAAATACAATCTAACGATGCAAGATTTTTAAAAAATATCGCTTTCACATATAAATTACAATTTTAAATTATTTTGTAATGTAATATAAATTGAGCAACATATAAAATATAAAAAATACATTTTAAATACATTTTTATTTGAAATTTTGAGTTCATTTTAAATAAAATATCATAATATATTGTACAGAATCACTTTAAAAGGGTTTTAAAGCTATTATTTGATGTTCAAAACATATTTTCGCTTGCAAAAACCATTTCAGGGACATACTGATGAATAATTGCCCCTATTTATATATCTTTCTAATTTTAACTGTATAGATTTTGTTCAAAAAGTCATTTAAATTGAATGCTTATAAAATATTATATTTTATTAACTGATAAATATAATACATATGAGTCGGAAAGGGTGAAAACTTGACTTTGGTATTATTGTTTATTATTTAACTCTTTAGATTTAAGCAAAAGGCGACTTTGGTAGAAATATTAACAATTTAATGCCTTTTATAGCTAATAGGTATATAACATCTATTTTATGGTAAAATAAAGATCATTGGGCTTTTTTAAGGAATTTATTTAAATTTTATAATATGAATGTACTTGATCTTCCCCTCACATACATAGACTTTATGTCGAAAGAATCGACAAAAGCATTTCAATAGAAAAAAATCTTACTTCAAAGTCAAAAAAATGTAAAAGACTATGTTTTACTCTTATTAGAAAATTTCGATGCTTATAAATTGTTTTTTGTATCGAAAGGTATTCTTCAACAATAATTTTTTTATATGTTTACAGATGTTTCAGATAAATGTAAACGAATTCAGCTTCAAAAAAAAACATGATAGGTGCACCCCTTTTTTATTGATGAAACAAAAAATATCGGATGCAAGGCGGCACTCTAGCTAGAATTTCGTTTATTCTAAATACAAGTATTTTAAGAAATTTTGACCAATATTATATCTAAAAATATTTGCTTACAATATATGAACTCTAATAAAATTACGCATATGTTTCTTACAGCATATATCCATAAACCTCAAATAATTAGCCATCAACTACGTCAAATAAAAAATCTTTACATCGTAAAAATGCCATATTAATTTTATTTAGCATTTAAATTGTTCTTTATAATTCATGTGGTTTATACTCATCATTTTAAAGGAAAAAATATATGTTTCATTTATGCCTTGGATATTTATTATGATTTTGGTTTTTTAAAAATTTAAACGCCTTTATTGATAGTATATTAGTGCTATGGAAATCCTTTGGCCTCTAAAATTATTATAATACAACCTCGGATTCATTTCCCAAACAGACAAAAACACAAATTTTAAATTTTATTTTATTTTATTTTTATGAATGTCTTGAAATTTGATTGGTCCCGAAATTAGTAATCTTTCAAAAATAATATTTTCTTATTAAGATGAATTTAGGAAAATCAATATTCAAATTATAAATTTCATCTTTTTTAGATAATAGGCACCTATATTGTCTAATATCAAGCTAAAAAAAATCATATATACCACTAGTGTCAAGTATTATACTAATGCACACCAATGTAAATGTTTTTGCGTATTCAAATTCTGTAAGAATTAAAGTCACAATAATATAATTTTATATGGTTTTTAGCGTAATACAGAATCGCCTTATCTTCAAAATGTCAGACAAGATAGCCTCATTAATAATCATTTATAAAAGCATATTGAAAACACCTTCTTTCATCTAAAATATCGTAAAAATTAGTAAATGATTATTTTAAGTTTCAAGCTTGAAATTATTCTATATACAAGGCATGCTTTACTTGAAATTTCTTTGTTCAAATTAAAAAATACTCGATTATACAGGGAACCAGCACAAAAATCAAGCAGAATCTAGTTTTTAAGCAGATTCAGTAAGATAATAGAATGCATAAACTTAAAAGTAACGAAGTCTAGACTTGCATGTGATAAATATGTATATGTGCGATTTTATCAATTTTATTTGTTTTATAACATTTTCGTACTTTAATAATCTTGGGGAATTTATCATTTATACATTCCATGGTCAAAATTATAACTACTTGTGTTTAATCAGCGCCATTTACATAACCAAACTTCTCAAATATCTATTACCTAATAATCCGCTTATTGAGAAAAGATACACGGTATTTAAATTACATTTTAAAAGAATATGATTCAATTTTTTTTAGTTTATCGATTTGCTCTTATTCTTTTTGTGTTAAGCGTGGCTCTATAAAAATATAATTATGCCTTAAATTTAAAAGCGGAGAGTATTGCATCGAATTTTGTTGTGATTATATAAATTATTTAGATAAAAAGTCTCACATCAAAAAATATACGAAACCAGATCATATGTCGATTTGTAATATTATTGTAGCAACTACATCGCTTTATTCAGAATTATGTGTAATCATAAGACTTTACATCTAAAATGCTTTTTTTATTTATATTTTTGTTACAATCCAGTGATTTTTCGTCCTTAGTTATCTTACTGTAAATTTATATTTGTAAATAACTTTTTCTATAAACAGGCACTTATATAATATCAGAGCCGATCCACTTGGATTTTTATTCACAGCAGCTTGAGGAATCTAATACACATACGATGAAAAACATTTGAAAATTAGATATACAATTGAGCGAATATTTAATATAATAGGCTTCGCTTTCACGACCAACGTATAAATTGAAATGTATAAATCCATAGTTTTTTCAATATCTTTACGCTCCTGTATCATTGATATTTTATATGAGCCTTGTATTATTGAGCCCATCTTTACTGATATTTCTTTGTGAGCTTCGATAAAATTTGAATTAAAACCAGTAGTATCTAGACATTATAGAAAAATAGATATAAAATTTAGATATAAGGACAATTTATTTTATACAAATCCAAGTCATTTAAATAAAAGATTTAACAGATAGTTTATCCTTTTTTTTGGATCTTAATTAGGAAGCATGGGAAATGACAAATAGAGAAGTAATAAACCTTGAAGTACACATGAAGCTGGCAAAAAAAAATCACGATATTATAGAAAACTTTAAAAATGTTTTTTTTATTGAAGATATAATTTGAGTTGAATGAATCAAAAAAAAGCTTAAAAAATTAGTATCTTTTGAATAAGTTTCCACGTGCCAAATTCTTATTTAATACACAAGAATTTACCAAACTTACGTTATAGTTGTTATAATTTATTTATACCATGTCTTTCTACCCACCGGAAAGTGAACTTATATCCTTACCCCCCCTCCCTTAAAACAAAATTACAAAGATTATTAAACTGTATTTAATATGTATTTTTCTTAGTAAATTAACTCCATATTGATTAGAATAAGCATTTAAAATTCATTAGAAAAATTTATTTCAAAATAATAAATTATTATTTCTTTGATATGTTTAATCATGACTTTAAAAAAAAATTTTAGATTTTTAATGCTTAATACATAGTTATGTATGCACTGGTACGGTTGAATTCCTGAGCCAAAAATTATATAAACCTCCCAATAAATATAAAAAGCTTACTACGTTATTTATTCAAAGGTATCAATGAATAAACCCTTTGTTGCAATATTACAACATTAAAACCTTTATTTTGTATATATGAATATATTATAAATCTCTAATAATCTAGATTCTTTAGCAGATGTATTATTTATGTAAACGGTACAAGTTATATCTCTCTTAGTTTCAACGCCTTTTCTCTGTGACATTTAACTTTTTTGGGGATAATGGTTAAATAGTTTGAATAATTGAGTCAACACAACAAGAGAAAGAAATTTTCACGAAGATAGATATCTTTTCGTATAGAAACCATTTATTAAACAAGAAATAGCACCCCCAACAAATTAAAAACATAAATTATAGCATTTTCGTACAACTTAACAAATTATTTTAATAAATGTGTTATGTTAAAATAAATTTTTAAAACCTCTTATTTTTCCAAGGAAAGCGTTTTTTTCTGTTTTTTACATCAATAAATAAAGAATATATGCGTAAGATTGTCAGAAAAACCGGGATTATTTTTGTAAATTTTTTGAAAATCGATTTGTATATTTCTTGTTTCATTTAGAAAACCCAATTATATAGATAAGAAATCGTATTAACTTAATTTTTTTCGGATGTTCGTTCTAATACAAAATTAAAGAAGCACATTTAGGCATTATATGTATTTATACTTATTTAAATTCATAGATTTTATTCTATTCAAACATATTTATTATAAAAAAACCAATCAAGGCATTTTAATCAAATATTTTACACACGAAAAAAGAAAATTTACAAGTTTTTATGAATCAAAAACAAGAAATATTTGAAAATATGGTCAAAGGAATAATTACGCGATTAGATATATTTTAAATTTTCTGTAATAAAAAAATATAAAAGGCCTTAAATATATACTATTTTGTATTTTATTTAAAAACGCAACCTTTTTGTCTTTTAACCCAGACATTCAGCATAAACAAAAAATAAAGAATTTTTAAATCTATAAATCATAAATATTATTCCAGATTTGTAGTCTACGCATAAAAAATATATAAATAGGATACAAAATGATC
Source organism: Rhyacophila brunnea (assembly GCF_057557595.1). Taxonomy (NCBI): domain Eukaryota; kingdom Metazoa; phylum Arthropoda; class Insecta; order Trichoptera; family Rhyacophilidae; genus Rhyacophila; species Rhyacophila brunnea. Next base: position 995,480 of record NW_028233364.1, read on the forward strand.
CTAAGTATTTTGCGGGAAATAACAGCACATTAAAAAAATCGACAGATTTTTTTTATAAATAAATATTAATCAGAAGCCGCGATTAATATACTTTTACTGCATATCGAGATACTATATATGTGGTTCTATGACTACAAATAAATACATAATGTGCTAACTTAAGCTTATAGAACTTATAATATAATACATAAATTTAATTTCATACTTTTATACAAAATAAAATCGTAAAAAATATACGGCCCTGTTTTTTTTTACCAAAAAGTGTTTATAATTACAGTTTAAGCAGCTATATTAACTCCAAAAACATGACTACATCGAAAGATCAATTTATATTTGCACAAAATTCTGAAATAAACGAATATAATAATTTAGATACATAGTTCTGTGACTTTGTGTGGTATTTAATACCCTAGTGTTTAGTCCTTTCCTCATGTAAAAAAATCCGAAGCCATAATATATCAATTCCAAAGCGTCGATATTCGTGACAGATTTTCCTCGAAAATTAAGAAAATATGAGCACCAATATACTTAAGTAAGATAAGTGTGCTTTTTTGAATTTTTACGAGCCTAAAATTGTTTTAATTGATGTACGTAGTGGAATTTACATATCATGGCTTAAAATTTTTTTTTATTATGATAAAGTGATCCTGACTGTATCTATTTCGTTTTTAATTAATTTCTATTTTTGCGCTTCATAAATATATTATTTTAATCTTTCAACAGATCCTTTTTTTTGAATAACTATAGGTTTTATCATATTTTTTATAAAAATTATGAAATTTAATAAAAAATATCATCTTAAGCTGGTATTAAAAAAATTATAATCGAATTTACTTTATTTATGTTTTACTTCTATTACTTTTTAGAAAGTTAGCTTTATACTTATATGAACTATTGCTTAACTGATGCGTCTCTCTGTGGAACTCCCCCAGCACTTCTTGTCACCCATAATCACCGTGGATTGGGCCCTTTCTCATAGGCGGCAGTCATTATGTGAGGGAATGAGATTCTGTCTACTGTTCATCGTTAAGAGCTACAAGCTACAGCCACATATCACTTACCTATATCCTTGCTGAGCGGTGTGGGATCTTTTTCATTCTGGAGGCACAGTTCAACCGCTTACACAGCAACCTCTTATTTCTCATGGCTTGTCAATGCTTTATGGTTTATCTTTTACTGTTCACTGGCCCTCCCTTGGGTATTTTTTTTTAGAGTAAATTCGCTTCGGAAATTAGTGGGGTGGGTGAAAGTGGAACCCTACACCCCTCGCACTGGGGTCCGACTTGTAAACCACTCAACCATACCACCCAGCTGGTATTATAATAATTTTTATAATTATTTATAAAGTCTGTCTAGATTTACCGATATATAAAAATTATTTTCTGTGAGTTTTAGCTGAAATTTGTAGTTTGAATAATATAAATTAAAAGGGACAATTGTGTCGATAATTTGATTAAAAATCCTTCATCAAGCAATATATATATACACGCATGACATTCATATTAATCAGAAATTTGCATCTGATTTTTCCGACTCTTATCATCATTCTGATGATTAAAAAATGAAAAACCACATGTGAAAGTTATAATTAAAAAAAAATTTACCTTTTATTTTTATCAAGTTATAATAAAATTATGCAATTAAAGGATCGTATTTTTTATACGATTTTATTAAAAAAAGTAAAATTGACGATTTGTGCTCAATTTGATTGATTTAGAATTATAATTCAATAAAAAAACAAAAAAAACACTTGTATATTAGATTGTATAAATATTATTGTTTTTAAATAAAAATTAAACATTTAGTTTAATTATTGATCTTTAAATTTTCTTCCTTTATTTTAATATTTTAGAATAAGTGGGGATCTTTCTTGACCCATCATATTCGTGATCTATAATTAATTAAGGCGATCATCAAATTTTCTTTAAAATAATTTTTTTTTTGACCATGAATAAATTATTTTGCGAAAATGTTATTTTATATTTTTTTATATGCTGTGAATGGGACAAAAGATATGATGATTCAGAAGCGGGACAAAGTTCTTCAAAAATAAGAGCGAAAAATTTAATATTCAAATGTATACCTAGAAATAGATTAAATGATTTGGAAAAAAAAGAATATATGTCTAAAGTTCGTCCAAATTTTAAGTCTAGCAGTCTGAGTAAAGAGAAGTACTACAAAGACTTAGATAATCGCGAAACATATCAGTCAAGAGATGGAGGTGAGTTGATATCTACACTATGTGCTAGGCGCATCGGGTTCGAATGCGGCAACAACTTGCAAAGACATGTTATTCAACTCTACACTATAACAACGATGAAAGAATACAGACTTTAAGGATATGCTAGAAATCTTATTAACAAAGCTGTAAATCATAGGGTTAAGTTTATAAAACATATGCAAAAGGAAATAGACAACAAGAATCTGAAAGACAAGATCTACATGAATAATAATCCAATCGGCAATAAATTTGTTGATTCTAAAGAAATAACTAAATATACTAAAAATGCGAATTTATACAAAGAGTATTTTAATTCATCGGAAATTTTTATAAACATAACTCTTGATCCAAGAGATGAAATGATGGCCGCAAATTATGCTTTTTGTGTATCCCTAGGATTTGAAATGGGCGCACTTGTTGTAAATATATTTAGAGGCTTTACGTGGCGAAACCAAAATATATGAAATAAGAAATGCCGCCCGGAATATTGAAAAAAACATAAGTAAGGGATACATATTCACAGTATTTTGTAGGTATGAAGTCTTCAAGAATATAAAAATGGACATGAAAACGCGGACTGAAGTGATTGAAGAAGGCAGAAAACTGTATGATAATTTGTGCACTAGATTACGTCAATCAAATAAAAAGATTATTTAATCATAAATATATTCTTGGACATTCAAAAACCAGGGACAAGTTCGACTATAAAATACCGAATCACAAAAATACGATTCACAAAAAAAATATTATGTTTCCTTTAATCGATAAGTTTTTTTATTTAAAAAGGTACAAATAAGAATTGTTCTTAAAAAAAGAGTTTGTTTAACTAGAATATTTCCGATCAGTTTCAGAAAATAAGGGGTATGATTTTTTAACTTAAACCTCAGATAATATTTGAAATCCGAAAAAATACCTGTAACTATCTGCTGTTGTCTTTTTATCAGGGCAAAATTATATAGAAAAACTATACCTTCCTTATCTTCTGAAATAGATGTATAATTATTCTTCTATTAGCTTGACTAAAGAAAAAAATTATTTTAAAAATATATAACTAAATCAACGTTAAACGTCAATGATAAAAATATATTTTATTATAAAAAAGGCACGCTAATTAATTTGTGTCTATTTAAATAGGGAAAATGAGAAATTCCATCTTCAATTTGACGTAACAGTTTTATTTTGTTAATAAAATTTATTATTTACATAATTTTTACACAAGATAACTCTGATTTACTTGAATATTGTAATTAGTATCTCTATGTTTTGAACCAATAGAAAAAATTAAAGATTAAATCGTTGAGGGTGAATAATCATACGTATACTGTGGCAAATTATTACAAAAAATAAATAAAGATATTCTTATTAATATTTAAATTTCTATAAACCTCATGTATACCTAAACCATAAAGGGTGTAAAATTTTTAGATGAATAGACAAACTTCCCGGTCGATTAAATTTAACAAAATTAATATAAAAAAATATATAAAATCAGGTGAAATTTTTGGAATATATTATATAACTTGATGATATATTATAATTAAATACACAAAGGTTTCTCCTTAAATTTTAATTAAATCAAGTTAGCCTTATCAAACTGAATTTAATATTATAAACAGCTTACAGACCTATAAATATTTATTTCTTTAATATTTCTCTTTTTTCAGCTGTACATAAGCTTTTTATCGTATGATCCAACATTTTCCCATGAACTAAAGAATTTGGAGTAGCAAAATTAGCCTTGTGCGGGATACATAAAAGCTCATGGTCATTTAATTATTATCATTATAGTCTTTCCATTTATCAGTATATATGCACTGAACCCACCGTGACAATCGATTAATAACGGTAATTATGTTTTTTAGTTCTATTGGGAAAAAATGATTCGTAGGTTTTCTAGGTGATTCGCTAGTGTATACAATATTCAAGGCTCAGATATCATCCATTGATTCATTTCTCGAAGAGACTTAACCTTAAAATAAATAATTGTTTCATCAGCTTAAAAAATGCCATTAGGCCCACCCTTATTCACTATATTATTGGCTATGATGTTCTGATATTGATTTCTTGACCTTATTTATTAATCTGCCAGTGAATCCTAGATTTATACCAACGTATTCCCGCATGGTTCTTTGTAGGTGGCTTTTTTAATAGAAGAACAGATATTTGAGCAAAGTTCAGGTATTTATTTTATATTTACTCTATCATATATCTAATACAATAAATATTTTTATAACCATCACAACTATATTTTTTTTAAAGCCATTAATTGATTTTGTTGCATCTAAAATCATACAAGTTTTATTCCTACAATATTTTCTTATTTTTAAATAAGCTACCCGACTAATTTTCGCGTTTCTTTCGGAATCACTGGAATCATTTGACATTTTCAGGATTATTTTATTCATCGGCGAATAAAATAAATATATGTTCCTATAAAGATTGTGCTAAACTAATATATTATATTCCGTCCTTTTGAATGTATTATTAATTAAATAAAACATTTCGAATATTTAAACTAACATTAAAATTTCAGAGTAACACCGGAGTCAAAGAAGATACATATAAACTATTATAAAAAATGTGAGGAAATCTAGAATTTTAAATAATTATATTACTTTTTTTCATTCAATTAGAGCTTTTTGTGCTTAAACGAATCTAATCGGTACTTTTTAGCTTATACTTTAAAAAAACAGATATATATAATCGTTCTATATAATACATAAATGATTGAATTCTATATAAATCCTAAATAAATACCCTTGCGAAAAAATGACAAAAACTACACAGGAATTGATCAAAATAAACTAAATATGGGTAAAAGAATGCAAATATGCTGCATAGATTACAGTCAAACTGACACGTAATTCTAATAATACGAGAGAAAATATTTTATTATAAATAATTATTATTTTACTGTGAAATGTTAGTTTAGGGAAGAATTTAGTAAAATTATCCATCCAAAAAGCCTTCTTTATGATAAAAACTGCGTTAAACGAGCAATAAAAGGATATTTATATTACGAAAAATCTTTTAAAGAGCAAAAATTCTATGATTTCTTCACGAAAGGTGTTTTTTGTTAATCTCAATCAAAATTTTTTTATAGATTTACAGCCTAAGAAAATATACAGCAAGATATATATTTCATGCATAATAAACGTGCACCTAATTTTACTATATAATAAAATTTTGGTTTAAATTATAATAGTAAAGTTTTTTTGTTTATATGGAACAAACAGTCGTTTTTTAAATTTTCTATATATTAAACAGATTTAGATTAAAAAACGTGTAGAAAGCAAAATGCTTTGAATATACTAAAATACACATATAAAGTCCAATATTTTTTGCTGGATATTGTAGTTGTGCTCGTAACATAATTAAATAATCAAATTTGATTTTTAAACTAATAATAAATCAAACTGAAACCTTTATAATTCAACAAGTTCAACATTTAATTAAACAAAAGATTCAGGGGAATAAATTAATTACGTCGATTATTGAAAAAAAAACTCTTAAGAACCTTATCCTCTTCCAGTTGTTGTAGTTCTCTTTTTTGATAGTGTGATTAAATTCTTGTTAAAAAATCTGAATATCGTGTTTATATCTTCCAGATCATATATAAAAACGTGTTTATGGCATACAGTGACGTTATTATAATTGAAGCTATTCAAGTTATGATTAGCCCTATTTTAATCAGCATATACTTATCTTCCGAAAACACAGTGGCATAATATTGGAATTAAAAATGAAGCTATTTTGATTGTAATATGCAAGTGTTAAACCCCATTAATATGCCTAAATGCTTCTAAAATACACAAAGAATCGGTTATAGTTGTAGGTGAAAGATTCAATTATATTTATAGGTGAACGGTTCGATTCGATGCGTTTTGAATTTGAAGTTGTGAATTTTTTCATTGAATTGAACCATCGATTCTGGTTCTCTCAATTGATTGTTAAATATTTCGTTTTTGAAAGTTTTGCATTAAGTCGATTAGTTGCTTTTAATATTGTATTTTATCTGATTATAATAGATGAATAAATCATACAAATAGGGCGTTGATACGAAAGATTTATATATACTGTTAAATTATGCATAAAAATTATACTGGTGACTTCAATAAATGAATCCATCATGATAGTAATTCAGTTTCTTAATTTGTTGAAAATTCTCATAGAAAACCGCCAAGTTGAATTTTCTACAGATCTTGTATATTTATTTTCGCTCATTTGATTTCCACAATCATTACATTGAATCTGTTTTTAAATGAAAAGTTAATTTATCAAAAGTAGTATAATATCATAATCTGTTTGCTTTTTTAAATAGTCGTTTGATCTTTCCGCAATTTTTAGTCTATAGTGTATGAAATATGTTAAATTTTGTACAATTTTTCAATATTGCCTATATTTTTTTGGGGGGGGGGAAAAGCTAGTATTATGCCCTTGAGGTAAAAGAATATCGGAACTGATTCGAAAATTATAGCTTTTAAATGATGTTATAATTACAAAAAAACTTTACTAATCTTATAAATATTTTCGACGGATTAAATCATCTTTTTTTACATGCACATATATAAAAAATAAATTTCTTTATAATTTATTATATCGAAAGTAGTCTATCTATCGCGATATATGTAATATAATAAACTAGGATGTTTATGGGCTTCAAAAAAAAAATACAAAAAAACCTTTAATATTTTTCTTGATAAGAATTTATATTCACTTGTGTTTTTTCTACACTGAAAGAAAATCTACTTCTAAAAAATACTTCGTAAAAGAAAAAATAATATGAAATGTAGACAAAAAATGTTTTATATCATCAAAATTCTTCTTTGAAGGTTATAGTCTATTTTTTTGGTTTTTTTTGTATATAATTATGAAAGACTATATTTTTTTATTTATTTACCCGTATTTATCTTTTTTTAAAGGATTTCGAATATGAATATATGAACTTTTGCTTATATGATGCACTCTCGCATGTAATCCTTTATATTTTCAGTCACCATTTCGATCACTGAGATAGTCCTTTTTTATCTAGAGGTAGTTTTTATGCGACAGGTATGTGATTCTGTCTACTTTAAGTTGCTGGTTATATATGCCATTACCACCACTTATCCATTACTTGTATCTTTTCTAAGTGAAAGAAGCTACATTTCAATTTTCTTGAAACTTTTTGGCATCTTGACAGCAGCTTTCCATTAATTCTCTGCTTTTTCGTATTTTTGTGTTCTACAGCCTAGTTTCAAACGATCACTTTCTATGATGTTTCTCATTTAGAGTAAATTAAAATGAATATGAGGGTGCGTTCAGATTTGAACTGAATTCATTGGAAAGGCACCTTCTAAACCAACTGCAACACAACATCCCATGATTAACTTAAAAACTTTAATAGATAATTATAAAAAAATTTTAAAGAAAATTGTATTTTATCGACTTTCATTCTATTATATTTGGAAAGAGATTTAATTTCGCAATAAACCGTTATAAAATATTAGCTGATAATGACAGAATGTATAAAAGAATCATGAAATGGTCCTAAAATGTAATTTGGAAACAAAAAAAATATTTTTGTTAATAAAATATTTCTTTGGGTGATATATTTTAATATAATAAAAAATTAAAATTTGAATTTATCTATAAATTATCTTTAGACAGTAAATTCTAAATAATAAAGCCTAGTGCGTTATTAGTACCTAAAATTTTTTGATGCTTGTAATTTTAAATTGAAACCGCAGAAATTTTTGAGTTTGACATAAATTTAAGCGAAATAAAATAAAGTTATGGGTAATTGTAGAGTGGTGGTAGTATAATTAACCAGCAAAGAGAATTAGAAAATATCGTATACCCTTCATTCACTGCCACCTAGTAAAATAAGTTCTACATTCACAAGCATAAAACTGATTACGGGAAATTTATATGACCTCGCGCGGGGGTACATTAGAGAGTTAAAAGTTCCTAATAGTATTAAGAGAACTCGCTGAAAAGAAGATGCATACAAGAAAATAAATAAAAATATGCGTAAGTTGGCCTCAATGCAAAAATTTTATGCTAGGTGTATATTTCTATTTTTTTTGTGTAAAGAATATGTTAGTTTTTAGTTATAATGAACGCCAATTTTCTTAACTAATACAAATTAATGTCTACTTGTGAATCTAATATAAGTAAACGCGGTCTAATTGACTATTTGCCATTTTTTTTGGTCTGCTAAATTCAATATTACTTCATTAAAACTGTATATAGTGTAGAAACTGTTATTGACAATATATGCTGCAAAACATGCAGTAATAAAAGATATTCGTGGTTTTTATAACCATAAAAATGTAATTAGAGAAAAAAAACATAAAAAAGTTAGATTTTCAGTTATTAAAGCACATTTTAAATAAATAAAATAAATTTTGGCAGATATTCACATTCATTTCTCAACAAATAAAATACTAACCACCTGGGAAAGAAAAAAGCTGTGAAAATAACTACCATGATTATTGTTAAAAGGATATATGTTGTTTTTCTAATATAAAATCATAAATTTCATCCAGTTTACATTTTGTTACATACAATTCGCCATGTGAGATCATAATTTTGCCCATTGCGAACACTTACAATTATTGTATATATCGATTTCTTATATTTTTCCAAAATTAAAAAAAAGTGAGTTACGTTTCAATGATCATATATTGTACTTCGTTCATAATTTTATACATTATAATGATTCTATATTCTTAAAAAAAGCTGATTTGGATAGATCTATTCTCTCTTAAATGTTTTAATATAGTTTAATATAAAAAAAAATGAATTTGGCACCATTAACATATATTATCAAAAAAAGACCATATGAAACTATTATATCATCTTTTACATCTATTTATGGTTAAAACACCTAAATTTCACATAAAAAAGGTTTCTCTGATTAAAAAAAACCAAGAGTAAACTTTTATACTTAATTATTCATGATAATAAATATAAAAAACCCCAAAAGAGACAAATTCAATATATTAGTAATCACAATCAAAGAAATTTCGATTCTGCATAAATTCTTCAAGAGAAATTAATGAATCATGCACAAATTATGATTATTAAGGAAATTATGTAATTATTAGCATTTTTCAAGACATTTTTAAACCGTTTAAATCATATTTTATTGATATATGTCTTTAGGAATTCTCGCGCAGACTTTTAACTAAATTTTTTGAATATATCTGCCTTAATCATATCCGCTAAAATAAATAACAATATATAATTATATTTATTTCGGACTCGAATACAGAAAAAACAAACATAATTTACAATATAAGCAAAATATTGGGTTTTATACTTTATAGGCATAAATTTGTATCTTTATATGATTATTTTTTAACTGAGATATGTGCATCATGCTGTTTATAATTAAAATATAAATGTTTGACAATCAGAGGATTATTTTTATTTAACTTGGCTATGTTCAGTTCCTTTCAAAGTCAATGTTGTTTTTTGGTTTTCTTTACATAAAGCACCTGATTTAAAGCATATTCATAATATATATTTTTTGCACATAAATTGTATAACGTCGCTCTGTATATCCTTTCAAAACTAAGTATAAAAGAGAAGAACGTTAATTTTAGTATATTACTGTCTCAAAATCTTGTTAAATTAATACGGTATAATAATAGCGTATAAATAAAGTAAGAATAATACATTTGAAGGGTTATGTTTAATTGCCTTACGTTTTTCTGCAGAGTGTAATGGCCTATAAAAAAACCAAATTTTTCTGCAATCCTTAGTATTGGAACAATAAAATTGATCAAAGGATAATATTATGACATTGTAAGTGCATGTTTAATTTTTCTGATCAATTACCAGCGCTTTATATTAAAATTTGCTGATTTATTATAATGCCTAAGGTGCATATATGAATATAGTTTCTGTATAATAATATATAAGCATTGGGAAACATCACGCATGTCATAGTATAAACTCTTGTTCATAATTTTTTTAAATCTTGGATTAAGGGTAATTGTCAATATCATAAACTCAAATTTCGTATATTCAGATATCCCTATAAATTTTTATTATCTATGCTCTGTTTTTTGAAAATGATTTATGTCTAACATGTTGTATCTACATGGGTTGATTTCTTAGTTGAATAAATTGCCTGTGACTATTTTTAATGCATACGAGTTTTTATTATAGGCTCTTAATTATTTGACACTTTTTATCTTTTTATAAAACAAATTTTGTTATCTCCCGAACAAAAAAAGACCAAATAAATACGTTCATTTTTACTTTAAGCATATAAATTGTCATCAACATTTATATGAATATATTGTTTTTATTGATGAAAGCTTAAGCATCGAGATAAATTTGGGAATTATACACAGAGATACAACCTTTTATAATCTTTATAAGCCCTAAACGGAAATCTTATTTCATATCTATAGTATGACCACATTTTCTCTATGTATAATTAAGTTTCACTTAATAACACTAATTTCTCAATCATGTGCGGACTAAGATATTCTTACGTTACTAAAGGGGGATTAAATCTTTAGATTTCTCATTTTTTTATGAATTTCCTGTGTAATAAAAATTTTGGTTCTGCAAATACAGCTATTAATTTCAAACAAACAAAATAATGAATAAAAGATTATATTTTTATTTTTAATCCTATATGAAACCTAGAAAATATTTTGTTTTATTCATTAATTTATTTGTTAGAAATTTTTATAATCAAAACCTATATTCAAGTCATTTTTGATCAATATGAAAAATCAAGTTATTTATATAATTTTTTTGTTTAAATTTTTTGAATTATTTTAGCTATTATTCCATTCCAGAAATTAGAAACATAAAGTCAAGTTTTTAAAATTTTTATGAATAATTTATGCCAAGAATTTCTGTTTTATATTAATTATATCTAAAATTAAGGTAAAGATAAATGGCCATAATAAATAAATTATTGTTTAAATTACGGTCATATTAAATTTATTTTTTATTTATAGGCTAGATTTATCGTTGTAATTTTAGTTTTTGTTTCCAGGTACAACTTGCTCGATTCTCTGTACACACAGCGTATTTATACTTTCGGCTATCTCTCCTCTCCAAAGTCTTCTTCAATATCCCTCCTTCTTTCTAGATTCATATTAAATACAATTTATTTATCGATCAGACTTGAATTCACTATAATTTTTTTAATCTTGTTTATAATTTGGGAAATATTGGATTGTTTAACAAGGTGATTTATTTCATGATCCTTTATCTTTTTATTTTTTAAATGTGTCTGAAAAAAATTTATTCGTTTTATTGTATAAATCTTTTTTATTTGGAGGTATATCCTTTATTCAAAATAAAAAAATAAAATGTTATTTATTTTTGTAAAGGTTTGAATAAAATTCGAAATCTGATGGATTTTTTGTATTTGAAGAGATTTTAATTTTCCGATTTCAATTGTATGTAAATGATTTATTAAGTTTATATTATATTGGCCCGCATTTTTAAAGTTTATCATTTTATTTTACCTCAAAATATCTTTATTGGAAAAAGACATTACATTGTTCTTTTAAATATTTTCCGTAAAATATTCCAATATATAGCCTCTAAATACTTTAAAACTGATCCCTATTCTTAATTAATTAGAAATGCTGAATTGTAGTCAACGAAAACATTCCTTTTTATTCGAATATTTTATTAAAATACATAGTTAATCCCTAATTTTTTTTCAACTTATATTTATACTTATTCAAGTCGAGAAAAAGATAAAATAAGTTTATAGATTTGATATTTCCAAGGAAAATCAATCGTGTTATGCTTAAAGAGAAATCATAAAATTCAATTCCAAAGATAACCCACCAATATATAAAAAGATGACTTTTATTTAAGTCCAAATATTAATTTTATGATAGAGCCTGTTAAAATGCATAAATTTAGGAATTTGCATATTATTGAGAATTTTAATTTCTTTTTAAAAAAGAGACTGTGCATTTAATTCTAAAAATGGATGCCTATTTAAATCAGCACAATTTTTTTTTAATTATGGATAATTAATATATAAGATGAATTAAAATTCCCTTTAATTGAATAGAAGATCAATGAATCCTTTGATCACACGAAAACAAATAATAGATGCAATCGAAAGAGAGGATTTTAAGCAAGCGTATTCGATAACAAATGAATATATTGCAAAGAATCCCAACTCTGTATCGTTTTTGTCTCTTAAAGGATATATTGAGATGAAATTGGGATTGAGTGATCTTGCAAAAGCTACTTTATTAAAAGTAATTGAATATAATCCTAAAGCACTCGAGCCACAAACATATTTAGCAGAGATATATATTAATGATGGTAAATATATCGATGCTTTTGAAGCTTTAAATAAATGTATTAAAGGTGGTGCTAATAATGATTATGTCGTGAAAAAACTTTTAACCATAGATTTATTGTTTAGAAGGCACGACTTATTTATAAAGCATTCAAGGAATAGTAAATATGCTTGTATAGGTCAACTTTTTAGTGATCAATCAAAAATGCATCAAAAAAATAATGATATAAAGGAATATTACAATCAATCTATTATTAATTCGAAAAACATATTACAGATTCAAGAAATTAACTTTACATCCGATTTCCAAGATAAAAAACCCAACTTTAACCCACTGAACAAATACGATTTTTTCGCATATTTATTGCATCTTATAGATAAAAATGAAATAAAGCTTTTTTTCTCGGAGCTTCAAAGTTATTTAGATAAACCCGATTTGAAATCAACAATTGATCATATTATACTCTATGAATGGATTGAACTCCTTTTATTAGTACTAAGACATCTTGATAAAATGAGATACTGCGGTCTTGCTTTACAAATGGTTAACACCATATGTTACATATTTAATCAACATAGATGTGCAGAATTCAACTGTTTAAATTATTTGCTCGAAAATTCACGCTACTTTGAATTAATAGATATTTTAACAACAGGCTTCGCTTCGCATCCTGTTTATGTTGAAACTAATATTATATATAAAAATATATGCCGAAGACATATTAATATCAGCTTGAAGGATACTGGCTGTGGCTGTAATGTTGTTCCTAAAGATTATCTAGAATTTATTTTTTTCTATGATGAAAAAACTTTCTTGAATATCTTTTCTGAAGAAATCCGAACTTCATAAAATTTTATGTTATGTCACATGCCACATAAATTCAAACTTCTAATCCTCCTTTAATAAATAAATGTGGCCATTCTTTGCTTTGGTTTTATAAAGAAAGTAAAACTTCTTAATCTTCTAATAATTAAATACACCGTTTTGCCTATGCTTTTTTCAAAAATTCATAAAATTCTTTATCTTTATTTTTCTAATACTAAAATAACACATTGGTTTGATTTAATAGTTAGTATTTTTAACTTTCTTCTTCTATTTAAATTCTAAATACAATAATATAAACATGACCCTGAAATAAAAATTTATAAATGGATTGGTTTAATCGTATTACTATTTTTTGCACCTTTTTTTACCAAGCAGGACTTTAGATTACGGCAATAAACTACTTTAGTTAATGCTTGTTTCGGTACATTCTATACAAATCTTCCTCTATGCATCCTACCCTTTCAAGATCTATTAATTTTTGCGCATTTCACATTAAAAACTTTCTCTATACATCTTAAGACTTATTAATTCAAGCGCATTCCATATTAAAAACTTTCTCGATACATCCTCAAGACTTATTAATTCAAGTTTTTTCCCAAACCTATACGTCTCTTTAAATAATATTTACATTAAAACCTTTCTAAAAAATCGTCTCCTTTCAAGACTTATTGATTAAAGTGTATTCCCCAAACCTATTAAACCACTTTAAATATCATTCAGATTAAAACCTTTCTAAAAAATCTTCTCCTTTCAAGACTTATTGATTCAAGTGTTTTCACAAACCTATACGTCTCTTTAAATATTATTTACATTAAAACCTTTCTCAATATATCTTCTCCTTTCAAGACTTATTTATTCAATTGTATTCCCCAAACCTATTAAACCAATTTAAATATCATTCATATTAAAACCTTTCTAAAAAATTTTCTCCTTTCAAGACTTATTGATTCAAGTGTATTCCCCAAACCTATACATCTTTAAAAAATATTTACATTAAAACCTTTCTCAATGGATCTTCTCCTTTCAAGACTTATTTATTCAATTGTATTCCCCAAACCTATTAAACCACTTTAAATATCATTCAGATTAAAACCTTTCTAAAAAATCTTCTCCTTTCAAGACTTATTTATTCAATTGTATTCCCCAAACCTATTAAACCACTTTAAATATCATCCACATTAAAATCCTCTCTTTAAAGGCTTTTTAATGATTAACATCATCTTCAAATCTATTATTTACAATTTAAAAAATCTCTTTTGGCATTATTGACCCTTAATATGCGACTTATATTATTTTGAGACCCCACTGTTCAATTTTATGGTGTATGGTATAATACTGTAAATTATTTATTGATATTTACTGCATCTTTCAAGCCGAAAAATATTACACAATAAATATTTTATCTTTAATTGTTATTTCGTCCTTCTTTGCATTTCCTATTAGATTTCAAACGCAATATACTGTGAATATTCACTACCTTTTGATGTCTTTATACTGAAAAAACCGAAATTCATATAAACGCCATGCAAGGCACCGCAGTCAAATTAAACTGTTTTTATTTAAAAATAGGGGCGGATGGAATATATCTGCCGTTTTTGGGCCACAACCTTTTTTTTTCATTTACCCTTATTTTCGATTAAACATAAAAGACCAACAAGTGAATAAATAAATGTAAATACTGTGGTTATGAGGTGAAAATGTGAGGTAGTGATGAGAATAGGGAGTTTATTTTTAAAGTGCCAGCAAAAAGAAAAAATATTTTGAAGGGAATGTCTTTTATAATGCATGACTTTTAATATATACCATCTTTTTAATACTAGAAATTCGGATGCAAATAGCTTCAACAAAAGTCATAGAATACGAACTTGAAATTAATGATAAAAAATATGGTAAATATTTATAGAATCGCAAAATATAGTAGTTTTAAAATATCTTGAAATATTAGATCGTATAGACGATCGAAAATGTGTTGTTGAAATAGATGAGTCCAATTTTTATAAACATAAGCGCTATAAAAGGCATTCAATTCAGGGTGTTTGGTTTCTTGATATGGTGGAGAAGAATGAAACCAATAAGTACTAATCTGAACAAAATACTGTGGAACATTTAATAGAAATCTAGGATCACAGATGACTTTTCATACGAATTCAATTATAGAATGTTGAACAGGCATAAAAATGCTCTTTATAATCTGAAGAAAGCCAAAAAAGAAGTAAAATTATTTTTAGTAGATAAATATTCTTGAAAAATACAAAAAAACATATTTTGGTATTATTAAACAAATATATTTATTAATTTTTATTGTTTCTTCTTTTTAGAAAAAATAATAGCATTTAACGCTCGGGGGTCCAAAATATGCTTTATTCTTAAAAATTAATTTTTAGAAACCAAAAATAGATGTTTTGTAATTGATAAGTTGCACAAGAGATTCCCTTTTCACCCTTTTCTGTAGTTTTTCACCATTTCCTAGCATATTACTTTTTGGTTTGCATACTGCGTAAAATTTCATGTGTGATATAGAATATCACAAAATACATCAATAATTGTCCAGAATAATAAATCTGATATACGAGCACATTCAAATCAGGATGCTAAAGAGAAGTAATATTCAACTTACATCTAATTGAGGTGGTTATTGAAGAAAAGATAATCAAAGTAAAAGGAATATGTGCTCGCGAAAAAAAATATTATTTAAGTATAAAAATAAGTCACAAATTACATATGAAATTATATTCAGTAAGCATAAACTTCAATTTTAGGCATTTAAAAATTTGTTACCCCACATACACTTCTTAAAACATATAATAATGCCTTAAATATTATCAGATAACTATATTCGCAGATCGATTATTTTTTTACGTGTTTTCTTATAATTTGAGTTTTGTATAAATCATCTGTTGATGTCAGTATAAACGTGCTCAAGTAAAGAAATTTTTACAATATGTCTATATTTTTATGTGTCGTTACAGTTGGATGTTTTTTAGAACCAAAAAGAATGAATATTTAGTAAAATAATGAAAAAATGTATTTTTTAATTGATCATCTGTGTATAAACGTAGCCTGTACAATATGATTTATCTTTCTGGTATCATAAAGTAATAAGCCATGTATTTTATATAAATGTTGCCACAGTCTCTTGAACAATATATTTTATTTGATTTAAATCGGTATTGCTTTTTTCTATCATACCATAATATTATTTAAGAAAATAAAATCGGATTTTTATAAATTCGATACATGATATAGAGTCGTCAAGAAAGATTTATAAAATACTTTTATTATGTACAAATATAACGGCAGTTGTTAAGTTCGAAAATAGTAGCTTTTTTATATTTATGCACTTACTATTATATTAATTCTATAAAAAAATTATTATATTTACCGGATTTTGATAAAATAACTTAATTTCAGAAATGAATATTAAATAACACAACAAATACATGATTTATATATTTTTTCCTTTAAAAAAATTGCATTAGGCACATTGATATTTTTTTATTGGTCAAAATATCTATGCATTTATTTTCTTACCGCGTTCTATTTTTTAAACGTAAAAATTTAGAGAAAATATTATATTATTGATTATTAGCTAGATGAGATTTAGGGAAAAGACTGTATCGTGATTTATGAATTATTTTATTAAATCACAAATTATTGGTGTTTTTTCATTTGTTTTTGGATTCTAATATCATGCCGCATTGATTTCATAAAGGAAACTATGCAAATTATTTTGGTTGTCCCATTTAATATGCTTAACACAAGTTTTAAGCTTTCAGGTATATAAAATTGATTTTTTGTAAGTTTTTTTATAATTTAAAAAATTCCATGGTGATTCACTTGATAAAGCCTATCACAGAATCAACCTTTCCATCTTCGTGTGTGAAAAAAAAGAGCAAGTTCTGCGATTAAAAGTATATTTTAGATAAAATGACTTTTAAGCATTGAATATATTGAAAATGTCATCTAAATATGCATTTAAGTTTTCAATTGTTTTAGTCTTTCTTTGATCATTTTAAAACCATTATTTAAAAACATTAAAAGTTTTATATATAGTTAGGAAATTAAATACAATTGCTATCTATTTATACTGTTTTTTGATATCGAAATCTTATTAAATAATAATAATACACTATGATGTGTTTTTGGGTAGCTGGAAAAATAATTAAAAACAAATAATCAAATAAATTATGAATATATTTTTATTGGTCATTTCAAAACAATAAACAGCAGAATATAAAAAGGAGATATTTTATAAAATACATCATGTCAAGAAATTCGCCTCCAACTGGTGTATCAGATAACGTTTCATGGACAATGCAAAAGGGATCCTTTATCGCACACATAACAATTACAGTTTTAGTAAACTTAACATACAGAACATTCTTCAACAATAATCTATCGTGGCAGCTTACTGTTCTTACATACAACTGCTCGACTTTTTTCTTTTTTCATTGGATTGTTGGCGATCCGTTCGATCATAGTTATTCGGATTGCACATTCTGGGAACAAATGACAGAACAACTCCCAAGAACATCATCTATTGTCTTTTTATATGTTTTTCCGGTGGCTTTGTTTATCATATGTAATCATTTGGTCGTTTGGGGAAGATTATTCTTTCCTTGTGTCTTTAGCTTGTGTTTGGTTGTTGTTCCAAAACTTGGATTTATGCATAAAAAAAGATTGTTCGGTCTGCGGGATAAAAAATAAAGCATATTTTTATTTTAATCTCTCTAAGAAAAATAAAAAAAATCGTATAATTGAATAGTTTATATTTTAATATTTTTTTGCACATATTTTGTGGAACAAATTTATTGTTTCTCACATAAGAGCACATTTTTAATAACACACCCGTCAAAAAATTATAAGATGTGAAATAACTAATTTACAACAAATTGATCCGATAGAAATTTTTTTGAAGCTTATATTTTCGCAATTGGTAATAATTTATACCTATGTTGAATTTAGAAAAGCCATAAGGAAATCATTTTTTTATGAAATATAATTGTTAAATCTATTGTGGGTGTATTGCATCTTTTGGGGTTTATTTTGGGTTTAAGTGTCTATTAGATACCTTATCGATGACATAAAATTGTTTTGGGCTGTGTTTTAGGTCTGCCTGTCTAAAAAAGCAAAGCCCTAATATATTAAAAATACATGAAAAAAATATTGTGAAGCCAATGTAAACAATAGGTAAGTTGAAAAATATTACTTGATACTATCGGATATATTTTAAAACTAATTAAAGGAATACTCATAGTATATTATGCAGATACATTAAATTCTGAAGTTACAAAAAAAAATCGGTATTATTTTTGTAGTATAGAATCGATTCAGTATACATACCAATTATTAATAACTAAGAAAGTGTTTATAACTCTGTAGAATCTTTGAATTATAAATTAAAATATTCAGTAAATCATAATAAAATAGTAAAAGATAAATTACCATGTAATATGGGACTAGTAATCTATAAAATATATTATTTAATTTTACTTGCGGCTTAAAAAGTGATAAAACGAGTGTATTTTTAAAAGCCTTTATTGGAACAATAAATTATATTTTATGGTTTTTCGAAAACAAAAAAAAATATATTCTAATATATCACTATAACCAGAAAAAATATTTAAAATTGTAAAGTCATGTGTTTTTTCCTATGATATAATATATGTAAGAAATGGATGATTTTTTCTAATTTTTACGTTATACAGCATCATCTCAAATATAATTGATAATATTAACTTGATAAGACACCAAGAAAAAAATATTTTTATTTCTAATGGAATATGAATATTTCGTGTACAATGTATCTTATAAGCAAATAAGAATTTTCTGAGTTTAGTTTCAAGTCTCTAAATTTTTTGAATTTTAAGACAATTCAATTTTTAAAATCTTCACTACTCAAGCATTTAATTTGTTTATGAATATTTTTTATTACTTTAAACATACATTTTAAAATTTTGGATTTAATTATTTTTAATTTTTTCGCTTAATCGCAGAACAATTAGGCTTGATTAAAATATTTTATCTTGTGTTATTGTGTAAAAAAATCAATAACAGCACATTTTTTTTTTCACAATATAAACTCAAATTAACTTATATGTCGCTCAAAATGCCAGTATTTGGATCTAAATAGTATATTCGTTGTCTATCAGAATCTCAATATATTCGGGTATCTGTAATTATTACTATAAAAGCGCATTATTCATCTATATCCTGAGTTTTTTTTATAAAATATGCAAATTAAAACACCTTAACAGCCATTTTAAAGTATTGATAGTACCAAATGCACCAATTCTTTATAATTTTTTATGCAAAATTTAACAGAAGCGTTTAGAAAAAAATGTGAAAATAAAAGGATACTCTAAAATAAATTCAAAGTTATTTAAAACCAGAAAAATGCAATAACTTTCAAGTTAATGATATGCTATTAAAAAGCATAATAGAAAATCAAATCTTATATTTATTATTACAAAAAAATGAATGAAATGGATTTAGCTATTCATAAAAAAATCTTGTTTTTCATGTTTTTAAGAACCTAAAAATCGGATTGAGAGGTTATAACTCCATTATTTAAAAGTTGAATATAAATGTACGTATAATTCATTATCTTATTATATGCAGTTCATAACCGAAGCTTATTAAATTTGTTTTTAATTGTAAAAGTAATGTAATAAAAAAAGAATTTATAATTGTGTCAAATCGTTCAAGAGACAACAATATACAAGGCGTGTATTACCAACATGATAAAGAACAGCAATTAATAAACCGTTTAATGTCGCGATTTCGAATTTCATACTTTCTATAATTGATACCCACGATCATTATGGTGTGTTGTTCTAGGCTCGAAATATTGTGCCTATCGAAAATAAAGCTAATAAAAATAAATTAAACAAACAATTGTCTTAATTTTTATTTAGTAATGAAAATGGAATATTTGAAGGTGTATAATACCATATATCATTGTAGGGTTTGGCACTGATCTGATAAAAACATAGCATCTCTGCCGATGAATTTACGCAAATAGCATTATAAAATGCCCATATTATAATGGTATAGATTTTAAGAATTTATCGATTTTTCATTAATATTTACTTAGCATGTATGCTGCGCCTCATAAATAATAAAATAGCAGACCTATGAATGTTTAGGGTAGAAAATTATTTTTTTATAAAAATAAGTTTGCAAAAAATATGTAAATTTGAATATATAAACGAGAAATTTGTCGATTTCGATTTTTAAAACCAAATATAAATCATTCAAATATAGCTTTAAACTGGAATAATGCATAGAACTTGGGCTTATATTTACAATTATTTAATGATGCATAAAATAACGGAATCAATAGGATCACATTATTTCGACTTTCTTTATTCTTAGAAAAACCAATATCGCTTAAAAAGAAAATTTTCGATAACCCAGAAGTTTCAACCTCTGATTATTCAAGATAACGAATTAGTTTATGGGTTTTTATATTGTTCTGATTGTTCGTGAGACAATATATTGAGAAATACCCACATAGAAGTTAGATAAATATTTTTAAATATGATTTTGTTGATTTTATGACCGTAAAAAGGCGAATATTCAGATGTTATTAGCGGATGAAACAGTTATTTGTAAATACACAAAAAACATATTTTATTGTAAATGAATTTTTTTTGCTATATAGACTGGCTAAAATTCGAAATTTCATATCTTTTCATACTTGGTCAAAAATACACAAAATTTACACCATGAAAAAGGTATTTGATAAGCAAAAAAATATCGAATAAATAAAAGGACTGGTATTTATACACACATATAAGTACATAATTAAAACGGGGAAGATTTTATTGGATTTAAATAATGTGCATTTATGGATTTGTAGGTAAATCTCCAAATAATTTCAAGAACATTAAAAACATATGATCATTTATTAGGAGAAAGTAAAAATGACGATATAAAATTTAGAATGCAAGCTTTATCGATAAATTAATGATTGAAAAGAAATGTAAAATAGTGATCTATATATCCTTGAGATATAGGTTCAACAATTTACCATGTGTTTAAAAATTTAGAAAAATAAAATTATATAACTTACAACTATTTTTTAATTTTAAAAAATCATTTACACCCCTGCCCTTGTGGGATTTTTGCCTATATAGGAATAAGTACCCAATAAAACATAAACTTACGAATATAGGATCTGCAAAGTACTTATTGGAAGAAAAAAACATTGATCTGCAAATTATTGAAATTATTTTTCGCATATATAAAACAAAATAAATAAAATATATATCTTACCCAGTAATCTTTCAGGAGTGCAATAATTTAAAGGATATCTTATATACTTAGTAGCATGAATCAACAAAAATTTTGAAAAACATATTTAATTATAAAAATTCAAGAGACCAGACAAGAACGACACAAAAAATATCTTATTTTATGCAAATATGACCCTTTTGATTTATTATTTATATTATTTTATAAAATACAAAAATCTTTTAATCATTTCTTATGAATTTTGTTTCTGATAATTGATACCCAGGATTTTTTTCTGATCTTTGTTTTGACTAATCTCTCTTCCATTTTTTCATTTCTTCCATTTTTAATTGTTTTGTGGATATGTGATTCAGCGGATACATCGTCTTTTAAAAAACTTCCACTTTTACGAGCATTACTTTCCTTTAATTTTTTCACATTCGAGATTAGTGGAATATTAGGTTTCCCAGAATACTTATCTTTATTCTCGGTATTATTAAATTTTTTACATAAATCTGCATGTTTTTGCTTGCTTTCTTCATTTGGAGGATTGTTTTCGCTGTGCAAAATTGCGATAAAATTTTTTATTGCAATCTTTTGCGCGGGCAGTGATGTTTCTTTGTCTTTGTGTAGATACGATGAAGAAATGGGAACTGATTGGGTATTTCTGTTTTTTAAGATACGAAAATCTGCCTCTTGACACCCGAGAGTGTCTTTTTCATCACCATTTTCGCAATTATTGTGTTCTTCCATTGAACATATATAAAAACCAAAGTGTATCATATGTAATTCAAGATAAAATTTTGAAAAGAATATTGACATCACTTATACTGTATGCGTGTTTAGGTGTCATTTTATTACTATTTTTTATGTATTTGATCAAATTGATAAAGAAAATTTGATTTATAATCTTAAAAATGCGCATGAACTATAAAATCGAAGAAAACACTTAAATTATAGGTTCTGGAAGTAAAAAAAGCTTCTAGAAAGACTGAAAAATAATTTCTCTCAAAGTGCATATGTATACTTTTTTCATAGAGAAATAAAGTTGTTGTTTGGACAAATTTAAAATACTGAAATCAAATTATCTCATAAAAGAAAATATGATAATTATAAAAATGATCCCAAATAAAATGATGTATTTAAATTCAAAAAGTGGAAAAGAATAAATCTAATGACGTCACAAATATTTACTATGCGTAGATAATTTTTTTGTATATAAATCTCGAGCAAAATTCGACGTCAAAATATCAGTACATTTTTTATATAAGAATAATATCATTATGATTTTCTCTTGGAAACTAAGCTATGGTATTTATCATCAGGAAAATTCTCTTTTATTTTATATAGTTTATTTTTGGCATTTTTCATTGAAGCTTGGATATTTAAAATTTATATGATTTTCATCAATAAATTTTGCGTGATTTGATTTCTTCTTCTAAAGATCTTTTTTTATCACGAATGTGAAAATAAAATTTAAATCATAATAAAACCAATATTTTGGTGTAATCATATTTAATAATAAGAATCTATTGATGAATAAAATCTTGTAGTAAGTTTTATATTTATAATTAATCGAAGATGGCATGGTTATATAAATTTCAGACTTTTTTTACAAAATAACTAAAAGTATAATCCCCAGAAAATACACATACTGTGTACAAATATTCTTTCTAAGATATTTGAAAACGATTAAATATGGCTTGGATGCAGTGAAACACTAATTTAATAAATATATTTATTTATGAAAACAAATTGGAAATAAAAATAAAAAAATGAACCAACTTAAGTATTAAAAGCCGATAATATGTTTAATTAAATGTATAAGTAATATAATATTACCCAAAAAATGTATTCATGTCCTATATTACAATTTACAGGGATTCTGGGCGACATAGAATAATTTTAATTTTAAATGAAGCTGTTTCTTGCAGTAAATATTCTAATACGTAAGAAAAATTTGTCTAAAATATACTGCTTTAATCTAAATTCATGGTTTATAGTGGCTGATTATATATATAAAAAAGGATTAAATAAAATAAATTCTTTGTATATAACTATATAATATTTTTTCAAAAACTGAAGACAAATTTTTGTTGCAAATATTTATACTTCATTTATATTTTTTTTGCACAGATTACTAAGCTGCCAATAGTTTGATTTAATCACTGGCATAATATAAGTGAGTCAAAAAACTTACTAATTTTAATCCTTCAAATCGCATATATATATATGCATCCTCTGAATTGAATGTCCCCCTTTAACCCCCTATAAGCTACGTAAAGCAAGAATTAGAATTTAAATGATGGTCTTAATTATATTGATAGATGATCTAGATAACAGAAAAATATTCATGTGTATTTTATTAGACTTTTGATAATTTTTTTTATAAATTTTTATAGACTTGACATACTTATAGACAATTAAACCTTGTGATACTTGGGTAAAAAAGAAAGTTTATTGTCTACTGAAAAAATTAACATTACGATGAATATTTAAAAAATGAACAAATCAATATTGATTTATTTTAAACTTTTATGATGGATATAATGTGCTCGAATAATATTTCTCAAATATGCACCAGATTTTTTGTTATAGATTGAAAAATCGAAATAAATATATTCCTTATATTTAATAAGTACCGTAATTCAAAACCTTTATTTTTGTTTATCTCTATAGATAACGAGCATGTTCTTTTTTTATGAATTTAATATAAGTTTATAGAAAGATAGATTCCCTAATTTTTTCTTGAAAGTATTTCAACAAGATCTCAATATTTATTTCTAATAATAAAATATAAATTAAATAAATCTAATTGAATTCTATGAAAGCAATAAATCAAAATCAATATTACAGCGGCATGGCCTTTATTTATCAATTTTATATTTTCACTGAAAAATTGCAAAAGGTACATATCCGGATATCTTTGTTTTATTTTATTACATTTCCGTCTAGAAATCCGTTTTAATTGCATCTGAATTCAAATAAAACAAAATTTCAATACTTGTACTGTTTATGCAAAAAATTAGCTATATTCCGCCTCCATTGAATTATATTTAATGCTATATTATAAATATTTTTCCAATATATTTGATTTTGACTTTTAACAATCTCAAAAAGTCGCAATATTCCAATAAAATAAAAGTTTTAAGTTAGACTGTCATACATTAAAAAATACCGTTTTTTAAACATTCAGCACTATTAATACGATCACTTTGCAAATATATAAAATTGTAAAATAAAAGAAGGTGTTTTAAATATATAATATAGGAATCCCTTTTACTAACCCTTTAATTTCATAAAGGGTTAATCGATGTTTTTTATAACTAATAATTTTATGAAAATATATTTTTGCATCATAA
This sequence comes from Rhyacophila brunnea, assembly GCF_057557595.1. Classification (NCBI taxonomy): domain Eukaryota; kingdom Metazoa; phylum Arthropoda; class Insecta; order Trichoptera; family Rhyacophilidae; genus Rhyacophila; species Rhyacophila brunnea. The sequence continues at coordinate 1,020,412 of NW_028233364.1, forward strand.
TTTAATGTGACATTAATTACTTTTGTCGGTTGATTGTATATTTTCTATGTGCTATTATTGTATTTTGCACTTTTTTGATTTTAATTCTTTTAAATGTTGTTGTTTCGTAATTTTAATGCAGGAAAACAATCTTATTCCCTTTTTTTAAAAAAATTATGCCTTTAATTTACGAATTCTTAGCTCATCTCAGAAAGAAAAAATATTTCAACTTAAAATAATGCCTAACAATTTATTTCTTTGAAAAAAAAAATTTTCGGAAAGAAACTAAAAAATGATTGCAATCTTATTTCAACAAATTCACATTTATAAATTCTCAGTGATACAAAGCTCTGAATTTCACAAGATACGGCTCAAACCACAAATAATAAACAAAATAGAGACTCTGCTCAGTTTATAATATCTATTTATCATTGTTTCACATCAATTGCATTTTTTTGTTCGGATTTCACCTTCTTTCAATGTTAAAAACAAAATTATGTATAAAATAAAATTGCTAAAAACACATCAATAAGAGCTAATTTTTATTATGATGTATGTTTTTACCATTCAAAATTGCACATGTATTTTTTTAGCATAACTGTTGCAATATTTATTAATCATATATCAAAGGAATTTTTTAGTTTCATATAAAATTAATTATAAGGCTATATTTATGCATAAACAGTCTTTATTTTGAAATTAAATTAGACTAACAATTATTACCTGAAAAATTGACGCTATATTTTTATACATTTTAATAGCTATAATCATTTATCTTCGTATCTATATTAAAATTTTGAATTAACAGGCTCTCCTATATATCTAATTTACTTCTAACTATATTTAGTTTATTTAATCATATACTTTATAATATCAAGCTGGATACACGGGTAATACAATTTTTCTGATGCGTGTCTGTTTGAATGTTTACAATTCATCTTTAATAATAAAAATAAATTTTTGTAATTTATTTACGATTATTTTATCATTGAAATGTGAATATGTTGTTTTAGCCACGCCCAAAAATTTTTACGGTGAAAGCATACACTCAAATACAAAAAAAACTATTAACAATATTCTTCGTTTATTGCGGGTAAAATTCTATTTTTTCATATAACATTTATCATTCTGTAAGAGAGTATATTTAAGTATCAAACTTCATAATTTATTGAGTCTAATACTAGATTCTATAATATTTTCAAATTAAAATCTTTCTTGGTACTAATCTTTTTATTTGCTCGGCATCTTGTTTATTCTCTTTTCAAAATTAAAGAAAAATAGAGACATAATAAAGTTTAATGATATGATTTAAAGGTAACTTGTTTTGAATAAGTAATTTTTTGTAGAAAATTTTTTTAGCCCTGATTATGCATAGCATGACTGGCTATCAAACTTTCCGCGACAGAATTTAATTACGAATAGATTATTTAATTTATACAAAATCTTATTTAACTAGATAATTTTAATGACTTGGGATGGTGAGGTTACAAAATTCCACAAAAAAATATGTTAAGGAATTAAAATTCCCGGACGAAGTAGAAGCATACATGCAAGCTCTCACACTTCGCAAGACACTTGAACACATCATATTTGAGAGAAGAAGAGTCGTTGATGAAGATAGATCATTGGAAGGTGTCAACAGATGCATCAAGGAGTTTTGCAATATTCCCAATGGGCTGACCACGTCTAACGTCTAAATTTATAAAAAGAAACTTAACCCATAAATAAAAAATAACTGGAATTTACAAAATTTTATATATGGGTCCTCTAACACTAAAATTGAAGCCTTTATGTTTTAAAAGTTCGGTGAAATGTTCGTATGCATCATAACCCATGTTTTTAAAATAATGTGTAGTTCTATGAAAGAGGATTGAGAATGTATTTAATCAATGTTTTTTTTTCCAGGTACTTGAATATAGTTACTTTTCGATAATAATCATACTTAAATCAAAGCATTCAATATTTTACTTTTATCTTTCTTTAATTTTGATTACACAAACAAAAATCGGGATGTTTTGCTCAAAATGCATTTTAATCGGTTAAATTTTTTGTATTTCATAAATAATCGATTATTTAACTGATATCATACTTGAATATAATGGGCTATTTATTTAGTATTTTAATTATAGATATATATTCGTTTTCTGTGAAGTCTTTGCTATTATCTTCAATAACTATAACAGGGAACGAAAAATTAATAGTTTTACCATTAAGAAGTAAAAAATTGGTTCGCTTTTTTATTTTCTTATTAAACTTAATATTTTGAAATTCAAAAGTACCTTGTGTACTGTTCTCGTTGGCTAATCTCATAACCACGATATTATTTGGACATTTAAATAACTCTAGATTTTCGTATTTGTAATATTCGTATATCCTATGCACACTTCCAATTTCTTTACTCGTTTCCCAGATTATTGGGTCCTGGTTGATTTCCATTTTGGGGCAATTAATTTCATTTTAATGAAATGCTAAGAAAATAAAAATCGAGAATCTAAAAATTCCAGTATGCATTATATAAATAATTAGTGATGAAAAAAGGTAATAAAATAAACAGATAATAATGATTTAGGACGGCAATAAATCAAGTTTTTTATGAATGTTTCATTTTATGCATAAATCTGCATTAATTTTTAATTTCAAATTCAGATATCACATCAAAATTTTTTTATGAAATTAGAAGACAAATATTTCATATTAACTATTGTTTTTTTTAAATACTTTTACTGCCGATCTTAACCCGAAACAAAATTTTCATTTTTTAATTTCTTATTTGTCTATTTAGGTGAAATAAAGACTTATTCCGTGTAATTTCTTAAGACGCCAGAATTATAGCGTATATAGGCATTTTATTTGCCCAATACTTTAACTTCATGCCGCCAATTTATCGCATACTATTATAGTCCTTCTTTAAATAAATAACAAAAATCAGAAAAAAAAGGTTTTCATATATATAAGATATACAGTGTTATTAAAAAATTGTAAATTATTCATATACAAAACACTATTTTTTATTTCATTTATACAATTAATTTTCATCCGAAAAATATAGTGCATTGCTGATCTATAATAATTTATAAAATCAATTAATTTCAAAACAAGTAATTTGTTAGCGTGATTAAGCATCGAGATTGATTTCGTTCTAAAATAAAAATAAGATTTAGATAAAATCAAAAATGTAATACTCTAATATAATACCGTGGTTAGCAATATTGTTGGATGCAGAAAATACTGTGAGTATGCCATACGAAGAAACATTTCCTAATTATGCATGAAGAGCAATAAAAATTATGACATATCAACAACTTTCAAGAATTCATGGTTAGATTCATAGGAATTAAATTAGTTGTGTTTCGTACTTATTTATAACATGTAAGCACATAAAACAGCCTCAAAATTACAATTGTATAAATAAATTCTGTGAATTACTATAAATGATGGTTCTTAAAAAAATAAATATATATTTAAACAGAACAGGCTACATATATAAAGGGGGTATTGATATGCTTTAACGTGTTAGATCCAAATAATCAAGTGTATTTACTTTTAAAATGGCCTTTATCTCATATATTGGTAAACTGTGATTTTTTTATTGCGCATGGGTATTTTGGTCGCCTTTATACTCACACGATACAAATATCTATGAGCTCTTAGATAAATTAAAAGTTTATATAATTTTCATATTAATTCAAATTACATTAAGCGAAACAAAAACTATTGATTCTGCAAAATCCTAATTACCGAGGAATTACAATATTCTAAGAATAAAATTACTGAAAATTTTCAAAGGAGATAAATAGCTGCAGAAAATTAATAGTGTTGCTAAAAAGGTAATATTAAAATTCACGTCTGTGTTTTAATTTTACCATGGAAAATATAGAATTGGTGAATCGAGCAAAGAAAAAAATCACATGATTGGATTTTAAACCTAAATTATATCTTTATAGGGGCTTATTCTGTTTCAACCAGAATGATGTATTATTATTATTGATTATTAGGGATACTGTTCCTTGACGTGATTTCTAGAAGTAATAATGATAGTTTTAATTTTCTATCTATATTTGTGTTCTTTTCCGGTCTTTTTTTCGAATAGATCGTGATTAACATAGACAAATGTGCTTTATAAATTTTTAAAGTATAAAAAAATGAAATTTTTGGGATCATAAATTGTTTTTTATTTGTCGAAAGGGAACGTAGTCGCGAGTTGACGCAACATCTTGAATTTTCGGTTTTATTGTATTTTCTTGCGTAAATTTGAGTTAATAATTTAATATCATGACGAGGTTTTTTTGAAATAAATTTATACTAAAAACAATTATTTATTGGAAAAAATTGCAATCGTATTGGTTTTATCGATACTAAGGACAAGATGGCACATCTTAGGGATAATTAATATAAAAAAAGAGCGAGAAAAATGTAAAAATCCCAGTAGAATAAGCACATATTTTCTTCTAATGGCAAAAAAATATATAAAGCCGTAGTTAATAACAAAAGTATGATACAATAAAAAAATTGGGCATAAAAGATTAAATATTTTAAATACTGATCAAATATCTATTATATTTTCGACAATGATGTTATATTGTAAATTTAAATCCTCTGTGCTTTCAGTTTGATTATCAATATTCAATATTTTTAGATTTTTTAAATTTTTCATTCTTAAAAAAATAAACCGTATAATAACTATGATTAAAACATAAAAGATTCGGAATAACAAGAATAATATTTCTTTTTTTTTTACTTTTCTATTAAGAAAAGTTGTATTTTTGACACTATTAATGGGCTTTTTGCACATTGAAAATAAAAATAAAACCTTTGTCGAATTGAATTGTATGCTTTTTTTTCATAGAAATAATTATAGGATACATCTAATGTAAAAAATTACAAACAGATTTGGCTAAATTGAATTTAACAAGAAATTTGTCTTAGAAGAGTACTGAAAATATGATTGCCCCATAAGATCTTAAAATCAAACTCCATATTGTATCTTCGCCTAATAAAATCAAAAAAACAACGAGAATATAAATATATATACAATAAATACAACCATGCAAAAACCAATACTAACCAATTACCAGGAAAAAAAGTCATCAATTTATCGAATTATGCTCTGAAAAAAACACAAAAAAAACTCTTATAAATCCTTAAATTAAACCCCATTAAAATATCAAGTGTAAAAAAATATTAATACTCTTACATTTATGCATTGTGATATGATATTATATATCCATTTGCGGCTTGAAATTAGTAATACGCTAAAATTTGTAAATGTATGATTGTGGTGTGTTTAAATGTATTTAATTTTTGTCGATTCCAGAAAAAATATAAATTTTCCGCAATGGTTTTTTCAAAAAATCTTGTAAATAAAAAATTTCTAGACTTAATAAAATTTGTATAATTATCTATATAATAATGATATTTTATGTTAATCTTGTGTGAGATCACCTGTCACTATTTTAAACAAGTGTATATTCTTTTATTCCTGTCTATAAAAACCTGGAATTATACTAGCATGTTTATATTAGACATGAAATACGCACTTCATTTTCAGACTAATGTTTTCAATTTTTTATGCTTTTACAGAATTTTAATTTGTTTTTTCTAATAGATGTTTGGGGAAATTATATTTATCGCTTATAAGATATACATATCAATAGATCAGAATATCAACTTGGTACTCATAGCGGGAATAAAAAAGTAGTAAAAATTTATACTATATATAATATTTGGTTTTGGGAATATGATTTTCATTTGTAAGAAATACGGCTGAATTTAGCCATGACTATATCTAACTGTTTTTTTATTCTGAATATCTGGGCTGGATTTTTATAGGAGCTGATCTATATCGACTTATACACAACCATAATATTCTAGTATATTTCTCGAACGTCTTAAGTCTTTCAGTTATATATTAATATGGGTTTTTGTCATTTTTTGTTATGGGATACATCAGCCCTTTTACTAATTAATGACCTCAATCTATACATTTTACGGAAAGAACTTTGCTAAAAAATAATAATATGATTAACATAAAAAAATTTAATCGAAAAATAAAAAAAAATTTACTCTGCCAAATATAAGTATGATATAATAATTTTAATCCAACATGTATATATGCCTATATTATTTTCCTCTTATAAGGTTTAAATATAGATAAATTATGATTCGTGATTATATTTTTTTATGTTATATAAAATTTATAAATTATTGATGAATTTTTTTTCCATAAAAAAAATGTTTTACATTTTTATTTAAAATTAAAGTTATCACAAACACCTTATCAATACATACAATATATACCTATGTGTGGTTTTAAAATTTCTTTCCGTGCTAAAATTACATTTTTTTCGATATTAATTAAACCCAATTTGAAATAACCAATTCAAACATATTTAAAAAAAACAAAAACTCTTAATATGAAATTAAAATTTTCATTTTATACCAAGTAAATTTCAAATCTAGTAATGAATCCATAAATTTTAGCATCTAGTGAGTTTTTTTTGCTAGTTTAGACTTTTTTAAACACTGTCTTTTTGTAAATTAATTTGATTTGGGTTTTTCTACTTGCTTAATAATAAAATATATTGTTATCTCAATTTGTCTTACTTCTTGCTAGAATTTCATTGATATTTATCAAATACGATCTTTGTGAAAGATTTCAATGGGGTTTTTGTGTCAGTAGATGCTTAAAAATCATGCTAATAATACCACTTCTAGGTAGAAGACCAAATACAATTATATTTAACTGTAAATTTATTTTTAATTATTTATAAATTGATATTTTAGCCATTTAAAATTGTATAAGCAAATCAGTAGTTTGCAGGGTAGAAAAAAAACTTGCTTTAATGGTAAATAAAGTATATCTGTGCACAAAGAAAACCTTTTAAAAGCCTTAGCGTTTGAAGAATTCAAAAAATGGGCACTTTAAAAATATTATTTCCATGAATTGTTATCACATTATTTACATTATATATGTTTCAGAGATGTAAATAGAATCAGAATATTATTAATATTGTATTTTTATATAATTTTGCATCACAAAAAATTTATTTTAAAAATTAGTTAAATACATTTCAGGTTGTAGAAAAATGCACAATTTACATATTCCACTACTGTTAGTTCATAAAAATGGTATATTAATTAAAATATTTATACATTTATTAAGTGTATTTTAACGCAGTAATGCAAACTTTGTATATTATTAAGATTTCTATGTTTAACTCGTTTTTTATCTTTATATAATATATTTTTTTATAAATTATCTTCAATTAGCTTGATAAAATTTATATTTATATTTTTTTTTGCAATAAACTAATTATATGATTAACATATTTCTTCATTGCAATAAAACTATCTGTCTTATCATTGATAATTTTAATGTCTGTAAAAATTTACAGCTTTCATATGATTTTTCATCTTTGACTTAATTCATCCCTATTTATAATTATATCTTTCAATTCTGTTGAGTATTTCAATATAAAATCTAGCTAGCTTTTAATGTATTTTTTCTTTTATAGAAGATGAGAATCTGTATAATATCAAATTTTTCCGGTAAAAAAAGTATAAAGTGGATATTATTGACAAAAAAATATTATGAGAAAATAATCAAAGATATTTTGTAGTGATCGCATTAATAAAGATGAAATCCCAGAAAATATTGTGTTTTAAAACGGAAAATAGCACACAAAGATGTTAATTATGTATAAATGCTGCTGCGCTTTAAAAAAAATGTATTTATGTAATCAAATAAGCTTTCTAAAATGCCTTCATGTTATAAACATCACCAATAAAATAATAAATTGATGATATTATCTTACTTTACCAATACTCTGTACATATATGTAAATTTTATAAATTTTTTGAAGCTTTGCATTTAATTCAAACAATAGATTAATTCAACAAATATTTTGTGAAATTTTAATTTATAGCATGAACTACAAAAAAATATAGGCCATGAAATTTTTTAAAAGGTTTAGATTCTTACTGTTCACATATAATTGTAGTTAGATTACGCAAACAACATACGCATACATAAAAAAATACAAATATCTCCAATAAATAAATTTAAATAGTCAATAAATAAACATCTTATTTAAATAAAAAGCACAAAATATAATTACCCAAATTTTATGGGCAGTAAAGTAACGGGAAACTAAAGGCTTCAAAACTTTCTGCAAAATATAATCGAGAAGAGCGAAATATTATAAAGAAAAATGTTAATTTAATTATTCTTGCTTGTAAAAAGTAGCTTGAATTGTAAATAAATTCTATTATTGCTTAAAATTTTTAGTTCACACCTTTTCTTTCTTTGTTAGCCTCTTTTTTATGATTTTCCAAAAAATTTTTAAATCTAGATTCCTGTTATTTATATAATTTTGTGTATTATTGCTCGTAATAATATTAGAAAGGGGCGATTCTAATTTTTTGTTCAATCGGATGCTTTCTTCGTCCATTATTGGTTCATTATTATTGACTATTTCTCTTTTTGGTATACTTTCGTGCATTTCATTGTTTTTCATCTCTAAACTAGATATCAAATCCGTTTCATTCCCCAGTTTGTAGCTTTTTTGAAATTTTAAAACATTTCCTGTGAGCGGAATTATTGGTTCCCGATTTTTTTTCCTTGCCTTGTTAGAATTTGTATTATGATTCGAACTGCGGACTGGTGGATTCTGAAAAATTAAATTCTTTTTAAAAATTTTTGTCTTTATTGCATCTTGAACTTCAGAAATAGAGGAATCTATTTTCGCATCTCTTTGTTCTGTGTAGGAATTATTGATCTCAACATATTTTGATTTACTAGTGTTGGTTGTTTTCAAGTCCTCCTCATTAATTTCGGAGTTTACTCTAGATTCATCGGAATTTTGAAGATTTAATACATTCGTATGTTTGTTTAAACGTATTATAGGTTCAAAACTATTATTCAGACATGATGTTTCAGCGTTTTCTATAAGATTTTCAATCTTTTGTGATCCAGAACAATAGGCTTTGGAAAGTAATAAAATTTTAAATGGCGTTATAATCATATTCTATTGGTATATTATAATTTGGTTTTTTATTTAATGCTCTAATTTTTCAAAAATGTTAATTAGTTTAGAAAATATTGAATGCTTTGAATTAGCCATAATAGTGGCATTATCTTCTTTAATGGAATATTAAATTGAAATATTTTTCATTCATAAAACGTATTTTATTTATAAATTAGCAAATAAACTGAATAGAAAATTCAGTTCTTTGCATTAAGAAATGATATTATATTATATTTAAGACACATAAATATGCATGGATTTTTACTAAATCAGTTTTATTTATATATAAACAAATAAGTTCCCATAGAGCAGAGTAGTATAAATTTTAGCAAATTAATACATGCCATTACATTCAATTTAAATATTTTGAATACAAAAAAATATAAAAGTGCATTAAAATAATTTAGAAGCGTGCTTTTAAAAAGATACTATTTTTGTTTAATACTATTCTTTAAGGTATGTGAAAAGAATTAAAAATGACGTATTCTAATTATTAATTTATGTGGTGAATTCTTAGAGATCATATGAAATGCATTCGCAAATAATATTGCATTCTGATAAGCCTTTGACTTCTACTTAAAAGATGAAACTTCTGTATATCGAGTGAATACAATATATCTAATGTATTCGACGATAAATATCAAACTAATTATTGTCTAAAATGTTAACTTTAATGTATAACAGAAAAATTGCAGCACTCTATTTTAAGATTTTAACACTTTTCCTATTATTTAAAAGTTTACGTCTTATATCTTCAAACGATTCGGTATATTAAATATCTGATTAATAATTCATATCTAAAGATACTTCATGATTTCGCCATTATAAGTTGTTAGTATAATTGAAATACCTATTATTTATGTTTTTATAATAAAATATAAAATGATAAACTTGCCATCTCTGCATCTAAAAGAGGGTATTTTTATTTTCCTATTATTTTATCAAGAAAATCACTAAACATTAAACTATATTTACTTTAAATTGAAAATATAAGCTATATAGCTTCTGAATTCAAAATAATTCAAAATTTATTCGAGGTAAAACCTTCTCTGTGCATAACTACATAAAGACAAGTTTTGTATTTGAATTTCAACCTTAAATATATTTTTGCGCACTGTTTATTTATAAGTCATATTTTTTCTTTTCAATCCCTCTAATATGTGATTGCAAGAAGAACAAAAACTTTATTCCACATTTTAATCTTTTTTTTCGAATCATCATTTTTTGATATTAATTAAAGTTTAATACTGTGATATTAAATGGTTAAGCAAAATATATTAATTTGTATTTACAATTTGTCTCCACAGTCTAATGACAATAAAAATAATCATCAAAAAAATGAAGCTTAAAATCATGAAATTAGTGAGGTAGGATGGGAAAATCCACCTTCATTTTCGATTATTAGCAAAAAAAATCTTGCATTTATAAATATACCATTAAAAACCGAAGGCAAGTGAACTTAACCAATGATTTATCGAAAGAGGATGTAAAAAGATACAATATTATGGCCATAAAATTTTCAATGAATGCTAAAAAAGTGAGAATCAAATGTTCCGATAAAAAATGGTGGTCTTAAATATTCGATAGGTCATATACTGTGTTTTCTAATTCCTGACTAAATAAATGAGAGATTCTTTTAAAATGAAAAGATATTAATTCAAGAGGCGTCTTTTAATTAGGTATCAAATGCCTATAAGTTGATATAAAGAGTGTATAAAAACATATGAAGAAGGTAATACGGGTTAAATATAAAGCTATCACGAGAAATTAGAGTGATTTGTCTGCATATAAAACAAAAGAAGCATATTTGAAATAATTCGGAAAAAGAAAATATTATGAAATATACTCGGTCGATAATGTATGGTTCATTGATATGATTGAATATTTTAAAGAGAGGACGGTTAAGGTTAGCTATTTTAGATATCGGACTAAAATATAATTGACAGGTAAATTAAAAAATAATAATAATGGTTGCATATTCATTCTGATTGTTTGAAAGTTCAGCGATCTTAAAAGGGACTTTCGAGACATCAAACATTTAATCACACCAAACACTTTAAAGATTCCGAAACCAACTATATAGCAACTTGATTGAAGGGAATTGGTGGTAACTAAGTTGCTTATTTTATTGAATGGAAGTTATGAATATTAAATTAATTTATATTTTGTAAGACATATGATCTCTAAAACAAGCCGAGTCATCCCTTATTAAGGTTAACTAGATATTTATTTCGTAATACAATTTGCGTATAAACTATACTAATTTTTATTTATCGGTTAGATTCGGTTTTGTAATTTTTGATTTTTTGTTCAAGCTTAATTTGGTATATTTCCCATGGAATAATCATATTTATACTCTTAAATATATCCTCTTTTCTTACATCTTCTTCAAATCCTCTCCTTTTATCAAGACCTGTTAGTTCAAGGGTTTGTCTCAATCCTATAGATTGAATATATCCCTCGTTTAGTTTAGGTGTTAGTAAAATGCATTTATTATATGTGAAAATTTAGAATTTATGATCGCATCATAGAATAATATATTTTGCGTGGTCACTTATTACAAAGGTATCAAGCCGCTAAAATATTAAGTTTATAAAGGATATTTATGCGCAACCTAATATTATGATTTTTATTTATTTGTTAATTTATTTATTTTAGGCTTTTTATAGTTGTTCAAGAAAAACTTGTGTTTTCTCATGTACAGATTTTGCTGATACTTCTTTTCACCTTATCATCTTTACAATCCTTATCGATGCATCTTTTTCTCTCAAGACTTATTAGTTCATGTGTCATTCTCAATCCTATTGTTGATGGTATGCTTTCGCTTGAGTTGACATTCCTAACTCCTTAATATTCAACTTGTGGTATTTTGTAATCACCCTAGTCCAAGTTATGACGTTTGCAATATTCTAGTTCTACATTTATATATAAGGGAGATTTCATTTGCCGAATGAAGTATTTTCTTAGCTTCTTATTTTCAACATTCGTCAGATTATCAATACCAGTTATTCTTGTTTCTATTAGTGTGATCAGGTTTTTCTTCTTATCGTACACGAAAATGTCTGGTCAATCTTGTGATAATTTATATATGTTTTTATCTTGTATACACCTTTAATTTCGCTAGTTCGCTTCAATTATTTCTTGACCGAATGTTTTCTGATTTTTTTCGATCTTTTAATGTTGTGTTTTATTGAAAACATATAGTTTATGCATGCATATTACAAACTCTTTGTGTCTTCGTGTATAGTCATGGCCTAGCATTTTTTTACATCGGATTTTTAAGTGGTCTACTGTTCTATATGCTTTTCAATAGAGTTGACATTTTGATTTTTATCCAAAAAACATATTTCTATTCTGCATCAAACTGAATATTTCTTCTTCATGTGGCTTAACGTTCCCAATTTTTAGCCACCTTATAGATCAGGCTATGTCAATCATTGAGTTGTTGTGGACTCTGTAAAATTTTTGATGTAGTTGTTTATCTTCTATTTTACACACTAAACTTTACCCTGCTTTAAATCCATATATTCTAAATAATATCGTCTGGGAATATTCGGTCATAGAGTTTATGTTTATATATAATAGGTTTATTTTATTCCCCTCTTTCATTTTGTATATAGCAGCTCTTCTCTGTGATATACCTTTATCGGTGGTAAGTGTCTTATTAACTGAAAAGGCATTTTATTCAATAGAAATTCAACAGATGGTCTTATCTAAGTTAATATCTTTTAAAATATACTCTTTCTTTATTTTCTGACTGTAAGTGAATAAATTATTCTGCTAAAACTTTCCTTTTACTATCATCTATTCAACAAAGTCCTTTGGTTCTGGCACAAAACGCTTATATAGTAGTTACACAATGAAATTCCGAGCTCTTAGAATTTATTATAATAAATTTTTGCTGTTGTGATTGGTTTTGAGTATACTCGAAATTCTTGTTATAATTTTAGGACAAATTTTGGCAAGTGTTGCATCATTTATTAACGATTTACTCTCTTCTAATATCTCAAGGCATCAATATTCAGACTTATCTTATATTAGATTCACAATTCCACTCCACACAAATTTAATGTTACTTCAGACATCTTTTTTAAGTTTTTTTGGGTAGTTGATAGAAGCTATTAATCATCAAAACATAAGAAATGATTTGTTCTATAGGAAGATTTGGCTAATATTATATTTACTGATAGAAATTTTCTCTAAGTACTCTACTTAATGGATCCATGCACATATCAAATAGAAGTGGTGATAAACTTTCACCTTTCAGTATTCCTCTCATCATATTTCTTAGTCGTTATACTCTACTGAATTTTATATTTACTCGTTATCACACCAATAAACCTGTATGCCCACTCTGGAAGATTAAGTTTTGAAAATACAGCCATTAAATATTTATGATCGATTGAGTCATAAAATTTTCATACATAAATACATGTGGTGCACAATCTATTGCAGTATTCTTTATTTATTGCCGTTTCTATTAATGGATGCTCTTTAACTCGTTGTACCTGTCGTTTGACACCTAGTTTGATCGATAATAAGTTACGCTTTTCCAATCCGATGGTAATATTTCCTTCATCATTTTAGTTATAAATTTATTGAGATTATTAATACATGTTATAAGCCCAAATTCATTGCTGTTTTTAAATATTTTTTGGTAGAAAATATGTTTTTCCTTGATAAAACAATTCACTTTCGATTTTTACTTTCAAAAGAATCACAGTGATATTTTTGTATATATATTGAGAAAAAGGTGTTATTTTCATATAAAAAGATATATATTCCATCAGAACCGGCAGCTTTCTAATTAGGCGAGCTGTTAAAATTTCTTTAAAATTCTTAAAGTTTCCGAAAACAGACTCCAAATAACGTTCTTCACCAAAATCATAAATATACATCACAAACTGCCTGCTTTCATTATTTTATCGTGCACATTTTCCCAAAATTCTGCAATTTATTCCTCATTAGCTATAATTCAGCTTTTTTATTTGCATTTCATGTGCATTAAAACTCTCCTCTATAATATTTGAATTGATTTTTTTCTTGCTAAAACTCACATGTGTTGAGGTTTTCTTTTATGTGTGTTTTCTTTTCATTCTTATTTTTTCTTCATTTTAATTTATAGCTTCAAGTGAATCCGGTTTTCTGTCTAAGATTTTGATATGATGTCGCATAATCTTACGCTGTTTAAAATGTATTTTTTCTTATGTATATCTACTTATTGGGCCATAATAGAGCTCTAAATTCGTTTTTATTTTTAACAGTTTATGGCACATTCTTCTTTCATTACATTTAATTATTTTTTCGATGCAGATTCTTTTTTTGGTGAGCTATTCACAAGTCAAACTGATTTCTGTATAGGATATTGGAATTATCGGTCGGATTTTATGATAGCTGTCTTTACAACATTATTAGATTTTCATGGACTTTCATATTTATTTTATATTATGCTACTTTATTTGTTATTTAGGCAGCCTTATTTTTTGATTACTAACTTTAGCGTACACTTTATGATAAATTGATTCGATTTTTAAAAATCTTTTCTTCTTTAAAATTTGTTGTTGTGGTTCAAAATATCATCGCTATGTATTTTCTTTTTTTAAAGTTTCGTAATCAAATTTTCGAACAGGCATTCTCCCAACATTTTTGTCCACTTTAATTGCCTTCCTAGTTTTTTTTACTGTTGTAGAGATCAGTGCGTTGCATAACTTGTCTTTATAGTAAGTCCTTATTTTCAGCCAAACAAGGCGTGGGGTAAGCTTAAGGCGTTTAATGATTGATTCATAACACACTTGAAAAAAAAATATTGAGGAAGATCATTTTATAAAGATTGTACCCATAATGAGTATGTTAGAAGTATATTATTATTTTTCTAAAATTTTTCTTCGTTTTTATTGCTCTTTTCTCTTTTACAGGATCAATTAGGATATTTTAACTGCTATAGTTTTTTTTATTGGTTTTTATGTTATTTCCAACTAGTTCAAGTCTTATTATATATATTTATTAGTATTATTTTTCTTAAAAAATCTTAAGTTCAAGCTATTTATGCGGAACGCCGTATCGGAAACAACAAATAATACTATTTATATTACTTATAGGCATGAATCTTTTTGTTAAAACATTAATAAACATTTCCAGCCCTATAATAGTGCAACTACAAGAAAAAAAAGCGGCTCTTTATATTAATGTGAATAATTTTTTTATGAGATGAAGAAATTACATAATTTATAAATTTTTAAAAGAAGCAATCTAATTTAACAATATGGTAAATGAAACCAAAATTATGAAATTTTTGCGGAGATCACAGACATCAGCAAGAAAAAAAAGTCTTTATTTATTATATAAAACTTTGAAACAAATGAAAATATATAAAAAACGTAAAAAATAGGTTTGTACCATTATAATCAATACGAAAAAACCAAAATGTGTAAAAAAAGGGTTAATCTCGGGTTATGATTGCAGATACGATAAGTGAATAACATTAATCACATAAATTATAGAAGATATTACATTTAAAAAAATATAATTCGACGTAGATTAGCACAAATAACGTAAAAATGTTTTTTTTTGATGATAATTCAAATATAATACGAAAACAGCGTCAAAAGTCTATTTATTTGACTGTGCGTAAAAATTCAATAATACGTAGTTCATTTCCTTTTATATAGCATTATGGTTTAAATATTAGGGGTTTGGAGATGATTTTTAGCGGTAAAATTAAGATATTCGTTAGATTTTCGATGTAAATTTTATTAAAATTACATAAAAATGGCATAAGTGCAAGAAGTTAATGATTCAATAATTCATATTTAAATTTTATTTTTTTACCTAAAAGATAATAGCGCAATTATAATAAAATAGTTAGAAGGAGGTCTTAATTACATAAAAAATAAACCCCGTGATAAAAAAAAATAACGGCTTAAAACATCTTTTTTATAGACAAATAGTTTAAAATAATTATATTATCTACAGTAGGGGTGGTATGGTTAAGTGGTTTACAAGTCGGACCCCAGTGATAGGGGTTGTGGGTTCCACTTCCATTTACCCCGCTAATTTCCCAAACGAATTTAATCTAAAGAAAAATACCCAGGGGAGCGGCCAGTGAACAGTTTGAAAGATAAATCATATAGCATTGACAATCCATGAGAAATAGGAGGTTGCTGTATAAGTCGTTGAACTGTGCCTCCAGTATGGAAAAAGATCCCCAACTGTTCAGCAAAAATATAGGAAGTGTATGTGTGGTTGTAGCTTGTAACTTTAGCGATGAACAGTAGAAAGAATCACACAGCCTCTACATAATGACTGCCGCCTATGAGAAAAAGCCTAATCCACGGTGATTACGGGTGACAATGAGTGCTGGAGGAGTTTCACAGAGAGACGTATCAGTTAAGCAATAGTTTCTATTAATATAAATCAATCTTCCTAAAATTAATAGAAGTTAAAAATAAATAAAAGAAATAAATTCAATTGGAATTTAATTTATTTATAGTATATATCTTTTTTTTAGCTAATGACAAGTTTTTAATGCTTAAAACCTTTTTCGAATAGAACTTAAATAAAAAAGGCTTCGTGTATTGACTAAAGAATCAATCTTAGAAGGATTAAGAAAAAATAAGCATGTTCAGAGACTATAATTTTATTCCAAATTAGAATTAAAACATAAGAAAAAATTTTAAAAAATATAAACATGCCATATTTAATGCATATATTGAATTTTATACAAGTCGTTTGAATATAATTTTTAATCATATAATAGCGATATTAATAGTCTTTTACAACAATGAATCAAAGCCGCTACGTAATATGAAGTTTCAAAAAAATACAAAAATCTATTGCCTTATTATTGTGGTAAAAATGAAATCCCCTTCCCCTTTATCATAAAAAACATCTATTATAACACATTAGACTGCATTTTTTTGCAGTTGCATTTTCTTTTTTTAAATGTATAAGTGATTTATTATTTTAATTTGATCTTTTTTTAAAAGCACAAATTAATAATCAAGGTTTATATCAAAATTATTTTATGGGTTAATAAAAACCCTGTGATCAGTATTTAAAACATGGCTTTTTAAAAAATACATTTCTGAGATATGATAAATGATTTAAAGACATATTAAGAAATATAAAAACAAGCAAACCGAACTATTATTGCATTCATGATTTTTTGGTGGTCTTTAAACACGCGATATCAAGTTAACCTTGAAGAAACGAACAAATTAGTAATATTGTTTATATATTTTAAAATCCATCCTATATATTTATCCTCCAAATTTCGTTCATTATTTTCATAAATGAAAATTCAATACTTTTTTATTATATGACATTTTTTTGTAAGTTTTAAAATATAGTACATGAAGGTTATAAGTGTGTTTAAGAAAGCTATGCCTTTCAGATAACTTTCATGATGTAGTAAATAGGACAGCTTGATTATTTTTAAGATTGAATATGCAGTATAATTAATTAAGAAAAAATAAAGATTTAATAGTGCCTGAAATATATAGAAACTGCGTTTTTATAGACTGCTTTGATTGATATTCATGTATTCACATTCCTATAATTACTAACTTGCTCCAAAAAATTGCATAATCTAATATTAATGGTTTCGTGTATTATTTTTTATAGAAACACATCTGTATTTAATTGACTCAAAAAGCTTACACTTTAAATTCGTTATTTTTAATTACCTAAAATTAATTTAAATTTAGAAATAAACATTTAACTGAAAAACAAAGTTTTATATTGCTGTTCTTTATACTTGATAAGTATAAAAATCCTCGTGCAATAATTTATGTGATTTTCTGATTTAAATTAGCATGCCATTAAATTTAATGAAAAATTGAAAAGTATAAAAAAAATAAAAATTCTAAAATTTTATATATATTGAAATCGATAATTTAAATTTTAAATGTCAATTTTTTTATAACTAGATATTTATTACCACTAATTTCTTGTATTATTAAAACCATGAACATTAAAATTTTTTAAATGTATAAAAAATTCTTAAAAATTTTATTTCAGCATAATATTTAGTACCAGACACACTTTGATGCAAAATACAACCTTTTTTTTTATCAATTATCACTAAAAATAAAAATAGGTATTTTTACATATTAAAAAAAGGTTTAAAAGCCATATTATCATGCTTATTGCAAATAAAAATTGCTTTTCAGTTGCAAAATACTACTTTTATTAAATTTATAACAACCTTCTTTACTCCGAATAACTTAAGCAATTCGACGATTGGAAACGTTTTGCACGACGAAACCCCGTAAATAATAGACACTTCCAAGTAACAGTGAAATGATTTTAGTCTAAATTTTTAAGGTATGTAAATAAACAGAATCAATATAATTATTTTGTCAACTTTCGAAGTTTTTTTTTAAGTAAAAAAACATAAACCAATTTTAAAAAAAAATGCAATTTAATATTACGAAATATCCCGAAATTTAGAACAATGTGACAGAGTTATTTTAAATAAGATTTTACATATAAAATAAAACCTATAAATATTTTTTGGCAGTAATGTTGGATTTCAAATTCCCAGTTCAAAGGAAATTTATTTTTAAAGCTATAGATTTTTAAAAATATTTTTGAATTTATAATATTAAACTTGCTGTTATATTTCATGTTCAACTTCAATTAAATAATAAAATTTTGTATAAGTTCGCTATAATTTAACCTAAACCTCTGATCAATTTTGACCAAAATTATTATTATTACTTTAAGCATCATTTTTATTTTATCTAATTTTGTATCCTATTAATTTATAAATTTCAATATTTATTTATTTATTAATTTCGTTATACAGAAATATGCATCGTATTTCTTTGCTAGATAATATTTATAGAATATATAATCTACGCGCAATATTTTATTTTTAAATGCGAATATCCAAATATCATTTAATGCAATAAATGAAGCTTTAATTTTATTTTGATTATCATTTAGTAATATGTTGAAAAGCTAACAAAGCCATTTAAAAATTGAACAGGCTGTAATTATAAAAATACACTTTTTTTTTAAACTATGGATTATTTTGATTTTCTGTGATTTAAATTTGTACAAGTAAAAATTTAATTGATTTGTTAATAAAGTTTTTAATCACTGTTAAATTTATAGAATTTAGAAAAAAATATCATTTATTTTTAGCTAAAGAAATCATATTCATTTTTTTTTAATTTTTGATCAATATTGCAGAGTTGGGGACACAAATATTCTAATATTAAAAAATTTCACAAATAACATCTAAATGGTCTCGAAAATACAGGCATTTATTTATCTATAAAATTCAGCTGGCAATGTCTCAAATTTATTTCACTAAATATAAAAAAAAATATAATTAAGTGTTTGCATTCTAACATACCTTTATATTAAAACCAAAATAATTTTATAAACCGTGTACAAATCGCTATTTCCTATACTTTTTATGCTAATATTTAAATGAAGCGTATAAATTAAATGTGTTTTTGAGGGATGTAACGACTTACAATATTAGAAGTCAAATAACATAGTTTGTATATAATAGAAGCATA
The DNA here is from genome assembly GCF_057557595.1 of Rhyacophila brunnea. Lineage (NCBI taxonomy): Eukaryota > Metazoa > Arthropoda > Insecta > Trichoptera > Rhyacophilidae > Rhyacophila > Rhyacophila brunnea. Next base: position 1,039,949 of record NW_028233364.1, read on the forward strand.
TATTATCATTCATTACATTTATTTTCATTTTCCATCATGTATTACTGGTCATCATAATTTAAAGCCAAAATAGAATCCGATTGGTGAGATAGAAGAAATAAAAAAAAGAAGCCCATAAAGCAAATGAAAGGAACCGAAGAAAGAAATGAAAGTGACAAGAAATCACAAAATATATTTTTGGATTTATTGAAAGGTAAACTGTTGTGGAAACCATCGAAAGTACTTACAATTAAATCAAACAGTAAAGAGTCTAAGCCATGCTATAAAAATTACGTTTTCGAGCTTAATAAAGTGCGAGTGCCAATAGGAAAATATTTCTGTAATAAATTTAAAAATTTAGTTAAAGATAGGTGTGAGAGTGATACTTTGGAAAAATCCAATGATCTTGTTGACAATCCAAAAAAAGAAGAGAGTCAAATTGATAGTTCAATGAAAAATTCTGATGGTATTAAAATTTTAGGGGAAGTTATTGAAAATTTGGAAGCTAATACAAGAAATCTAAAAAATGTGACCAGAAGCTTGAATAATACTATTGAAGGTTTGGAAGACGACAAAAAATCCTTAGAAAATAATGGGGAATGTTTAGATAGCGATACTGAAAGTAAAGATGATGATGCTGAAACATTAACTGATGAAGGATATTATAAGGAATCCAATTTAAAAATTCCAGGCATCCCATATTATTTTAATTTTTATGTTTGTTCATATCAAGATTTTATTTTGTATAATATTGGGTCTAATACGTTTGTAATATATTCGGCGGAGAGAAATGTTCATTTCTGTCTTAAAGAGAATGTAGATATAGTAAATTTCTTAGTTTGTGGCGTTAATAATGGCGGCTCATTTATCATAGTAATTGTAACGCATGATTCTTCTCGGTTTTATACATTTAAAAAAGAAGTGATATTTCTATTTGAGATTGGTTTTATGACCTGTCAAATCTTAGAAGCCACGATAAAGTCTTCATTTATTGTTGAGTTTTTAGTAGGGGATCATCGCGAGCTATATCTAATCACCTTTCTTGATGACCATAAGATCCGTTATTTTCGATTATTCTGTGAAAAAGAGTTACGATCGAAAATTGATGGGTCTAGTAATATTGAAAAAAATAAATACATAGATGTAAATATAAATAGTCGCGATTCCAGTGTTCCTGTAAATAATCTTTCATGCCAAAATGTTTCTAGTTTTACAAAATTGGTAAATTCTAAATATGAGCATATCGAAACAGATATCAAAGAATCTAAAATGGTAATTAAACCGAAGTCTGAAAATCAAATAGCCCCAGTTTTGAACACTAAGGATGTATTTAAAAAATCAACAACCACGAAGCCACAGTTTATAGCCCCAATAAAATCTGCCAATATCACAGACAAATCTGCGAAAAACGACAAATACGAGAATTCACCATTCACAAAACCCACCAAATCATCTTTAAAATCAAAATTTACAGATAATGACAGAAAAATGGATAAATCACAAATAACATCATCAAAGAAATCAGCTAAAATCACTGATGATGATGTTAAAAAGAAAACAGTCGATCAATCATCATTAATAGTCAAATCAAAATCCGCTAAAACTATTGAAGATGATGTAAAAAAAGAAAAATCCAAGGAATCACACTCTAAAGTACCTACAAACACTGCTACAAAAAGAAAAAATAAACTTAATACACAAAGATTGGATAAATCATCATCTACAGCTTCAATAAAATTAAATACAAACACTGATGATGATGATGTTAAAAAGGAAATATCTGAGATATCAGAATATATGAACCAACTAAATCTATCTTTAAACTCTAATAATAAATTTAAAAAGCAAATATCCGCAGAACCATCATCAATAGAACATAGTTTGGAAAGAATTAAAGACAAAAGAACAAATTTTGGATTTAATAATCAATCCAAAAGTTCAAATACTGGAAAAGATATGCAATTTACGAATCTAAAAAGTAAAAATAAAAAAATTATTCCGGGTCAAGATTTTATGGAATATAATGAATTTTTTGTTGACGATGAAGAAAAGGGTAGCGCTCCAGAAAGTTATGATTTTACAGCTTTGAAACCTAAAGCTATAATCAACTTAGAAAAAAATGTAGTGCCATCTAACCTTACTGAAAATTATTTTGCGGGCCCTCGAAATCATACAATTCACAGCTTTCAAAACGATAAACATCCATCACAAGAATATGGTTCAAAAACAGTTGAAACCAATTTTAACAAGAAATTTTCCCCCATTTCTTCGCTAAATCAAGATTCAAAACCAAACCCCATAGTTTTTGAACAGTATGATGAAGATAGAAGAAGTTTAAGCTTTAAAATAGGAAGTATTACATGTGATAATGAAGAAAAGAGCAAAATATCTGGTATAAATAGTATTCGAGTCGAACAAAGTAGCCCAATACAATATTCTGAGATCAATGGATACGCTTTTAAAAAACCAAATGATTTTTTTGTTTTTAAAACAGCTTCGCCAAATAATTCAATTTCAACTTCTTTGGACCAAAAGAACAAAGAATCTACTGTTACCGAGCAAATAAAAGAAACTAATTCATATGTAAAATTTAATCCAACCGAAAAAGAAAATACAGATATTACAAAAAGCAAAAATGAACCAAATAATAATTCAGGGGAATTGGGTAATGATATAAAAAAGAAAATAAATGTCTTTGAGTTGAACTTGGGGAAAAATACAAGCTCGATCGCATTAAATCAGGCAAAAAAGGTGTATGATATTTACGAACTTGCACAAAAAGATCGTCAAGAAACAACAGATTTAAATAAGAAACCTAATTATGTTGATCAAGGGGCAGAAGAAAAAGATATTGATACACAATTAATATGCACAGAGGCGAATTCTATTTTCGAAATGAAACCAGTGAATTCTAAAAAGAGCACACCAGAGGCACACACGAATACTTCTGATTCTTCATACACATCAAAAAATTTACTACGTTCTCATAAGCCTGTTTTTTTCGTGCTTAGCAAAAGTGAAGTTTTCTTTAAGTATAAAGATGAAATTTATGATTGCGTCGATATAAAAAAGCATGCTAAAGGTGATTCTATCTACAAAATATCAAAAAATTATCCACCAGATCATTATACTCGCTCACCATGCAAAAAGGATATGGATGTATTGGTGGAAAACTTAGGATATGTTGTGAAACCAATATATTCAGAATTGTATCTAGTTGTAGAAAAGATTACATCAGGATCGGCTTTTAAATTATATACAACAGATTTAGTTGGTATAAACAAGATAATGAACTTTCCTTATAAGTTTTATAAAATAAAAAATATTTCGGAGATGATTCTTGCATATAATCGAAGACATGTTGTTCTTTTAGATATTGATGAAGTTGGTAATATGATATTGGAAAGAAACATCGAAACAGAGGGTGTTTTTGTTAATGAAGATTTATGTGACATAGAAGTTACCATAAAAAATAAGAAAATTGCAATATTTTATTTTATGAGTGAGTTTGAGAATAAGATTCAAAGAAAAATACAAATGAGTAATGGGCCACGGGAATCTAGCAGTTCGGTGAGTAGTAGCTCATCTGAATGTGGAAATGGAAAGGATCACGAAACTGTTGGATTTAATATAGCAGAACGCGATCATATTTCAGGAAGTAAAAATAAAGCATTCCTACGTCGGAAAAAAGGATTTAGCGCCTCGAAAGAAATTAAAACTAATGATATTTTGGGTGTGATCGAATCTTCTTCTAAGTTAAAGAATTTAAGTGATATAAAAAACTTGGAGATAGAAACTTCTAGCAGTGATGAATCAACCTCCTATGATGAAAATACATATATTTCACAAGAAACCAATAAAAAAACGAAAGAGATGGACAGTTTTTCTAAGCTACAGAATTTAAGTGGTATAAATAACTCGGAAATTGAAACTTCTAGCAGTGATGAATCCACATTCTCTGATGAAAATACATGTGTTTCAAGAGAAACTAATATTAAAACGAAAAAGATGGACTGTTCTTCTAGGCTACATAATTTAAATGTCAAAAATAACTCGGAAATTGAAACTTCTAGCAGTGAGGAATCCACATCCACTGATGAAAATACATATATATCAAGAGAAACTAATGTTGAAACTAAAGAGATGGACTCTTCTTCTAAGTATAAGAATGAAAGTGCAAAAAATAACTTGCAGATAGCAACGATTAATAGTGGAAATTTTTCATCCCTTAAAAATAATTCATTTATGTCGCAAGTAACCAAAATTGATGCTAAAGATAAGGAAATTAAATTTTCATCAAAGTCAAAGAATCATGGTGCTGGAGATTACGCGAAATTAAAAGCAGATGACAGCGAAAAATCGATGACTGGAAAAAGTTATTCATATGTGTCAAAAGAATGTAAAAACAAAGATACCAATGCTAAAAACGGTTTTTATCAAAGCACTAAACATTATACACCACATAAATTCAACTTAAATGATATAAGGGATATTAATACAAAATATATTCCAGTATTAAAACAACATACAGGAAAAAGTAAACAGAAATGGGTTAATAAAGAAGATACTATAAAATATGAATCGAGTATTGCAGCCAAAAATAATACTAAAAATATTATAAAAGATAAACAAGAAGAAAAAACAAGCACTAAATCAAGAAAAGATGATGTTGGGAAAACTAAAAATATTAAATACAAAGAAGAGAAATCTCAAATAAAAAGTACGAAATCGACAAAAAATAAAGAGATCGAAATGAAAAAGAATCAGTCTTGGGGAGAAAAAAATAAAAGCAAGAAATTTACAGAAAATAAAAGTGATAAAGTTCAAAATAAAAAAAAGAAAATTAACGATGGTAAAAATAGTATGATGAACGATCAAAAAGGCCAGGAAACAAAGAGTAAAGAATTCGGAATATCAGGTGATAAGAACAAAAAAACAATGCATAAAACATCATTATCTGTAGATAACACAAAACACGCTTATATTAAAAATGATAAAAATGAAGAATTTCCTAAAGCGCTCGATAAAATCAAATTGAAAACCCCCATAAATAAGAAAAGTATGGGGGAAATAAACGCAGAAATAAGTGATAAAGAAGTGATCAATACTTGGAGTATACCATATACTGATAATAATGAAGCTCAAGTGGAAGGCCTATCATCAAATGAGAATCATTATATTATAAAACAAAATGAAAGAATCTGTGAAATGACCTTTAAGAAAAAACAAACGCGTAATGAAATCAAAATCTCAAACAATGGGTCTGAAAAAATAATAAAAAACGATGCTAAGAACGAAAACCCCGATAATTATCCAATAGCAAATATCAAAAAATTTATGGAGGGAAAACGAGAAAACCCGGGAAAGATTGAAAATTCATTAGATAGCAGCGTTAGCACTAAATTTAATAAAGTTGAAGGAAAAGATGAAGATGTAGTTAATATTTTGTTGGAAGAAACAAATAAATCAGATGAAAATGTGAAAATTAATGAAATAGAAAAATACAATCAAGTGGTTTATTTAGGAGTCAAAAAATTAAGAAACCAAATTAAAAATAATGAAATACTTTATCCTGACGATTCTACTGTAAATTATTCGATTGATAATGAAGGGGGGAATTTTCAAATTGAATCAACTTTTTCTTTCATCCAAACTTCAAAAATTAATAAACTGCCCCAAAAATTCGATTTGATAATGAATGCAGATGACCAAACCGAAACAACCAAGAGCAAATACGAATCTAAATATAATAATGAAAGAGATGAAGGGAAAATAAAGAGTGCAGATGGTATCGAGGAGCTCAGACAAATTGTCGACAAGTTAACCACTAAAATCGATCAAGATAGACTTGAAGCTGATCAAATCAATAGACAGAAGTTCAGAAAGTTACTTGAAATGATTAGCCAACATTTAAATACGGAACTAATGGAAACTGTTCAAAATACAATTAAAAAAGAAGTTAAAGTTGGAATTTTAGGAATCAAAAAAAGTGTGAGTGAAAGTTTATTTGGGATGGAAACAAAAATAGCAAAATTAGTAAAAGAAGTAAAAGAGGATTCAGATACGAAAAGATTAAACCCCAAAGGAAATAATTTGTCAGTGTCGTTAAATGAAGAAACAATTAAAAATGAATTAAGAAATATTTTTGTAGGAAAAGTCCTGCCAAAAATGGAAGCCGCTGTTGAAGAAATGAAAAGACAAATTTTAACCAATATAACCACTACTAATAGCCAAGCTACTCTCAATATTGAAAAAACACCCAGTAAAACAGTATCAATAAAAGATGATATTGTTAACTTGATTCATGCTGGAAGAGTCAATGATGCAAGTACAATGGTAATGGATTGCCCAGATGATATATTTAGTATATATGTGGAGTCTATTCTATCAAACGAAGGAAAAAATATCAAGAAAATCAATGTTTCTTTAATGCTATACATGCTCAAAAGATCAGCACAAATTATTTTCCTACTCTTCCAAAAAAGTGGATCTGAAACTAAAGAAAACGAAGATAACGACTTACTTATATCTACTAACTGTGCTGAATTTATCAGAGCTATTCTAATCGATATTGAAATCCAAGATTTCGAAAATGATCAACTAAATGAATTCAGCTCCGTGCTCGAAAATATTAAAAATCTTCAGGCTCCAATCGACCTCAAAGATATGATCAAGATCCATCAAAGTTACGCTAAAAAATTATTAGCCAGGAATTCTAAAAAAGCTTCAAGTTAATATTAATACAGATTTTATTGATAATTTAAAGGGATTCCATCCTTGACCTCTAGTGAAAAAAATTCGATAAATAAATGTATTTAACGTTATTCTTTTTATATTAATTCTTCCTTCTTTAGATAATTAATTATTTTAAATTCTTATTTAATCATTATTTTTGCTGTTATTTAATTAATATTTATTTAAATCCTAGACAAGAAAAATTCCATGCTAAAAGTTAACTCTAATATTCTTCAAACTATTAATAAAATAATAGAAACAATTGCATCCACAAAATCCCAAAAATATGTCCGATGTTGCAGTCTTGCTACAAACCACACAACAGACCTACAAACGCCTCATAACAAAACCGAAAAAAGACAACCAAAATATTTTAAAAAAATTTGAGCTTTTAAAAAGAATAAGAGATGGACTAGAAATATATAAAAATAAACGCAATGAAGTTAAGAAAGACCAAGTAAAAAAATTAAGAAAAATAATGCTATCAAGAAACGTGATCCTAGACATAGATGATCATCTAAAAACAATTTTAAATTGGTATACAGAAAAAATCAGAATATTAAAGAAAAAGATAGAGCAGTACAAAAAAAAGATGTGACTTTACCAAATAAAATAACCGCTTTGAGCTTAATGGGTGACTTTTTTTTATAGAGGATTGACTCAAAACAAAAATTATACAATCGAAGCGTCAAAAGAACAAATCAACAAATTTTATGTGATCATGTGGGGAAAAGATACGGAAAATCACATCGAAAATAATTATGACGATTACCTTTGCCCATTTTTACCGTTCAAAAGCAGGAAAAATAAGATTCATAACAGAAGTTGAATTTACTAACATAATAAAATCACTGCTGAACTGGAAAGCTGCTGGACCAGGTGGAATCTTTGATTTATTCATTAAAAAGATGACGAGCCTTGTTAAATTCATATATCAGATTATTTCGGATAAATGTTTGGAAAATAAATATCTGGAAGAATGGTTTTACTCTGATACGACATACCTTATACAAAAAGAAAACGCCAAAATAAGAAATGAATTTAGACCAATCACGTGCATAACCAATTTATATAAATCAACGACAAAAGCGCTTTCAAAAATCATTCAATGTAAAGTGGAGACAAGAGAATTAATTGCGGAAAATCAGTTAGGAACAATCAAGCGCGTTCAAGGAGCAAAAGAACAAGCTCTTATGGATATTGCGATAAATAAAGAGCATGGAAATAATCTATATACAACGTGGATTGATGTAAAAAAGGCATTTGACTCAATAGAAACTACCTACATACATTTATAAAAAATTTGAATCTACCAACATGAATAACGTCTTTAAATCAAAAAGATTATAAGCAAATGGAGTATATCTCGTAAGGTTAAATGGAGAATAAATTACGTATAAAAAAAATAAAGGAATACTGCAGGGAGACAGTCTGTCATCTTTTTTTATTCGTTCTATGTATTGATCCCTTAAGCAGAAAATTAAATGAACGCTTTCCCGGGGTAAGTGTAATGAACGATGAAAACTCCTATACAACAAATCATCTAATCTTCATAGATGACCTCAAATTGCTATCAAAATCTCCAGAAACACTTAAACTCATGACGGACGAACCATGAACCTTCTTTAATGCAGTAGGCTTTGAAATAAATAAAAACAAGTCTCCCACTAACCACGAAATATGCGCAGATGTAGCAACGTTTATTGAAGGCCCAGCAGCCTATAAATATCTCGGAGTAATTGAGAATAGCAAATTCGATGCAAAACTAAAAACTTATTATATAATTTCACACTAAATACTAAATCGAATAATAAATTTATGTAAGACTAAACTTAATGCCGGGAATTTTTTTAAAGCCATTAATGAACATGCAACGTCACTCATAAATTACCACACTGGCGTATATAAATTAGAACCAGAAGAATACATCAAAGTTGATGATAAGATAAGTGATATATTAAACGAATTTTCCATTCACCTCCAGCCTAGTAATAAACAAAGATTGTATATAAAGTAAAATACACTAGAACGTGGACTATGTAATATTGAATTTGTATCCGAGAAGATAATCTACCTGCAAAAAAATTTGCTTGGAAACAGTAAAAACAGTTTATCGAGGAGGGCTGCAATATTAAAAGTATAAAAAGATAACAAGACACATCTCTCACTAATTGAAGAATATCGTAAAAATAAATATCACGTCAATATCACAGATTTTGAGAAACTGGATAAAAAGCAGCAAAAAAGTCTATTGTGTAAAATAAAAGAAAAACCATTGCACCAAAAGCCTTTTGAAGCCAGGAATAATGATATGGTTGATATTGTTGGATCATCAAGATGGATAAAGACGGCACTATTAAACCAAGTGAATAAGGGAAGATTTTTTTTCGGTGAGAGAGAAAATACACACGTTGGAACAAATATGTGAAAACAATCGAACACCTTGCAACGAGATATAAGAAAAAGTTTAGGGCATGATTACTCGCGAAAAAACAATGAAATCATAAGAAGTATTCATTTATTCCTATCAAGACGATATAATAATTATTAAAACCAAAAGATCAGAACTCACTCAGTACAAGAGATCAGAAAAAACGAAAATAAGGTTGATATCAGAATAAAAACAGATGTTTTAATCAAACAAAATAGACCAAATATTTTTCTATGCGATAAAAAAGAAAATACTTTTACGTTTATTATGATGGACATAACTAGCCCTGATAACTTAACGAAGTTATAAATGAAAAACATACAAAGTATATCATCTTGGTAATGAAGTGGTTTAAATATACAAATCTAAAGAAAGAATAATACGTTATGTAATGACTTGGGATGGGATGGTTGAATAATTTCATAAAAAATATGTTAAGGAGTTAAAAATCTCGGACGAAGTAGAAGCATACATGCAAGCTTTCACACTTTGCAGTACACTTGAACTTATCTCATTTGAGAGAAGAAAGCAGTTGATGAAGATAGATCAGGTAAGGTGCTAAAGATGCATCAAGCGGTTGTGAAATATTCATAATAGGCTGACCGACCACGTCATAATAGATATAATATATAGTAGAAATTCAACACATATGTAAAAATATATAATTTAAATACACCTAAAAAATCGGTTAACGCTCCAAAAAATCCCAGATGAAGTATTGGTATAGATGCAAGCTCCACACTTCGAAAGACACTTGAAATCATATCATTTGACAGAAGAAGAGCAGTTTACGAAGATAGATCAGGTAAGGTGCTAAAGATGCATTAAGGAGTTTTATAATCTTCCTAATAGGCTGTCTACATCACACTAGATGGATTTTATACGAAGAACAGACTTAACCTATAAATAAAATATCAGATTTAAATCTTTATAAGCGTAAACATATTTCCAAAAATAGTATTGAGAAAAACACTTGAATACATAAGTCTAGAATGTAAAAGATGTATTTAGGAAGGCTGTAAGGATGATGGGCTTGAAAAATGCATCTTAAAAACTGTAATATAGAGAAATCTAAAGTTTTGTTCTACGAAGCATATAAAATTTAAAGGAAAAAACGTTCTTTTATGAATATACAAGTAAATTCTTATATTTATGAAGGATTTATGTAAAAACAACATGAATAAGGTCTTGTAAATCGGATGGTATCAAGAATATTAAGAGAAGAGGGTTACGCCAAAGTGAAATTAGTTTTTCACGGAAAGATTTCATTATGCTCAAGAGAAAATCTAAAATAACAACACCATATTTAACCAATTAATAAAGATCATCTAAATTCGTATTATTAATATAATCGAAATAATGGCCGAACATAATTCCTTCTAAAGCAAAAGCATTCGCACAAACTAAGCATCTTGGAAAGAAAATGATATAAACTATTATAACAAGAAAATGCATTGAGGGTTTTTGTAAAGATGGTTGGCTGACAGAAGTATTAAGCAAATCTGTTATGTATAATAATCTAAAGTTCTGCTTGACAAATTTAAATGACCTAAAATCGACATAACCCACAGATTTACATGTGAATTTACATAGTTTTTGATTCTAATGCCAATATATAGTAAAAATCTACATTAAAAATACAGCTATAATATCAAAACATGCAATGAATATTACCTAATTCAAACATTAGAAATTATATTTCAATGAACATAAAAAAAACGAAAGTGTTTTTTAAACTCTATAAATTATGGTGTATGATACTCATCTAAAAATGTTTCTAGTAATTTATTTTCATTTTACTTTTCTAATGTAAAATTCGGGTCTTGAACTTTATTTTCTTCCTAAAAACATGAAGTTTGCAAAAAATTCTAAATAAAAATATAAGATGCAACATTATGATTAATCTATAATTATTACAAAACTTATAATATCGTAAGATAAGGCTTCGCGAGATACTGAAATAGAGGATTTTCCTGTGATTTTAGATTTAAATAGTGATTTTTTTAATTCTATTTATACTTTTCGGCAAATAAACCTTTAAATTTAGAAAAAATTGATAATTCTGGGCATATAAATAGCATACACGATTTTGATAAAATTTTTTTTAAGTGCGTATTTATGTGTTTTTTTATAGATATCTTCTCCGTTTTATCTAAATTTGCCTTTGTTACTGGGTTTTTATGTTCGTGCATCAAGATTCATTAATAAGATCAAAGTTGAAGAGCATGAACCTACTATTTAGAAAATACGAAACGTAAATGTTTGGCATCGTTAAAAAAATACTTCCAGTCAAAGTTGTAAATTTATATGAATAGTTTCTATTCGCAAACATTAAAAATACACCTGACCGATGATTTCTATCTTATCTGGAACAGATTATGCGATGTTTCATTTCAAAGCCAAAATCAGAAGATCTATAATCTAAATGTTTTTAAAAATTATAAAGATTCTGGTGCATGTGAATGTGATAAAAATGGTTTTCATTGATGTATACACAGATAACGAGGATCCTGAATATAAAAGAGACGTTTTTATAGGTGCAATACCCCCTGTTTTAGGTTAATGAAAAAATAGTGAAATTCAATTCACAAGAATAAATATTATTTTTTTCAAAATAAAGATAAAAAACTGTATCCACACATAATATCTACATTCGCTGCTTATTTTACAATATATCTTATTTCTATTCAACATATGAAACATTTTCATGCCTTCTATGTCTAAATTATATCAAATTATACTTTATTTATTGTAATTATAATCAAATTTTCATATAATTAAAACCACATCACAAAGTCGTAGTGGCTATTTAGAGCAACAACCTTTTCGAAAATTTTAAATTTAGTTGTAATTATATGAACAAATCCGCGTATTTACCTACATATTAACTCAATTATAATAACTATGATGCCTCATAGAGGCACATGCCTGCCAATTTTATTTAGAAGTTATTGTACAAATATATAAGAAAATTGTTGAAACGAAATGCTATTTCAGCAAAAAAATATTGGCTCGACAGCTGATTAATGCTAAAATTTCGGATTAGAAAACAATATTTTAGTTTTCGATATCATTTTCTGCATTAGAACAATTAAACATCCATTTATTTTTTAAATTGATATGCAAGCTGATAAAACAATTTAAGTGATATATTTGGAACTCATATGACCGGTAATATACAAAAATAATACATTTATATATAGTTTAAATATAAAGAATACATTGAGGAGTTTAATTTTTTGACTTGTCGAATATTAGATTTCCATTTTAATTTAATGACTGCGAAGTCTTTCAACGTGTATTTTAAATGCTTTCATTATATGATACTTTCTAGAAGTTCATTTTATTACTTATTTACTATATACCCCTGTTTTTCTAGCGTTAACAAAAAAATTTTCATTTTATTTACAGTTTTGGAAAGAAGCTACAATAATAAAAGATTTGATAATATGCTTCCTGATTTATAAGTACGTGGCTAAAAAGGTTAATTTTATACAATATGCTATTTTTTTAATTCTATAATAAATAAATTTGCAGCGAACAAAAAACATAAAAAATCGGTAAAAAAAGCCAATTTATTTTTGAAAGCCATGGGAACTAAAATTATAAACTTCAATAAATGAATGTATTTTTACTAAATACATAAAACATAAAATATGATTAATCTAAAATAATAAAAATAAGACTTCGTTAGCGTAATTATTTTAATATTAAAACTGAAAAAATATATCACACTAAAATGTATAACATGTGGCTGTATATGTTTAATAAATATGAGGTTTTTATATCAGTATAAAAGCAATGCAATGATTATAGCACGATAAACATATAAAATCCCAAAATTTTGCTCTTTTTATTTTTATAAAAATTTGTGAGAATTTTTATGACATTTAATAATTAGAATAACCTTACAAAGCCTACGTTGTAATCAAAAATAAAAGACTTTTTTGGTGATTTTAAAATGCAATATATTTTATGATTTATAATCCAAAAACTCCAGATTAGGAGTTAAATGTTGTAAAAATATTTCTAAAATTTCTAGATGCTTATTTTAATTAGATGCAGAAAATAATAATTAGGGATATAGCATAGAAAGAAGAATATAACGTATGATATGATATTGCATTAAATTTATATTAAAGGAATTTTCAATTGGTATAATATTTTCTGAAATTAATTTCACCGCATCAAAATTCAAATCATTTACATGTGTATTTGATGCTTTCCATATTGCAATTAAATATGCGAATCTACTGCTAAGAGAAAATAAACCTTTTTATCAATATATTTCATCATCTATTTTTACCAAATAATATAATATATAATTAAAATAACATTTATATCAAGATTCGGAGAACAAAAACTCGCAGCTCATATATCTAAAAATTACATTGCACAAAAAAAAATTAAAAACACTTTTGTATATAAATAATGAGATTTACTGTTTCTCACGCACCATATTGGCTTTTTAAGGGTTTAATAAAAAGATTATAAATGCAACATAAAGCCAAAACATTGATGAGGTATTCCCATAAATACTAAAAATATTGAAGATAACAGTTCAAATAGAGCAAAAAAATTATTATGATCAACAAATATTTTTAAGGTATTATTTTATAGTCTATTTGCTTATATTATAAATCTAGATATAGTTTAAATCAATGTATTCTGCTGAAAATCTATAGCATTTAAAAAAAGAAACACAAAAAAAACAAAATTTTTGCATAAATTATAAGCTATTACATGTGTTTATGACTCGGTAAATTGCAATTTAATTCGCTTATGTCTAGTAAATCATAATCTACACAATAGAAAATCACCGTGGAGTATCTTCATGGCTGATGGAGTGCATTCGCGATATATCTACATAGAAATAAGCAACAAGGGCTCATTATTTTATTTAACAAATAAATAAAGTGATTCTACGCAGAGAATCCCAAGAAACCCAATTACGTTTTAAAACATATCCTAGGTGTTTAAATATGCCATAGGTAAAAAAACCTTATGATTTTGATAATTTAAGCTCGTTAGTTTATGAATATATATATTTAAAAACCGAATTACCTTTGTGCAGTATTTTAATAAGCTCCATCTATATATTTAATTTCATAATTATCGGTATTCTTTTAAATTTATCTAGAATAAATTTAAACATCGTAAAATTTATCATTCAAAGATAGTTCGTTTATTTAATTTTATGATTTTTATACTTAATATGGCTTTAACCAGATACACATTTTAAAATCGAACTTCCAGATGCCGAATGAATATGTGATCTTTTAAATCCTTAGAGTTTGAATTCGTAAATTTTTTAATACAATAATTAGATACTAAAATTTACGAAGAATTCACACTTTTTTTCATATTTTTTAATATAGGAAAGCAATTTATATTTATACGGGATTTTTTAAAGTTACCAGGCATTAAATCAATACCAGATAGTATCTTTTTCTCCTATCATTCTAGGATTGAGACTTTTAAAAAATGTATTTTTGATATTTAAAAATAATAATAAAGGTTTTTATTCTTATTTTCATTATATTTAAGTTTATAATCTTTTCAAAAATCTAAAAAGGCACGAATACAACTTTCTTTTTAAAATTTTTTTCTGGGGCTAAATTAACATTTTATATTGCTTAATCTAGATTATTTGTATTATTTGGATTATATACACAGGAAAATATGACTTATATGCCGTTTATTTTACCTAGCTTCAATAGAGACACCCAAATAATTTATTTGTGAGTACTATATAGGGAATAATAATTTTCATGTGCATAATATATAAATGATTCGAGTTTCTAATTTCATACAAGTTTATTATTAGAATTTCAAATAAGAACATTAATGCGACTAGGTGTGGGGGTGGAGACGATTCCGTTAGATTGATAGAAATAAATGAAGGTATTATATATTGCAAGTAACTTTTTTTTATGCCGATAAAACTTGATGCAATTCCGTTATGAAGAGTGAAAGATACAAGCCATTATTTAATAAAATTATGTATTTATCATAGAAAGGGTACTTGTATGGCGTGTTAGATTAATAAGATTCTGAATTTATAAAATAAAACTGCTTGACGTGAAAATGCATACTTAGTAGTACCATTATTTCTACAAAACTTAAACATATCTATGTATACTTACAAATTAAAAAACTATGAAAATGTAGTAATATAAAAAATATATTTTAGTAGTCGAAGTATCTTTTTTACTAAAAAAAAAGAACGACTTAGCAAAAACAGAAATAAAAAAAAGTATAATAAAAGGATTTTTATCCAAATTTATGCAAGAATACTTGTTTTTGGACAGACTACACGCCCACAAATTGTACTGAAAGAATAAACAATTATAAACCTATGACACATTTGGATTATTTATTTGTATACATAAACACTTAAAATTTAGGCAGATTACCCCCCAACACAAATTTGAAGGAAAATATAATCTTAATTTTTTTGATTTAAGGTTCGTTATTTATGTGCTAAATTTATATTTATAATTTTTTTTTTTTTCAGAGCACTACTTGCTTGATTTCCCATGCGCAAATTATATTTATACTTTCGATTATCTTTTTCACACAGAAGTATTCTAAAATTTCTCATATCCTTTGAAACCTATAAATCCTAGTGTTTTTCTCAATCCCGAAGATTTTATATATTGCCCCGATTTGTTCGTGACTACGAGTTTTTTCTGGTAATTTTTATGATATTTTGTAATTACTCGACCATCTTGAATATATAAATAATACCTTTAATTATTTATTTGTATTTATAACTACTAAGATTTAGCTAATTGCAACGTAAAACCTTTATAGAAAATATAAGCTACAGTACAAGCAGAAACAATTCCTTTATTATTTTTCATCATTAAAAAATATTAGGCTGATTACTGCACCCACAAATTTTAAGGAAAATATAATCTTAAATACATTTTTAAATTCTAATCGAATTTACTTTATTTATTTATGTTTTACTTCTATTACTCTTTAGGAAGTTCGCTTTATATACATAGGAACTATTGCTTAACAGCTGCGTCTCTCTGTGAAACTCCCCCTGCACTCATTGTCACCCGTAATCACCGTGGATTAGGCCCTTTCTCATAGGCGGCAGTCATTATGTGGAGGGAATGCGATTCTGTCTACTGTTCATCGCCAAGAGTTACAAGCTACAACCACACTCTAAGCTTAACTATATCCTTGCTGAACGGTATGGGATCTTATTCCATATTGGAGGCATAGTTCAACGGCTTACGCAGCAACCTCTTATTTCTCGTATCTTTTAAATGCTTTATGGTTTATCTTTCATTGTTCACTGCCCGCCCCCTTGGGTATTTTTCTTTAGAGTAAATTTGTTTCGGAAATTAGTGGGGTGGGTGGAACCTACGACCCCTATCACTGGGGTCCGACTTGTAAACCACTCATCCATACCACCCATTTTAAATATATAATAATAAGTTAAATAATTTATTTGTTTTTAGAAAATAAGACAATTTAACTCATATCATTTAACAGAAAAAGAGCAGTTGATGAAGATAGATGAGGGGAAAGTATTGAAGTATGCATTAAGGTGTTATCCAATATCTCTTACGGACTGTCCATTTCTCAGTAGATAGAATTCATAAAAATAAGAAAAGTAAGCCATGAATAAAAAATATTGTTTACCTGAATACTAAAATTTAGGAATATTACAAACCTAATATATTCAAGAAAATATAAGCATACAGGAAATGAAAATGCCGTTTATTATTTAATTGTAAACAAAAAAACTCTATTTTATGCAGATTCGAACACCCACAAATTTAAAGAAAATATAAGCTTACAGATAGAAACAATAATTTTAATTATTTATTTGTTTCAATACCTCGATAAAATCATCCTGAGTGAAACCATCATTCAACAAAAACCAGAATACCTTTTTGTACTTATAATCATGTTTAGCATATAGCTGGTATAGTTTTTTAGCCCATATATTATTTTTTAATTTGAGCGCCGTATAAATTTGTATCTCAGGTGCCAATTCCATAAAATATTTAAATTTAATTTTTTCATTTTTTTGCTTATCGAATTCTTGCTGTAAAAATTCTAGATGATTATAATTTCTATTGCTTTTTTGAATGTAAGCAATATCTTTGAGCATATTTTTCTGTGAATCTTTATTATACTCCACAATTTTATTTTGTCCTTTACTTAAAACATTATAATTTATTAAGTCAAACTCACCAATTACATTATTCAACTGATTATTTATCAATTCATTACTTCTGCCTTTATCCAATTCCTCTAAATATAGTTTTTCATCATAAAGATATGCGAATGTTGAATTAAAAAGAAATTCATCCTTTTCATCAGTTTCATACCTAAAATATTTAAAATAATCGTTAACGAATTGAATATCTTCATCGGTAACGTTTTCTTTACACACCGGTAGATATTTCGGATAACCTTTGAGTTTCTTTGAGGCTATTATCAAAGATCTTAAGGCATTCAAATTAATGCCTATTGTTGAGTCTTTGAGCTTAGAAAGAATTTTGAATGATGTCAAATAGTAACCTAAGAAATACAAACACTGAGCTTTTAGAATTAAAAAAGGGAGATCCTTTGGATCTTCGGTTTCATATGCTAATTTCTTTCTTAATTTTGACATACATTTCCCGTATTTTTTTTGCTTGTAAATGCAATAAAGATGTTCAAAACTGTCTTCTCCTGAAACTGCTAACGCTTCTTCAAATCGATCTAGATGTATCAAAGCAACACATTTGTGATGTTTGAATAGCTCATGCTCAAGCTTGGATACTTGTTCGTGGTCGCTGTTTTTGATTAACTCTTTTATTTCCTCGTCCATGATTTCTTATCGGGGATGGAAATATAAACACATGAACCAAATTGAAAACTTAAGGAAGAAATTGTCTGTGCTAAATGGATCAGAAAATCATCAGAAATATTAGGATTTTCTAATTAAATCCTTCATCCGAAAATTCTATTTGAAAATATCCACATATTAAATTATTTGAATTTCGATTTTCTAACAAATTTAATTTATTAGGTTATGAATTGATTTGGTTTTTGATTGCTTTTATTTATTCATATACGACTTTAAATTTGTAAATGGCGAAATTTATCTGATACTTATTTGCATAACCTCATCTTTAAACCATATTAAATGCATATTATCTTTCAAGACCTATCAATTCAAGTATCATCTTTAATCTTATTATACTTCTATAAATCACCATATCTAAAAAAACATCATCCAATGCGACCAATAATTGCAGAAATTATAAATTCAAGTTGCTTCCAGACCCCTATTACACTTCTTTATTTGCCCTCATCCTTACGACCCTTTTAAATATATTTTTCGTTTCAAGACTTACTAATTCAAACATCTCCCCAACCTAGTTATCATATATTTATATCACCACAAATTCCTTTTGGACATCTTAAAATTACAAGACCTAATAATCCAAGTATTTTCTAAAGAAGGTGGGGACTTTAGCATGTCGTGTTTTGGCCCTGTCCTAAAATATCTTTTTATTCGTCACCCATTTCTGGAACAATAACTGCAAAAACAAAAATATATAAAAAACATATTAAAATGAATTTTAAATAACTTTATTTTTTAGTAAAAAAATTAATATGTTCGAATTTTTTTCATTTCTGGTTATAATTACCAAAAATATTTAGAATCCAATATTTATTTCCGTATTTGATATCTTTTTGATGCTAATTATTTTAACCTGCAAAATTTTCTTCAATTTGTGTTAATGTGAACTCCATTTACATGGTTAATAAACTCAACACAATTATTGACTGTTATATGATTGTTCTAGATCCAGGAATTTCGGTATAGCCTCTCCACATATTTTTGTATATTATTGAACACAGACGAAAATGTTTTTATAAAGATATTTGTTAATGTTTTCTTATTTAGATTTTTAAGCGTATAAAGTTGAATTTTTCTTCTTTCTGTTATTTTCACTTCATTAAAACACCTATGCCATCTATAAATTACCCACAATTATATTTAAGGCGCCGTAATTATCTTAAATCAGATTCTAAAATCATATTATGATCATTGATTATATTTTTACATCCTTGATTTTTTTTCTTTTTTATCTTCTAATATATATTTTCATGCAACAAATTAGTTTCCTTATAATGTCTAGATCTTTTATTATCTTATATTTGTTTCACCAGAATAAATCTTTTCAAAAAACATTTCTGTTTCTTCAATTTTTAAATGTGATTCATTTAAAGCTTATAATTCTAATATTTGTTTTACTTTTCGACATTTCCTTAGCGCATTCTTCATTTTTTTACAGGGTAGTATTCGCAGATTTCCTAAAGAATTCAAAGCAATTTCTTATTTTATGATCTAGTCTTTCCATTTAAAATAGTATGGTATTATTTTTAGTTGTCTTATCTTTTCTCTATTTTTTAAAAGGAGCATTTTAAAAAATTGGCAAGCAAAAATCAGACACAATACTATCACACGCAACTTCTAACCATCAAATATACTCGTATTCAAAGGTTTCTGTTATGCATATTATTCTTTTAGAACTTGAGATCCATATAGCTTGCATACACTATTGTTTATTTTTAGACTTCATATTAGGTTGAAATTCTTAGGTCTACAGTAATATTTATTTTTATTTTGTGACAACATGATCTAAAGATTTATCATACTAAAAAAATTACAAATTGCTTTTTATTTTTAATTATTTTGTGCTTGTATTAAAAATTCAGGTCGAAATATGTATTTTCTGCAAATAAAAATCAATGAAGTGAAGTATGCAAATATATAATATTATAATTAAATACGAAGAAAGTTTATATATAAAGTTTTAATAACCTCAGTTAGAGCTATAAATTAACATTTATTATGATATAAAAACACAAAAATTTCAAACCAATCGTCTCTATGTTTATTTATTACACCCCTATTTTTTTTCATGTAGTTCTTCAGCTTGTTGTTGTACGACTTAACAATTAATATGAACTAAAGAATCAAGATCAACAAAATTATGCTTGCGTTTATCATATGATGTATATATTAATCTAATAGAACATAAAATAGACTTTCCATTTTCCTTATACATTACTGAAACCTATCTGGTTACTCTCTTAATGAAATTAATTGGTGTTTCTTTACTTTTTTTTTCAGAAAATTTACCAAATACTTTGCTAGGTTGTTCTATTAAGATTAAAATACCCAAGTCTCAGTTCTGATCCATTAAATACTTACTAGATGTGACTTTACCGTATATATAAGAACTCTTTCATCTACTTGAGTAATGTATCCAGGTCCAAATATACCAATATATTGTTGCTATATGTTTTTTTATTATTTTCATAGCCACCCGTATTAAGTTTCAGGTGGATATTTGATTCATGCCAACAACTTCGCAATCGAATATATTGAGGAAGGTTTTAGGAATCAGAGGAAAGCAATTTTACCAATTTCTTATTTTCTAAATATATTTTTTTACTAATAGATATGCTAGTTTGATAATTATAACAGGTTTAATTCATACACCTATAGTTTCAACCATTACCTCTATCTTCTGTAGCTTTTAAAGCCATTGGTAAACTTGCTTGCGTACAATAACTAAATTATTTATATACATGCAACAGTTTATTATTTAAACAATATTTTATTAGACTGATACTCGTTTTTAATTCCAAATTACAAATAAAATATAACATTTTTAGGGTTGTTAAATTCATTTTAAACTCAATAGCCAACCCCCGGTCAGGAAGTTTTTCCAGTGATCTAAATTTTTTAAACGAATAACTTTATTTCTTCCAAGCTAATTTAAAACTGAAATTCAACGATAAAATTCCAATTAAATAATAAATATAATTTAAACATTAATAATTTTCGTTCAAAGAAAACCATTTATTGTAAATATAAGCACAAATAAGAATCTTTACAACATTTTTAATATATATAAATTGATGAAATTACAAAAAAATCTTTAAAAGGTCTACCTTACTTCGAATTTTATTTTAGATCAAGTGCAATGTCTCCCATGGACACAATCGAAATTTTCAAGAAAATTTTTTTGAGAATATATAAATTTTTTGAGTATCCATAATCCATAAAATAATTTTGAGCTTAAGTTATATAGAAAATATTGCATAGCAAACAGATTATGATATCAAAATATTTTTGAGGAAATAAAATTTTATTGAAAGACAGGTCCGATGTAGTTAATATAATAAAATAATGAATTTAATGTTAAAAAATTACTTTATAAACATGCGAGAAGAGCTCTACGCGAAGTTGCTCAAAAATATATGATTAGAATAGATCATGTTCATTTTTACATTAAAAGCTTTAAATAATTTTAAGAGTGCAGTTAGTTATGCACATAAAACCCAATTATTCAATAATCACATCCATTAGTTTTAATAAAAAAATAATATTAATCTATTGTTTCATTAAAAATCCACCTGAATCAATCTAATTACACAATCATTTGAGGGGATCAAGATAAATGGTCTAAGTCAATATAACTAGGAATAAGTGAAAATGCAAATAGCATCAAATGCCCCATCTTAAGATAAAAAACCAAAATTTATCCATAATATCAAGTTTAGGTATATTATTAGGTGTTTTTGGTCAATATTTTCTAGAAAAATCACTTTAGTCGCAATTATATGCTTCTAAGTTATTTCTGGCTGACTATTTCATACAAATGAGCATGTATCTTATCAATATTTTACTGTTAAAATATATTCTCGCAGCTATTAATGCCAATAATCATATTTGTCAACGTTCTAATAAGATCAAATACACAGGGTATTGAATCATTGCACAGCGAATTAAAGCTCGTAATCAAAAGAATAAACGTATAAAAACTGATAAGAGGGTATGGTTTTTGGTAACTTTGCTTTTATTTCAATGATCATCATAATTAATTTACATAATTAGCAAATTCAATTCAGTTATATTTTTAATAATGCATAAAAGATAAATTACTGCTTTATTTTAAGATTATAATTAAATGGATTGTTCATTTTTTTTATATTTTTTAGGCGCGACATTGAGCTTGTTTCAAAAATTGTTGTGTTATTCATGTCTATAAAATTTATTTAATGATTCGTGCCATTATTTAAAGTTAGAAAGAGATGAAAAGACATAAAACGTTTATAGAATCGAATAGTTTTAATAAAACTATAAAAAATGGTATTTCTTGTTTTATATTTTATTTTTTATTCAATTATGCAATATTATTTTCAATTTATCATTTAAAAAATTTAATACACGCCTTTTTCTTTAGGCAAACAAGAGTCTTTTACAACATTTTTTATTTAGAAATAAGAGATTGATTTTTATTTAGTTTATTTGGATTTAAATTGCATATGAACATGGTCTTTCATATAAAGCAGAGAAGAAGCTTGTAAATTTAGTGAAAAAACACGTTAATATCCAATTAGATGTAAATCTTACATATATAATAATATGAATACTTCAGATATCATTTAAAACCTAACCAAAATCTTTAGAATGTAAAAAAATTCTTTGCAATAACTTTTTTTGAATTTCAAAACACGCTGGTATACAATTTATTTTAAAATAATGTGAATCATAAGAATAAAACTGATTTTTTTTGAACTATTATGTAAAGACACAAAGCTTAAATGATAAGCTATAAATTCTATTTGACTTCTAAAGAAACTCTCTGAAAACATCCAATTAAATTGAAATTAAGGAACTAAATTATGAAGAGGTTAAAAAAATATTATGTTCTTACATAATATACTCTCGAATAAATTTTTTTTTTGGTGGCAGATCTTAGACCTCATATGACAAAATAATTGATGCAAAAAATAAGATAAATCTTGTACATATAGATCTATTTATTTGTTAAAAAATCGAATGAGTTTGAGTCAATATTTCAAATAAAAATAAAAATATAAACTATAAATTCTTAAATACCTTGAAAAAATTTACCAAAATAATATAAAAATCAAATCACAGGAAGATAAAAAATATAAAATCGCAATTAAAGCATAAAAACACTATAAACCAACAATAATTCATTTTGTTTGTATTCATAATGGATTTTACTTGCTTGATAATAATAAAGCAAAAAAATTTTCGATACAAATTTATGGCAATAAAACATGATTGGAATGGCATACGATAAAAAATTATCTAGCATTATATATCTTGGGTCTATTTTTTTATTTTAAAAGATTGAAATTATGCACATATAGTATGAATATGGCGCTGATATTATGTTAGTATTCTTTATTTTATTTATTTTTCAAATTTGATATTAAAATAAAAAAAGTTTAGACTTATACAGAAAATCAAGAATCACAGTTTATAAACATTGTCTTTAATGCATTTAACAATATTTTAGGTGTGTTATTCTATATCAATAGAAATAAAGTTTAAGTGAGCATAAATGCAAGCAAATTTAATAGAAATCTAGTATAAACCTCTTATATAATATATTTTTTTAATTTAAAGTGCAAAAGTAACATAAAATGTAAAATTATGACTCAAAATTAACAGCAAATTTGATATTCATATGCTAACTAACTCCCTTAGTTCTCAATATTTAATTAGCTCTAACTTTAAACAAAAGATTCAGCTATTTTAGGTTCTATATTTTTTTAATTTAAAAAATATAATTTGATCATAATCTGATAAAAGAAACTAAATATCATACATGAAAAAATATTAGCAATCTGGATATAATCATAAATTGTATTTTTTAAAATGAAAGAATCGCGAAATATATATAATCTGACAAACTACATGTTAAATTAGGCAAATAAAAATTTATATTCTGTTATAAATGAAATTATTTCTGCAAATTTTATGAATCTAAATTTTTATTACAATATAGAAATTTTATAAGTATTTATTTAAATATCCATAACAAGCAGTTAATGTATTTTTCAAAAGTTTGGGGTTTTTTCTACCAGATATGGTCTTAATTATTTTGCTTATGGATCCCTTTTAATAAAATACACACAAAATATAAAATTTTTCATACGGGCAGTATATTCTATACTCACTACCATTTATATATTATCTAAAAAAATCATACAATGCATTGCTAAAAATACATAATGGATTACCATAAAATTAGTATTCATGTTTTTTATATTTAAATATATTAAATTACCAGATAAAAGTGAAACAACCCATCGAAAGAAATAAGATACTATAACTGACCAACAATATTCAATCAAAATCAAATATATTATACAATATAAAGATGATAATGTTTGTAAAAAATATAAGTTATTTTTAAAAAAATTGATTACACTTAATATGTAAAAATTGGCTATTAAAAATATAGCATGAATTTAAACAAATCAAAGCCAAATCAATATATAAAAAGAGCTTGAATAAAAGAATATGATATCCAAATGTATAGATCTAACAATTAATTGTTATAAATGAATATAACAGTAAAATGATAGAGTTGGGATATATTTGTTCACGCAAATATGACAAAAGCCATAGATTACGCAGAAAAAGGTTTAATTTACGAGATTAAAAATATAAAAAAGAAAAGAACGCAATTTCGAAATAGGAATGTTTCAAAATAAATTTATAAAAAATCCAAAATAGAATCTAAAATATACGACCCAAACTAAAAAAAAGCTATAAATCTCAATATTAAGACTTGAATTTATAATTTATTTGCTGATTAGACTTTAAAAACAATGCAATAGGGGAAAGAACTAGTCGCTTGTCAGATAGGTTAATTTATTTGAGCCCTATAATATGCGAATATAGAAAATATAAACCCCATTTTTTGTTGAATTTTCACGTTTCCGTTCTACATTCACCCCTTTAGGAAGGAATTATAAAAGCAGTTTAATTATTTAATACATTTAGTGGTTACTTTGCAAATCTTTATTTTAAATTCATGTGTAATATCAGATAGCCTTTATTTTTTGTTTTTATTTTAATTTTTTTTAAAAAATTGTATATATTTTATCCTAATTTCGTAAAATTTCAAGAAAATTCTAAACCTTTATCATTTAAAGAAATAAAGCATTAAAAAAACTATCAACATATAATTGGAAAGAAAACAGTGACAAAATTAGCATAAAAAAATAAAATAAGATGCCGTTTCATGGTGTATATAAATATGAGTGAAATAGTGTTGCCGATATATATTTTTTTGCTAAAATTTCGACTAATTTTAAAAAAAATACGGGGGTAATCATAGTATTTTCAATCACATAAAATATAAAAAAAATAATGATGCATAAAAGTTCTTTATTTGAATCAAGAAAAATTTACGTACGCTGTCATATATACATTTTAAACGATAAAATAAAGAAATATTAAATATACTCATACAAGTGAGAATTTATAAATTCACATGTAAATTTAGCTTCACACATCTTTTTGAATAATTTCGAAATAAATAAGATCTATAATTCTTTAGGTGCTAAATTACAAACATATTATTAAATCTACTTCAAGACCTTAAAAACTCAGATACAAAATATTGCATGCACATTAGCAGATCAGTTTAGTAGATCTATTAAATAGAATATTTAATGGCTCGCTCTAACCAAATTAGGTTCACATTTACTATGTTTGCCTGGTATTAAAGTTGCGAGTATACAGTAAACTTAATAACTAATCAGCCTATAAAAATTATTTTAAAATAATAACATAAATAATCACCGCAAAAACAATTTAAATCTAGTAATTGACTTTATAAACCATTTTCTTAGTTTATTTAAAATTTTGAAACATCAAAGTTCTATGGGTGATCCATATAATATATATGTATTCGTGTTGCTTTTTTTGTTTATTTTAGCACTGAAAACGTTAAAATATGTAGTTTTATTTATTTTTTTATCATATAGACCCTTACCCAATCTTTAAACTATGTTATCACAAAACTTATATGTGAAAATATCTATTAGGAATTTTTACCGCAAAAGTGAAAATATAAACATGAAATCTAATGGAATAACGTATTTCAGACTTTAACTGTGTAAATAATTTGTAGAAATGGAAAAGATATTAAATTTTTGAATTTTTTCAGATGTAGAGCAAAGTAAAATTGTAAAAACATCACATGGTACGCCTTTTTTCTAAGCATAAAATCATGTCAAAAATTTACATAAATAGCAAAAATAAAGACAAATTTATGATATAGAATTAAAATATTGCCAAAGATTTATTTTTTTTGCTAATGAAGTTAGCATTAACATTTTTTATGCATATAATCCTACCAAACATACCATATACATAAACAATATTTAGTAAAAAAATAGAATCATAGCATTTATTTTTAGATTAAGGTATTATAGAAAAATCTAAAATCATGTTCTCACATTTACAACCTCAAAAATAGTCTGTTAATGTCGTATTTGAGCAATTACAAATATATTTAAATATCAAAACATTTTCATAATAAAAAATCTATACAAATATATCGTAATGTAACGACGCTAAGTTTAAACACCACCTAAAAAATAAAATGAATGTTTCATTGAAATAATATCAAAGCTTTCAAGAACCATATTTGAGTAAATGATTGGTAAAAGGTTCCCTATATTACCAAAAATAATATTATTAAATTAACATAGATAAAGTATTTTTATATGTGCACTTTATTTTTAAACTGTAATGTATTATGAAAAAAAAAATTTTGACCATCAAAAAGCAAAATAAAGCGCTATGGTCAATGTTAGAAAAAACTTAACAAAAAGTTTCCTTTAATTAGTTTTTGCTCGTTTTAAAATAAGAAATTCAATATATTTACTACATTAATTTATGCAATGATACTAAAAGATAGATCCAGTGTATTATAGAGTTCTCATTCTACTATATACAAGTCAGTAATATATATCTAGAATGAATTATGTTTTCTTATTAGCTAATATTTTTCACATAATTTTTGTTTAATCAAACTAATAAAACACTATAAATTATTTTCATTTTATTTTTTTGACCTTTACATAATTTTCAATATGCGCATATTGTGTTAAAAATATAGAAGAGCCCATTTTTCTTAGAAATATCTTGATTTTTTAGATTATGACCATAACCACGACACAATGATAGCAGTAATAATAGTATAATTCACCTACTAATTGGTCCGAAAGATTGAATTTAGGAGAACTTTAGCAAAAATTACCCCAAGATGTATAGATTGGATAAAAAAAAATTCATTAATTAAGAAGTGTAAGAGTTTACGCATATTATTGTCTAATTTCCTTGAAGCTCGCGATCTGAATTTCTGGAAAGTGCCGTGATATATTACTCATACGTGCGTTTTATTAAAAAATTATAAATATTTTCATTGTCAATTTTAACGTATTTTTCATTTTAGTTGGCCTTATTGCGCGCCATATAGATTCTTATATATATAATAGATATATTTTTTTTATCAAAATCATTTTCAGACTTTTTAATTATACTGATACAAATTATATACAGTTTTTAAATAAAATCACCAAAACATGGTTTATTGTGCAAAAAAGTATATAATTGAATGTTATAATATTCGCCATTACACTTTTTTTACTATTTGGCAAAAAATGAATACAATTTTGAATTTCTAACGATAAAATAATGAATAATAGAAACGTAATTACCTATTTATCATCACAAGTTTTATTAAAATAACCCTTATTTAAAACACGCTTCAAGTAATTTTCTATAATTATAATAAAATTATGCTACGAAGATGATAAAATAAAAAAACACTTCATATTTCTAAGACGATGTTATTGTTTACAGTATGAATTTAGCGTTCTTATAATTATTTTAGACCCCAAAAAATACTTAACATGTAATGCGTTGGTTTAATATCCTTATGCTATAATTTTTTTTTGATATGAGATTTATTGCTTTGGAGTGAAAGTTGATCAATGAATAAACTTAGCAAAAAACTTGTAGCAAAAAATGTCGAAGTTTATGAACAAAAATCTAAGCAATAATCCATTTTAAATGATTGTCATGGAAAATTATAATCCATAATGTTTTTTTATATTAAAGAAACATTATACCATAATTTCTAAAGACATTGACAAATATTTATTATTTATGCATACTTATATTTTTTTTGTGGGAAAGTTAGATCTTGAAACAATAAAATACAAAATATTTTCCGCATAATATTAAAAACTCTCTTTTAAGAGCGCCATTTATATTTTTAATTCCAATAATAATCTTGCACCTATAATTTACTGAACACTTTTTTACTTCCATATTTTTTGCAATAATAATAAGTTTAGGTACATATTAACTTTTTCAGAGAAAGGTGTTAAATTACAACTTTTTAGAGTAAATATATTGACTTTTTATAAATATGACGATAAATTATTAGTTACACATGTTTTTTCTGCTATTTCTTGCTGCCAGTTGTAACCTATCCATATTATAAACGATTCTTTAAAGTCTCTTCCTTCATTCAGATAAAAGTGAGTTTGCAGATATCCAGTGGTTTTAATATTCCCCTGGTCCCATTTATGGCTTTAAATAGCACAACAGGATTTTTAAAATTCTTTTTGTTACTATTTTTCACATTAATTTTCTCAAATGTTTTTATTACTATCATGAAATTAAATTCGTAAAATTTACATAGCGCATGGAGTTTATTTTTATTTTACAACACAGGAACTAAAAAAGGATAAAGTAATAATAAAAACAACTACAATACCATCAAAAATTTATAATTAGAACTTAATCTTTATATTCCTTTTAAACAGCAAAAAAAATGAATATTGTGCAATTATTTCTAATATTATCAAGAAAAGTTGAGGGAAAATGGCATATTAAAAATTAAAAACTTATTCGATGACAAAAATGACTAATCTCTTCAAAATCGATATCGAAAATATGTAAAAATAATTATATGAATTAAAACCACAAAATACATTATGATATTGATTTTTCAGACTAAGCTCGATAATAATTTATTTTCTTATAAAAAATTTTTTAAAAATCTAATATTTTACCATTAATTTGAAGAAAAATAATAAAAATTCAAAATTATAAATTAATTTATATCAGCAAAAGAATTGTCTTAATATATTTATTGAAATATAATTCACTATAATGAAGTTCATACCGGGTATTTTTTTAAAAAAGATAATTTGCAATGTAATTTCATATAAATTAAAAATGCCAGTTTTTTTAATCCGATGTGAGAACAAGTATAGAAAATAAGATTAATGAAATTTTTTTGTTACTTATAGGTTTTTAAATTGTAGAAGGCTTATTTACAATGTTTCAATTTATTTCGCAAAAAAAATATTCAAATATAAGATTAGTTATAATTGCAAATACATAGCATTTATTTTTTTTAAACTATAAAAATAATATTTGCTTGCTGTAAATTTTTAACGACCTTATGTACATTATATTCAGTCATAAAATTTTATTTGTTTTATGTTTTATTATTTCAAAATATGTTTTATCGGTTAACTTTTTATAATACATGGGCAAAAAATTGACTTAAGTATTGGCGAAAAAATTTGGGTAATAAAAAGTTTTGCCCTATTTTTTGTATTTTATTGCTTCTTTACGTTTTTGATCTTGTAAATTAAATTATAAATTCATGTATAAAGTGCTACGGATGGGTTTTTCTAGAGTTTTTTCTGGCGTTAAGTATAATTTGCCGAAGAAATAATTAAGAAAAGTACCATAATATTTTAGATGATTATTTTTCACTAGAAGATCTTTGACTACTGTAGCCATATCGGTATAATTTAAGTTTATTTCATTTTTAAGTCCTAAATAAATGACGTAAAAATACATAATGTTTTTTTTTATTTGAATTGGAAGAATTTCGATACAGACGGTTTATTTTTTGACCCCACGAATTTAAGCATTTAATATCAAAGAACCAGAACAACATTTCATCCTGATTAAATTTTTCTTGTGATTTTTTAGCAAAATAAATGCCCAAAAAGAGGTTTTGAATAAGACCAATATATTTTTTTATCGGTCTGTTTAGTATAATTCCATTTACTTTTATCTTATTATATAACAATTCTATGCGATATTTGATCAGTTTCAATAATTTTTCTTGAAAATTTATCTGTATATCTTTGCTTTGATAATTACAATTGCATTCAGCTGTTTCTGGGCTATTAAATCGGTAATATAAAATTTTCGTGATATGGTTTTAAACACCTTTATGACATGTAAACATTACGATCTAAATAGATTTGATAGAAAATTGAATATAAAGCCCCTACAAAAAACAAATTCCTTTACCTTTGTATGTATATGAGTACAATATTCGTTTTTTTCTATGATTTAACTCGTTACGTTCACTAGATTTAGATTTGATTTTTTTACAATTGTACTTGAATTGAACTGTAATTCGAATTTCAAGCAGGATTTGAAATTCTTCAGGTTTTCGATCTTTTGCGCAAAAGGGAATTCGTTCTTTTTGTGTTTTTTATGATATAGTTGTTTTCCAAACCAGGATACATACACCATCATCGATTATACAATTTTAAAATCATCAAAATACCCTTTATCTTCTGACTTATTTTTTATGTTAACCAGATTATTGTCATATATACATTTTTTTAAATAAAATTTATTTCTTTTAGTGCGTATAATGAATATACATTACTGTTATTTCTATGTGGGATCTATTAAAATTTAAAAATTCAGTAACATGGTGGATTTAATTAAGAAATACCTTTTTTATATATTGAGATCGACTATCTTCAACCAATTCTTCGTATTTATTTGCCATAAAAAAACCTTTATGTATAATCAATTATGAAAACTTGTTGATTGCCTTTTTGATGAACTATCATATACTTTACGCTATCTATTTCCTCGGATTCCTGATAGCTATTATCCCTGCAAATAATTTTTTTATTCGCAATCTTACAGCATCAAGATGATTCTGATTATTATTTTCGAACCAAAATCGTTCGAGGCATGCTTCATACCCAATTCTCATATACTGGTACATTTGGATGGTATTGCTATTTTTATTATCCATAAATCTTTTAAATTATAGTAATCAGACCTCAAATACCATATAGTCCTTTGCATCATAAATACAAAGCTCTATTTTATTCGAATCAATAATACCGAAATAAACATACTTAACAAATCTTACATTTACTAAAAATGGCTGTAAGATATAAACAGTAAAATTTTTAATTATTTCTTCTGCTATAGATCGGACATGCGTGTTCCCTAGTTCTTTATCTATTTCTACTAAATTCTCTTCAAACATAGGCAATAAGATATATAAATCTCGTTTAACATCTTTGAATAATTTTAAAAAGGATGAACTTTCAAGGATTTGTTAATATAAAATAACAGATCTATTTAGTTTTGGTTTGTTTATTTTTAAGCTTTGCTTCATTTATAGCAGTTTTCGATGCTATAGGATCATAAAATGATGTTCTTTCGGTATCCAAAACCAAGTATCTTATTTTTAAGATTCGCCAGATTGAATTTAAATCACTAGATCCATAATCAGTAGCATTTTTTTTGTATCATATGAGTATAGGCTCTAATTTTGTAAATAAAAAGAAAATTTGAAGGATTATTTTAAAATGTTTGAATTCTGTTATTTAAAGAGATGACATAAAACCAACCGATAAGCATTGAATTATCATCTTAAAATATAATATTATTTGATTGGGGAAATGTTTCCATTTCAGTAATCATTTAGCTTTGATAAAATTTTTATATCACTGTCTTTATCAAACCAATGTAGAAATATATATTTTTTGCATTAATTACAATAATTTTTCGTATTAAAAAAATCCAGAAACAAAAGCACAAATAAAATTATAACTTGATGATCACTAAAAAATATAATGTTATAGTTTTGAATATATTTTTTAAACGCATGCTTATATAAACTATGACTCACAAAAAAATATGAAAATATAAAAAATTTATGTAGCTACGCTTTAAAAATAAAATTCATAAAGCTCTACAAATCAGATAATATTATCAATATATATGTTATATACAATAAAACTGTACAACTTACTTAATAAGTTTTTCGCATAATTTACTAACCTCTTTTATTAATTCCTAGAAAGAAATAAAATAATAAAGAAAATATTTTTTATGCTTAATATTGGGATAAATAATTGTTCATCAATCGTATGCTGTCATTCGACGCAATTAACAACAGAATGATTTAAATTAATGGAATACTGAAAAATATAATTGTAGCATTATAAGAGGTAAAAGCTAGTAAACTTAATATCTATTACAAGTTCTGGGATAAATTTTCAAAAAATATATAATAAAAAATCCAACTAACAATTTTTGCTGACGGATAATATAAAGGCGAGTTATAACCTGATATTACTGAAGTGATCAACCTATAAAATATATTACTATCAACGAATTCTCAACCAGGATTCTAGGTTCTCAAACTTCTTTCCAAATCAAAAATTTTAGAATGACCGATATATGTTTAAAACATGAATGCTCGTCAATATTTTTTTATGGCGATAAGAATCAAAATTAGTGATTAAATAAAGGTATATAACATTTCAATTTCATTTTTTCAATGAATCGGGCAAACAATTTATTTTAATATTTATTATTGATAGTATAAAATAAAATACAATTTAGAAAAAGAAAACCTAAAATTATTGATAAGGGGATTTACTTTTATAGAAGAAATATTAATAGTTTTAATACATAAATTGTATTAAAAAACAAAATAAAAAATACCAATTTAAACATATATTCTATATTTATTTTTATTGTTTGTTTAACTAATTTCGATTATCTATCTCTTCTTCTATTCCGAGTATTTTAGATTATTTATATTTATAGGGAGTTATATTTGGCGGCTTATATTGGTCAATTCATTATGCGTGATTGCTAACTACAATGACTTAGTTGTTGGTCAAATGTATATATAATTTAAGCGTATGGTAATATTTTCGTATATATCAAACAATTATCAGTGATAAAAATTAATAATATTATAATATTATAATCGTGCGCTATTTAAGCATTTCAATATAGCCATACATAAATAAATACCAGTTTTAACTACTATATTACAATGAATTATTTGAAAATCGGTTCGATGTAAAAAAAGACTATGACGCAATAGACCACAACGATTTAATAAGTTGTCTAAAAAACTTAATCTGCGTGACTGGATGTAAATTTAATGCTTAAACTCATTGAAAACCAGAACTTCCTAAACAGATTAAATGGTAAAGAAAATATCAAAAAGAAAATTGAAAAAGGAATAAACCGGGGGGATAGTTTATCCCCAATATTATGTGTTTTATGTATGGATCTATTAAGCTAAAAATTAAACGCCAAATAGTCGGTTATAAAGTTTCAGTAAGCGTAAGTTTGTTTATACAAGCCATTTTCCCAGTATTAATGATTTAAAAAACATTTCAAAAGAACATGTAAACTTAGAAATTATTTCGTAATAATCTATTGAAATTTTTACAAAATAGGTATGGGAATAAAAAAAAAGCCAGCAACCAATCACGTAAATTGTAAATATCTAGCTACTGTTATTGATGGAAAGGACGAATATTATTACCTTGGGATTCTTGAAGACTCAAAATCAAAAATCAAAACTGAAACCATAGATATAATAAAAAATTAAATTATCCATAGGGTAAAAGACTTATGTATAACAATATTAAACGCAAAGAACACTATAAAATCGATCAGTGAATATGCTATATCGCTTATAAATTATTATATCTGAGTAATAAAGCTTAAACTGTAAGATTGGAAAAAACTAGATGACGATATAAGGGAAATTTGTGGAAAACAAAATACATCTACATCAGATAAAAAAATAATATACATAAAAAGAGAGGTATTGGGTAGACAGGGTGCTAATATAGAAGACAAATCGGAAATAATGTTATTTAAATTTGCAGAACACTGAAATTGAAAGCCGACATTCTAACAGAAAAGCAGCTATCTTAAAACCTGAAAGAGAAGAGAAAAACCATTTAGAATTGATATAAAATTGCCGAAAGGCTGAATATATTATTACAGAGATTAATTTGAAATACTTACTGCTAAAAAAATGAGAGCTTATTGTGCAAAATAAAGAAAAACAATTGCATCAAAATTCTTCCGCATAAGAAAAAATCCAATGCTTGAGATCAAGGGGTTTGCAAAATAGTCTCAATAAGGAAATTTTTTTTCGGCAAAAGAGGCTATATTCTGCTGCTTATAAGATAGAAATATATTCATCGTGGATAGATCAAAATAGTTGATCGTTTGGAAACTAGATGTAACAGCATTTTAAGTCATGACTACACAAGAAGACATAATAAAATAGTTTGATGTCTTCATTTTGTGGTAAAAAGAAAATAAAATATTAAAAAAACAAAGAAAAATACGCAGACGTTCCGAGAAAAAAATTAATTAAAATAAATTAGCCGAATGTAAAGTTAATACGCGATTAAAAACAGTTGGCAAGGTAAAAAATAATTGTACAAACTGATAGAAGTAGGCGTCTTTAGCATCGATAACAATACTTTTGTGAAAAATGCCGTGCTGAGAAACGTTACTATAATTGCAAATGATCTGTATTCGATCTATAATTTTAACGGAATTATTTCATATGTAATAATATGGTACAAATTGGTTCAAAATTATACAAAAAAAAATTGAAAGAACTTGGGATATCTAACGAAGTCGAGGAATATATGCAAACTATAGGATTGAGAAAGACTCTTTAACTGATAATTCTTGAGAGAAGAGGGTCACGATGGGGATAAGCAGAAGAAGAGATAGTAAAAAGTATTCATATATTATGCATCAAGGATTGTATCACACAAACTATTAGAGAAAATATAAATGTCAAATAAAAAATTAATCCATGTGTAAAATAATCATTTCAACAACATTATCACTTACAATAAAAAATTGATTTC
Source organism: Rhyacophila brunnea (assembly GCF_057557595.1). NCBI lineage: Eukaryota > Metazoa > Arthropoda > Insecta > Trichoptera > Rhyacophilidae > Rhyacophila > Rhyacophila brunnea. The sequence goes on from NW_028233364.1 coordinate 1,074,975, forward strand.
TGATAGAAAAATTAATATTATTAGCGATAAAGACCACACTGTTAGGCTGTGTTAATAGGTTTAAAAAAAATAAAACATATATTAAAAAAATTGGAAATTGATATTCTCAGACGATATTATGCCATCAAATTACTACATACAGCTTTTTTTATGCAATTGCTTTTTATTATATAATCTCAATCATTAAAAAGTACATAAACAGAAACAAATTCTTTAATTAGTTATAATTATGAGCTAAATTATTAGTTATAAGTTAAGTTTTTGTTCTCGAGCACAACTTGCTTGATACGCTGCTTGCACAGCGTATTTAGACTTTGTGCTATATTCTCCTCTCAAAAGCCTTTTTAAATTCTTATCTCTTTTCGAGACCTATTTAAGCAAGGGTTTTACTCAATCCCGAGGTTTGTATATATGCCTTGATCTGATTAGTGACATCTAGTTCCTTAAAGTAACTTTTATGACATTGTGTCAACACGCCATCCCATATTATACCACATATGATAATGAAACAAATTCATTAGATTTAATTTAATTGTAATTATGATTTAGATAGAAGAGATAAAAAAAACAAGGCGAAAATTCGATTTTGAAACCTCAAATAAAATAAAATGACAAGAAATTAGGTACCAAGACACGAAAATAAAGATAGAAATTTTTATAAAAACAAATCACTTATTTTTAAAATTTATGAGAAGTTAAAAATCAAGAGATAATTGATTTATAAGAATAAACAAACTATGATTCACGTAAAGAATGAAAAATTATAAATATCTAAATATAGCTGCCTATACAAGAACTAACATAAAATTATAGATAATATCTGAAATTACCGAAATCCAAGCAAAATTTCAAATAACTTACGAAGAGATAATGACAGAGCGAGTGTGCTCAAAATAATAAAAATGTGTTGTTGAAAGAATAAAATTATTATAAATGATGAGAACACATCATTTTAGAACATAAATCGTAATTAAAGAAGCCAATACTTTTGAAGAAAAATTTAAAGAGCCGCAAAAATATATGAGATGGTGAACATTATTATAAGCATTAAATTCAACTAGCTTATATATGCAAATAATATAAAAAAATGATCAAAAAGGCCAATCAAAAAAACAAAAAAATATGCGAGTTTCAACAAGCAAATAATTAATTTGAATAAAAATTTTAGCTTTATAACTATAGAAAACGAATAATATATATACGAAAAAAGCGCATGTAAATCAAATTGTATTTTTAGGTGATAAATTTGAAGCATTCCATTCCAAAAATTTATGTTGTTTTATATGTGAAAAAGAAGCAGAATTATGATTTTGTCATTCTAATAATTTTTTTCATTTAATGAATTTATAATAAATATCAAATTAACGTAAAGGGGAATGCCTTCAAGGAATTTATAGATTCTTATTGAAAAAAAAGCTTAATATAATATACTTTTTCGCGATATTATACCTTCTATATGCTTAGGATAATTTAGAAAGAAAGGTTTCAAGTTGGACATAGCTACCTAATTCTTTAACAATATAATATAAAAGGGGCTAATTAAGGTCTGTAGATTGTATGAATAATTCATAAAAACCGAATATTAAGTAGATGAAAAAATATAACAACTGAAAGCAAAAAACCTTTATCAAAAATCATAGCGGCATAGTAAAGGTGAATGCAAGGAGCAAAGAAGAAGCGCACATACTTCTGTATTTTTTAAGAATACAGCTAAACGTTAGAAATACAGGAATTGAGTATAAGATCCTTTATATAAAAAAAATTGTATTGAGTGGCAGAACTTGAACAACTTAAGTTTATAGAGAAAAAAAGAACTCAGTTGAAGCAATAAGGCTAAAATAAATTTTTTTTAGTGATATAAGTATAAATATAAAATAGCATACACAGACGGGAAATAATATTACAGTGAAATATATTTTAACCACTTATATCTGTTTAGAACATGGATTTGCTGTGAATTAATTACAGTGAAAGAAGCTCATTCATTAACTATTTAAAAATTAAATCTTGTCATGCAAAAAACTACTTTTAAATATTGATGTCATGTTGATAGTATTTGAAGAATTGAGAAATAAAAAATGATGCCAGAAGAAGCAATTTTATATAATATTTTAAACTATATAACGAAACCATCAAAATCGGCAATAAACAATGTCAAATACAGAAGTATTAATATTTTATCGTATAAATTATATAATCAAAGATAATCTATAGATAAGTCAGAGGCATTTAGCAAAATTTGCATTGAAATTAACAGAAAAAATCAATTTTAAATTGAGATTAAATTAACGGCTTGTATTTATTCTGATATATTATAGAAAAAGAAACAAAAAAAATATTGTAGAATTGTGATTTAGCCAGTCTAGAGACTTCTAATTTATAGATGATTGTGGGATACAAAATTCAAGTTGAATAATCTATAGATTTAGAGGCTGTCCTAAAAAAGAATCTCAATCAAAAGTGTATAAAATAGAAAAGAAAAATATAATATAAACTTTTATAAGAATTTTTTTGAGATAAAAAGTTATTGGTCACAGATTCAGTAGTGTCACAATAAGAAAAGCTGAACGTTAATATATGAAGAGAACAAAACACATCTTATACGATGGAAAAAGCCTTGATTAATTATAGCACATAAAAGCTGTGTATAGAATATATTGAGTATAAATGAAAAAAATATATATGTGTGCATTATAAAATATAAACAACCACATTATAAAACCCTTCGAAATACGAGCATATTATAGATTGATATAGATGAAATTCAATATTTGGATTTAAATCGAAAACATAAATTAAAAGAGTAAGTAAAATACGAACTCAAAGGTTTAAACAAAAAGAAAAAAAATCACTAGTTTGAAATTACAAAACCGCATGGTAATAATACCTACGAAAAAAAATACAGAGATAATATTTTTTTTTGTCCTGATAAGAAATTCATCTCGAGGAATCAAATAAAATTACAAGACGCCCAGTTAAAGAAATTAATCAAAATATTGTAAGAAAATAAGCAAGAAACTATGCTGTAAGAAGAAATATGAGACTTATAAGCGAAAAATAATTTTTTTTCTGATAAAAATTTAGACTTTATCACGCAAATAGGAATATAAAAAATCTTTGATCCAAAACTATAAAAAAAATAGAGTAATAAATAGACTAAATAAGAAAATTTATGATGGTAAACAAAAATGGTAACCTGCTTTATTTAATGGGATTATGTGGTCACAAAATACCATGTGTGATATACAAGAGTTTATAATTCCAATTTAAATAGAATCACACGCGCAAACTAAATAAATAAAGACAACGACAGAATTAATAGATCTTAGCGTAGGAAGATTCGTAATGGATAGTGATTACGATTTAAAAGGCATTATTATAAAAAAATGGTTTAATAAAAAATAATCCGTGATACTACGGTTTATTAAAAGAATATTTAAAAGCAGAGAAAGTTGAAGATCACCAAAAAAAGGTTTGAGAGTATATTTGAATATATTAATATTATTAAAAGAAATATAAAGGTAATCTTGTCAAAAGAATAGTTTTAAGAGCCGAAAACAATATTGCTTGCTGTATAGAGCCGTCTAGAGTTTTTATTGATTGAAATGTGGTAAAAATATTAAGCAGAAACGGACAAGTATATGTGTTCCATCCAATTATTTCCCAATATAAAATCTAGTGCCTTTTTAAGCATTTTAAAACCATATGAGATGAATAAAGGTTAATTTAAATTATGGAAATATAAATTCAAAACCTTTAATTAATTTAGATATAAGTTAGATAGAATCGTACAATGTATAATTTGTAGTTATATATAAAATAAAAGATTGTTACAAAACCTCTTTTCTTTAATTCTTAGAGCTTAGAGACTAGAAACAAAATATTATTGAATTTTAATGCAAAATATTTTTTTTTTGACTTAGAAATAAGCGTAGAGCGAGATGATGAACAGCAAAATATATGGTAAAAGCAAATTTTGTCTACGATCCAGATGAAAAAGCAAGAAATTACAATTTTTCGCATAATTTTAAATAAAAAGTATTATATCTTGGCCTTTAAATATAATTTTATAAATAGGCAAGCATAAAGGTAAAAAGGCATATAATGACTCAATATTAGACTTTAAATAACACAAAGACCAATTTGTAGCCTTCAGAGGTGCTAGTGAGTCGTTTTAAGACTTGAATTATGAAATTAAGAATACGCCACCTAAAATACAAAAAAAAATAAAATAATTTGAAAGTGTGGTTCGACTAGCATATAAGCATTAGTATACACAAAGCTAAAATAATTTTTCAAAATTAATGGTTAAATACAAATATAAGCTGTTTTAATTGTATTTCAAATTTATAAGCCTTAACTTTTTTCGTTTTCTCAATAAATTAGATTTAAAATACAAATTTGGATAAAAATGTGTCAAAAACAAGAATAAAATACATTGCGCATTTTGTGAATCTAGATGCAAATTTGAGGATGTTAGTCCCCATAAATGAGATCGAAATATCATTTTTACCAATATACAATATAACTATCCAGATACATATCATATAGATAAAAATATTGAAGATATATAAGAGCTTTTCATGCTGTAAATCTATAACTATTTCTTTTTGTGTTATAATTTTTAAGTTGCATATAAGCGTAAAAATTAATTGTTTTCCGATTCCTATAGATTAAATAAGAGCCAAGAGATTTTTCGCATTTATACTCGCATACTTTGCAAAAAAATCCTAATGGTATATTTTTATTATTTTATTTGGATTTTTTGTTGTTATTCGACGGTTAACTTTTTGTTATTTAATTAATTAACGCAAACAGCACCTTTTTTAAATTTAAGTAGAATATGTATCTGTGTATTTTTTTCCTACAAAAGAATTGGAAATACTAAAATATGCATAAATAATTATATTTAAAATAATGAAAATGGCTATAAATATGTAAAAATATGCCTATAATATAAGAAAATTAGGTTTGAATCGTTATTATCAGGGTATACTGCCAAAAATAGATTATGATATTCAAGTTTTTCATAGAAAAAAGTGGTCTTATCAGAAATATATATAAATTTTAAAACTTTTAATGCTCTGTATTTATTTATTAGATTTACTCGAAATATTTCGCTTCATTTTTTATTTTTATGTCTAAAATGACCCCTTATTATGACAAAAGTCATTTGAAATTTAAATAATGTAATAAATATAGATACAAACAAGAGGATCGTATGTAACACTTGGTTTAATACTTTTTTAGAACATAAAACCATAAGTGGATACTTGCAAGTAGATCATGATATAAGCATAGGAAATATTTGTTATATGGGTAATTCTATAATTCAGTATATTGATGAATAAAAAGAACAAATTTAGAAAAAAAATATTTTGTTTTTGAATGGATGTGGGTACTTTCATCCTTTTACAGGTTATAAATAGTGGTGGGTTAAAATATTAGTTTAGATCGCCATCCTAACTAATAATTCAATTTTTTTACATAAATATAAATGTATATATAGCGTTGCCATACCATATAAGTCAAAGAAAAAAATGAATTTTTGCTATAATAAATAAATTTTAAGCCAGAAATCCTATTAAAAAAATAAATTATCAAAACTTAGACAACATTGAAGGATAAAGATACTTGTAGTTTAATTTTGACATTTTTTAAGATGAATCATAAAAACAGATTATTTTAGAAGAATAGAATCATGTGAATGTATTTTTCATAATTACTATCAACAAAACAATATATATGAATATAAAAAGACTTTATAAAATATTTAAAGCGTAATATGGAGGTTTTAATAATATATTTTTAAAAATCTTTTTAATAGCTAATGGGGTCGCGCTAAGATAATTTTATAAAGATTTGACATTCTTTTGTATGCTGGCTCAAAATGATAAAAAATTTTTGACAATTATATGAAGTCATAATATTATAAAGATAGTTTAAAAAAATAAATAAATATATTTTTAATTTACAGCTATTTCACAATGATTTTTTTGCAAAGAAATTAAAAGAGGTTATTATTTATGTGGAAATAATCATTTAAAATCACATGAATGTTATTATGTTATTGAAGATGATTCAAATAATAAAATACACATATAATTATACATTTGGATATAAATATACATCTTCTCGAAAATTAATTGCACAAAAAAACACTTAAAGCATAAATCTTAAATGATTCTAGCATTGTTTTGATAAAATATTTCTATTATCATAATTTTTTCAAAAGCCTTAATTATTATTTAATCATATGAAAATATATATATTTTTTGCGAATATAGTTTGTCGTAATTGATAAGCATTTATGCCCTATAGAACTAACATTATGTGTAGGGTAACTTAATTTTTAGCCATCTAAATTTGTTTGAACAAAAATTTAAATATTAGTCTACAGAACATATTTGCTTAATATTTCTTTAATATTATCATCACTATCTTCACCTTTCATGGAATATTAAATCATGTCTTTTCCCCAACTGTATTGTTTGTTCATATGCTTGACTTCAATAGAATTCGTACCCCTTAACATACAACTTCGGTTAGGCCGACCAATTTTAATTTATGTATTTGCCGATTAATTTGATTTTTAGCTATTTAATCTTGTTCAAGCAAAACTTCAAAATACGCATTAAGCAGATTTAACTGATACTTCTTTCAACCTCTTCATCTTTATAATCTTACTTAATGCACCGTCTTATTTCCAACTTATTAGTTCCAATGTCTTCCATATTCCTATTGTTTGTGATGATGTTTCTGCTTCAGTTGGAATTCGTAACTAGATCGACCAATTATATATATACAAGGCGATGATCGTAAATTATTTTATACATACCCATAGAACAACATAAAGCGCTATATTTACAAAAAGCTAACCGTTTCAATTTGACCATGTGATTCGGGAAAAATTCTTCTTATGGCCAAGTATGGTCTTAATTGTTTTCATAAATTGTATGGTTTAATTTAGTAGAATACATTCATGAAGTTTTTCAAATTCATTATATCCAATTTATTTGATAAGATATAAATTTTAAAAATATAAGAATCATAAGTGTCAATAAATTTTTAAACATACAGGAGAGCTTTATTAGTTATTGAAAACCAACAATATTTTCTCGCAAACCTTTTCAGGTGAAAAGCCGAAGAATTCATATACTTCATCGCCCTTTCCGCTTAAGCCGAATTCATCAATACCAATACACAATTGCGCATATTTTCTCCAACCGTTGGTAGATTGCGCCTCTATTGATACAATAAACCCCTTTAAAATTGATTTTTTGTATTCTTCACTTTGAACATTAAACAACTCAAATGAAATCAAAGAAACAACGTTTATTTTCATTTTAAGTTTTTTAGAAGAGTTTATCGCAAGGGAAACTTCCGATCCAGTTGCAAGTATTGTAATTTCGACATCTGTATTATTTTCAGAATCATTATAATTCCTATGCACAATGTAAGCGCCTTTAATGCACTCATCGAAATCAGTTTCCCCTATCTGTTCAATATTTTGTCTGCTCAGAGAAATAACAGTAGGGCCAGTTTTCTCATAACCATAATTAATTACGGTCGAGGCATTTAAGCCCTTAGAATCATTTTTTACATCTTCTTTTACACAAACCAGAGAATTGCCATCATGTATACCATCACTAGTTTCATGATCGTCTTCTCTTCCTCTGGAAATACCATACCAAAGACAGAATCTCGTTTCAACAGAATCGCAAGGCCTCAAGACGACAACATTTGGCGTAGATCTCATCATTATAAGAGTTTCAATCGGTTGATGACTTGGACCATCATCGCCCAAACAAATAGAATCATGTGTCAATATGTATACACTATTATGACCAGAAAGAGCCGCAAGTCTCAGTGAATGCCATCCATATGTTGAAAAATTTAAAAACGTAGAAGTTATTGGAAAATAAAAACCATGTGCAGAGATTCCATTGGATGCTGCAAACATCCCGTGTTCACGTGCTCCGTATCTTATATACGTGTTATTATAGTTGGTATTGTGGTTGCCCCTAATACATGAATCATTTTCGTCTTTTAATTCAATTATATCTTTTATATGCACACTTTTTGTTAAACAAGATGGTGAAAGATCGGCTGATCCAATAAGGAGAAAAGATGCGTAAGATGTTATTTCATTAAGAGATTCAAACATACAAACACGTGTTGCCTTTTTACATACATCCCTTTTCATTGATTTTAAAATATTGTAAGTATGTTTGGAATCAGGATCATAGTAAAATTTATTTTCTTGGTTTAAAAGACTTTTTATCAAATGTAAATCATTCTTGAACCGGTATTCGTCATTTAATTTGAATTCAGTGGTTATTTCATTATATTTTAAAAGGATATCATTAATCTTTTGATTCCATTGAAGTCGATTTTCTCGCATGTATGTATTTCTTTTATTAAAATGTTTGTAGATCTCTTCTTTTATAAAAAGAGTTTGATCTTCTAATCCGTATTTATTTTTTAAATCTTTTATAACTTCTTCTCCAAGCGGAGCGCCATGAGATTTGGCGTCCCCTTCTAGTTTAGTGCCAGTAGCAATTTTTGTATTTAGAATAAGAACAAATGGGGCACCTTTTGTAAAACGATATGTATCCTTTGACGTCACATCTTTAGAATCAAATTTTTTATCTTTATCATTAGATTTTTTATATTTTTCTATTGATTTTTTATCTTTACATTTAAAATTTTCAGCCATCTCATACGATTTTTGGTTTTTATATATATTATCAGAAATTTTATTATCTTTAAAGTCGGATTTTCCTCGAATAGATATCAATTTAGCTTTCAAAATTGTTTCAATCGTTTTATAATCATTTCCATCAACTTCATAAGTGTCAAATCCGTAGCTTTCAAATCTTTTCTTTGCAGAATCGCACATTGAAAGTTTTGTACTTCCATCAATTGTAATCCCATTAGAATCATAAATAAATATAATATTATCGAGCTTATATTGTGCGGCTAAACTAAAAGCTTCATGTGAAATTCCTTCTTGATAACATCCATCACCAAAAATACAAAAAACTGCTGGATTGAATATGTCATTTTCAACATCACCAAATTCTTTATTTTTACCTTGATTTAATGATACTTCTACACATTCACTTCTTGTTCTTTTTAAAATGTCCCGTATATTATTCTCTACCTTCTTTATACTGATTCCAAATCCAACTGCTGATCCCAATCCTTGACCAAGTGGCCCAGTAGCTATTTCAACACCATCTGTCGATATTTCTGGATGCCCAGGTGTTTTTGAATGTATAGATCGAAAATTTAGCAGATCATCAAATTCAAGACGTCCAGTTAGGTGCAAAAAAGTATAAAGAACGGCACATGCATGTCCATTAGAGAGTATTAAAATGTCTCGAGATCCGAATCGCGAATCGTCTGGATCATACTGTAATATTGAACTATATAATGTGTGAAAAAGAGGCACTAAAGAAATTGCAGAGCCTGGATGCCCCGTTTTGGCTTTTTCAATTAAAGATGCTATGAAGATTTGGATTCTGTGATGCTGCTCAATATCGTCCATTGGATTTTATGGGTGGATTGGAAAATTGCAACCTGACGACATAAAAATGTAAATAAATGGCTTATTAAGTAACAATAAATATTTCTTTGAAATTTTATATAACTTTTATTCAAATTTTCTTATACAATAATTAAAATATGTTCAATCGATATGAATATATAATTATTATTTTAAAGCCAGAAAAATACAATATAAACTTTGTGAAATGTGAATTTTTAAATAATTTTATTGGATTCTTTGTAATTCCTATTTAGATTCATTTTGTCTACACCATATTGCCCTCTATTTCACCATGGATACCGATTGACACCTCGATGACATGATTAAGCACCTATCAGCGCTCTATTAAAAATCTATAAGAAATAGTATGTAATCAAGATGATATTAGATGAGTATGTTTGTGAAAATTTGGAAAAATTGTATTATTGCCACTAAAATAATATAACAAGGTTATTTTCGTTATTCATAAAACAAGACCATAGAAATGTATTAAAAACATAATCTAAAGACTATGATTATATTTAAAATCAAACCACATATATTCAACAATTTTTTAAACAAAATAAATTTATTCAATATTATAAACTAAACCCCATAAATTTAACGATTATTTAAACGACATCCGAGACACAGGAGAAAAAGCAGCAAGAGAGTCTATTGTGTAAAATAAAAGAAAAACTATTACATCTAAAACCTTTCGAGGCCAATAATCATGATATGGATGGTTGATATGTTATACCATCAAGATGGTTAAAAGAGAGTAACGTTAAATCAAGTGAAGAAGATAAATTCTGTTTTTTTCAAGGCAGAAATATTTTTTTTCGTGGAAAGGATAAAATTCCCACATATTAACGAAGCCATGAAAACGATCGACCACCTTTCAACGATATGCAAGAAAATATTAGGGCATGATTACACGCGAAGGAACAATGAAATCCAAAGATGTCTTCATTTCTTCCTATCAAGACGATAAAATTTTTAAAACACTATAAGATCAGAAATAACAAAAATAAAATTTGATACCAGGAGAAAAACAGCTATAGTAATCAAATAAAATATACCTGATATTTTTATATACGATAAAAAAGACAAAAATATTACGTTTATAAAAATAGGCACAACTAGCCCTGATAACTTAACTGAAGTTGAGAATGAAAAACATAAGATGTATGTCATCTTGGTGAATGAACTTGGTTTAATATACAAATTTAAAACAAGAATAATACCATATGTAATAACTTCGGATGGAGTGGTTACAAAATTACATAAAAAATATGTTAAGGATGTTAAAATGTCTGATGAAATAGAAGCTTACATGCAAGCTCTCAGAATTCGCAGGACACTTGAACTTATCTCATTTATGAGAAGAAGAGCAGTTGATGAAGATAGATCAGAGGAAGGTGTCAAAAGATGCATCAAAAAGGTGTGCAATATTCCCGATTGGCTGACAATGTCTAAATAGATAAAATTGATAAAAAGAAACTTAACCCATAAATAAAAAAAAACATTTTTCATCTTACTATCAGCTTTACCGATAAGCTGATAACCGATAAATTTTAAATTCCCAGAATTAAAAAAAGTACATTCGGTTTTTGTATTATTAAAAATGACCCTATATTGAAGTAAAAAGGATTTTTTAGTCATCTTTTCACTATTATATACCTTAGTCATGTAATTTATTTTCATGCGCTTCATTTTAAATTTGGGCTTATTTTTTATTCAAATTAATTATTTGCACGTTAAAACTTTACAAATCCACTAATTCTTTTATCCGAATTTAATTGTCCTTATTTTCTTCATGACATTTTAAAACTTCAAAATATCCGGTTTTCGGTTTCTGTATATTTTGAGCTGTCCATTAAATGTGAAGATATTGTGCTTTTTTATAGAGCACATGCTTCTTAAGATGTAATTATATAGTGTTTTTTTTCATTCTTCTTCTTTTACAATTTTGCATTTTTTAGATCTATTTCCCTTTTCTCGTGAACTCTTCTTATTGCAAATGTATGACTGTAATGGAAATTTTCTTGCTTTTTTACATGGTGATTGACACTAGTACTTTTCTTTACAATTTTCTTAAGTCTTCTTGGATTTTCCGTACTTACTTTGCTATAAATCACTTACTTTGTTCCGTTAATCTTCTCATCGCTTGATTTATAACAACAACATAAATTTTATGCTAAATTATTTTCATTTTTTAAAAAAATTTCTCTCCCTTTATATTTCTACCATGGCATTTTGATCATTGATTTCTATTTATTCTTTCTTTATATTTTCGTATTCAAATTTGGAAAAATCACTACCTACCACTATTGACCTAAAAATTTCATTTCTTAGGTCTATACTCGTCTTAAAAACAAGTTATTATGAACTTTTTGTGGTAGTAAGTCATTTTTACTGTACAAAAAGGCGTGGTAGTCACGCAAGTGTATAAGGATTCGTTCATTTTACTTTTAAATTGTTTAATTTTTTTCAATTGTTTCCAGTATGTGCATTTGCATTCTTAAAATAGAATATTCATTTAGTTAATTGTTTTTTTCGTTTTTTTCCAAGAAAAAATTTGGATATTTTTACAACTGTTGTTCCGCAGTCTCGATTTTTATGTTGTCTCCATTTTAAAAATCATAAAACATTATTATTTTAATATGGTCTTTTCGTTGCATAAAATGCAGTGGTGACACAAAATAATAGAATTTATCTTAAGAACCCGAAGTAACAAACTAAACCGTGGAATATTTTGTGTAGACTATATGATCGAGAAAAACCCTTGAGCTAGTAGGCCTTAACTTTTAGAGAGGTATCAAGGAAGATGCAAGAAAAGAGAATAAAGCCAAGAGTATATCTATGATGTGCCACGGGAAATCAATATTGTTATGCCTGAAGAGAAAATCTAAAATTACATTCCAAAATAAAGCATAAATAAAAAGATTAAATATATAATTATATTAGAAACTTAATTTATGGTGTATAAATATATTTTATTCTAAGTAATTAGCATTAATCTTTCATGATTTTTCCAACGTGTAGATATTGTTTGAGCATTATTGGTAAATAAAATCATCGATATTAAGACCGTATAATTAATTCGATTAGAAATAAAATTCCGATATATCATAGAAATCTCGCCGGAGATTTAAGCATACGAACCATGTATTTTTAACTTATTCTCTTTAACAATTATGTGTTATAAACTTATATTCATCCTTTTTAACAGCCAAACTGTTAAAATACCATCAAAAAGATTAAATTTAGCATAAATCGAAATTATTATACATCATATAGTTCTTATTAGCATATTTAATTACAGCGGTGCCTATAACCATATAAACGTATATATTTTTGCAAAGACTCTACACATTAAGAGCTAGAAAGTATACTAACTACATATCTATCATAAATAATATTACATATATTGTAATTGTAGTTATTTGAAACACTTTCTTTAAAATTGACTTTTTTACTTTCATCCGATTCTTCGATGATATAAATAAATGATAGAAAGTGTTGAGATTCAAAATAAGCCAGTGAATATTTTGGAATCTGAAATGTTTATTTTTTAAATCTTTGCCTTTTTAGCAAAATTTTTATTTTATTTTTATGAGTTGAAAATTAAAGGTATGTTATATAAAAATTATATTTTTGCATCCTAGATTTTATGGTACATTTTACAGATTAACTTGATCATAAATATTTTAAACCGCAAATAAAAATTACAAGCGTTGTTTTTGTGCCTAGTTTACGCTAAAATAGTCCTTTTGAATTTTTTTAGGTGTAATTCAGGTATTTTTATACCTATTTACTAATGAAGATGCAAATTTTCGGCTTCTAAATTCATCGTTTCATTAGATTGTATCTGCTCAGAATTTTTAGAAGTTAGGTAATTGCTTTCTTTCGAAGTAATGATTATCGGATTTTTAAAAATAACATCTTTGGATGATTTTTTTTGATTAAATTTTTATTTTCAATCTGCTTCGATTACTTCTTTGATTAAAGATTTTAATATGATGAAACAAAGCATGAAAAAATAAGTTAGTATGAAAAAAGTTTACTTTTATACACCATATTGGTAATGTTTTTTTTAAGTGTTTAGGCCCCGAAAAGAGACATTTTTTAAATTTGCAGTGAATTTTTACCAACGAAACCACCATAAAAATTCAAATTCAAGAATAAGATGATTCTGTGAATATATTATTCAAGGTTTTATGTGTTTTTTCCTGCATTTCGTATCATAAAAACCTTTAATAAAAAAATTTAAAAAAATTACTTGCGTTTGTCTTTATTTTTCTCGCGGAACAGTGTTTTTTTTATTTCAATAGTTTGTAAATATAATCGATGCTATTTGTATATTTTCATTCGGTAATGTTTATTATCTCTCTATTTTTTTAAGAGAAGTTATGATGGATTGTAATACCATGATAACATTCATTTTTATCTCCAATTTTTCTTCCGCCTCTTTATTAAAAATATATTCTACGAATTATTCATTTTTTTATTCGATATTTTTTGGCCCATTCTTTTTCGTCCATTTTGTTAGAAGCAATAAGATAACCCAAACGATTATCCTCAAAGAAAAAATTTGACCTTTTCTTTTCAATATTATTTGTTTGTGCTAGTGTATTTCCATTCAAATAAGATGAGTCGATTCGTTTCCATTCATCTATTCAGATTCTTTAAAATCTTTTTATATTTAGATCCATCTAGATCATTCTTTATGGGAACTGTATTCTTTTTCACGCATAAATCTTCGCATATTGCAGGTTCCTTCTTTAATTGAATCAATAGAATTTTGATGTGGTTTATTTTGGTTCTAGAATCTTTTCCATTTGATAAATCAATATATTCGCCGGCTGGTGATATTACTTCTTTCATTTCATCAACAGTGTTTTCTATATTTGCAGCTTTATTATCGTTAAGCCAATATTTTCATCTATGATTGGTATAAATTCTTTAAATATATCAATAATTTTTCAAATGACTTATTTCCCTCGTCAATCAAATTTTCTATTGGAAAATATATATCTTCATTTGGTATTGGTAAAATGAGCTTGAGTTTTTTCTTTTTACATAATTTGGTATTATCCTTTTTGATTCGCTTTATTTTTGCACATTGAATTTATTATAGCCAAATCAACTGGTTTCTAATTTTAATTCATTCTATATCTTTGTTAATCGATAAAGAAAGTTTATATTCGTTTTTTTTTAAGGGTATGTAATTGCAATTCATATTATTTCTTTTAGTAAATTTAAAAACCGTTAAGTTTACGTTTATCGATAAAAAAAATTCTAATCGAATTTAATTTATGTTTTATTTCTATTACTTTTTTCGAAGTTTGCTTTTACTAATAGGAACTATTGCTTAACTGCTGCGTCTCTCTGTGGGACTCCCCCAGCACTTCTTGTCACCTGCTATCACCGTGGATTGTACCCTTTCTCATAGGCGGCAGTCATTATGTGCATGGGATATGATTCTGTCCTCTGTTCATCGCTAAAGTATACAAGCTACAACCACACCCTGCACTTACCTATATCCTTTCTTGAACATATGGGATCTTTTTATATACTGGGGGCCCAGTTCAACGGATTACACAGAAACCTCCTATTTTTCATAGCTATCCAATGCTTTATCTTTTATTGTTCACTGGCCGCCTCTTTGGGTGTTTTTCTATAGAGTAAATTCGTTTGGAAATTAGTAGAGCGGGTGAAAGTGGAACCCGCGACCCCTCACAGGGGTCCGACTTGTAAACCACTCAACTATACCACCCCATCGATAAAAAAATATGATAATTATTTAAATTATAGAACAGTAATTTGAATTTAGAATGATCGCAATACTTTTTCACCATCAAGAAAAATAATAAATTTATAAAAATTTATTATGATTTAATTTCAATAGAGAAATGAATTCATAGTGGAATAATAATAAGAAAACATGGTGATTTTATTGTTGATATTGGAACAAATTCATAAGATAACAATTTTATAATTCAAATATTATATCCTAGAAAGACAATATAATGAGGAGAAATTGATACGGGATGATCACAAAAATAATTTCTTTATAATTTTATTTTGTATTTGAACGCTTAACTCCTTATTGTATAAATTCCTAAAACAAGAAAGTGTAAATTATTTTTAGAAAATGATAAAATGAAACCTAAGATTTTTATTTATATGTTAAATTAATTTTAAAATATACATATATAGGAAACATTCGATTGTTCTATGTAGAAGATTTGTGTAAATATATTTTAAGCCATAATATTTACAATCTTTATTTAGGTATTTTTTCTTTTTAAGGACTTATTAATTCGTGTGTTTTTAATAATCCACACATTAGTGCGTATGCTTCCCCGGTGATATTATTCTTTAATACAAATCTTGGTGTTTTGTAACCAAAATCCCATCGTATGATGTGTGGTCGAATTAAAATGATCATATCGTTAAATTTATTTATGGGATAATTTGATTTAAAGTTATTTAAATTTGTTCAACTATAACTTTAGATTGATCTATCGAACAGAGTTTAAATATATTTTTTAGATTTATTTTTCTTTATAATATTCCTTGACGTTCTTCATCAGAAAAAAACCATCAATACAGGTGTTTTCCTATAACAGAATGCTTGTGATCATGATTTCGCTTCTGTTGGCACCCCTAAACTACATAAAATATGACTTACAGTACAATATAGATGGATTTTTTTATTGAAGTAAAAATTAGTAAAGTTTAATTTACCCCAATGGAAACAATTGAACAGATGCTATCTAATAGCTAAAAGACGGAAAAAAAACAATTAATTAGAATATGCAATAATAGTATACACTTAAAATTATGGATTTATACCACGATTTTTAAAAAAATAATGCTATAAATCTGATATTCATGCGAGCTTTAATCAAAGGCAAGATATAAAAACCACCTTTTCTTGTAATAAAATTTGAAAACAGCATATAACTTTATTAGGTATTGATTTAAATATTAACATTACAGTTTCCCGCTATCAATAAGTTGGCTTTTGACAAATAAACGAGAAACTATTAACCGTATGCTAATGGTTTCATATTAAGAAAGGAACAGCTTGAGTATTAAATAAAATCTGTATGAATAGAGCACATATGAATTCCGATATCATAAAAACTCTCTTTATTTTAGCAATGATTGTATGTAATTTTTTTTTGTGTTTTGTAAAATACCAGTTTGTGTGAAAAGATAAACCAAAAAGCTCAGCGAGGAATAACATTATAATGTTACCAAAGCTTATTATTTTTAATATACGTGTATAAAGATCAATATTTTACGATAAATAATTTTACTATTGTTACATCAGTGATAGTTATTATAGCCTTTCAGGAAAGACTGTTTTTTTAAATTGGCCATGCTTAATAGATCCCGTAGTGTAAAATATGCCTATAATACCAATAAAGGATTTGATGTCTTACCCATGAGTTAGAAAAAAATTCCACTTAGTTCGGCCCTCACCTTTAATAAAATGTGAAATGTATCTAAATAGCTTTTTTGCCGTGTATTATACTAAATATTTTTCGTATAGCTTTAGACTAAGCTGGCTAGAATGCTTGCATGATTATTTTCCGATTCCTTTACTTAAAAAGCATTCGAAACATCAATCATTTAAATTGAATATTAAAGGCTAAATATCACACACTAAACATCGCCATAACTACATTTTACAAAAAATGTATAAAAATGGCGCCAAAAACTTCAATAGAGCCGTTTGAAATATCAATATAAATATAAAGGTACTATGAGAAAACTACACACCAAAGAATTATAATATAACCATGAAACTGTTGCAAGGGCAGAAAACTGAATACAAAAGAGGCACCTAATATTTATATACGCATAAAAATATGCAATACCCCGAACATAAAACAATATGAATAATTTAAGAAGAAATCACAACCACTTAAAGATGGAACTAAAGTGTTGTCTAATAAAACAGAAATAAAGAGAGTGATTTCAAATTTTACTGTTTGCTTTTTCATTTATTGAAATTAAAAAATTATTAAAATATATACCAAAAATAATAGACGCAGCATATCCTTCTTTAAAAGACATAAGTTTAAAGGATTCTTTGATAATATATGTCATTTATGTATCCAATAGATTATATTTTGATTTTTTGTCAATCAGATATATTTTTTTTATTGATAATCGTAAATATCCGTATATATCCTGCCATGTTTTTAGTGTATTCTTGAATTTTATGAAATATATTATTATTTACATATATGAAAAATTTTACACCCCAACCTCTTAGTGTTCGAACTGTAAATCTTTAATACATTTTATAACAGATTCAGGTAAGTGCTTTTGCGTTAAAATATTTTTCCTTGATGACAAAAATAATTTGCTGTTATAGCCGATAATTCAGGATAAATAAAGTACCATAACACACACATTATACACAAAAAACCCGATTGATAACGGATATTCATCATAACACTAAACTATGTGATTTCGCAAAGGTAAGTTATCTCAGACCTTTATTCTCTACTCACTTATAATTGTTCAATCGGCGTTATATAATTTGTTAAAGATTCATGTTTGCTGGGCGATCGTTTAGCCTGGAGATTCGTTTTTTTGGTATCATGTTTTCACATAGTATTTTTGCCCTTGGAATCTATTTTTTTAAGAAGAAATGGCATTACACGTCCACATTTCCGATCGAAATCGATTTCTTTATGTGATATAGAGATAACATATTAGTTCACCAGTTCCTTAAATTTTATTTTAAGATTCTAAATTATAATCTGTTGTTTTTTTTATTGAGGCACAATATCTGCTTGTATTATAATTTTTTTATAATCGCTTAATCATGGAACGTACCAATTTTATATACATATGGCGTGAATGAAGCATTATTTTTAAAAAAATTTGTTTATGGCGTGAGTCAGAAGTGATTTTTTGCAATATAAAATAAATAGTAGCATTGTTAAATTAATTTATGGGTTTGAATCAGGTCAATTGTTAACATTATTTTGGAATGTAAAACTTAATTCTTTCTTGCATCCAATCATTCTCAATTTTAGCTCTTAAGCATATATAGGTGAAAAAGATATATATGTATAAATTTAAAAAGATATAAAATTATTAAAAAATTCTGATTCGTAGTTTTTATAAGCTAAACGATTATTAAAATAATAGTTTACCTTTTTATTAACCAATATTCTTTAAAATACCATTAAATTGTTTCATAAAACCTTTTTTACCTCTATTAATTTCCCAAATCTCATTAATAGATCACAAATGCTTTCAATTCGAAATTTTATTTACTTTTTTAAACAATATAAACGTCATTTTTATTGAACTGCTTAAATTATTTATACGTTCAACCATGCATCTTTTGTAATTTTGCCGAAACATTTTTTTTGATTATAATTTTTGTATTATTATAAATATTTTACGAGAGCATTTTATTTTTGGTCTATAATATTTAGATTTAGCTTTTTTTCGCATAAAACTTTCAATTTAATTATCTGAACACTCGCTTCTTAAAATGCAATAGAATGCTATATTGGCTGTTTATTCCATAATTTTTTTTCTTCTTTCATCAAAATAATTTTTTTTATTGGTGATAATACTTTTTGTCATGATCATCGAGAGTATATGGGATCTTCTGTATTATTTTTACCTTTTTAATCTATTAATAGATGATTAGTATTTTTACTTATCTTAAAAAAACAGCTAGAATCATTAATAATTCCCATGTTTATTTACTAAAATGCCCTTTATCTGATCTTTTAAGCAACCTTATTTCTTGTTAATATATTTTACGTACATTTTTGATTTACTAATTTCTATTTTTAAAAAAATTTTTATGGTTCAAAATATTTTCATATTTCATTCATTTTATCTGAAATGATGTAAATATTTTTTATAACAGGTTTTTTAACATTTTTATTCATCTGAATTTTATTAATTTATTTTTTTTGCTACAAAGACAAGTTTTTTGAATCGCTCTTTTTAAGAAGTGATTAGTTATGCAATCAATGCCCAATGTATATGAAGAATAGAAGATTAATTTATTAATTTCTCGTAGCATAGTTCTTAAATATAAATTTACTTTTTATTTGATCATTATGAGAGTGGGTGGAGTTATAGTACTTTTTCATTAAAAATTCTTCGATTGTAAGCCTTTTATAAATTTATTTTCAGGATCCATTAGGACGTTTTGCATTTTATTACTTTTCTCGCTCTTCTATTATACAGATTTTTATTTTATCAATAAAATTCTTTTGATTTCCTAAAATATATAAATGCAAGTGATAAGTTTGGAAACAAAAAAGTAAACTTATTTTTATTATCTTTCTATATATTAGGCTAGCCTTTGATATTCATATATTTTCTTTACAAAGTTTAGGGGCACTAATAAATTAAAATATTTTAAATATGTGATTAATATTGGTTTTAAGTTCAAAATAACCTTTTTACCATGAAATAAAAATACATAAGCTATATTTGTTTTATATGGTTGATTATGTATCTCATAACAGGCATTAAATTTTTTCAAGCTCGCAATATTTACGCAATGGTTTTACAAAAACAATTTTTTTCAATATATGCGCTCAAAAGTTATTTATTATTTTAAGAACAAAACCCCTTATAAAGATTTTCGTGGATTAGGATGTATTTTCCCATATTTTTTTATTTATGACCTCCTAAACAATCTATATGATGGAATGGCTTTCCAAATCTAATTTAGTCGTTTCTATAGAATTACTTTTTTCAGAATTCTTTATTTTTAGGTATATATTTTCAAAGAAATAACGATAGAAGGCATTTAGATAATCATAATACTCACAAGCCAATAAAGGTTTTATGTCGACGCTATTAGTAGCGGCATAATTTAAGCTGATCTTCTTTTTACATCCTTGACTAATGATTGTAAAAAAAGTGTAGATTTCTGGTGATTTATATTTGAAATAGTTTTCTACTTTCAAATTTAATTCTGGCCCAACAGATTGAAGCAGTAAATATTCAAATACTATTACAGTATGGTATCTATAGTAGATTCTTGTTGGATGTTTACTATCATATAAAATACTTAATAAAAGATTTCGAATAAGATTAATGAAAATCAATACATCCTTTGCTCTCATTTTAGAGCTGATTTGCCTCACTACATCCTCCAAACAAAAAATTTCTATTAGTTTTTGAATTACCTTGAATTTGTGTTCTTGTAGTTTTATGTGTATATTTGTGTTTTGTAATAAGGGCTTGCTTTTTCCGGTTCTAAAATTTTTTGAGTACATCTTATTGTCGTCTAAATGGGTTATAAGGGCATTAAATTCCTCAAAGACATTATTCAATTTGGATTTAAAGATATGGGATATATTAACATCATTAAATTTTTCACAAAAGAAGCGCACTTCATTCTTAGTATCTATATGACTTCCACATTTAGTTTCTTTTTCATAGTAATTCGTTACATTCACTAAATACATCTGGATTTGATGTACAATCGTATTTAAATTGAATTTAAAATCACATCTTAAGATATATTCAAAAGTTCTCATTTGAATTTCGTCATATTCTATGATTTGAATTTCGCCATATTCTATGATTTTTTGCGGAGTGTGTAATTTTTGATTTTCATGTGTTTTAGAATGTGGGATTTTTCTAAACCAGGATACATAGTTTTCTATGGAAGTTACTAATTTTGAAAATTTTTCTTCATCAAATTGCATTATTTCTTTTGAAATTTCTTTGTTTAATAGATTAAAATCATCTATATTTTTTTTAAAGTAAAATTTTATTTCTTCAATAACATATAGTGGACTTATATTACGGTTATTTAAAATTTTGTCGGGATTTCTAGATTCTAATTTTTTTGTAGCTTCGTTGCGTTTAAATGTCAAACCCTTTTTGTCATTTTGAGATCGGCTTTCTTCAAATAAATCATTGGATTTTATATTCATCAAAAAGTATTCCACAAAATCAATTATGACAACCTGTTGATCGCCTTTTTGATAAACTTTCACATATTTTACGTCATCTATTTCCTCGAATTCCTGCTGGCTATTATATATAAGAATAACTTTGTTATGATCAACATCTTGTTTTACCCTGATATATTTCTTATTATGCTTTTCAAACCAAAATATTTTGGGGCATACTTTATTCACAATTCTTATATATTGATTCATTTGGATCACATTGCTATTTTCTTTATCCATACGGCCTTTAAAGCTATATTTATCAGTCACTAAATATTTGATATAAACTTTTGCATCAAAAATAAAAAGCTCCATCTTATTCGGATCAACACTACCGCAATGTACATATTTGACAATTTTTAAATGTTCTAAAAATGGCTGTAGGATGTAAATAGTTGAATTTTTAGCTATTTTTTCTGCTCTAGATTGAACATGCCTATTCCCTAGTTCTTTATTCATTTTTTCTGAATTCTCTTCAAATAGAGGCAATAAAATATATAATACCCCAGTAACATGTTTGAATACTTTTAAGAATGACGGATTTTTACAAATTTTAGATTTAGAAACCGAAGGTGTTCCGTTGTTGTTTTTTGTTTTTACGCTATATAGGTTATTACTGGATATATCTGTTTTTGCTGCTGAAAGATCAACAAAAAATTGTTCTTCCCGATTATATGAGCTCATTAATTTATTTTTAAGACTCGTTACAGAATTATTTTCATCACTGGATTCATAATCAGAGGCTCTTGTTTTATCATCAACATCAGATGCTCTTATTTTTAAAAATAGGAAGAAAATTTGAATGATCATTTTCGAATTCTTATTATTTAAAGGATTTAAAAAACCTCCCAAATATTGAATTCTTATCTTAATATATTTATATTACTTTATTTGTATATTCATTTCCATTTTTGTAAAAATCTAGATTTCATAATATTCTAAATTCAAAATATCTTTTATACACAATGGAATATAGGATTATATGATTTCTTTATATCTAAACTAACAAAAAACTGAAATTTATCACTAAAATTATCCAATGAAGAAATACCGAGAAGAAAATTGAAAAAGGGATTATACAAGAGGATATTTTATCTCCACTACAGTTTGTTCTTTGTATGGATCCGCTATGCCGCCGATTAAATGAAAAGTTCCCATCAATATCCATTAATTTTAATAAGAAGGCTTCTACAACTAATCATTTCCTTTTTATTGACAATTTAAAGATTTTGGGGAAAGAAGAAAGTAACCTAAAACTAATGTCCAATGAAGCAACACAATTCTTCAGATGTATCGGAATGGAAATAAACGTGGCCAAATCAGCTACTAACAATATAAATTGCAAAGATATTTCCACAGTAATAGAATAAAGATGAATATAAATATCTCAGATACTGGGTAATCTAAATCAGGAACTAAACCCGAAACGATTGATAAAATTAGAAAAGAAATGCTAGAAAGAATTAATGGCGTATGCACAACAATACTAAATGTTCCAAAATAATTAAAGCGATAAATGAATATGAAATAATACTAATAAACTACTACGTGGGTTTATTAAAGCTAAACCAGAAGACTTAGAAAGCTAGACAATGAAATTAGGCGATACTAATAGAAAATGAAATGCACTTGCAACTATCTAATAAAGAACGTTTATATCTTAAAAGAAATGAACTAGGACATAGATTAGAATATATAGAATTTTTAAATTCCAAAGAATACTCTACCATCCAATATGAACTCTGAGTCAAGAAAGAGAAAAATACCCAAAAAAGTCAGAATTTTTATATTTAAAAACGAAAACGCGACCCACCTATCCGTAATGAATGAATTTCTCATAAAAATATACGGACTCGTTGACATGGATCTTTCAGCGCTTGAGTTCAAATAAAAAGAGAGTTTATTGTGTATAATACGCCGTGAAAAACTACGTCAAAAACTCTAGAATGTGTATAAAAATTCAACGCTATAAATATTAGGATCCTCAAAGTGGCTACAATATAGAAATATCAGGCTATCAGAAGAAGCTAGGTATGGTTTTGTTCAAGATAAAAACGTTTTCTTTGGAGGCTAATCACGATGTCTTCACTGTAACGACTCTTTAAAAACATTCGACCACTTGGCATGCAGATATTCAAAAAAATGCTTGGCCATGACTAAACAAGAAGAAAAAACGAGATAGTAAGATGTCTTCACTGTAAGTTGGAGAGTTATACAATTTAAAAAAAACCAAGAAAATCCGCAGACACTCTGTACAAAAAAAATGGAAAACAAATTGCGTAGATCGAAGTAGATATAAGAATAAAAAGTGATAACAAGTTATCGAAACACAGACTTATATTTTTGTATATGATACAAAGATACACTGCATAACTTTGATCGTAAATAAAGTGACAAATATTGACAATATAAAGATAGTTGAAAACGAAAAATTGAAAATTTGACCTGCTAACATCTGAACTGTCATTTATGTGCAGGTGCAAGAAAAAAATTACCCCATATGTTTAAAGCACGGGACGGTGTGGTAACAAGTTATCATAAAAGGTATCTGATGGAAATGAAAAAAAGAATCAGATTAAGTCATATATACAAACCTTGTGATTGAGAAAAACCCTTGAATTAATAGGTATCGAAAGAAGGAGAGGTATTTAAGAAGATAAGCGAAAGTATAAATACGCGTGACGCGCAAGGAATAAAGCAAGTCGTGCTCGAGAACAAAAACTAAAATTAATACATTAATTTAGCCGACGAATAAAAAATAAATTATAATCGACTTTATTTAAAAGAAAGAATATAAAGACCCAAATATTTAAATTAATAGATACGTGCGGTCTGATTGCATAATTTTTATAAAACATATAAACAAAAACAAACTAAGCGCGATAAATTTTGTTCATTATGCATTTTTTCAGATTAAAAAATGCTTATATACGATAGTTCATATATGATCATGTAATTACAAAATGTTCGTATATTTGATTTGCCGTATTCCATGCTCTTTGAAATTTCTCTTATGTAAATATAACAATGGATTGTATGCCTAAATTCTTGTGAATATATATCGCACACTGGGCATAATTGAGATTCCTCTCGGAAAGTTATAATTTTTTTATGTGGAGGTGGTTTAAGAACTAAAAATACAACAAATTCATGATATGGATAAATACTAGTTATACAATAAAACGCGAAAAATTTATTACTATCTGCTTTGATCAAATTAATTCTGGAGATTTAGATAACTAGATTACTTCGACAAGCAGAAAGAACATTAGTTCTAAAAAAGATAAATAAAAATTGGTATTTTTTTGAATAATAATTGGATGTTTTGAATCCTTTCATAAATTATAACCGAATATTATCACAGCTATATCCCATTTATGGTATTAAATTTTTTTTGTGTGACGCATATCCTATATTTTGCTGTAGATCTACGCATATATATTTCTTTCGACAAATATAGATGTATTTGTGCATATAATTTATAAAATAATCACAAAACATCTGATATAAATAACTTGAAGGCATAATTCGACTTTAAATATTTCTTTAGTTTGTTATATGCATAAATGAACTTTTATCCATTAAAACTAGTATTATTACGCACATT
Organism: Rhyacophila brunnea; assembly: GCF_057557595.1. Taxonomy (NCBI): domain Eukaryota; kingdom Metazoa; phylum Arthropoda; class Insecta; order Trichoptera; family Rhyacophilidae; genus Rhyacophila; species Rhyacophila brunnea. The sequence goes on from NW_028233364.1 coordinate 1,100,092, forward strand.
AAAATTTAATGTTGCACAAGAAAATATAAATCAAAAAAGACTAAAAAATAAAATTTAATTGTTTTTTTTACAAATGAATCTTTTATGTATGATAGATAAATAAAAAACGGATAGAAACCCGATAAAATTATTTATTTTATTGTCCTTAGAACAAAGACTGATTTATTCTACACTTTTTATATTAGTAATTAATTTTCACTCCGAACAGTTATTGATTAAAGCCCATTTTCATAGAATTAAACGCCAAATTCTTACAAATATAACTGATCGTGTGTATTTACCTATAAATACCATATAATAATTAGTATGCGGGAAGAATATTATATAATATATGGTCATAATATTTTTTCTTGAAATATGAGGGCAATAAAATTTAAGTTTTACATAAAAAATCGATAAGAGAAAGTGAATATTTTTGGTTTTTTAAAACTGATGGTATTTTATATGGCAATTATTTGGTAGCGCGAAAACGAATATTTTCCCGGAAAAATCTTATTTTGATTTAAAACTTAAATAGGCTACTCGGGGTGAAAAAACATCAACTGTTTATTTATAAATATTATATATAGTGTTAATTTATAATTTAATATAAACGCAAAAAAAAAATTAGATGAATAACAACATATGAATTTTTAAAAAATTAGATTGATTCCGTATTTGGGTGTTATTTTTTTACTGAAAACTCTGTATAGAGCCTTTTATATGTGATCTTAGTGGATAATGAATACTCAGTATCTGAAAACTTTTTTTATATCATCAATACCAGTGAACACACATTTACCATACCATATTATTTGACTTCTTGCTGTTTACTCATTGATAGTATTATAAAAATGGTTTCACTTTTATAAATAATCTAAATTTAAGCACCGAAACTCACATGTTATTCTGTTCCGGCAGCAAATTATATAATACATTAAATAATCTCGGGTTAGGCTTGCTATTTGTACCAAAAATCAATAGAATAAATTTATAAAGAATTTGAATTTAAAATATCAAAGTTTGTTATATAAAACCTGTTTTTATATAATATACGTGCAAAAATGACATCTCTAGCGTATTTTCTGCTATAAAATCGTTTTTTTTTAATATAAGAATTTTTAATATTCGCTTTTTTAGAAAAAAATAAATGTATGAATCAGGGATCAAAATATATGATGAAGTGAGAAATATTATTATAATTTACACATATATATGTTAAAAAAAGCTTTATAATATTTTCAGAAAAATTTTGAAGATACCGCATACACGAAATTATAATATTATTGTTTAAAATCAAGCTAAAAATAAACTTTTTATCCAGCGGTATAAGAGAATCACGTGTTTTTTCATATAGAAACAATTTAATACACATAAACTTGATGAATATTATAATTAAATTTAAAGAACTTAGTGATTTTATAAGTTAAATTCAATCAATAAATTAAATAAGTATGAATGTTGGTGCACATATCATCTTTTCTATAAAATTAACCAAGTACAGCAATTTTCTTTTTGCTTTGTAAGTATTTTTGTATTCTAAAAATGTTATACATTTATAGATCTTAGCTTTATTAGGGTAGTTTCTTTCAATTATCTCCAGATCAAAAATGATCATTTTAAAGGGGGATTTATTTTTAAAAATTCAGATTATTTTATGTAATAAATCTTAAATTTAATAGTTTCCCAAAAATTTTTTTATATGTAAAAGGGTCTATAAAGAATTTTCTCTTACAATTAAATAGGTGCGATCTATGACCACCGATGTATCTATCTTATAAGTACAAAAATAAAATGGTTGTTTTTTTTGCTTTTGGTTATTGTTTGATCACAATTTCTTGTAACCTTTTTACGTTCTTTTATTTAATTTTGCACTTCTAAAATAAAATAAAATTAAATATTTATTATTTGATGGGCGCAGCCAAATTCGATCATGGCTGATAATTTTAAACTACATTATTATTTTCGCACAAGCTATTTGATTATATTTTTATATTATTTCCGTTTTTTGGTTTAGTTAAAAAAACAATAAAAATAAAGAGCACTAATAATGTTATTCGTTCATAACAAATATAGGGATTTCTTATAAGATACACTTACTTTACGAGGAATTTATATATTTTCATATCATCTATTATTCTCTCTTATTTATGTTTTTACTGTGTAAGGCGAGATTTCGGCATTTTGATTGTTTCCGAGCGCCAAAAAATTTTCTCTACAAGATAATTAAAGAATTAAAATAATACGCCCTTAACACTATATATGTTTTTGTAATGTTTTGTATTTAAGGTGAGTAAAATTTAGAAGTACTCTAGGACTCTAAGTCTTTTCACATATAAATAATGCGCATATCTATAAGCGTTGATAGGAAACATAAATTAATATTTCTAATTTAAATTGCTGTGCTTATTTTTTTACACATATAAGATAGACATTTTCAGTTTAAAGAGGGTCCACCACGTATATGAAAAGCACAATAATTTTCGTAATAAGTTTACAAGCAAGTAATCCTAATACTTCAAATTACTATAATTAAACATGTAAATTTTTGTAGCTGAAACATAGGCACTATTTTATATCTATTTAATAAAAATTTAACAACCTGTGGTTTTATAATTGATTTAGATTGGGGACTACTATAAAATAAAAAATTATATGTAAATATATATTACAAAAAAATTATGTAAATTATTGTAAAAAGATGGAACCACAATTAAAAGACAATCTATTGAACAAAATTTATATTTAATAGATTATAAAAATCGAAAAGGCGATGATATGTAGTATGATGTGTGGTAAATTTGTTTATTATACTATTTTCTTTTATCTTTAAATGCAGAATCTGATTTAAAAGCATTTAGTATTAAAATTTTTAAGATGAACTTTAATGGCATAAAAATTGCCGTTTTAGTTAAAAAGTACGAAATTTATTTAAACTAAGATATGCCAATTTTACTAAATAAAGGATTTTCTTGCTATATTAATGATATATGGTTAAGAAATTATGTTTTAGAGTATAATATTTTAATCTTTTATCTTGAATTTGCACAATTTCGAGGATTTTTTTACAAAATCTATAATTTTATAGATTTAAGTTTCTTTTTTTGGCCTTAGTTGAATAGGTTCTTTAATTTCGCAAAGGGATTCTTGATTTTCTTAAATAAATCGATTTCTTCTGCATTTTTTTCAAAACAATTCTTCCATGGTTTATAGTCTGGTGCTTTAAAACTGCAGCTAGAATAATGGATAGTATTATCTTTGATTGGGGCTTTGTATGTATTGGCTGAATTTACGCCATTCTCTGATGCAATAGTGGTTGAAGAAGCCGAGTAATTCTTTGGATTGTGGGCCTCATCCGAAATTTCGGATGATAATTCCTCTTTTGCCGAGAAATAAATGTCAGAATCCTCTTCATCACCTGCACAATTAGTTTTTTGTGTTTGGGCTTCTTGGGATTTTTTACTTTCGATATTCGCTTTACTTTCACTTGGGGGCATTATTTTTACACCTTTGCCAGTGATCAGCATTTGGCTTTTTTTATTATTACTTGTCTCCAAAGATCCAGACAGATTCAAAATTTGAGCGGCAAAATCATTAAAAGATATCGAACTAGAATCTTCACTATTATATGATGAAGTATCTGTGCTAGAAGAATGATATTCTTGTAGTTTGTCTAAAAATGAAGGATATTTAACATAAGTATTTGTTTTAGATGCTTCAAAACTTGAGTCAGTATAATTTAATTCGGAATACGAATTTTCAGTTTGATCAATTTTATAAAAATTTTTGCATCGATTACAATGATCATTTAAACAACTATCTAAAACTCTGCTCATTTCTTTAATGTTTTTCGTATAGGTATAATTTGGCCCAAAAATTAGAGTGGAATTATGCATGAGTAATTTGAATAGAAAAGGTCCGAATTTACCTGCTCTAATACAATAAAGAATCAATCTATCTTGGTAGCGGGCTTTAAGTTGAAGAAACGCGTGATTATATACACTTTTCATATTTTTGTATTTTTTTTTACGAGTATGAGAGGATTTGGATTTAGGATTGAAAAAACATTTAGGAACAGACTCTGAATCATCAATAATATCTTCTTCGTCTATATGAGGTAAAATCATGACTTCTTTAATATAATCATCATGCGTTATACCTTCCTTAAGGTATTCCGCAATCACTATACCGTGCTCCTCAAGTTTTTCAATTATCTCACTCAAAATATGTGGATCTAATAAAACGAATTCAAGCGTCAAAATAAATCTTTGTTCAAAGATACGTAAAAAATGTCTTTTCTTATACAATTCCCTTATTTTTTTCTCCTTGATAATTATGTTACCGCTGAGTAATTCTACAGAAGATTTCTCTCCATCGATTTTTAAAGAATTCAAGATTTTTAATAGCGTTTTATTACTGAATTTTGATTTTAATACATTTATATCATTGTTACACCTGCCTAACATAGTAAGAAGTACTTCTTTATTCACCAAAACTTTATACGAGTAATCCAAGTCAAAAATCCATTTTTCATATCTACTTTCTACTGGAATTTCATCTATTAAATTTGTTATAAGTTTGCGCATCTCAAGGCCTTCTGATGTATAATCGCTTCGCGGATTGAAATAAGGAGACAGAAAGTTTTTCATATATATCTTAATAATATTATTTTCTGATCTTAACTCACCATAATCTTGTGCACCTTTCATTAAACAAAAAAGAAAAAACTCAATAAAATAAACCATCTATTTTGTAACTTCTGATCGTATTTATACTTGTTAAAAGAATTCAAATTATTTTGATTTTGAATGACATGACTTTCCTTATATAGAGATTCAATATAAAATAAATTGCTTTTTTTTCACATAAAAATTACTAAGAATCCGTTTCCATTTAAATATACAATGTTTTTACCTTGTTTTAGAAATAAGTAAATTTTCCAGAACAGCTTTATTTTAGCTTTTTTAAACTTAAAACGTGATTCAACCGATTCACCGTGATCTTTCAATCATATTATTTAAAAAACCAAACAATATTTTATCCAGTATATTTTCAGAAATCTAATTTTACAACAACCGCAATGTGAAAATTAGAATAATAAGTAAATCGTTAGCTTAGGCTTTAATGGTAAATATGAATGAATATAGTCCACAAATTTTCGGCTCTTTTCATATAAAATCTACACATTTTATAATATTATGAGATAACTTGGAATGTAATTTAAATATTTTTTGAAATTAATATGAGGTCATCTAAAATCTGATACTTAGAAAAATAGATTATATACAAGATATTTTAATTTACGTATAGTATAATTTTATGTGTTTATAATTGGATAATTCCGGCCTTTCTTTTTGTTCTCAAAGCGATGTATGATTTACAAAATGCATAAATAAATTTTTAAACTTTCATAATTATATTAACTCGATTTAGTGTACAGTGCACATATAAATTTTAAAATTTTTTCTCTCGGATTTTTATTTTAAATCATTTGTGGTTTTGCGATAAATACAATTGATCGCTTCTGGTTGTATTTTTAAATCCTAAATTTGATGGTTTTATATTTGACCCGCTAACCTATATTATAAGTAAACTTGATCCAAAAAACTACAGTTAAGTATTATCTATTTTATGAAAATTTGATAGATACTATAGAATATTTATTCCAAAATATGCTTTCGTGGCAAAAATCATGAATTCATGATATAGAAAAATTATCTGAAAAACAATAACTATTTTATGCAGCAATCGAAAAATATAATGCTTTTTATCTAACGAAAATTTTTCAAAGAAACTTATATTATATGAATAAAACTATATAATATGCCATTATTATAAATACTTAAAACTTATTTTCCAGTATATATTTCCTGAAAAACGTTACTTCATCTCAGAAATATTAATTAAGAAGTATTCAATTTTTTTTGTAAAATATGGATGCCACAGTTGAATGCAACTATATTTTTTAACTCTTGTAAATTTTATTTTAATTGGTGTCTTATTTTATAATTTATGGAGATTTCTAAAATTTTGTAAAAGGAATGTTTTAATGTCAAAAGTAATCTTTAGAAAGTTAGAGAGTACTCGTGTAAATCTAAATTTAAGCTTTCAAGACTTTATTAATGTGATTTTTGCCGGATGTTTCTAAATTGTATCACCTAATTTTGTATCCTTATATGAATATCTAAATATAGACAGCCTTTGTTCTGCCAATGACACAGTAAACAGCCAACCGACTCTATTTACTGTGAATTTTTTATCCAATTAATTTTGAAATTTTAGTATTAAATTTTATGTTCATCTGTGTTATTATCAACCTCTCCCTGCATAATTTTCAATTTAAGAAATTTTTTTTATAACCACAACCCAACTTTATAAGAATTTAATATACAATGGATTTATTTTCGATAAAAAATTGTATCTTTTGATCTTAAGTCTTTTATTTATTACGTAATTAGAAAAAATCATTTTTTAACACAATTTAAAATTCTAGAATATTTCGGTTGTTCTTTTTTTATGCAACAATGTCTATTATAAAACAAAACTTTTCAAGTTGAATAATAATATGAATTATCGCACTCTATGTCTATTTTGGGCATAAAATTGTAATAATACAAGACTTTACACTATTATTATCTACACTAAAAATTTTTTAAGATATAATATAATGGTTTTAACTGGTTTTGTGAGAAACTAGAGAAATATCTTTTTTTATTTGTATACGTTTTTATTAATTGAACACATTCAGCGTTCATTTCCAACTAAATAAATTGTCTTTTTGCAGTGAGATATAAAAAGTTCGAAACATTTAGCGAAAATATATGTATTTTTCTTGTGAAATAAATAAAAAATGTCGAGAAAATATGTAGTTAATAAAATATACACATATTTCATCTAATTTTAATTATGAAATTGATGCATATTCTAAAAATAAAATACGTAGCTTGATTCGAATCATATTTTTTTAACAAAAAATGATAAATTTGTAAATGTGTTGAAAAACGATACTTAAGTTTGTAACATATCCAAGGCCTATTTCTTAATTAAAACATACAAAAGATAATCGCAAAATTGATTTCGTGCCGAAATATAGGTTCGATGGCAACTTGATGTCAGGACAAAAAAATAAACTTCTTATCACATCAAATTTAAAAAGCATTTTTAAAAACTTTGGACAGCGTGTATTTATTAAAAAGCTTCCTATGGTAATTTTAATATATTTAATATTTCATTTTCAAAGATTGTAAAAATATATCAAAACAGATATATTATTGTTTTTCATGATAATATCATCAAATCATCTGCTCTTCTAACTCTAATAAATTTCCATTAATCGAAGTTCTTAATCAATTAAAAGATTTTTTTAAAATAAAGACATCCTCCTTTTCAACCTTAGCTATAATGTTTACTTATCCAAAAAAGATGAACAAATAGAATATTTATTTGTTAAATTTTAAATATCTTCAATCTATAAAACAACCAATCTAAAAATTCGAGAATTTGATATCATTAAAATTATTATTACAGAACTGTTTTTTTTAAAAAATTTACATTTTCTAATATTTCGAAATTTATAGTTGAAGCGATTGCAAATAAAATAAAATTTATTGGGAACTGCTGGACAGTGTAAAACTTTTGGACTAAAAAAAGGTTGAGAGATTTATATAAGAAGAAGTAAAATAAAAGATATTCAAAAGTATAGATACTATGTGCACATGAAAAACATATCATGTTAAAATTGAAGAATAAAAAATAAACTTTATAGCGTAAATGTTTTTTTGCCGATGATACGATTAAAACCATTCAAAGAAGAATAAATTCAAATATAAAACACATTTAATGCATGGAAAAGCTTAAAAGCCATGTAATTTATATTTAAACATAAACTTTATATAAGTTCTAATAAAAAATATATATCTATTTTCTAAGAGGCTGTCTCTAATCCAATTAATGTCTTTTTTAAAGTGCATTACTGTGGATTCTGTGTTTTTTATCTTGATTTAAATTGGCTTTTTAGACTCTTTCAATGCCTTTTCATGGAATATTACGAATTGTACCCATTTATTCGAACTGAATATAACCAATGGGATTTATCCTTGGTAACAATAATCCATTTAAGATTTCAAAACTTTTAAACATACGAAATATACTCTCATAATCTAGATTATTTCACATATCCTAGACCAGGCACAAGTTGCGATCAAAACCTAAGGGAACATAATTTTTTGACAAATAATATTACACAAAAAAACCTTTATATATCTAGGATAAATTATATAAAATCTTGAGAAATTTTTAGCTAACGGATAATGATGTTTTAAATATTATTAAAAAAATGATTTAGAATAATGTACAACAAAGTTTTATGATAGATTGCAAAATAAAAATAAATCAGCATCCCAATAAGAAATGAAGAAACAAAATGATGGTTAAACAAAATTGATTAATTAAAAAAGGTGGGATTTGATCTGAAAACTGATATATATATAACTTGATGCAAGGCAGAAAGAAACAATGAATAAAAAATTTAGCATTTCGTTGAGATTTTCACAAGTTATTAAATCGCTTTTCAAAAAATAGCATGTATAAAATGTAAAATATATTTAAAATCACAAATATTTATATGATTCGAAGCTAATACATTGAATATATAATCTTTAGAGGGTTAAAAATGAAATATTGCAAAATATTTTTTCAATATGTATATTTTTAAAATATTTTGTCATATGCAAAAAAATGGTTAAAAACTATATACATCTTTAAATCATAACTTAAGAACCTAGATTCTGTAGTTATTTTAATGCTACATTCTAATGATATTTCCATAAAATAAACACATATAAATAATAAAGATAAAAAAATGAATGTATTACTGTTTTGGCTATTGTATTATGATTACAAAAACATTATTGTTCGTCAATATATAAATATGCTGTTAAATATACAACCCCTTTAATAAATTTATGTCTTTTGTCTGATGGCAGGCAAATATTTCCTTAATAAAAGCTTTTTTATGTTATATGACTTATTTATATCATGATTTTATGCTCGTTCTGGTAGATTATTATTCTTTACTGCTCGAAATGGCAGCTTTTGAGCATGAAAAGTCTAAAATGAATAATTTAAATTGCTGAATATAATGCTTTAAGATCGATGTATTACATAAAGAATAAAATTGTATAAAATTTATCAATTAACATACAGAAGAATATTAAATAACTTTGTATATTCGATTTATTATAAAGACAGAATAAAATTAAATCATGGTTTTCATTAAAAATTATTCATCCGCATAAATTAATGGATTTGTTCATATCATATATTTCATTAAATTGAAAAGCCGTTGCTGTTTGAAATTTGAATTTATCTTTTTTTTCATTCTAAAAATTTGATCTTGACAGATGTAGATTATATTATCTGTATTTCGAATCATCCAAAAAATAGTCTTATGCACCTTAAATTCAAAATAAATTATAAATGACCAAATAAATATGTACCATACGTCATAACATGGGGTTGTGTAGATACAAAATGCCATAGGTAGTATATTAAGGGATTGAGAAGGCCAACCTAAGCCGCATTATACTTAGAAACAGTAAGATTGAAAGAAACAATTAATTAGAGAGCCTTCAAAGCAGAAGATAGATGCAGAAATATTTTAAAGGTACGATATTAAAAAATTTTACAAGCAAATCTATTCTATACAGCAGTCTAAATTTTCGGTTCCGTCTAAAGTTTAATTCAAATTATTGCCCTAAAATTACTTTAGATAAATAAATTATGATAGAATTTGTAAACTGTACAAGAATATTGATATTCTGTACTAATATTTAATTCGAATGATGAAAATGTTATTTCGAAAATTGTAAAACAAAACAGGAACTATGATTGAGATAAGACAATAAAAACAGAAAAAATTTAGAGAAGCCTCTTATCTGGCATATAATACCGCATATACTTAGCTGATAATTTATAATTTTAATTCGATAAGAAAATAAATAAAAGATAAACATATCTACTCTGCTAAAAAGTCTTTTATAAGACTTAATATTTACGATAAAATGGTATAAATTTTTTAAAAAAGATGAGTTTGGTGGAAAATACTTATTTTAACTTTCTAAAGGTTATATACTAATCTTTTTGATATGGTTGACACAATAATAGTCGATTTCTGCTATAATTGTGGTTTACTAAATGCTAAATATATTTTATTATTCATATTTATGCCGCCAATTATCTTCAATGTATAAATAACATTTGGCTTGAAATTTTAAAAAATTGCGCAGGACAACACTATAATAGCCAAGTATCATATAATTATATTTAGACTCTCTTTTCAAAAATGACTTTTTTATTTGAGCAATTTTTTTGTTGACATCACTTTTTAGAATCTAACAAAATAAAAACTTATTTACTAAATGATATATTTATAATTAAGCCCTGAAATAGCTATTTTAGCAGATTTAACATAGCAAAGTTCAGGTTTATATGCAAAAGTTTGTATTTTTAATGGTGAAAAGCTGTTTAATAGATCGTGACACTCTTAATCAGCTCAAATACTATCCGATAAATTTTAGATTTTAGATTTATAAAAAAAAATAATTCTAATCGAATTTACTTTATTTATTTATGTTTTACTTCTATTACTTTTAGAAAGTTTGCTTTATACTAATAGGAACTATTGCTAAACTGCAGCATCTCTCTGTGGGACTCCCCCTGCACTTATTTTAGCCCGTAATAACCGTGGATTAAGCCCTTTCTCATACGCGGCAGTAATGATGTGGAGGGAATGTGGTTCTGTCTACTGTTCATCGCTAAGTTATATAAGCTACAACAACAACCTACACTTGCCTATATCCTTGCTGAAAGGTGTGGGATCTTTTTCCACACTGGTGGAATATTTAAACGGCTTACACACCAACCTCCTATTTATCATGGCTTTTCAGTGCTTTATCTTTTATTTTTCACTGGCCGCCCCTTTGGGCATTTTTTTTTAGAGTAAATTCGTTTGGAAATTAGTGGGATGGGTGGAATCGGAGCCTGCAATCCTTCCCAGGGGTCCGACTTGTAAACCACTCAACAATATCACCGGGCGTCTGTTAAATATAATACTTAAAACATATTAATGGAAAAATATATTAGAGTAACTTGTTTTAGAAAGTATATTTTATGCTGAAAACCATTCAAAAACAATTTTATCTGCTCTATACAGTATATAAATATGTCAAGGTTTTGATCATGAAGATCTCATGATTTCAATATCCTTATCTATATAATTTTTAAGGTGTATATATCGCAAGAAAGTGCTCTTTTATTAAAAGTAACCCTTAGTAATTTTATCGCAGCTATGATTTTTTACGTCTTAAGACCCTTATAAATCCAAATTTACTGCATTTTAGATATATACTATGTTATGGTATAATTATATTGCAAGGAATTAATCTTTTATACCTGGGTCAAAATGTAGTTTACGGCAGACAAAAAATTCTATATATTGTTATAATATCATTTATATTGTGCAAATTGATGTATTATTTTATCTTACGATTTTATAATTTTTTTTTATTTAGGTAAAACATTTTTTTGTGCAATTGAGTATGCCTATTTTATTTTTCTATCCCTTCAAACGCTTTTCCTCTAATAAATAAACTGAATTTTTCGTAAGTATAGTTTTTGAGCGGAATTCTTGCAATTTTAAATTTAAATTGCTGTTTATAATTGAATTAACCATACTTATGCATGAAATATGCATTATAAACCCCCTTTTCTTCGACCACGAGCTAAGTTTTATAGGTTAAAAAGGAATTGATTATACTGAGGGTTAAAATAGACGTTCTATTTTTTTTCAAATGGCTATAATTACACTATAAAGACGTCAAAATATAAATTTGCATTTCGTACTCTATTGTAAGGCTAAAATCATTTTCAAAAAAATTTACAATATATCTATCAATGATCTAAATTACAACCGAAAAAAATGCAAAATGAGCTGTATTTTCTTAGAGTATTGACTTGATAAATTTTTACAAATTTCATTTGTGTCTTTTTTTATTTTGTAATATATTTGGTTTGTTCTTTAACCAGAAATAGAGCAAAAAACAATTTATTTTAATTAAAGTCAAAAATAATCATATATATAATTCAGCGGCCTAAAACACTCATTACGTTCAATAGAAATATAATATTGTAATAATAAAACCTTTCGATGCTGTTATAAATATATCTTTAGAGGATAAAAACAATTTATAAAAAACATATAAACCCATTATATTCACAGTACTACATTACAGTTAGCTTCGTTAAAGAAATCAGAAATATTTTAAAATCAATGTATGGTTTTTTTGACGATTTAATTTAAATACATGACATATATTATTGTCTAAAAATACAATAAATAAATATTTTTAAGGAGTAAATGCTTTCTGCTATGTAATTATTGAAAATTATTTGTAAGTTTATAGGGGAAGTTTTTTTTATTGGTCTCATTAGGGTGTATTACTGTCATATGTGTTTCTATCCACAGAAAAAAATGTGTCATATAATCATAGCAGCGGTTACTTTTTTTGTTTCAGCAATTTTATTCATCGTTTTGCTTCCATTTATAATCATATTTTTAATAATAGAATGTTTGGTGGTAATGATCATTTGAAGTTTTTTTAGTTATGATTGCTTTTTATAAATAAATTTTTTTCTCATAATAGAAATCATAGTGTATTTTTGATACTTTTTTTTACGATAATATGATAAATATTTTCTGTTATAATTATTTTACTTAAAATTGGATTGTATAGTAAAACAGTATAAGAAGTTAATTCTAAAAGAACGCGGTTTAGCAAACCAAAACGAGCAGATAAAAATTATAATAGGCAAGAAATTGTTAGTCATACATATTTTGAAAAGAGGTATTGTTTTATATTTTGAAAGAAAGATAAGATAGTCAAAATCATAGATATAACATGCACATAGAAAACTTATCAAGTGGTAAATAAACGAAAAAAAGTTATTTAAGAATGTATAAAATAAATCATAAGTAATAAAGTGAAAATTGAAATTAAAAAAAATAAGCATAAAAATATTTTGCCAATAGAAATAGATACAAAGAAAATAATTTTGCAATATAGTCTATATAATTTTTTAATTTTGGCCATTGGTAAAAACTACAGGATTCGGTTATTTAAAACCAATTTTCTTGTATCATACTATAAGAATGAAATGAATAATATATTAAGGCTCTTTAATGCACCAAAAATGATTTGCTCTAAGGAAAAAATTAATTTCGTAGTAATTCGAAATTTAAATAATGTGGTGTTTACGATGTGAATAATTTCAAAGTTTACCTAAACTATAATTATGCATAATTTTGATTCGCAGTCTTTAATTTATACATAAACGGAATACTTTAATCCTTTAATGATTTTTTTTACAATTACAAATACCCATTATGGTTATGTGAATGTTATCATCGATGAATAAAATAAAAAATTTCAATGAAAATCTGCATTAAAAGTAGATAAATTTAGAAGTAATCTATCAATTTTAATTTGAAATGAGAGAAAATATGAGCCTATAATTATTAAAGCCTCAAATTTTCTTTAATATCGGACATCTTTAATTTAAAACAAATTTCAATCCAATGATTTATCCCAAAATAATCATCTGAAATGCTAATTTTCATCTCATATTTAAAAAAGCGTTGCATAATATCTTTTAAATCTATAACGGATATTACAAATGAAATTTTATATTTGGGCCCTGAAATAAAGAAATTTACGAAAAATTGTTTAATTAGAAATTGACTGTAAAAGTTATTTATTCAACCTGGGCATATATTTCATCATTATAACCCGATTTTTTGCATAAAAATATATAGAATTACCTCTAGCAAAGATGCTATATCTATTTTTAGGTCGAATTTTATCATACTTCAAAAAGAGACACAAATATTTTACGAATAAATTTTCATCTTTGCTAAAAAATCTTTAGATGTACAAAATGGTTTTAAGCAAATATATCTATTAAATCTTACGCATCTGGCTTTTATACTATGGTATTGAGCCTTAATTATTTTTAAAAAAATTAGTTTAAAATTTTTTCGTTTGTTTGAAAATAATAATCTTGATAAAAGGATAATCATCTTTATTGTATCTGATATCTTATGTTAACCACCAAATTTTCTTTTATTCAATGATTATATAAAATTCGAAATTGGTGAATTTTTTTTAAAAAATCGTAGAATTTTAGATAAAAAGATATCTTATGATATTAAATTGAAAATTTTTTAGCAAGTGTATGTAAACGCTTTAAATACACTGATTATTAAGAACATTAATGCAAAGAAATGAAAATTGCGAAGTTTTATTGAAAATCAGTTTTTTAAAAAACTTAATTTATCACCAAATTTGTTTTTTCATATTTTTTGTGACTAAAAGGATGTGTTTTCCTAAAACAATATGTTTAGCAATATGCTTGATTTATTTATTTTTATGTCGATTTGATTTTTATCTGAGCAATTTGGCCAAATTAACTGCTAGACAAATCTTAAAAATGTACTTGTGATCAATTTTTTATGATATAATATTTTCAACATTTTAAGGGTTTTTTTTCTTAATTGAGTATTCAACTATAGTAATTATTTTGATATGATGTTTTAACCGTATTTCAAGTTTCAATATGCTTTTCATGGCCTCTTTTTTAAGTTTTATGTTATTTGTGATCACATTGTACAATATATTTACCCATAATAATCCCCGTGATTAGTATTTATTAATGGATTTAAGTTCATTTGGCAGTAAATAATATTTTTTAATTTAGTCAGATTAAATATATATTTTTAATTTATATTTATATGTATTTGATCATTTCTTTTCATCCTACATAAAATTATATTTCGGACGTAGCAAGATATAATTTTTGTTTTTATTATTTGAGCTGTTTTAGCATCAGAATTTTATTTTTTTTATTTGTGAAAGCAAGATCATCCTTTAATAGATACAAATTTTTGGACCGAAAAAAAATAAGTAAGCATATATAAACACAAATAGCCTCTTTAGTATATCTATGTGTACTCATGGCTCATCTTTAAGATTTACTTTCAAAATAAACCTGTTTAATATTTTTCTTTACAGCATATAAGTTTTAATACAGTATTTGTTTCCTTCATGAAAGATTATATTGATTCTGCTTTTATATTTTTTGAAATCTTTTTATGTAAAATTTACGATTTAGCTATATAAAGTTGATCTACTTTGAACAAGTTGCAGGATTTTGATGTGTTTTTTTTATCAGATTTCATGAAATAAAAAATAATTTATTTGGCTTTTTCTGCTAACTCTGCCAATAAAATTTACCGATCATTCACGGTATTAGGTAGTTTTTTACTAACGAAAAATGTGTTTGATTCATTTCCAATTTTCTGCATAAAACATCACTTCCTTTTAACTCTTCTAATATTAAGCAATATCTTATTAAACAGAAAAATAACTTTTACGATAAATATTTTCCCTTTGTAGTTATCTTTCTGTTTCTTTGCCTTTAAAATGCAATCCTTCTTTTTATCAGCGTACAAATGATTTGATTTTTTTCTATAACCGCACTTAAAATACTATCTATCTACATGAAGATTAGCGACTATAGCTTAAACACCATATTATATAGTAGTTTACAAGTTATTTTAAAGTTATTTGACTAATTTTTGTTGTTAAATTAGTTTGAGATGATGTGAATTCTTAAAATATCACTCTAAAAATTTCTTCATATGCTCATGTAATTTTTTGCACCTATACTATCTTTATGATACCAGTATATTAATAGCATCTCTACCATAATAAAATATACATTTAATTTGGAGTGCCATTATATATTGCTCAATTCATTTTATTCACTATTAGTTGTATGTGTTTAAGAAAACTTAGTTTCTTTAGCCAAAATTCAAAAATTTTCTGACGCTTTGGATAAAAAAAATGCACTATCAAATGATAGAAAATGGTTTTTTTATATAATTTTTATGTGGTGATATGTTTTGGATAAACATTTTTCATTGAGCTATCGACTTTGCGTTTATATAAAAATAGAAAATCATGGTAGAGATAGGTCTATCTATTAAAATTGATCTTTTTTAATGTTTTATGTTCCGTTTACAGCTATATTTTTCTATAAAAGAATGTGAGTTTCTGTATCTGATACACAAGAGTCAATATTGTGTGTTTATCAGATTAACTGGCAATAAATATTTTGTAACAGCCTTATGTTGCAATATTTTTAATTAAGGAGTTTTTTTTGCTTGTTCTTTAATATTTTTTTTTGCGCACGTCCCGAGTTAAGTTGTTGGCTAAAGGTTTTTTTCTTCTACTTGGAATTGCAGTATTTTGTTATTACTCTAGTAATAAGTTTTTATAAAAAATTAAAATAAGATTTGGCGTAAATTTGCATATTTGAACATCTTTTCACAAATGTGTGTATTTTTCTTTTATATTTATTGTTAAAACCAATATTTTACGATTATAATTTTTTCGATGTATTTTTATAATTGTCAGTGGATTTATGCGGACATATTTTCATACAAAAAGTAATAAATTTTGTCCAGGGATAGCGTTTTTCTAATTAGATACATATTTGATGTATTTTTCCAATTTTTTCATAAAAAAATAACACCAGTTCTTTTATCAATTGATGTTAAGCATTGTCTTTTAATAACATTCTAAATTTCATTAGTTTATTTATTTCCCACAAACTGAACATTTCCTAAATTATCAGCTCTATTCAAAACGTTTGCTAAACTAATAAATAACAAAATTCACTTCTATTTATTCTTATTTTAGAATTCTAAGCGGGATCTGCCTTATTTTACAACATTTATTTGTTCATATACTTCTTTTAACAACAAATATATTAGAATTACTTAAAATTTTTTTTATACAGTCTCATATGTTTTCATGTAAAAAAATTCTTAAAGGCGTTTACAGATTAAATAAAATATATATCTTTATATCCTATATTTCTAGAAGTTTTAATATTGTCACTAATATTTGATTGTTTTTTGTTAAATATCTTTTTATAAGTAGCTCTTTCATTAGTCAATTCTTCTATGTGTAGGTTAAACGAGATTTTGTTATTATTTTGAGAATTTTGGTGGTAACTAATGTCTCTAAAACCTTTTTATTGATTTTATTTTTTACTTTTCATGAAATTTCTTGCACATTTGAATTTTCAGCCCCTAAAATTTGCAATAAAATAGTTTGTACAATATATTTTTGCCATTCCATAAAGTTGGTTCTGTAGTTCAAAATTTATTTTCTTTCCTTTAGTTTCGATTTTATTTTTTTAAACAAATTTTCTTTTAGTTTTATCAACAAGGATTGTAGATGTATTCCCAAATTTTCATAAATAAATGAATCTTTGAAACGTTTATTTTTTTTAAAAAAAACTAGTTTGTGCTTAGATTGGCGCCTTATACGTTTAGGGCAAGAAGATTCTTTCATTACAATATTAAACGTATAAATTTCTCATAGAAGGCATTTTCATATATTTTATCAATAATAAGTATTTTTGATGAATCAGATTTTTTTTTATATAACTTATGTTTGTTTTTTGCTTTCTTCAGTCTCACAGGATAAAATTGTTTGTCTTTTGGATTAATGATTATTCCCCACCTTTATATTTATTATTTATCTATCTATTGCATTGTATGTAGTAGAAATTATTTTTAAACATATTCAAATGCATTAGGATTATCCTTTATTAAAAATTGGATCATTAATAATGAAAACTGTTATGTATATGAAGCATATTTCTATATGATTATTATCGGATTCATTTTGACAGCAAATTATGTATTCAATTTAAATTTTAAACATGAAATTTCTGTTTAAAACTAAATTTGAGTACTATTTACAAGTTTGAAAAAATTATTTCTGGATATAAAATTTCCAATTTGCATAATAGATGACATATTTTATTATAAAAATAAAACCCTTGTATGATCATTGGAAAATTTACAGGATACTTTTTTTTTATTTATGGAATAATTATTCACATTTTGAGCTTTACCAATTAAAAAAAGTTAAACGAAGGAGCATGTAACAAAAAATGAAATTACCGGGTATGGTGTAAATTAATTTTAACACCTAAAATGTATTATATAGAACGTAAAAAATGTGAAAGTAGTAGAAATAGTTAAAAACAATGTCCGAAAAAAATGCAAGAAACACAATTTGTTTGTAAGAAAAATCGATAAAAAAATATGATAGGTATAATCAGATAACTCACATCGAATATGTTCAAAGTTTTAATCATCAATTTACTTCTAATTTAATTAAAAAAAGATGGTCGAGTATCATAATTTAAGTGCCATTAAGTGGGCAAAAAGGTCATCATATATTAAACTTGCCATAATTGTCAAATAGATAAATACTAAAGGTATTTTAGAGGTAAAAATATAATTTATATCATACTTGTAATTTCAAAATATGCGCAAAATCAAACATATACAGCACTTAAATATATTTTTGCTTGTTCAAATAAAATTTGATTGTGTTTTGTATTTTGATTCGATTACACATGCAAAAGTTAAATTATATTATATTTCTTTTTATAATTTAATGATTTTTTATTTTATTTTCTTATATTAACAGACTATTTATTATGTTAAAAAGACACAATAGAAGAAAATTTGGTCCAATATAGAGTCTTGCAAATATTTAAAAAAAATACGCATCTATGATTTCACTGCATAGTTTCATATCATAAAATTTATTGTTAAAATATATAAAAAAAAATTGCCATTATATAACACGTGATCATTTCGTGTATTCTACATTAGTCTCATTGCGGCTTTCATATATATAAGATTATGACAGCAATCATAATTGAACAGTTTTTATATAAAATTTCACACATGATGATTTTAAATGAAAATTGTATGATATAGTATGCCAAGCCGACAAGATTTATGTAAAAAACTTTATAAGATCTACTCTAACATAATATCTATGAATTGGTAATAAAAACACATCTATTTTGTTGTTGTGTATGACTAAACATTCAAACTAACTTGATATTTTAAAATCCATGGAAAATCGGTATGAAGTGTATTTTTTTTTCTATAAGCTGCCGATTTCAAATTTCCAACATTTGAACCTCCAAATATATAGATATTTATATCACTAGATATTCGGATTTTTTTTTGCTATTTGAGTGAATAAGTTTATTTACATTACTGCCCTATGGACCGTTTTCTAAAGATTATATTCTTGATTTGAGTTAACAAGTTTAGTTATATTGCAAATATCTAACAGTTAAACCGCTTTCTAAAGATTATATATGCTTTATTTTAAAATTCCTTCGCTATTATTATATATTCGAATTCTATCTTTCCATTATTCAGATTGCATCGCGTTATCTAATCTCAAATTTTTGTAAATAACAAAAAAAAACAGTCAAAAAAATTAACGTGTAAATGCATATAAGTATTCCAACCCCCAATAATTATTTTCCGATGTTAATTTTATATTTTTTAAAAAAATTATCCAACAAAATCAAAAATATACAAATGAATAGTTTTATATTATAAGCTTTGTATCGTATGCGTATAACTATTTCAAACAGGTATAAATTTCTTAAATTTATATAGGATTTAAGCATGAATCAAAAAAATATCAATACTCAGCATATAAACTTAATTATAACTGCGATTTGATAAAAAAACAAGAACCCAAGAACATTCGCTGCAAGCGATTAACGAATAAAATATGATTTAATCATTTTGTTTGTAAAAATTTGATAAAGAGTTAAATTAATATATAATAAGGATTCAATAAAGTATTATTTATGAAATAACAGCTAACGCATAGTTTAAGTCTTACTATAGGACGAGTATAATATGATAATTTTATTGATGGATTAATTTTGGTAATAATTATATATTTCTTCTACGACTGAACCATATTGATTTCTTGGGAGAAAATCATATAATAAATCCTTGTTATATTCAATTCTCTAAAATCTTCTTCAATGCCTTTTGTTTGCTTAAGACCTATTTGTTCAAGGGCTTACCTCATTCCCATAGATGAGATATATGATGATAATGAATAGAATATATATATAAATTTAAATTTTGACTTTAGAACACGATATTGGTAAAAATTAGAACAAAATCGAGATTAAAAAATAATATCATAAAACATCTTGCTTTAACAAATATAGCATTATATTTTGTCGATAACTTCGACCCACACAATAATGAACAATAAAAATGATTTTTTAAATATAAAAATAATAAAATTTTGGGATTAATACATAAAATGAGCCTTAAAATGTAGATTATATACACATGATTATACAACTACCAATTATATAAATAGCAAAAATACCATCGTGTTTGCTAAAAAACCGCATCTAAAAATATCATTATGTTGGTAAATTTACCCTCTATTTATATAAATTATTTGCATTTGTGTTGGTATTTCTAATTAGTTCTTTAAATTAGCCTAATAGCAATATAAAAGTGAATCTAACTCTTAAGTTATATTCTCATTTATATAATAACTTGTGTCTTAAAAAATTAAAAAGGCCTAACTTTGTGGATGAATATCAGTTTTAAAATTGGTTTGGATCAGGCTTAGCAGCATTTAAATATATATTTTATTTCTAGATAATTTTCAGTGTGTAATTTTCATATGCTCTTGTGAGCTTATTGAAATTAATATACTATTTACTGACATTATATATGAATTATTTTACCCATTTGGGTTCTGAATATTTTTGGAATATCATAGTTAATTTTCAGATACTCGTGTGAGCTTATTGGAATTAATATACTATTTACTGACATAATATATGAATTTTTTGGCCCATTCGGCTTCTGAATATTTTTGGAAATATCTAGACAATTTTCATATGCTCTTGTGAGCATATTAGAATTAATATACTATTTACTGACATTATATATGAATTTTTTGGCTCACTGCGGTTCTAAATATTTTGAGGAAAAGCAAAATTTTATTAGAGAGACTATTTCTTAGGGTGTATAAATTTTTTTAGCTATGAAATATGTATATTGATTCGTATATTTCTTTTCAAATTTCATATGGTTTCATCGACAATCAATGATTGCATAAAATCTTTTTTGTTAACATTAGAAAACAATTATCTGATCAAAAATAGATTCAATTGAAATATTTCCGTATATTTTCAATTTTATTACCGTATGGGATGCGATTTTTTTATTATACCTCGGATTTTTTTTATAATAACCATGTTATTCATTTATGTAATCAAAAGTGGTTTATTTCTAATTCAAAAAGGATATCCTAAGTATATTTTGACTGAGTAGATTCAAAATACTTTGATTTTCTTGTATATGATTTTAAAAAAAAACAATGTGTATAAAAATATATGAAATTATTCATACTATTTGTCGTCTGACAAAAAATAACGATGTTATATAAATTAACTTTTAAATCACTGTAGAAAGAAAAATAAAACTTGCGAAAAAAAAATATGTGTTTTTTTACATTGAACAAATGCTGGATTTCAATTATAATTTAACGCGTAAATAACGATAAAGTTACGGAAAACCTAGATTTTCTACCTATAATTTCTTTATTTACTTTCATTTAAGAATCTAGTAAATTCTTGTTGAGCCAAAATCAGGTGCATATTCTAAGTTTTAAGTTTTTTTATATAGGATTGGTCCATCATACTATGAGGTATCCAGACAGAAAACCGTTATATACCACCTGTTTCTTAATTTTATTATTTCTTCTGCGTGATTTGTTCATATCTTTCATAATTTAAGTAGATAATTATGAGGCGGATATTTGCATAACAAACTATTGTCAGTAAATGTGAAGTTTAAAACCGTAAATGTATTATTGTATTGATCATAATTTGGTTTAAATTTCTTTTTTTGTTTATATATTTTTTTTATTTTTGAGCTAAGCAGAAAGTTGATTGAAACATGATATATGTTGTTTTAGAATAAAATAGAATTAGAAAGGATGTACGTACTATCCGAAAAGTTATGTTTTTCTTCCATTTTATTTTATTATAAAATAGGAAATAATAATGCATAAGAAAACAAGGTATATTCATGAAATAAGTTTTTCTTAAATCTATAACATTACTATAATGTTTTTTAAACAAAATTTAGATAAATTAAATTTATGGCTGAAGAAATCCACTTATAAATATATCATTATTGATAATAATATACATTACGTGGCAATTTTGTTTTGATTTTAAAAATATTAGAGCTAATAAGGCTATAAATTTGAGCCTCACAATGGTTTTAAACTCTTGAGAAAGTAACAATTATAATTATCCTGTGTGATGCTAAAGTAGTCAGATTTAGTGTTTAATTCGATAAAAAATAGGAAAATTTTAAATAAACTTAAATATATGCCAAATCAAACCATTATTAGCCCATTTTTGTATAATTTGTGAATTGAAGATGTTTACTCATTAAAGAACACTTTTATAATCATCTTCTATTACCATGATATTATGGGCGCATGAATGTATTCTACCATTAGTTATTTGCTCATTTTATGATGATTTTAGGCAAAAAAAAAGACCTTTGAGGAAATTTATATAAAATTATCAAAAGAATTATTAATGATATTATTTTATTAATATATAACATAAGAATTATCGCACATAGATCCGTTAAGTAAAATGAATATGAGATATATTTTCATATAGCGCTAAAAATATGCATGTGCTCAACCAAATGGTCTACATTTAGATAAATATTTAGGTTTTGAATTTAACATATGAATAGATTATATATTTCAGATAGAAACCATCAAGTACAAATCAGTCGCGATAAAATGCGCATTTATTTGTTTGGTAAAAATATGCACACGGGCAAATACTTAAATGTATTATAAAATTAAAAATATTTACCTTCAGAAATTTAAATTTTTATTAGAAGTGAGGGAATAAATATCAGCCCATCGTTCCGAAGATGCTTTACTTTGCACAACCATTAGCCGATGAAAAAACCAAAGATTCTATCAAAAAAATATTGAAACAAGACGAAGTGAAGTTTAGAAGAGGCATTAAAGCTTGTAAAAAAGCTTTAACCAATATAGTTGATACAATTAACACATTAGAGGTCCAAAAATCATCAAAAACGAGAAACTCATTGTTAATAGTTGCAGGTGATATAACACCGCCAGATATGGTATCATTTTTTCCAGCACTTGCATGTGAAGCAAATATTCCGATTTTATTTGTTGAAAGGATGAAAGATCTGAAATATTCAAATGCTTATAAAAAGGAAACAACGTGTATTTTAATTGAATCAATTCTAAATAATTTAGAAGTATACAATGAAATTCTGGAAAGCACAAAGAATAGGCAAGTGTTTAAGTAAATTGAATTTTAATAAATTAATTTTATGCAATTATTCTATATAACTTTAAAATTGTAATTAATTAAATAATTTTGATTATTTATAAATGCCATATGTAATGACTTGTGATGATGTGGTTACAAAATTACATGAAAAATATGTTAAGGAGTTAAAAATCCCGGACGAAGTAGGAAGCATACATGCAAGCTCTCACACTCCGCAAGACACTTGAACTCATCTCATTTGAGAGAAGAAGAGCAGTTGATGAAGACAGAGCATGGAAAGGTGTCAAAAGATGCATCAAGGAGTCCTGCAATATTCCCAACACGCTGAACACGTCTAAATAGATAAAAAGAAAATCAACCCATAAATAAATAAAAAACAAATGTAATGACTTGGTATGGTGGGGTGGTTACAAAATTCCATAAAAAATATGTTACGGTGTTAAAAATCCCGGACAAAGTAGGAAGCATACATGCAAGCTCTCACACTCCGCAAGACACTTGAACTCATCTCATTTGAGAGAAGAAGAGCAGTTGATGAAGACAGAGCATGGAAAGGTGTCAAAAGATGCATCAAGGAGTTGTGCAATATTCCCAATGTGCTGACCTTGTCTAAATAGATAAAGTGACAAAAAGAAAATGTACCCATAAATAATAAAAGTTGATTATTTTAATGACACTTGAATTTATAATATTTGAGATAAGGTGGGCTGTCCATAAGAATAGATAGAGGAAGATACCAAGAGATACATTAAGAATTTTCGGGTATTCCTAATTGACAAATATGCCTTAGCCAAAGTAAATAGTGATTTGACGAAGCTTAACCACAAATATAAACCAATAATTCTGATTATATTTATGTTAAGGAGCTAAGAACACCAGCGGAAGCATATTATTAAACAATAAGATTAAGGATTACATTTATATCAAAAGGTCTTGAGAGTAGAATATTTCAAAGAAATGTTGTGGAGGAATGGAGCTAAGAACGATAATACCACACGCATTAGAGGAAAACACTTGATCATAAAATTCCTCTATAGAGGGCTATAGAGGAATTTTATGAGATTCAAAGAAATATAAGGCTTCTGAGGAAAATACTTGAATCAATAATTTTTCAAAGTAGAATATGCATAAAGATTGTTGTGAAGAGGATTGAGCTAAGAACGATAATGCATTAGAGGAAAACACTTGAATCAATGATTTTTCAAAGTATAGAAGGCTTATAGGGGAATTTTATGAAGATGATGATGTTCAAAGAAATATACTCAAATTAAACCCTTTTTAGAGGTGAAGCTTTAATGAGAAAACTTTCAAGAATATGATAAGATTGAGGGAATATTTCCTAATCAGCTTTTATGTGCTATCAAAGGTTTTACTGATACAATTAAAAGGGAAGAATCAAATTAGCCCATAAATAAAAAAATAATATTGGAATAATCAAAAGGGTAAGATGAAATTTAGGTACAAGAATACAATTTCGATTATTAATCAGAAATATCATTCATATTTTTCTCCGTTTTTTCTTTTATGCACCAAGATAAGATTCAAACTAAGTTACAAATATGAATTTAAAATTAGGTCATCTTTTTAAACAGCATATAATTTTTTAAAACAAAATCTGTGTAATTACAATAATTTGAACCTAAATGCCCAATAAAATTCATATTAAAAATCCATTTAAAAAAAAAATCATCATTGGAAAAAAACAATAAAACGAAAAAATTGTTATGTGTGTTTTAGGTTATGAAGTTGACAGTTTAATTTATAAGTAAACATAGTGTTTAGGATTATTTAGAGATATCATACAATTATTTCATAAATGTAGGAGATTAAACTTTTCTGTATTTTAAAATCTTCTAGATTATTATTTATGAAAACGAAATAAAATAAGTAAAACTATAATAATTGGTTTAAATGAAATTTTTTAATTTAAAGTCTAATATTCCTATAAAATTTATTGAAATTGAAAATTTTATTGAAATAAGAGAAGAAGATGTAGTCAATACTATGAACATGATATACTCACATGAAATCAATCACGTTATGCTTGAAAAATAAATTATAAAATATAATACCAAAATAATACATAAAAAAAGGCAATAGCATTTCTTTTGTAAGGCTTTTTTATTTTTCCAAGATTTTGATTTGATATAATATAGCAAAACGACAATTTTTCATGTGCAAAATAATACTAAATTCTTTTAGGATTATGATCAAATGGACCTTGAACAAAAAATATATTTATAAAATGTTAAGTTTACAGGATTATACACATAAAACATCTACATGGTATAACAACTAAAAATCAAATTATACACCCAAGAAAAAAATCAAAATCGTTATAAATTCAATTCATATAAAGAAATTATATTGGGTTTGTGAATTTATAACAAATAAAATATTACACAAGCATAAAAATATTTTACACAACAGCAGCAGCTGTAATCAGAAAAATAAATTTTATTACTATACTTTCTATGATCGATACAACACAAAAAATAAAACGGTTTTATGTAAAAAAAGTTTCTCTATTGCGATTTTAAAAAAGAATAATGCAATAATTTTAGAACTTGGAGATATTTGCAATATTGATTGAAAAAGATATAAAAAATACTCTATTATAGAAAAGCTGTCGGCCTTATTAAAGTTCATTCCCTCACTAAAACCTTAAAGTATAAAAAATATACTGTGTAATATATTTGTACGGGGTTTATGATTTAAAGAAAATTGATAGCTTAAATTGTCTTGGATTAAAAAAAATAAAATTAGGCGGAAGTTTAGATTCTAGAACAAAATTTTAGAGCTCCATGTGTTTAGACTTATAAAGAATATACACAAATTTAAATTTCTGTTATATAAATTAAATACCCAAAACAAAATTTTGTAACGTATGAAAAGAATATACCCAAAATTAAATTTTGTATTATTAGAAAAGAATATACACAAATCTGAATTTTGTATTATTAGAAAGGAATATACACAAATATGAATTTTGTATTTTTAGAAAGGAATATACACAAATATGAATTTTTTTTATATGAAAATAAAATTCTAATAAAACATTATCACCATATTAACCCTTTTAAATTTATTTCCAATTACATAAAACAAAAATACATACAGATAACCTCATCCCCTCTTAAAAAAATTTATTTAATTATATGAAGCTTTAAAAAGACGCTTTAAGTCATTTAATAACAGTTTAAATATATTTTTTCCAAAATTATAATTTATCTTGTATTTTTATGTGTTAAATGACCATTTAAATTATTTTTTATAAATAAATTGGAACCATTGTTTCTTTTGTGCGTAATATAATTGGTACAATGCTTTTATTTTGATAGGGTAAAATATTTTATGCATACGCTTTAGAGTTATAGCTATTTGATGTATAAAAAACAGTCTTCGCACCTGATTGTTATTTTAAAAAGATATTATAGTATGATACCTTGTTGAAAATATCTAAATAAATTACACAGACCATGATGGTTAGTTATTATTTATTGACTACCAATATTTGTCGATATAAATCGACCTTATTATAAGAATAAAAATTTAAATATACAATTGTATATCAAGAAATACACATTTTCGTCAATAAATACTTTCAAGTATCCTAAGAACAATTTTATTTTATAAATAAATCCTTTTATTATTTCAAAATAACCTTGAAATATATTTACAGGAAACTAAATTTACCCTTAAGAAATAACCCATAAGTTATAACGTGAGATTTTATTTTTAAAAAGGCTTAATATTATTTTAACAAAAATAATAAGTAATTAAGTGCTTAATTTTATGCCTTAAAATGTATATTTATGGGTCGAAAGAGGCGAATACAGACAGAAATATTCTTTGTAGTTTAAATATAAAAAATATAAGATTTTAAATATAAAATCTGTGACAGACATCTAAAGCCAAGAATTCGCAACTATGTATAAATTTTGTTTAATATACAAGTCAAATATTTAGTTTATCAAAGGACTAAAACGATTAGAATATATTCATTTTTTTCTTTAGTGGTTAATTTAGTAGTGTAATTTTAGATTTTATCTTCAAGAAAAACGTGAATGATTTGCCACGGCATACTAAAATCTATAATATTGGCTATATTCTCTTTTATTACATGTTCTTCAATATTTCTCCTCTTTACAAGACCATAATCAAGAATTTCCCCCAATCGTATAGTTTGTATATATGTCATAATTTGGTTTGTAACCACGAGTTTTTAACAATACTTTCAATGAAATTATTTTACCCCTCAATCTCATGTTATGATATATGATTTAATATTTGTCTTAAACTTGTAGATTAATGTAGAATGAATTTATTCGAAAGGGTAATAATAAATTTATTTAAACTTCTTGCATCTTTTTCTTCCCGTGAACTTACTATCATTGCCGACTTCAAGACCTTTTCTCTTCTGTCTTTCTTTTATTTTCATTATTCTAGCTTTTACACCGTATAACTTTTTGGTCTTTTCGCCGGTCGAAGGTGTTTTTTGTTTAATATAATGTGTTGAAAGTAAAAGATAAGATTTTTTATTTCTTCCAGCCCCAACATTAATCATATCAGGAAAAAACCCAGCCTTTCTTGCAGAATTTATGAGTATATCCACCTGTTCTTTATTTGAAGATCCATACCATTGAAACACAGCATTTCCATTGATCTTAAGAACAGATTTACAACTATTAAAAAGCGACAAAAATGTCTTTTTTGCTTCATATAGCGAACGATTGTGAAAAAGCCATTGGATACAACTTATTGAGATTATGTGATCAAAAGTTCCTGGCTTGAAAGGTAACTCATAAGCGATGTCTAATATTATTTTTGCCTCAGGGGCTCTTAGCAGCTTTATATTTTCATCAATAAATACATGCCCAATTCTTTCGTTATTCAATGTTTTTTTAAAATTCTCGGTATCCATCTTTTCCAATTCAAATTTGTCGCAAAACTGAAGACTTTCATTATTAACCAAAGGCAAATTAAAATTTTCTTCACGCACACTCTCATATAATTCCCTTTCGTGTGAAATACTATCATTCGAATCTATATCATCATATTCTTCCTCGTATGGGCTTTCGATATCTTCTGAATCTTCACCATCGCCAATTTGCATAAGCATTTCCTTGGAAACATCACATCCGATCCATAAACCCCCTTTCCGTGAAATTTCTCGCCCACTCATTCCAGTCCCACACCCGAGATCCAAAAAAATGCGTTGGTTCTGTTTGTTGTAATTCGAAGACGCATCTTTTTTTTCGATTCCTAGAACAATATCGAGTGCAGTCTCTGTTAAGTCTCTTTGTATTTTTTTAAGCCGTGTTGAGTTTTTATATGTTTCAGCATTCTCTTTGTAGTGTATTTCGGGTGGTTGTGCATAATCTTCTGGTCTCGTCATTTTTCCGAATTAATTGGAAAGGATGATATAAGATGATAATTATATGGCTACAACCAAATTGGATTGAAATGATTAAAATTGTAAATAAACATTTTATTTTTATTATTTAGAAAACAATTGAACCATAATAAATTTCTATAATACTAAAAACGCTTTGCTTTTGATATTTCATAATTACATAAATTTATTCATGGGCTAATTTGATTTTCAGACATTTAATTTTTTAAAGAAAAACATATAACTGCTCTACAGTAGTATTAACTTAACGCTTCTTTCGACCTTATCATCTTAACAATTTCACATGCAGCTTTTTCTCTTTAAATATTTATTAATTCACGATTTTCATCAGTTCTATTATTTGTGCTTCTGTTGAATTACCAACACTTTATATAATATTTTGAATTATAATATCTGTTCTTCTGTATACTGCAATTTGTGCTTATGGTGGAACTACAGCCTATTTATATAATATTTTAAATCATAACATCTGTTTTTTATATTCTACAGTTTTTGCTCTTTTTCTGTTGGATTACTAACTCTTTAACGTGAATTTCAATAATCACATTATTTATTTATGCTTTATTTTATATAATTTTTAGAGTTAATCACGAAAGCCACAAAAAAAACCACTTCTCTTAAATTATTTTTGCTTCTATATAAATAAACATTCAAAGATTAAAAATTTAGCGTTAGGCTTATTATTTTTTATTTAACATCACATTCAATTTTATCTAACATAATATCGAACGATTTTATAGTTTTTCAAAAAACTTTCCCCATTTTGTATTATATTTAACCTTAATATCAAATAAATAAATATAGTCCAACCAAAATGTATGGAGGTAGGCAGACTGTAATAAAATGGAAATAAAAAGAAAAGATTATAAGATTCGTGCGTTTTGCAGCTCTTTATATAAATAGAAGATTATATATCGGAATGGAAGTTACAAAGGTTGATAAAAATAATATTTTCTAGTATTTAAGCTTTTAGGAAGCAAAGAATTGGACATAAAAACATCAAGTAACCGATATCTAGCATCAAAATTGAAATATTTTATTTATTATTGAGGAATAATTTGGTGGAAATATATTTAATACGGCTATTATTATAATAATTACAAGAATAGAAACTTAATAGCATTCTTGATCCGAAAAATTAATATTATATCTTTAAATTCATCTTTAGAAACCTTTCGAGATTCCAATATTATTTATAAAAAACAATAAAATTGTGAGCATATATCACTGGCATTCATTCAATAAATCTATTATGTAGAAATTAAAAATTAAAAATTAAAATTCGAGCAAGTATTTATATTATTTATCGGAAAATTTTTTTAAGATTTGAAAAATCCCAGATTTTGCTTTCCCCTTTGATATTTATATGCAGTTTTGTCTCTTTGTTTTATAACACTATTCGGGTTAGTGTTTTCTAATTTTAGATAAAAACGTGGGTAAAGGGCTAACCATGAACTTTAAATTTCTTGATAAAATAAATTTAATTCTTTTATATTAACTTTTTTGCCCCTAATAAATTTTATTTATTCATAAAAAATATATAAACATCACATATCTTACATAAGTAATAAAATAAAGGTTTTTGGCATATAATTATAAAACATATCTTACTCTCTGTGTAAATAAATTTGTTTTCATACATTTATTTCAGGGTGCATTTTTCTTTTGTATTTTTATGTTTGCTCGCCCCAAACTTTATCTTGTTATACAAAACATATTTGAACTATATCTCATAATTTTTTTTTCATATATAAATAATTTATTTATGCATCTTATAAGCTAAAGAGAATAGATCAAGTATCACCTCTAGTTTTTTGTCAGCGCGTACGCATCAGTTTCGGTTG
Organism: Rhyacophila brunnea; assembly: GCF_057557595.1. Classification (NCBI taxonomy): domain Eukaryota; kingdom Metazoa; phylum Arthropoda; class Insecta; order Trichoptera; family Rhyacophilidae; genus Rhyacophila; species Rhyacophila brunnea. The sequence continues at coordinate 1,130,689 of NW_028233364.1, forward strand.
GAATTCATAAATTCAAAATATTCGACTTGTTGAACAAAGTATTTACATCTTGTATATTCTGATAAATAGAAACTTTGCAGTTTCGGTTGGAATTCAAACTTCAAAATATTCGACTTGTGGAACAAAGTATTTACATCTTGTATTATCTGATAAATAGAAACTTTGCAGATCAAATTGGAAATACATTATTTAATATAAAATTTTTAAATTTTCCAGAATCTAAAAAACATTTATAGAATGATTTTGCAAAAGATTTTTTATAGAATGAATAATAAAACTTTATATTCAGAGAAATCCGATTACATTTCCACATATATATTTTTTTCCCTCATATTTATTTTATTTTTAGATCCTTATTAAAAAAACGATCATTATTCAAATAAGAACTTACCAGTATTATATATTGTACTATTTTTGACAATACAAATAATTTTTTTTATTCCTTTCTTATAGGAACGAGAAGCTTAGCAATTATTTACTGAAATTATTGATCATTTTAGTATTTAATTAATCAAAAATAAATATATCCAACCAATAAAAGTTATAATATATAAAGTTACAAGAAAAATTAGAAGATTAGAGATAGTTTAAATATTTTAAAATGCTTATTAAGAAATACTACTAAGATTATAATCGCTTTCATCCAATAAGTTTATAAAAACATCATTTTATGCTATAAATGTATGGTTTTAGTATTTCAATTATATTGATATCGTTGTAATTATGCTAGAATCGTTGAATATTTTAGCAGAAAAATAAACTGGGGTTTGAAGATTGACTGTTACCCCTCTTTAAGTCAATGGATAAAAGCAATATTTATAAAATATATTATTAAGTTTTACTAGCTTAAAGATTGATAAAAAAATTTTTCTTGTTAGTCTGTATTTCTAAGCTGAGAAAATGAAAATTCGAAGATGTTGTAAAATGTATGATTCTTCCCCTAAAATCCTTTAAAAATAGATTTTGTTGAAATTTACCCTTTAATAATTATAAATATAATATTTAAAACTGGAAAATACATATATAATTTTTTTCTTAATTTACTCTAATCTTAGATCTATTCGTTTGACGAAGATTGTTAAATTACATTTTATAGATCTGTTAACATTTTAAAAATAAAAGAGAATGCGCCTCGAAAAAAAATAATAGTTCTTTTTTAGCTTTTAAATCTCAAGATGCCAATTTATACGCAAAAAAGACAAATAATTTATATATTTCCCTTATCATAATTACCACTGGCTCGAATGAATTTCATGCAAATTCTTTAATGATGATTTTAAAGGATATAAAACATAAGAAGATGCTAAAAGATACTAATATTTTAAATCAAACATCGACTGAATTAAAGGAGGAATTGAAAAGTGAAAATGATATATGGAATAGGGTAACAGTTATGAGAAAAGGTGATATAAGTAGGGGGTTCAAAGCTGATAGGATAAAATATCAAAGTTTAAAATATATTAGAGAACAAAAAATAAATCTTGTGAGATAATTTGAATCGTACAAAAGTTGCGAGGATCTCTTGTATAATACGGTCCTAATAGGAAGTAAAAGGATATTTACATATATGCTATTTTTATTATTTAAAGCTTTATAATTTATTTATCTAAAAATTACGTGCATCGAATATCTAAAAGAAAAGTTTTGAAGCAAAAGATTGATGTTTATTATATTTAAACATATTTTATTGTAGTATATTGTCCCCTGCAGGCACTAACGTTATAAAGTATATGCAATTTTTTTATATAAATAATTTTTCTAGCGTAAAAAAAAGCAATATGCAACTTTATTGTAAACTTTTCAAATTATTTTTTAAAGAGATTCAAGTCTTCTAATTATGTCCATTTTGTTCTGTTTCTATATTAGATGGCAAGGTTGAGACCATTATTTATACGCACAACTTTATTACTATGAGTAGATGTAATTAGGTCTTTGCTTCCTAAAGTATGATAAAAAATTTTGTGTAAAATTGGGTAGATATATAATACCTTAGACATACATTCCAACTATCAGGATAAATTACACTATATAGTTCCACATATATTTCAATTATTTTCTTTTATTGCCAAAATTATGTTTTAATAACAGAAACCCCGTTAAAAAAAGTATTTAAGTTATTTCCATATCTAAAACACAAAACCCCTTTATTCGGTATCCAGAGTCATACTTCCGCTTTTCGTTTATTAAACTTCTGCAGCCAGACCAGATACAGTAATTTTTTCTTTTTTTTTGAATAATGCTTAAAAAATATTTCTTCAATGTCCTGTCTATTCACAGCAGTTTTTATGGCAATCCTACGACGTTTACAAAACTGACTCTGAAATTTTAAATATATAACTAATTTTTTTAAGACATATATTTTACTTACATATATACATTTATTTTTTAATTGAAAGTGCTTGAAATTCTCCTAAATTTCTCAAATTTTTTTTTTGTTAGAACCTTTGATTTTTAGGTTTCTATAGTGATTTTTCTTTTTTTGATAGATGATATGCTTTTCAATTTCATTATAAAGGGACAATTTTTATTTTTTTTATCATTCAAAAAGCGTATAAAAATAATCTTCAATGAAATACTATCTGAACATTAAAAAGTTTATAAAATTTGATTTAATTAAATTCTAGATTTGTTTCATTATTCGGGCCGCTTTGTAAACTTCATCCATTATTGTATCGGGCTTTAATCTACTTAGCAAAAGAATGTTGAAATTATTTCAGATAATTTTGAATCTATTCATACACTAGACTTTCAAGGCTACATGCAATGCTTATTTTTGCCATCATATTTTATATTGATTGTTGAAATTATTCGTAATATCTTTCCTTGAATAACTTTCAAGGTTAAAGCTTATATTTATTTATGCTTTGTATTATGACAAACAAATTAACTATTGGCTGGAGTTTGATTTTTTTACAATTAAATAAAATATATGGATTGAATATAATTTATATACTCTACAAACTTTTAATATATAGATATGGTAAATTATTCTTATTAAAACACAAAGAAATATTTGAATAATGTTATTTTATGTGATTTTGTTTAGTATAAAAATATGGATAATTTATGTATTTTAATTACATATTATTTTTATTAATTGGTAATTTTATTGTGAACCTTAATGCAAAAATTTGCTAAGATATATTATTTTATGAAAAATACATTTTGTGCCTTAAATTTCAAGATATAACTATTTTTTTTTATAAAATCACCGTTTTTCTGAATTATGGATTATGTTTCTAACATCATTAAAACATTCATGCAATGTAATTTTTTTGAGAACGTGTATCTTGCTTTTATAATCAGAATAAAATTTTTGAATTTTCAGGTAGCAGAAAAAATAGTTGAATATATAGTCGCATTTATATATAAAAGATTTAAACGCCCATAGGGAAGAAATCTACATGATACATTGCTAAAGAAGCATAAAAACATAATAATGAATATATTGCAAATTATAATTCTCGATTCATTTTACAAGGAAAGAAATTAGCATAGCTGTCATCATGGGATTTTATACCCATGAAGAAATAAATTTATACGATGGCAGCTTAATGATTTTATTCTTTATATAATATATAATACACCTTTAGAAATATATATTTGTATAAAGCCATAAGGGCCCAACTTACTCTTTCAGATTATTGTACAGCTGAAAGTTAATAAAAAGCAATCTTTTATATAAATATTTATATAATAAGAGCAAATAAGAATCAAGTCTCATATTGATATCATCTTAGGAATAAAGTTTACATGAATCAGATTATAAAATATACTTATCTATATACAAACCAACTGTATCATTGTCTCTGAATAGATATTTTAGGACTTTTTTTTAAATAAAAGAGACTGTAAAAATTTCTTAATTCTTTTGTTTATTACCACATAATTATTTATAAATCTAGAAATCTCGAGTTCCAGAACTTAAAATAGTATGTTCATTTAAATTATAATAATTACAATTTTTACTATATTAGTAGTATTTTAAATAGTAGTTAAGGATAAAAAGCTCATATTTTAGAGACTTTTTTGAAATTTTCGACAGATTCTCTAATATCCAGATTTATCACAAATGTGTAGATCTTTAATTTAGAATTATTCTAGCGATTGGAAGATTCCCTTGCTAACAATTTTTCCTATTTTTACAAAAAATTATTATAATATATTTTAATTTTTTTACGAATTTATTATATTTTTTTATATTTTAACTACAGGTTCTACAAAGCTTAGATTTCAGACACAGTTTTTGTTACCATATATCTCTAGGCAACATAAAGAAGAAACAATAATTGCATATAATGAAGAGATATATTCGGATATAAAATAAAATTTCCCGATAGTCACAGTTTTTATAATAACAGACAAAAAATAGAAAATATATTCTTATTTCTTTTTACATATCAATAAATACATAAGACCACATCCACTTATTAGATATTTGTTTATGGGTTAATTTTCTTTTTATCGATTTTATCTATTTAGACGTAGTCACCGTGTTGTGAATATTACACAACTCTTTGATGCATCTTTTGACACCTTCCCCTGATCTATCTTCATCTGACCACATCTATAAATCAAAATTAAATATAAGTAAAAAAACATCTAGAAGTATTTAAAAAGAAATTTATGTGCAAATTATTATATTTATCATGTACTTTAATCTACAAATAACATTATATTAAAGCTGTAAAGATTCTTGATTTCATTCTTTTTTGACATTTCTAAACAATTCATACCCTTCCTTAGCTTCAATAGTAATTAAATTATCAGCCTCAATTTCAAAATCAAAAATCAATTTTTGATATGCTAATATCTTCCAAAAAAATACCTGCATGTACCCATCCCATTTCTGACTTAAATGTATATATTTTTCATAATATTCATAAGGAATTATTGGAGTAGCATTTGACTTCATCAATTGTACCATTTCATAATATTTTTCATAATCCAATCTTTCTATTACATAGTGCAGTTCACATTTATCATCAACAATTTTTATATTTTTTATACTAATAATTTCCTGAATAAGGGACAAATCAATACGACTTTTTTGTAAATAAGTACTAAAATTGTGAGAATATATTTCGTTTTTCATAAAATTAGAAATGAATTTCAGTATCTTTTTGATTTCGTTTTTTACTACAAAAGATACAAACACAGCAATAAAAGTTGATGCCTCGATATTTTCATCAATATTAACGATTTTATCATAAAAAATAGCCAATAGTAAATATTCCTTATACTCATATGCCTCCAAGATTCTAATAATAAGTTCAATAAGCTCATTTGTATTTGAAGTATAAAAAACAGAAACCAGAAATCTTAGTACATCTTTTGCCACATCTAAATTAGTAATATAATTTAACATCAGCCAACCTGTATATATTTTGTGATTGGATTTAACATTTTCTAAATAAAATATTAAATTGAATTCCAACTCTGTTGATAGTTTAGAAATTAAAAATTGTTTCTGCGTTGGATACTTCAAAAAACATTCGAAATTAGATTCTTCCATTTTAATTTTATCCTTGTTTTCTTGATTTTTACTTAACTTAAAAACATGGTAAAATCTTTTAAAAACAAAATCTCTTCCAAGAACTTTAGCAAATTTATCTTCCTGCATATTCACATTTCTAAGAGCAAAATTATGGAATCGTATATCATTTATAAAAAAGAAAATGATAAAAAAGTCACTACTTTTCGGAAACTTGGTATTTTCTTGGATAAAGCCATCAGAAAAGAAATCCAAAATATCAATAACGTCTTTAATGTTCGGAATGTTAACGAGTCGTAATGAATTTATTATTAATGTGTCGAGGAAATCGGAATCTGACATATTGTAGGCGCTGTGCAAATATCTTAGACTTTTAAAAATATTTTGAACGCAAAAATCCTGCATATAAATTGCTTTGCCTTTGAGTAGCCTTTTTAAAATAGATATGAATAATGATAGATTATCTTGAGTGTGTGAAACAAGATGATTTATAATTTCTTGTGTTGGATTCATCAAACAGCTATAAATTATAAAATAAGTATATTCTTTATGTGCCGTTGATGTAATATTTTGTGGTGGGAAAGTATATGTTTTACCTGCAGTTTCAATATCAGAAATTAAGTCATCGGAATCAATTATATTTTTGGACAACATAAATGGGTCAAAAAATATGATGGATTTAAAAAGAAGGTTAAGATATAATTAAAAAAGCAATCGAAAAAATATATAATGTAGGCACAGAGGTAATAAAATAAACACAGAAAAATTTAATTTGTTGATATATGATCAATTATACTAAACGACGGTAACTCTAACATTGAATTAATTACCATTTAAGACTTCTAATTGAAATAAAAGTGAACAACCGGACATTTTATAAAGTAATATGGTTACAAAATTTAAAGGACAGTTTAAATCTATATAAAAATTTATAGAAGTCTTTTTTTATTTTAGAAGCAAAAAAGTTTAGACCTATTCGTTTTAATGGAGATTCAGCCAAAAAATAATTAAGTAAAACATAAATTAATTTACAAAAGCATGTTTACTTTTTAAAAATTGATGCAGTATGTTAGATTATCAGATTTACTTTTTAAAAATTGATGCAGTATGTTAAATTATCAGATTTATTTTATTTTTAAATTAATTTTGATATTGTAATTTTAGATTTTAGCTTAAAGTATACCACATTGATTTACTTCCCATAGTTACATCATATATAGACTCGTCGCTATATATTCTTCTCCATCAACTTCTTCCTTACCTATACTCTTTTCAAAACCTATTTTTCAAGTATTTTCATCAATACGATAGCTCGAATATTAGTCTCGATTTGGTATGAAACTTCGTATTCTTTAGATATTTTTATGCTATTTTGTTACCATCCCATGTTCAGATAAACGGTCAAATCACTTATATTATCATAACCAACTATAAATAAATAAACTAACTAAATATTTTATAAAAAAAATAGTTAAATCAATAAAAAAAAACGAATTTAACAGTTTTCTTATAAATTATATTTTTTTAGACTAATTTTATTCCGAAAACTTGTTACTTGACCTTTCTCTTATACAAGATATAATGTTATTGATATAAACCATCGAAGCAATCTTTCTTCTATGTAAAATGAAATTCAAATAAATTTTTTGCATTGATTAAAGGTTTCGGTTTCAATAAAATAGTATACTATAGATCTAGTAAACAGTATACAGATATATATGCCTAAGTTATCCCCTATTTATTGTATCAAGGATATTTATTATTAGAATCCAGAGCTTTCTATCAACGTTTCTTGATCAAATTCTAAATTTTAAAGCAATCTTTATTTCACAGATCATATAGTTTCTTAACAATATTCGCAAGTATATAATGAATAAAACTTGAATATTTAATTTTAGAAAGTTTTTTCTATACATGATTTTATTAATTTGTTCTTCTACAAAATATTATGTCCAGGCTTGTAAAAAATGAACTTTTAATAATTTATTTGAAATATAAATATTCAAAATCAGCAAAAAAAATCTATATTATTCTTATTATTGCTTATTGTTGTTTTTATGTACCATAATGTTTTTTATTCTGCTAATGATAATATTATAATATTTAAATTTTATTAGATAACGATTTATCTTAACATGAATGGTGTGATTACCCAGGATCATAAAAGGTACATGAAAGAGCATGGAGACATCTACCAAATCGAGAAATATATTTAAACCAGGTATACATGAAAGCACTTGATATAATGGGTTTTGAAAAGTGTATAACTATCATAAACGATGCTATATCTTTCGTCTAGTCGTGAGTATCTATATCATGCGTAGAATGGAAATAATCAGGCTAATATTGAATTAAGAAAAAATCAGAAGACACAGTATAAAAATTAAACTAAAAATAAAATCTTTAGTATAATAATATGTTTTCTATTTGATCTATACAATATTTCAATTTGATAAATTATGATATATATTATTGATACTTCTTTATATCACCAGCCTCACATAAAACATGTGCAATATAGTAAAGATACCAAAAGTAGTATGCAATAAATGTATGAAAATCCACTACTAAATAAAAAAAATGGAGTTCTATGTTAGGCGAGAATGTTGAGAAAGCAGACTTATATACGAAAGAGCATAAAAGTACGTGGAATAAATAAGAAACTTGAAGAAGCACCGAGAAAAATACACAAGGAAGTTATGCGTTGAGATAAAAAATATCATTGATAGAAATTGACGTTCTTTAAGCAATAAAAATAAATAAGCAAAATATACGAATATAGACAAATAAATTATAGCAATATGCTAAGAGAAAAGAATTTACAAAACAAATATCCAGTTTATAGTCAACAGAAGACATTACTCGATTCTATCATACAAAAATCAGAATCTGTAAGTAAAGCAACCAAGAAAAGTATAAAAAAATTTTAGTCAAAACCTTACGAACTAAACAATTCCAAAACATATAATTTTGTAGAATATTAGTGTCTTAACACACTGGGGAATATACTAAAAATTGCTTAATTTCCGCAATCAAATTCTTGATATATTGAATTTTTTTGATACATGTAAAAAGCTGCTAAATTCGACAGAAATCATAATAAAATTATGCCATAAACGACGAACTTACGCTCAACATTAGATTAAATGTATATATTGTTATTCCTGACATAAAAAAAGGATAATAAATGGTTATTTATAGTAATCACATATTTAATATAAAAAAAAGGATGCATATAATGGATCTGAATCACGATGAATAGCATGTATTTAAACATATATAAACTCCAAATCAATATTGGTGAAAATGATGCTAGTACGCGACGCAGAATATGGAAGTCTATTTATTGAAAATCAATGTGCGAAGGTCAAAGAGTACAAGACGCCAAGAAACAGACCATGAAAAACGTTGCTTTTAACATAAATAAAAAACGAAAATGATACATAAAATGATATTTTAAAAATAAAATTGTCCCAATAAATCAAAAATACCTTTTATAAAGTTAAAGAAGGCTTAACACACAAGATTGGAGATAAAATATATAATATCACTTACATAATAACGAAATTCATTTCTAAAAATAAAAATAAATACAAATACAAAAAAATAAAATAAATAATTCATCAAGGAGGGTATTAATTCCCGCTTTTTTCGGATGTGAATGGATCTGATAAATCGAAGATAAAACTCAATCCACCACAGGTTTTTATCCTCATAAAAGGCATATAATTCAATATGAATCACATTCTATTTATCGGTGGCAGTGAGATCTTGATAAAAGACGACCAGAAAATACATAAAATGAAAAGAGAAGCTGCCCATTATTTTATAATATAGTATTATAAATAAACACAGAAATATCAGCAAAAATATTATTAAAAGCACAGAACTGCTTTATTTTTACGTTCTAACCTAAAATTACATAAAAATTTGTATTTTATTGCACGTTACTTGAAAATAAAACCTAAATAAAATATTACATATGGTACGAAGTTTATGTAAAAATACAATGCACTGTAAAAACGTGTTTGATTCTAGATATTTATATAAAACATCACTAGTTCTTAATTATATAATGAATTTCTGAAATTAGAACCAGTATATTTTTGAAGATTAGATGATGATGTAATAAATCTATTATTGACCAACACTTCATATCTAGAATTATATATCAAAGATAGATTATATATATAAAGAATTTAAATATAACACAATTCAAAAAACACAAAGGGAAACAATCGAAAGTTATTACTGCAGTAGAAAATAACAAATTTATATGCCGAAGATACATCGCTGATAAGTGTGTCATACATAAAAAAATATCGATAAACACGGCACATTACCCTTGATCAACAAATTTTTAATTGCAAAACACAATCTTGTGAAGGTGTACATTTAATCATCGTTTCAAAAACAAAATAAAAGATTATTTATTATTTTACCAGAATTTATGCAGCATCAAAAAATTTTTCCATTTTCACGATTACATAACGGAAATACTAAATCTTCTTGAAAATCTAACAGTACGGGATAAAAAGAGCATAGAAGTAGTCAGAATCTACTTCATCACGCAATAAAAATATTTAAAAATATAAACTAATTAATGTGTTTATCGTAATAATCGCATTAAAAATTTGATCACCTTGAAACAAAATGTAAAAAAATTCTTGGCCATGATTACACAAAGAGGGTAAATAAAATATAGGATATCTTTACTTCAATCTAGAGAGAAAAAATACCTTTTTAAAAATATAATAGTTTTTATGCAAGCGCAAAAGATATTATGAAAAAAAATTTCTATGATGAAAGTAGATACATAATTAGACGGACATATAACTACCTAGTGATTGCTCTGATTTAGATGAATAAGGTAGATAAATGCATCACCTTATTAAAAATAAGTGTAACTAGTATAAATAACATAAACATCGTCGTAAACATGAAAAAAATACGATTTATGTGGATCTGATACGGCATTAAAAAACAAATCAAACACAAAGATAATAAATCCAATGTCATACAATGAAATATCAGCACAATTTCATATAACTTACATGTTATAAGCAGAATTTACAAACCAAAAAAAAGCTTATATTAAAAAAACAAGACTGAACTAAACCCTTGAACTAATAGGTTTTTAAAGAGAAGGGTATCAAAGAACATGCAAGAGAAAAGGATTTGCCAAGATTATAAAAATTTAGATTTGTAAGAAAATCTATCAAGTTAAGCTTTGAGAAAAAGTTTAAAATTACAATACAAAACTTAACTTATAAATAAAAATCACTTAAAAAAATATATATAAAAATTTATTTTAAATTTATTTCAATAATATTTTCTCATTCTATCTATTGTAAAATTAAATTTTACATTTTATTTATTTATGTATAGGTGGCCAATTTAGTTGAGCAGAGCTCGAATCAGTTGCCTGAGTTGCAACCGCAATCCATCCTCAAATTCATATGAAGTTACTAAAAATAATAAACCTAAAATGAAGCCGTCTGTGAATAGAAAGTAAAAGCATAAAAAGACAAGATAGCTAAGAAGAAATAAGGGGGGGTTTTGTGGATGACGCCGAAAACGAGGCTGAAAATTCACTTAAGCCTGCTCCGCTATGATACGATATGGGTAAGTGTAGTAGCAAAATTTATAAATGTGGAGGTAGATAGAATCATATCTTCCCACAAAAGCCCTTCACCTGCTAAAAATTTTAAATCCATAGATATCAAAATATCAACAAAAAAATTTAAAATCACACGAGGGGGTAAAACAGATAAAAAAAAGTATCTAATATATATAAAAAATTCCATTTATTCAATCCTAATATTTCATTTATAGAAGTTTATTCTTTGCTTTATTGATTACAATATTTTCATAAGATTTCTACTGTACCTTAATTTTTTTATTTTAGAAAAAAATATCATCATTTGTTTATTTTATTTATAAATAACTATGATATACATTGATTTTTTACAAGTATTAGTGCTTGCATTTTTATAGAGTGAGTGACATAATGTTTTATTTAATTAGAAGATAATATTTTTTAAATTAAATTCGTATAATTTACATATAATATTTATCATTAATATCAGTAGTAGTAATCAATGAAATCTTCTAGAAGGAATACACACACTTAATTCTTTCTTATAATATTACAAAATTTTGTTTTAAGGATATTAGTTATGTAAAACCATCACAAATTTTAGTCTATTATCTATTCTTACTAAACACTATTTAATGCTTATTTACAAATTTATATGTGCGAAAGAGATTTTTAAATAGAAAAAAGGGGGGTGTTAAGAAGCACTGAAATCTTTACCGGCTGTTTTTTTCGAAAAAAAAAATTTCTGATATGCTTGACTACTATATAAAATTATTTTTAACAAAACAAAAATGATGTTAAATGGGAAATTCTACATGAATTCACTTGTAAGAAATTTATCTGTATCAACTGATCTGGCTATCTTTCTTGGAACATCCACGACAAGATTTTTAGGATTTTAATTTATAATTCACTGTTTTTTTTTTGCAAATATAAGTAATTTTATTTGTATGGAGATTTTATTCAATCATCTGGATATAATAGTATTTCATTTTAGATATTCGATAAAACTATAAGAATTTGTTCATATTTATCTTCGTTTCCAAAGCTTAAATATTGCACTGAAATTTTACTAACAGTCTTTTATATATTTTTATGTACAAAATGTAAGAACTTTATTATAGACCTGGTTTGATTAGGAGCAAAATAAAGAGTTTTATGATTATGTTTGATTTCAATATTCGAATTGTTTCAACTTTCTTTTTTCGTATTACTTTCTGTACGGTAATAAAATTCCAATATTTTCATATTATTCTTTGAAATACCGATCCAGCATTCTTGTATGTGTGGATATGGTCCTAAGCCATAGGATCCAATTTATAATTTACTTTTTTTGGTTTTAAACACGTAATCTTGATTTAAATTAATTTACTCAATATTTCATATATATTGAATACGTACGTCATCATAAAGTATGAAAAGAAATTTTTATTTTAAACACAGCCACAAATCCAAAATCTGCAATAGGATCTCAATTCGAGATCGAAAATACAAAACCTGGCTTAAAAAACATAGTACTTATAAAAAACCATTTACAAACCATAAATTTGTTAACGCGTGTTATGTCATGCCTGAGAAGTATCTCCAAAAACGCCTAGTACAAACGGATACAACAGTTGCTCATCAGAAATTTATACGCTCAATTACATTCTTTATTATTCTTTTTTCTAAGATGCAAACGAAAATTTATATCGTTTTACTTTAGTTACTTCCTTAGGCTTTCATAATTTATATTATCTATATTCATTATTGTGAATTCGAATCTGCAAGATAAAAAACCGTATATACTAATTTTTTTCAACATAAACTTTGAGTATTTTTTTTATTTATGTCTAAATTTATAGTTGTAATTTGAGTTTTTGAATTCAGGCACAACTTGCTTTATTCTTTATACACACAGCGTATACATACTTTCAGCTATCTTATCCTCTACAAAGTCTTCTTTAAATTCCCTCCTTCTTTTGAGACCTATAAATTCAAGAGTTTTTCTCAATCCCAAGGTTTGAATATATGCCTCAACTTGGTTCTTGACATCTAGTTCTTTCGGACCCTTTTATATTATCGTGTCTCACACCGTCCCATGTTATAAAATATGGGATAATTTTTGTCTTGCACTTGTATATTAATAACATTTAGATTCTAGCAGGTCATATTTTCTCAATTTTTCATTTTTCGGCTATGTTTATATTGTCAATACTTGTCACGCCAATTTCAATCTGAATAGTGTAGGTCTTCTTTTTATCAAATACAAAATATCAGGCCTGTCATTCGATAGCTTGATGTCTGTTTTTATTCTTGTATCTACTTTAATCTCCGCGAATTCGTTTTACATTATTTCTTGTACAGGGTGTCAATAGATTTATTTGATTTTTTTTGGAATTGTATTTTCTCGCCAACATATAGTAAATATATCTTACAATATCGTTGTGCCTTCTTTATAGTCATGATCGCGCACGTAATTCTACATCTGCTTGTCAAGTGATCGACTGTTTACAAATAGACATTACAGAGACGACATCTTGATCCTTCTCTTATTTAAAATAGGCTTTCTTTTTCTAAAACAGAACCTAGTTTCTTCAGATGGTCTGATATTAGCATTTTTTAGCCACTTTGAGGATCCTAATATTTCAAGCGCTGATTTTTTATTAACATCGAAGAGTTTTTGATGTATTTTACACAATAAACTCTTTTTTTGTTTTAATTCAAGCGCTGAAAAATCTATGTCAACGATTTCATATTTTGTTCTGATAATTCATTATTTACGGATAGGTAGAACGCATTTTGTTTTTCAAATTTTAATATTGCAGCTTTTCTGGGTGATTGTACTTTTTCTTGGCTCAGAGTTCTATATAGTTGGTAGATAATTATTTCGGATTTAAACAGAATATTTTATAATCCTCGTCATAGTTCATTTTTTTGAAGATACTATCTTTCTTTATTAGATGGTTGCAAGTGTATTCAATTTTCTATTAGTATCCGCCTAATTGCATCGTTTAGCTTTCTTAAGCCTTCTAGTTCTAGCTTTAATAAACCCACGTAGTGGTTTATAGTTATATTGAATATTCATTTATTGTTTTAATTATTTTTGACCATTCAATATTGTTTTGCATATGCTATATACTCTTTCTAGCATTTTTTTCTAAATTTATCTATCGTTTTTGGTTTAATTCTCGATTTGGAATCATCTGGTATCTCAAGATATTTATATGCATCTTTCCTTTTTTATTGTGGCAATATATTTGAAATTTATGTTGTTAGTAGCTGATTTGGCCACTTTTATTTACATTCCGATACATCCGAAGAATTTTGTTGCTTCATTAGACATTGGTTTATCGTTACTTTCCTCTTTAGCCAAAATCTTTAAATCTTCAATGAAAAGAAAATTAATAGTAAAAAATGCATTCTTATTAAGTTTAATGGATATTTATGGGAACTTTTCATTTCATCGGTGGCTTGGCGGATCGATATAAGGAACAAACAGTGGTGGAGATAGACTATCCCCTTGTAGTATCCCTTTTATAAATTTTTTCTAGTTTTTGTATAAAGTCATTCATCCATTCTTGTATGTTAAGATTTTTAGAGCAGAACAGAAGATACTAGTGGTCGATTGAGTCAAGTGCTTTTTTTTGTCGAACCAATGTTACGTGTATCTCATTATTGTGTTCAATTTTTGTTGCGTCGTCTATCATTGGCGACTCGGTAGCTCCCTGTACTCTTCTGACCGTCCCAAGTTATTTTCCATAGTAGATTTCGGGATTCGACGTCTTTCTGTAATATCATCGTTACAGCTTTAGGTGTCAATTTGTATCGTTTGAAATGTATGTAAAAGGTCTGATTTCCGATCCTCTTAAAACTTCTTGTTTGGGTATGAGGTACGTGAACCCAGAGTAGAACCAAATTTTTATAATTTTGTATGCAACGCATATTGATTTAACTGTTTCATATAATATTATGTACAATTTTATGTTTTTTGTTTATAGAAGTTGCATACACCATCTTATTCTGCAGCTTTCTAGTTAGCTAGGTACGTGATGATCTGGAAGATTTCTTTTATACTGATGTAAAAAATATTTGTTGTGTGTTTTCTAGCGCATTTTTGCGCAGATAAGCATCAAAGTTTATTTTTTTTTGCTTTTAGTCATTGTTTGCCTATAAATTACCAAAATTTTCTTTTACTGCTTTCATTTCCGGTTTTACCGTATCTGTCAATGCTCTATAAAATTTTCTTCTGTTGACTTCGAACTGGCAGTTTGTTTTTGTAAATTCTGTTCTTTTTTCATATTGATCGATTCGTTTGCTTTATTATCTTATCTTTCAGTTGTTTTTACTAGTCACTGCAAGATCATTATTTTTTTTGTCAAATATTTTGTTTTGTTGTCTCATGAATTTTCTTAAAAATCTTGTCTTACTTTCTAAAAGTTCTCCTAAGTTTCTAAAGTGGGATTTGAGTGTTGTGTTAATTTGATCATACCTTTTTATGTTTTCCGACTTTATTAATACGTAGTTTAATCCTTCCTAGACGGGTTTCGATGTTAATTCTTCGTAACTCTTATGAAAAGCTTGCAAGATCTTTCCTATATCGCACATGCCTCAGCGGGGTGGTTTGTGATATGCGCATTAACCGCTTCATCCAAATCCTCAATTTTATGTTTTTAACTTTAGTGAAAGGTATTTTTCTTGTCTTAACGGTTTGTGATGTCCGTATTTTCCATGTCCGTAAATCATCATAGAAATGTTTATTTTTTGCATCTATCGAGATTAATGCAATGACTTGGTGTTCTATAGTAATCCTCTTTATCGCTTTGTTTTCTTCTTTATATTCATATTTCTTTAAACTTCCGGACTTTTTTTCCTTTCCCATCATTATATTTTAGAATGTTTGATGATAAGATTTGTATATCAATCATGCTCACATCACAATTAAAGATATCATTGTGACTCTTTAGGAACTCTTGCCAGCCAGATCTCGGCATTCTTCCGAATCGTTTCAGTATCGAGGTATAAGCCTCTTGATCCAGTGCACTTTCTCGGCGGGTGTTTTCTTGCAGATGGCCTTTAGAGTAAACAGAGCCGTGGTATGAATGCGTGTGGCCGTGTGTGGTTCAGGTAATCTGTCGGTTTAGATTATCGTTACAGGATCGGTTTTAAAATGTTTGTCTTTGTAGTTCTCCTGTCTTGTTTTTTATTTATCCTCCATCATTTTAAAATGTAGCTTGGCATAAAAAGATAAAATATAATAATATTGTAGTTCTTCGATTAAAAACAAGCCACATTACATCCAACTACAAATCTAAAGAATAATGTGATCTTACTAACACCTGGATGTTTACTTTTATGTTTATCAATTAGAAATATTTAAAAAATGTAATTTAAAACAAAAACCTTATAAATTATATATATACCACTTGGGCTAAAAAATTTCTAATTTTACAGCGTATTTTGCAACTTTCATCCATTTTCTTAGTAATAAATTCTTTTTTTAAGAAGTTAATCTTATGTTAATGTTTAATCGTATATTATATGCAATTTAAAAACCATAAATTAAGATTTTCTGTGTAGGAAAGCATTTTAAGAAGTTCTAGAATATAATTCGCTTATAAAAAAATTCTTCATTTTTTTTAAGACCATAAAACTACAGAAATATCTTAGGAACGTGCTTTAATATCTTTGATTTTTCTTTTTTATTGATTATATTCGGGTGATTTTTACTTTGTTCACAAGATATTCATTTATCTTTTGTCTAAGATAATTCAAATTTACACATGAAAAGCATACATCATCGTCAATTTGTATGATATACCTCTAAAACTTATTCATTGGTAGATATGAAACGGATTTTTTTATAAAGATAAAGCCAAACTTTTAATTTCTAGATTATCAGATTTTATATAAGCTTGACTCGGCCTCATTATCTTTCGTATTTTCAATAGGTATAGTATATTTTTAAGAATGATAATTCAACTTTTTGCATCATTAATTTTTAATAGGCTTGTCTCTGGTTCATATTGAATTTTTTTATGTTAAAAGGTGGAATATACGATATTATTTACGAATATTTTATTATATTTATATAATCGATTTGGGATATTATTTTGTAAATTCTGGCTAGGATTTGAATTTTAAGAACAGTAGTAAATAAAAGTGCATTTTTATATTATATAGTCTTTTCATATTTTATTTTTGAAAAATAATAGTCTACCTAAGATCGCTTAGGGCATTTTTAATCCTGATAGCAAATTAAATTAAAAAAATAAAGACTAGTTGTACAAATTATGATCCATTCAGTTTTATTTACGTTTTTTTTGGCAGGTCTTTCTGCACTTTATTTTAATTTCTAATAAAGAACCATTTATTCGTTGTTTCATCATCCTTTTTTCTGCATAAATAACATTAAAGATCAAACACGGCTCTGATAGCCTTTTCTAAATACTTGGTCAATACTTTCTAATTTATCATCTTTGTTTTACCCTTATTTCTCTACTAAAATTTATGGTACCAAACAGTTTATAAATATCAAAATTGAATTTCCTTTTTTTAAATCGATAAACATGTTAATTATATTGTGATTTTATTTATGTACTTTAAATATACTTTTAAATATACTTTTATATATTACAATAATTTTGTTCCTAATATTTTTAAATTTATGATTAATTTTTTATATAAATAAATAAAAATCTATCAAAAGTATGTTTCAAATTTTATTTATAAAAAAGTATAAAAAATCAAGACAATCAAATTTCTTTTGCAACAATTTTCTATTTGATCACTTTATCAGTGCATGGGGTGAAAAATCATTCTAAAATGGTTTACCCTATCACCATCTAGTTGAATACGCAAAAAAATTTAGAAAGCGAGTTCTTTCTGCTGATTTTCTAAAGAAAAATTATAAATTTCTCATAGGTAATGGATAAAATTAGAGTCGATGATATTGTACTCTAAATTGGTATTCGATATTTAATTTTTATGAAAAAGCAAAGTAAACCTTATGATTTGATATTTTACAGAAGTAAATAGATTTATATAAAATTTGTCTTTGCTTGATTTTTACCATGAAATAATAAAGTGTATAAATATATTTGAAAACAAGATTGCTATATTATATTCTAAATTAGAAATTTAGGTCGTATTTTTAAAGCTAGATTTAAGATATTTTTTTTATATCTTTAATAGCATCAAAAATATATAAATCTATAATTTGTTCTGCTAAATAAAAAAATAAATATACATTTTCTATGTTTTGATGTGATACCACTAAAAGAAATTTGACGTACGTTTCACTTGTATTATAATGATGTTTATCCATTTGTTTAAAAATTGCCGATATTTATTTCTGCTAATATTCAAGTAATCTAGATGTCATAACACATTATGCATTTCTACCGATGCGATGCTATCCGGTTTTAGGACTATATAATTCTTAAATCTCCCGAAAAAATCAATATACTTTTGCAACTGCTAATTACGCTTATAAAAGATATTTTAAATTATAAATCTTTTATTTATTGCAAAATACTCGAATAATATATTTTTCTTGGCCCAAGAACTCTTGTAATGTTATTAAATATCAGATTCTGTTTGTATAGTTCATATATTTTCTTTTAGATAAGCAGTTATAATTTTTTAGCGTAATTATATATGAATTGTATTTGAATACCACAAAATAGCACTAGCTTCAGGAACCCATAGTCTATAACTTAATATTTAATGTTTAGATCTACCAATTTAAAAATTTTTTGCTTACATGTTATTATTATTAATCTTTTTAATTATCTAACCACTACACTTAAATTTTTTATAATTTATTTTATTCGTAATAAATGCGCTTTTGTCCGCAGATTTTAATATATCGATTAAAAATGAATCCATTAGATTGCAATTGATAGAGATTATTCCGCTATTTTTTTGGGGAAATTTATAGCTCCTTTTTTTTCTAGTACATGATTATTTCGTTATACAATATCTTGATTTATAAAAGGATTTTTTTGCTTCTCTTATCACATAGAGATTTCCAAACAGTTTATCGTATGAATTCGACAGATATTTATACATGACAGAAATTTTTTTTAAAAAGGCAGATTTTGGTGATGGGGATTTACTAACTTTTTAAATCGAGTTTATCTAATATAGATCCTTTACAATGTATTTTTCTTGATTAAATAGTTGAACCAGTCGATTTAACATAAAATATCGCAAAGAAAAGCTTGTAAATTTTAGTGAAGTTCTTAAATGAAAGTAAACTAAAACATTTCTATAATTTAGAAGATTTTGGAAAGGTATTTAAATATAAATATTTAAAAATCTTGATATCGAAGGAGATAGAGCCGCTTTTATGCTTTTTTTAGCTCTTAATCTCTCATTATATTGCGACTCTATCATACGATTGGGTCTAAAAATTATCATTGAGATACATAAAGCGTAGCTGTTAAAAAACCAATTCTGTAGATTTTATACAAAAGCGGACCCTATTGCTTATAAGATACAATAATGCTATGATTTTGAATCGCTTTGAATTTATATATATTTTTGTGTAAATATTCATTTCTAATTTCTAAAAAGATATTTAAATATATAATATTTCTTGAATTCGGTAAAATTGATTATATTGTGTTTTGTTGGTACCTTCAAATAACCGAATAATTCAAGAAATACTATAGACTCAAAGTGAAGCTAGAAATGCATAATTTTTGTGATTTTATATGTATATTGAGATTTTTTTACTTTATTAGAGAGGTTAAGAATCATTTAAATAATCAGATAAGGTTTTTATTTGTTTATTCTACCTGTATACAAACAAAAATATGTTAAAATCTAATGATAAAAAGATATTATTACGATTTTGTCTGTTTTGAGAAAAAAAATGTTGCAGAATGGAAGATTTTTTTTAATAGAAATAATTTTTTTGATGAATGATTATTTACGTAATAATATTTAAATTTCAAATTCTTTACTGACATTCTATAAACTAAAAACAGAATGCGAGTCTATGAATAAATGGATTATTTACCACTGTATGTTCCAAGTGCAGTGGCAAGAGTAAGAGGATTCCTAAAATGGAAAACATCAAGTGGAAAAATGGCAGAACTGATTGATTCAGCCAATAACTTCAAGTCTAGAAAATCAACCTGGACAAAAACAACACAACGATGGCTAAGATCCAGGCATATTGACACAAATATGACAAGTGAATTAATTCTGGACCAATTTAAGATAGAAATGATGCGGGAAATATCCTGAAAAGACACATTTATAGCCGGTATAAATGCCGACATGTACAACATTACAAGCGATAAAAAGCTACGAACAAGCGAAATACTTTTTTTCACTAAATTTAATAGCTGAAAATGCACTGTTAGAGCTAAGAATAGGAAATTTTAAGTTTAAGACGAATTAGTAATTACACAAGCGCTGCCACTAGAGCTATACAATGGATGTGCCTGCTGCAAAAAAGCTGTTGTAAAAAGAAATTTGGCACTTTTTGTGTCAGTGCCAATGTTTTGAAGATGCAAGGAAAAAGCATCAAGTAATGAAATACTCTTTTGACCAAGGTTGTTCAGAAGGGTATTTAATAACTGTGATGGAAATATTCCTTAAGGAGGAGTCGGTAGCTTCCCACATGAAGCTTTCTGAGGAGGTACTTGATACAATCAAGTATCTCTCTCAACAATACCGCCGAAATGCACTAGGTGCAGAACGGCGGGGGCCCTTTTCACCTAGTATCTGCTAGGTGAACCCTCAGTAATCGAAGCCGCAAGGTATGAGGGGAGTGTAATATCGGAGTACTTTAATATCCAAGATCGTACAGGTGGTGTTTTTTTCCGCTTTCTACCGATCTCTAGAGAGCCTGTAAGCTTATGATTGTAATTAAAAGTACGTCTGTTTTTTTTTTCTATAAACTAAAAAATACAATAAGAGAAAAAACCGGTGCAATAAATTCGCGTAATCTTTTTATCCTCTGTATAAATCACAAAAAGAAGATCTTTAAAAATATTCATCACGACTCTGCACTATTTTTTTATGCAACATGTTCGTCTCTGTATATTTAAGCAATTTGAAATCCAAATATAGGATATAAGGGCAAAATAGCACTTTGTCATATAAGTTTTGTATTGAATGTTAGTTAGATAATGTAAAAACCAAAAAAGCTTTATTTTTTCTTTTAGAGCCAACTTGCTAGATAATCAATATTTTCTTAACCGATTGCTTTTATACTTGAACATTTTTTCATAGAATCGAAACCGATTATTTATTCGAATATCCATTTTAAAAGAATATGTATAATTAGATAATAAAAAGCTATATTATCTATCTTTAAAAAAAAGTTATGATATACCTCTAATAATAATTATTATAAGCATGATAGATAGAAAAATTTACTATAATGATACTTTAATGGAAATAAATGCATAAAATACTTATTTACACTTTAATTACATTCAACCATTTGTTTTTTGTATGAATTTCAGTTTTGATTGGTTATAATATGCTTTTTTTGTATTACAATCAATTCCAATGGAAAGATAAAACAACTTGGCATGAATAATTCTTGCAATCAATTTTTGAGTCTTTCTGGCATTAATTGCGCCAACAGAGAGGAAATGGGATTTTTTGGTTGATATGTTAAAAAAAGATATATCATACATTATCAACGACTAAAAATCATTTTTTGAAAATTAAAACTTGAGGAGACATATCATTAATATTTTTAATTTTTTTTCGTTTTCTTATTCTCTGCACCCTTTAAAGTGTAATACATAGTATTTTAAGAAGAAAAATTGCATATTTCAAAATACAATCAGAATTTGAAAAAACAACAGAATGCAACAAATCAAGCAATGTAGCCCATTTCCTCTCTAATAGCGCGATCATTTCCAAAAAAATCAAAATAATCAGAAATGATCACGCATTTATTAATTTTATTTTTAAAAATGTTAGTCTTATGCGTTGATTTTTATAATATATTATTTTTTATTCTTTCAAGTAATTTTTTTTATTGATTAATTGAATTTAAATTACATCTCTTGGTATTTTGCTAAATTACAAAAAATTAAAATTCTATCGAATTTTTTATGTTGTGCTAACTTATATTATTGAGTTTAGATCGATTATATGTGTTTTATAATTTCTATTGTTATAAAAGAATATGTTTCGAACTCATACATATGGAGCAATATACATTGAAGTTAAATGATTCTGGATATGTAGTTACCAGAAATTTAGATAAATCTAATATGAATTTCTTTATTGGTTTCGGTGCATGACCAAAAACACATCATAAACATCAAAGTTTCTTATCTTAAATTCTTAATTCTTCCATATTTAATGTGTAAAATCATTTATGAAAAACAAAATGCAGAAGTGACGTCATCGAATCGAAAATAATAATCAAAAATAATAATCAAATGATCATAAATTTTTATAAATGTGTCAATGCTGACTAAAATAACAAAAAAATTTATTACTCTAATAAAAGCACATGCGATGTATTTAGGCTTTTCAATAATATAATTATGCAGATAAATTATTAGAACTCGATTAAGATTATATATACGATATATTCATGCTCACTGCTTCTTCTAAATTGTCCCATGCGAAGAAAATTTGCATATACTCTTAGAACGTGCAAATCTCTTGAAAGGTGTCTTTTGTAAAATATTTTTGTTCCATTATTTTTCCAATTATAGTAATTTGATAGTTTCTTACATTATAATATTTTTTATCATAAAAAAGTTATATATACTCGACATTAAAACCCCTTAAATGAATAAACATATATACATAATTTTATGTTTTTTTATGATTTCAATGAGCATGATAAATAGGCCATATGAAACGATAGTAATAGGTGAGGAAAATTATGAACTAACTCATGTATTTAAAAATGAGCTTACCGCGGAAAATAAAAAAGACGTGATAACTTTATTAGATCCAGATTTAAACCCTGTAGGTTATGATACGGAGGATTATGTTAATAATTTTACACCTACTTTTACGAGTATTCTAAAAAAGGGGGAAGAACCAATATCAACCGTTTCGATAGATATAGTAGAGTTTACCAATTTTGGTTTGTCATCGAAATATTTTTGCTATTTCCATACATTGACTACAAATGTTGAACACAAAAGAAAAGGATTTGCTAGGCTTATTACCGTAAAAGCCATAAACTTCGCGGCCAAATATATTGAAGCAAACAAGTCAAATCCCGATGAAAACACGGAGTTTAAAAACATTGAACATTATGAAAATAAAAATAAAATTAATGAAGATTACTTAAATACGGCTGAAATATTTTTGACCGTACTAGTTGATCCGCGGGAGAAAGAAGCGCCGACTAATTACGAGTTTTTTTTGTCATTAGGATTTGATATGGGTGGTTTAGTAAAATTTGAACCACTTGAAATACTAGAAGTTTCAGACGAGGGTGAAAGAAAAATTGTCGAAGAGGTAAGAAATGCAGCACGAAACATTTCTAATAATGAAAATACAGGTCATAAATTTGCATTTTTTTGTGCTTTCAATATGTTTAATCCTATACGAAAGGTCGATAATAATTTAAAAGAGGAATTGGTAAAGGAAGGTGAAATAGTATACGAAGAAATGAAAAGGCGATATCAAGTCTATGAAGCTGGGTTAAACGAAGAAAACTCGAGTGAGAGTGATGAGCCAGAATCGGGATACCATAGTGCTGATACAGAAGATAAAAATGATGATTCTGATGAAGAAGAAAAAAATATTTGTTCTAGTAATGAATGAAAAATATTAAAATGAAAAGAAAAAAAAAGCTTTAAAAGCTCATATTTGGTGGATTTCAAAGAAGCTATAGTGAATAAATTCGTAAAGAACAACATGAAATAACGATTATTAAATCGGAAAAAAAAATTTAGGACATTATTTTTTTTAAAACTCTTCATGACCTGCGAAAATTTGTTTTTATTAACAATAATATTCTGCAAGAAAATTATATAAATAATAAAAAAAATGTATTTTTTACAATTTCTTGTAATTTTGTGTATAAATATAATTAAAAAATATTCATTTATATAATTAGCATCTATAAGCATTAAATTGCTTTATATATTGCAAAAGTTAGTTAAATGCTTTATTTTATTGCTTTATATTCATTTTTTATACTTAAATTGAAAAAAAATAGAACAACCATGCAGTGTTGTTTTCTTGACTTATAAACTTAGATTATAATTAAAATTGTTAAATCCGATATTCTATTGTTTATAAGTTCTGTATATAGTCACAAGAATGCTACCATATACATTTTAGTTTATAAAATCAAACATTTTGTCCAACTATAGTAAATACAATATATAAAACATTACCGGGGAGAGTATCATGACTTTTATAAAGCAAGTGCTAAAAAAGTTTGGCACAGGAAAAGGAATAAAATTAAGTTTAGAAAATAATAAAATTTAGATAAAGAATATCTATAATGTCAATGACTGTAAAAATTGCTTATTGATTTTATTGTGATTATCTTATGACGTTATATTGGAGCATAGTCTTTTATCACAGAGGAAAAAAAATTATAATGGGTCTGAAAAAGCCTTGAAGAGATTCCAGGATTCGACCATATAGCATATTGAATGTTCAGGGCTGTTTTAGGGGTAGAAATATATAATAGAAACCGCCAGAATTTACCAATATGTTAATCTGGAAGCTTCTTATATATTCTGTAAAATGTATAAAAACCGAATTTATATGTGATATTAACATATTTCATAAATAAAAATGGTTATTGAATTAGAAAAAAATCCCATCATAAATATACATTGTTATATATTTATATGAAATTGTTTACACAACTTTTTTTGTTCCGCAAATCCATCAAGAACCCAACATATCTGCTTACGGTTTATTATGCATATGAAACATCAAAGATAATATGGGGTTGCTAAAATTACCATTAAAAAAAAAATATGGTATAAAATTGTTGTATAACCGAATTCTAAAAAAATAAATGTGTAAAAAACTACAAAATAAACTGCAGGTTTCTCAAACAAAAAATGATCCACGTGACTTTGGTTCGAAATGAAAAAAATATCAAGAAAAGAAATGGGGAAGATGATAGTTATACACATATAAAAACTATTATAATAAAATTAAGACGAGAATTTATATAAAAAGTGATAAAAATTATCTTAAATCGTTTATTATATAAAAAAAAGTTTACACTAATTTATATTTATGACTTAAAAAAACAAACATTACGCAAAATATTTATTTAGAACACGTAAATAAAATTTTAAGGTAGAACAGATACCAAAGCGTGATTTTTTACTTATAATCTACATAAAAAAATATATTAGTTCGTAAGGATCATTACTTATTATAACATTAATAAGATGCTAGTATAATAACAGATAAAATATACCATAATAAATATTTAGCATTATAAATCATGGCTGCAGCAGAAATGTAGATGCGTGGCATATATATTACCAAATATAATTAGATCAAACTCTAGAACAAAAAAAAAATTTTAAATGATTTTTATGGGTGCAAAAGGTTGTTTTACATTGTATAGATAACCAAGATCACACAAAATCGACTTAGCGTATTTGTATTGGTAACAAAAAAGACTAGAGTATAATTTGCGATTTCAAAACAACGGAAAAATTCTAGTTAGGCTAGAAAAAAGTTTATATTGAATTTATGTGGTAGAATAGAACTATTTTTTGATTTACTGGTGTCATAGTTATCTAGTCTTATGATTGCGTCAATATTAATGAATATTTTTTTCTTTTAATATGCATACCACATAATATAAGTAAATAATGCCTATATAATATTTGTATGAACGAAAAAAACCAACAAACTAGGTATAGAAATAAAACTATTCTATTTTGGTAAAAATATATCTTAAATTAGATACATTTCAAGATGCATAATAACAAAACATAGTGTTTTGTATTAATAGAATTAATTACACCAATATTTATGATGCCATATAGCCCAATGACAGCATCTACTATTTTATAATATATAAGCTTGAATCATCATAATAAGACGTTTGGTTGGATACGAATGCTTTATAGACAATATATATACGAATAAAAAACACGAAACGAGTGGGAAAACAATTTAAGTGATATCAAGGAAATAGAAAAATAAAAAGCTGCTTTATACCGAAAAAACTTAAATTAGTAAAAACATCGCATATTTCAAGGTATTGAAAACGCAGATAAAATTTTAATTCATATAGAAACGAATACGGTAATATTAAAATATTAAACCCTGAAAAATCTAGAGAAATGATCTTATTCCTAGGCTTATATTGTATTTAATGATTTTATTTTTGGCTATATAAGCATTTGAAACATTGGGATAGAAAAGCTCAAAGGCTGTGAAATTAAATGGTAGAAAAATATCAATTAAACAATGGGAAACCATAAGATCAAGAAATATAACACTTCAATGGTAAAAAATGTATAGTAACAAGCTTTGAAGAACCTAAAATTTCAGATGAATTCATCAGACGAATATGCATATAATTGTTGTCAGATATTACAATTAGAATAGATAAAAAGAATCGTATGCTAGAATAAAGATTTTTATAAAATTCTGCTAACACTATCACAAAATAGTCTTTTGACTATATAACGTGAAATTAGGACTACATATCTTGTTTAAGGGAAAATTATAATTTAGATATATGGAATGTATAAAAAATACATCAAGACGAGATAAAAACATGATAATGCGAGTAATAAACCGACAAAGACTACATAAGTTGTGCTTTATCTCATTCAGAACGGCAGCATTTAATCTAAAAGATTCTTTCAAATTGCCATTTTTGCGATGACAGGCAATTTAAATCACAAATATAGCAAGAACCAATCAAAATACGCAAAATTGCAACTTAATATTTCTACATATATGCATTTATTATCTGAAAAAGAGCAACTAAAGCCTGATTCATCAAATCACGTTAAAAATTTATAGAAATCTAGTCGTAAAAAAGCCAAACATACAGTGAAGATATAAAAATCATAATAGCGAGCAGAAAAGAAAAAAGTCTGTGATACGCAAAAATATCAATATGACATTTTATCAAGAGATAATAAACAGTAAAATAATATTTATATATGACGAAATTTTTAAAAGATGCACTATTGCATTATTATAATTAATACTTTGAGAATACAGATATACGGTCGATCTGAAAAAATGAATGGTCAGAAAAACGAGTAACAGAAGCAATAATATCTGGGCCGAAAAACCGTAAATTGTAAGCGCGATCGGAAGAACCAGCCTGACTATGCTACGTAAAAAACAACATCAAATCTTGATGCGAATTATTCAAATATTTTGCAAAAAAAGCTACGATTGCATACAAAAGATCATGTGTACGAAGAAATATTACATCTCTTTATATGGTTTAGCATAAAAAACCGAAATAGAATAGAATAAACTTTCAAAAAAATAACTTAAACATTGAAATAATTTATAACATTTTATTTACTTTAAATCTGACAAAAAAAGGAGTTGTAACAAAATGAATTAAATAAAAATGTATTTTATAATAAAATTCGAGTTAGTTCATATATTCGCCGGTATATAATCTTTAAAATTCAAAGATGATTTTATACTAAGCTATAAAATGTTTATTTTTATCCTCTTAATGCTACAAAATCGACTAATGTGAATAAATAAATAGAATTTAATGTGAGAATTGTAAAAAAAGCAATTGAAACGAATAAATATAAAGACAATAGTAATATTTAGATCATGAAAATATGGTAACAAATAAGATCGAGAACAATGGTAAAAATAATATATAATAAAAAACTAATTTAAATATTTTTAAAAGAAGATGATTTTCTATTATTACGTTATCTTATGCATAAAAAATTCAAAATGATTGAACTGTTATATTTTATGCATAGAGAATTTCTACAATTTTTATATTTTATAACATTTTTTTTATGTAATGGTATAATTTCAAGGCCCAAAAATACATTTTTGTTATTTTTAATCAAAAAAAATGATGAAAATAATATATGAGCACAATTAATAATAATTTCTAACTATTTTCACGACGAATTCATATAATTATAACTAACTAATACTTTTAACTGCCGAGCTTTTGATAAAATTGACTTTTTTATGCTGTATATACAATAAAACATGATTTATGGTAATAACCGAAAAAAAAAATTGTAATCATTTTTCTTAAATTGCATATATTTGAAAACCGTGATTTATATTTTTTAAAAATATAATTGACATTTGATAAGAATAAAATCAGAAGTAGGAATAATCATTAAAACTACTTTTTCTCATAATGATTCCAAAGAATCTCTTAATCACGTTTTAAATATGTAAATTATCTTTAAATACAACGAAAATTTTAATTAGTTGATATTATAATATAAATTAATGTATCTATTTCGGAAATGTGGGCTTTTTACAGAAGTTAAATACATCTTAATCAAATTACCACTTTAGAACAAGTACAAAAAAAAATGTTTTATTTTTTTTTAATTTAAATTTCTGGAGTTTCATATGGAATGCTTGGCAATTATTTTTTTCTTCTAACCATTTGTAAAAAAAATGATACAATAAATACCTGCGTACCTAAAACAATTATAAAATAGATATAATTTATTTAAACAAACTATTGATCCATTCAAAACCAAGCCAATCGTAATCACAATACGGATGCATTGATAATTATAAATATATAAAGTCTCTATAATACTCGCAAAGTAAAAAAAAATTATTATTATTTATTGCATATATAGCTACTTTTTTAAATTTCAAAAATGGGTTTCATAAAAAACCATCTATAGTCGATAGCGCCATTTTTCAAATATTATAAATGCTTGTCAAGAACATGACCAATACTAATGTAAAAATATGTGGTAAATGATCAACATGTTAAGATATTAAATATATATAATGTGTTGGATGTATTCAAATCCTTTATTATGCACAATATAACCTTTATTATAATTCCAGTAAAAACATGTAGATAATCATAGATAAGAAAGAATAATAGCATAATAATAGAAACTTTAGTTTAATTCATTCTTCAAAGGGTATTGAAAAAATAAATTTATCGAACAAAAAGGATAATAGTTAAACAACACTAATCATGGGTATTTTGAATAAAAGAATATTATGCTTTATATTTGTGATATATCGTGCTTTATCCGATAAATTCATATTTGCCTTTTTAGGTACGATTCTTTTATTTATATTCAAAATATTAATGTTATCTTAAATAAAAGAAAAACCAATTTTATTTGACAATGGGCTAGGATACATAATAAAATACTCACACGGAAAAAAATACGCTATCTTCTGAGCAAACTTATTAGTTTAAGTTGAAAAATAAGTGTATGATATAAAGTAGTTTAATTTTTTTATATTGTATTTATGATTATAAAAAAGAGACACAATTATGTTTTTCGTATATATCTTTGTCATAAAGATGCTAAATTTATCTGCATATAAGCTCCACTAAGATATGGTTTCTACTTTGTTTATGTCTATAGTAAATTTACTCTATCTATTTAAATTTTTAATCATATAAATAAAACACAATTTTAAAATGGCATTAAAATAATTTTTAATTTGTTTATAAATATGCAGATTTCAGATATACATACGATTATTCATTTATGGGTTAATTTAAAAATAGACCAGATATTTTTCTGTAGATAAAAAAGAAAATATGATACGTTGATTATAATAAGCATATCTAGCCTTGTCAAATTAACTGAAGTTGAGAACAAAAAATATAGAAAGCATGACATCTTGGCGAATATACTTGGTTTAATATACATTTTGTAACAAGAATAATACCATATGTTATGACTTGGGATGGGTGGTTACAAAATTCAAAAAAAAATATGTTAAGGAATATAAATTCGGACGAAGTAGAAGAATACATGCAAACTATCACACTGAGCAAAACACTTGAAATCGTCTCATTTGAGAGAAGAAGAGCAGTTGATGAATATAGTTCTGACAAACATGACAACAGGTGAATCAAGGAGTTATGCAATATTCGCAGTAAGCTGATTACGTCTCAATAGATGTAAATGATAAGAAGAAATTTAAACAATAAATAAAAAATATTGGTATATTTATTCAAAATTGCAATTGAAAAAAATAAATTTATTTTTGTTGTTTCTACACCTTTGCTTCACAGATAAAATTTCTGTTCTGGGTGAAGAGCTTATTAAATAAATTATATTATTTTTTTTCGCATATCTCTTATGAAAAGCATACTGCTTATTTAAAATTAACGCTCGTCATATTTGATTTGTTATAAAAACGTTTTCTTAGATAATAAGTGTATTTTTAGAAATACTTAGATGATATCTTAAGAATACCAATGAATTATATTATAAAATATTCTCTCTAGATATTTAATTTTTTTTACTACGAGATCGCAATTTTATTCCTTTTGCATAGAAAAATTATTTTTAAAAGGTTTATAAATTTTTTCATCGATTTATACATTCAAAAACTCTTTGCAAATGGCATATTTAAAAAAGGTTAATTTAGTGTATGGTTAAAAAAAGATTGGTTAAGATAAATATAAAGTATTTAAACATTTAATAAATATTTATATGGTGCTGTGCGAGCATTGAATTATTATAATAAACTGATAATCATCAAAGCGAAATGATTTTATGATAATTACTTAATGTGATGACTTACTTTGATTTGTAATTTATAAGTTGCCCTTAACACAACCAGTATTTCTGCAAAATAAATGTGTTAAATTAAATTTTCAAAAAATATTGATTGTTATAAATATCCGCGTTACTATATCTGTGATTAGACGATGCAAAGAATATTTATTTATTTTATAATCAGTACAATATCTTATTAAGTTAATGTAACAATACTTATATGAAGTGTATCCCATTTACTTTTTAGGGTAAAAAAATATGTAGAAATATGGAGTTGAAACCATAAAAACCAAATTAAAACGCATTAAATCATTATGAATAAAATGAGACAGAAGAGTATAATTATTTATGCAGCACAGGTACAAAACATACATCTATGCAAATAAGAGAATTAGTCTATTTCATTTTAAAAAACTTGTATTTATGGAAATAGTGAAATTAAGAACTGAAGTTTTCGTTATAATAAATTTCTTTCGTAGTTTTTCTGATCTATTGTCCAAAATTATCTATTTATTCTTATGTGTTTTTTTATTTAACATCGAGAAAAGGTTTTTTTTTGTTAAAAATAAAGACATGAAACAAGATGTGAATATTTAGAAACAAATACAATTCCATTATTAATAGTAATAAAAAAGGTTTTTTTATGAAGATTATGCATAATTGCTTTTTTGTGTAGTTATTGCCTTTTGATAAATACAGCTTCAAAATTCTAGAATATAATATGTATGCATTATTTGTATGAGCATTATAAAAAAAATCAAAGCAAATTAGATGGCCATATAAAGCAAATCAACGATAAAGTAAAAATAATCATTTTTATTCTATTTTTGCGTTCTCTATTAACATTAGAAAGTAGCAAAAAGTTTAGTTTATTTACATATCCTATATTAAATCAATTTAGAAAAATACTAAGTGAAGAATTTCTTTTTGCACAAAAAAAATTTTGTGATTTTTTATGCTTTCTAATTGAGTAGAAAATAAATATAGGGGTTTTCTTTCTATTATATATAAAAAAGGCTTTTCTTCTTTTTTGCTAGATAAAATTTATTGCTTGTAAATAGTAAATTTGTATAGAATAAACAGAATCAGCTGCATATATCTATATGCTATTCATAGTATTTGACAGAAGCGGAAATCACCTAGTTATAAAGTTAATCAATTCTTATAAGTTTTCATTTGAAATCTAGTAATTTTATAATAGTTATTGTAAGCACATGTCACTTTATAGATAAATATAATATATGAATTAAAAACTAAAAATTTTTAATTTTCAATTTCAGTTTAAACCATTTTGTTCGATTTTTAGACATAAGATTTTAGCTAGTATTTTAACATCTCTATCACAAAATTCGTTATTGTCCAAGATAAAATAAGTTAAAGACGAAAAAGACAAAATAGAAGTCTTGGGCTTTTTTTGTAAACATTTTTGAATATTCTTTTAGCATGTTATACTTTTGTAAAAAGTTCGAGTTGTAAATATAACCGTACGTAACTATTTTTGCTCAATATATTATAAATAACGTATATATAATAAATAAAGATATTAATCATGGTCAATTATTATTTTTTGTGTGCATACAAAAAAAAGGCCTTAAATTACATAAGATTTAAATAGAAAAAATACAATATTAAGCACATCTTCCAGTCATATTCACTGGATGAGAATGGATAAAATATATTATAGATGTTGTATTTTTTTTTATATATAAAATTTAAAAAAATGAAAAGAAAAATAAAATACAAAATACATGTGGGACAGTTATTACTTTTTATTTATAATAAGATTCAGTTCACCATACAATTTTTCTTATATTAGCCAGCTAAGAAAATAATCATATTATTCTTACCTATGTCAACATTTAAGGCGAATGAATCATTATACGAGATAAAAATATATAAAAATGCAGTTTTGAAGCTGTTATCAGAATGAAGAATACGTTAAAAAAGGCAAATATTCTTTTTTTGATATTCATACAGACCATGATATATTTTTAAAGAACGGGCGCATGTTATATGGATTATCTACCATTTTAATGGTTTTTTTACAATTTTTCATGTGTTTAAGATCATATATTCATCAGTAAAAATACCTGCATGATGGCAGTCTGTATTAACTAGAAAGTAAAACTTTAAAAAGACAGGAAATTCAATAAAAATATAAGATTGCTTTGTAAGATGCCGATGAATTGCCTCATAATTCTATAAACACTGCATCTTTAGAAAAAAAATACAAGTTATAGCCAGCACAAGTTACAACCGACGGAAAGTAGACAGGATCTTAATTTACCACCTAACAAAAAAGTACTTATTTACAGGAATCA
Source organism: Rhyacophila brunnea (assembly GCF_057557595.1). Lineage (NCBI taxonomy): Eukaryota > Metazoa > Arthropoda > Insecta > Trichoptera > Rhyacophilidae > Rhyacophila > Rhyacophila brunnea. The sequence continues at coordinate 1,163,764 of NW_028233364.1, forward strand.
AACTGTTAACAAGAAATTCATAGACACCTCACGCGAAGAAGAATCAGATATGCTAAAATTTTATACGAACATAAGTGATCTTCCCAATCAGACGATAAATACCAGTAAATAAATCTAAAAAATGGGATTTCATCTCAGATATACAAAAAATTACTATTCTTGTAATTTACAATCATATATGTTTTTAAGGTAAATTGGTAATTTTTACTATTTAAATCTCCGAATAATAATTAAAAATAGGTTTATAATTTAAATGAGTGTAATAGTGATTTAATTTTGGTTTATACAATCAAAATTATAATCCAAAATAAAACAATCTAGAGGGTGTGACATAAAAATAACAGTTTATCATTTAATCTAGGTTAATACAAAAATAAGATACTTAAGCGTAAAAAAATTTAAATTAGTAGTGTAAAAAATTAAAACAGAAAATAGTGCGTATAATAAACTTATAATACCAATAGATTCAAGGTTAAACGCTTAAATTTAATTTTTAAAAACTAAAATAAGCATTTAATTTTTTTAAAAAAATTCTTTTATGCTATACAGTGGCTATATAAAGTCAAGAAAGCTCATAAAAATCATGACTGAATACAACAAGAAATATCTGCAAAAAAAAAATTTATATAGAAAAATAAATGTGCACGATACAATTTTCTATATGTGCTGTAATTATTCTCGATTATTTTTTATAAAGGTTTTTTTGGTAATTTACAATGATAAATACGAAAACTGTATGCTTTTTTACTATTTTCATGGTTTCAAATTATTGATATTCTGCACGAATACAATTAGCATAAAATAAATTGCCAGGCATAAAAAAAGTAATCAGCTTGAAGATGCGGGAAAATCTTTTCGACAGAATACTAATTTCTTTATATATAGTATTTATAATACCGTCCTCATTACACACATTTTAAATTGAAATAACAGCGTTTAGTGTATTTATAGTTTCCTGCTATGATGTATCTTATATAGATGTATATTTATTTTATTCAAATAAAATATACTATTAATACTTAATATGTATAAATCACAGCAACAACATATTTCTTTATATTCATATGAATAAAATCAAGTATATAAAAATTTCATAATCGAATTAAATCATCAAAAAAGGATTAAGAAATGTCATATATCGTCTTTATATAAATATCAATACGATTTAAATACTTTCTATAGCGCATCATAGAAAGATCTTAAACTTATATCGTTATAATATAGCATAACTTTCAGGATAAATACATTAAAAGCACACAAATTATCATCAGGAATAACTAATATGGGTCTTTTGTAATTTTACAAGCTTTCATATTCTTAAAAATATACATCGAAAGACAGATAAAAGTAAGGAAACAAATTTTCTGGAATTTTAAATTATTCAAATGATAAACAAAATATATGCGACTTTTGCCATGATTAAATTTTTATTGCGAAAACAGTTTTTCAATGCGATTTAACAGTGCTGATTTTATTGGAAAGTGAATTAGTTATGATCTGTATATATAATTTAAATAGACTTTTTTTTTAAATTAAAAATTCATTCAATGATTATTTTACTACGAATAATATGTTATAAATATTTGCAATCAATCTATAGAGATATTTAAAAAATGGAGTGTTAGGATACGCTGAATATTTATTAGAAAAAAAGAATAAAATTTTATTGATAAATATGCAGCTTCTTAAGATTGAATTTTTTTTATCTGATGTTACAAGTATGCCTTTCATATAAATACGCATTATAATCTTTTATTGAATTTTTAAATTTAAAATTTGCGTCTAAATTCAAGATAGCTCAAAAATATTGAGATTTTATTGGAATCGAAGAACATCTAATGTTCATAACATAAGTTCAAGCGGTAACATTTTGCAGCAGAATCTTTAATAGCCCATATGGCATTATTTTAGGTTGTGATTTCTTTATCTATTTTATATATATAATCCAGATTTCTCTAAGTTTTCGCTATTACAGTAAAACAAGAGAATTAGCACTTCTTATACTATTTATGCATAAATATTATTCCGAGGAAATTTTTTTAGGCCAAAACTTAAGCACAATATCATGTTTTTGCACTAAGAAAACCTATTTTATGGATTTAAAATTATGCATAACCAAAAAAATGTTTCGACCATAAGAATATAAGGGAATAATTTTCACATTATCTTTATAAGAATTAGTAACAGGTCATTAGATATGATAGAAAAAATAAATAAACATCCTTATCATATGCAATGGGGTTTTATAATTGTATTAATAGATATATTTTTATATTTGGCAATTATTAACATATTTAAGTGTTTAAAAATTACAAGTCATCATCGTCTTAAACTTATCAAAAAACGATGGAATAATATCTTTAAGATTTTATATTTTGACATCCTCTATGAGTTGAATTTTTTATTTCGCATTACAAAATTAAAATAATATCAAAACAACTCACCAACGATCCTATTTAATTTTTCTATGCTAATATGCAAGCAAAGAATTTTAAACCTTTGTTATGTAAAAAAGAAAATGTTATTTCTTATAATATTTAAGGCATATTTCTAAAAAAAACAACTTTCTTGTGTATAATAGGTCGTATGTCTACATTTTAGTCCTTATCATATGTATTCTACTTTTATAAATTAAGAAGGATGACAAATGTAATCGAAAAACGCTTAAATTATAAGGTCTTAAGCTATAGGAATTTATTAAAGGATACAGTACAATATTAAACATATAAAATGTGCAAAGAAAACCCGTAATATAAGCAAGAAAAAGAATGTAAGTTTATATGAATAAAAAAAAATATAGACATTAAATAAATAATTAAGTATGAGAAAAGCCAAAAAAATAAAGGCTTTTTAATGTATAAATTATAACAATAAAAAGTTTTATTTCGGTGTTCACTATATGTATGTCTATGAAAAAATACAATTCAATCAAATATAAAAGACCAATTCGTTTATTTGCAAATTTTTAAATGTTTAAGTAAAAGAATGTATGAATTATCTATATAACTCGCAAAAGACCTCTAAATTTAAACAATGTGTATAAATGATACATTGTATGTGTTTATAAACCTAATTTTTAAAACATTAGCGCTTCGATTGCTTCTTCTTAGGAAGATAGCTATTGAGTATTATGAACTTTTGCTTATATAATGCTTTTATACATATTATTCATCTATTGTTCTAGAAAAAGTTTTTTAACTAAACATTAGACGAAGTTTTCTTGACGGTAGTTAATAAGTAAACAGATGAATTTTTGTTTTATTTTTATCTGAAGTTCTATGCTAGAATCACTTCCATAAACTTAATCATAACCTTTCGAAAGAATAAGGCGTCATTCAACTATGAAATGTGCAAGTAATCGGTTTCTTACAAGAAACCTTATAATTTATCCTCGGCTTTTCAGTATTTTATAAGATTTTACTTTTTGATTTTTCAGAGTGCCCATTTCGCATTTTGCTCATTAGAAGTAAATTCAAATATATACTAGGTAACGCTGCGAATAGATAATAGTCTATTTTTAAAAAGACTATTAAACAGATGTGCCACCCCCTTACTAGCTACAAGTAAAAATATCATTTTTACCCAACAAAAATTGCCTCAATAAGAATAAAACAGAAATAATAATTTTAGATAAGTTCATAATAATAAACAATGAAATTTCCAATACATTGAATCCGTATACTAAGACCTAATATTGTGACATTATAAATACAACTTGTAATATATAGAAGTCAGGGAGCTATAAATACATATTGATTATAAATTTTGTACCTTTTTAATAAAAAGCATATATAGTATGTATATTTATTATATATATCATTTGTAAATATTAATGAACAAACTGAATGCTGTTAGAATCGATTTTTAAATTTTTTTTTGCATCTTTTATTTTTACAAGAAAAACTTAAGTTGTCTGTGCAACAAATCTGCGATACGTCTAAACAATATTTTCTTTTCAATTTTTAGTCATATTTTTTTTTAAAAACCCTTATATACGTATGTTTCTATTGTTTGTTAATTCTTTTAGTTGAGCATCCTTACTCTTTATTATATTTTTTAACATTCAATTATCTACGTTAGCGTGATTTTTTTATTTTATTTATAGAGTCTAGCAAGAAATATGCAAAATAAAATAATTGGTACAAATTTTTCCTTACATATTTAAAAACCATATAAAATCAGAAAATATATGCTATTTAGTTAAGCAATAAATTTTTATATATTTAGTGTCTAATAAAGCTTTAATCTAGTTTTACACGGGCTTTTCGTTGCTTTATATAAAATTGAATCTTTATTTTTGATGTTTGAATAGTGTTATTATGAAAAAGATACGTAGTGTTTTTACTCTAATAAAATTCAAAGTAAGATTTAGCGTTACAAGTATGCTTATTTTACCATTTTTAATATTTAAATAAAAGACTACACATCAGAGTCTAAATTTTATATGATTTTTAAAATATATTTTTTTCTAAAATTTGGCCTTTAAGAGGTCAATAAATTTCTTTTACAAGCATAAAAGAACAAAAAATTGGTGCTAAAATTAGAATATTATCTTTGTATAATGGAATTACGGCAATTTAAATCGGATAATAATATAATTTTTGGAAGTAAGAGATTTATTGCGGCTAAAATATAGATTATTTTTAGCATAGGAGCACAACTAAATTCTTGATCAGAAAAAATAATGATTTTACTTATAATTTAGGTCTAAAAATATTTCTATTTTATTTTTTCCCATAAAATAATCATATTTGTAAATATAAATTTTTGACTTTCATGACATCTATGAATAACAATTTTGAAAAAGTTGCCCCACAACATTTTGTTACCAGTCAAAAAAAATTTATTTTATTTTAAATGTCGGTGATTTTTTTCTAACTTATGAATTTAGGAACATAGTTTGTATTTATTTACTTAGTATTTTAAATTTTAGAATAAAAACTTATGTAAAGGTTGACACATAGTTTAAGATTCTTGGAAGATATAATAAAATTCTCCATATTTAAAGGCATTATCCGATAAATTGCAAAAGAATAAAATGGCTTAAAAATTCACAATTATATACAGATAGGAAAAATGCACAAATTTTTTTATACAACTTTCTTAAATAATGATATTTTTTCGTAAACAAAGTAGTAATATTCTTCGAAAAATGGAAACATGCACATCAATAAAAGGCAATATTAGATGGGGGAATATAATAACCTTTATTATAGATATTCTCTGATTTACACTATAAAAGACAATTTATAATATTAATGCTGTTTTTTTAAGACCAAAAAGAACTTTGTATTTCTGCTATATTTTAATATTCAGTCACCTTCATTTTGCTTGAATTTATATTGAAAAAGACAATCAATCATCTAATGAACAACTTACAAAAAAATAAATTTTTCCATTTTTGGAAATCTTGAATAATTGTTTGGATTTCTTTCTCGAAGAAGCGAGAAGCACAGCAATTATTTTACATAAAATTTTTTAAGAAACTTATTGATGATGATATATACTCTATAAATCAATTAAATATATAATCGTAAAAATTTATGGTATCCAGATTATAGAAAAACTACAAAGGCATAGGATAGTTTACTATGTCTAAAATTTTTATTTAAAAATATCATTGATTTGCAAAAAATTAATATCAAATTTAGAAATATAAATAAATTATATCTAAAAATATATGGCTCCTAAATTATAATTCTTTGGCATATTATGTACATGTGACCTAAATAACTATAATTGCACCATATATTTATATTTAGTGTAAAACCTTTTTAAGTCCACAAATCCAATTAATTAGTTTACATGATGTTGTGTGTAAAAATTACTTTTTTTTGCTTAGTATTGGGCGAAATATTATATTTTCTTGGTAATATTAAATAATAAAAAACGCCATATAAAAATAGCTTGAAATCGCCAGATAAAATGATATTGACGTAAATGCAAATATAATATCAATACGAAATGAAAATACGCATCACAATTATTAATTTGATGTCTTAATCAAGAACTGCATATTTATATTTGTGTGGTATCCCTGTTGTTGTTCTATTTTTTGACCAAATTTTTTAATATTGAAAATTGCGGATGAAATAAAGTGACAATTTATAATTGCACATGTAATTCACCCATTAAAATACACTATCTTTGAAGTTTTTTTTCAAAGTGCAGATTGCATTTGAAAATTATAAAATAGGATAAATAAATATATGAAAATGCGTTCATTCATATTTATAATTAAGATAGTGAATGATTCTTATTTAATATTTATAGAATAGTAATGTTAAAATCACTACTTTTTGTTATATGTAATAGAATATCGCAGAAGCGCCTGAAAACAGAAAATTAATGTGTAGAAAGTTATTAAATTATTGTAAACTTTAAGTATGGAAACTAATAATGTATAATGCGCAGCTAACCAATAAAAATATTAATGATTTAGATACATTTTCTTGGGAAAATACTGAAAATAACAATCTTATAGTTATTGAATTCACAATTCAAACCTGAAACCATGAAATCGATATAAATGAAATCATCTATAAGGCAAAATATTTAAGAAAAGAAAATCGTAAAATCGATTGATTAATGTAATATTTCATTTATAAAATTTTACATAGGAGAGATAAAATCATAACAGGAGGATTATAGAAAACAATAGGATATTTTAGAAAAAAATCGCAAAAAGTAAATACATCTACAACTAAGAAAAAGAAAAGATCTATATTATAAAAAATAAACTTGATAGAGGGCTCACTGATATTATATATAAATAAGAAATAATGCTATTCCAATTAACAGATCACATAAATTTGAAAGTCAACTTTTCCAGAAATGCAGTTATCTTAAAAGTTGAAAAATATAATTGAACCCATTTAGCAATTACTAAAAACATTTTTAAATATAAAAATTATATTAAAGAAAAACAAAAATATCAAAAAATCTGCTGAATAGACTAGAAATGAAGGCTTAAGATTTTTTTGAATTAAATTAGTTTTAAATCAGAAATATATAGTCGACAGAAGAATCTTTATTCATTTACATAAAAAATAGAAATATATTTTCGAAATATAAAAAATGTGTACACAATATTCGACTGCCTTAAAACGGTTGATCATTTAGAAAGTATATTTATATATAGTAAAACTAAGTTTGCGCATTTAAAAACAATTAAACACGTAGATGTCTTTTTTTATGCTATATATAAAATATAAATTAAAAAAAAAACAAAACAAATCGATAAAAATTCAGTGCAAGAAATTATGGAATTGCAATTTGCCAAAATTAAATGGCCTAATATGCGAACAATTTTAATTCAAGACATATCCATTTTTGAAAATATTAATAAATTGCCGTAAATTAATGCAGGTAGGTTCCACTAGCATTGAAATCAAAAATTTAGTGAAAATGAGAAATTAATACCATACATAACAATCTTAAAATAAAAAATTTATGTTCTTTTATATTTATAGCGAAATATTACATATTTAATAACATGGTATGTATATTAACAAAATTTCATAGAAAATATATGTAAGAACTTGAGACATATCAAAGCCGATGCTGAAATTCAAATACTAGATTTTAATATAACTATTGAACTGATAAGTCTTGAGAGAGAAATTATTTTGATATGTATGTAACTGAGGAAGATATAGTAAATGATATTGATAAAAATTGCTTCAAGGATTATATCGCACAATCTGTTTTACAAAACTTTAATATAAACAGTTAAATAAGAATAAGCCGTATCAAATATGCTTTAGTATCTAAACATGATTAAATTCTAATCAACTTAAATCGAGTTAAAATAATAATTGAAAATTGTATGTGAAAAAGGAAAAGAAGCCAAGAAATAAGTGTTAAGGCATATTAAGTATTATTATTTATGCAGGTGAAAAAAAGGCTTAAATAAGTAAAGAGCTAATTTTAATATGTTGTGATTGTTGCTTAATTAGAAAAATTATTATAATTGAGGTATGTGGATTTTAAAACTAAAATTACGATTTAAATGATGAAGAGTCTGTATACAAGTCAGCTATTTATAGATAAAAGGGCTATACTATTCGTTATAATTTTAGTTTGTCTTCTCAAAACAACTTTCTTGATCTCTTATACTCACATCGTATTAATACTTCAAGTATTTTCTCCTTTCTGAAGTTTCTTAAATACCCTTCCTACGTCAAGACATATTAATTCAAGGGTTTTTCGCAATCCAAAGGTTTGTAATATGCCTCAATCCAGTTAGATACTATGAGTTCTTTCAGTCTATAGGCCTATATTGAAATTTAAAAAAAAAAAGAAGATGAATCTATGCAATGTGTAATCAAATTTAAAGCTTTAAAAAACACTTCTTGTATCTTTTTATCAGAATAAATCAATATTGAAAGCAATGCATGTAATATTAACACTTTTTTTATTATAAGATTGTTTTCAACATGTGATACCCGATTTAAATCAGAAAAGAAAAATATATATTTTTAATTCATATATGAATCGTATTCAGGGTTATTGCCCATATTATAGTCTTTGCATTGATTAAAAAGGTTTATCAAAATGTTTTTAAAAAAAACCTTTATCTTATTAATGAATATTTAAAAATTTGTTACGAAGAATACTTTCATAGTATTGTACAATGCTAGATTTGACAATCTATCAAGAGTCATGTTCGTAAATAATCATACATAAATATAGATTTTCCTGAAGTAAATGCATGGTAATTCTATAAATTACTGATACCATAAGAATATTGTACTCCAATATTACAGCGCTGTATCTGATTTGCGGGGATATTATGAGTGAACAAAATAGACAAAAAAATAGAATTGTTTTTTTTTAAATTCAAAATTCGATTTATTTAATTTTTGGTTTGTTTTTTTATTGCCGTTGCCTTCATATAGATTCGTGCCAGATAGAACATAATAACATACAAAAATTATAAAGAGTACCAAAACATTGAAAGCCAAGTTCTCATTATTATATTTTCCAAATATCATATTATATAGGTTTTATGATCTATTATATAAAATATTTTCATGTTTTTTTTTGCATAAAAAACAGTCATGAGTTTTACATCTTATCAAATATATAATTACATGCATTTTATTAGAAATAATATTGCTGAATATAATGTATAAATAACATTTTAAACACATTTTAATATTTGTTTAGTATATATTTTCGGTTCATTCCTTATTTAATAATTTAAAACAAATTTTTGCGACACTTAATAGTTGTTTAGAAAAAGACCCATCACAACATAGAAGTAATAATATATAGAGTTTTAAGCCAGTTGCCGCGTTAAATCCATGTTTTTTTATATCAAGAACTGTTTATGAGGGGGAAAAAAATAAATATAACCAATGCTTTTTTGAAGGTATTTTAACAAATAAATATACTTGGCCTAGAAATATTCTTAAAGTTTACATGCGAAAAAATATATTTCATAATAGAAGAAGAGGTTATTGTCTGCTTTAAAGCGTTGAAAATATACATATAATTATTGAAATATCAAGCAAAAAAATAATATAAAATCGATTCAAAATAAACCATTATATTGGTATATTTTGTATAAATAAAAAGGTACTCTATAAACATATAATAATTATTTTACATTTTTTTAACTTACGTTTGAAAAACTCTTAAACTTCAGAAAGAATACACGATAAAAAATTAAAGCAAAAAGAAGGCAATAATTTTTTAATGGATGCATATCGTTATTTCAATGGAAATTTTATTCCCCTTTTTTGTGTATTTTGAACCACTTTAAATCTTACACTTAGAAGTGAATTAAATCTTTATATCACACAAAAATATTTAGTTCAAAAATTGATTAAAACGCGCATTATTTATAATTAAAATATAAATTTAATAATGAACTTTCTTACATATAAATAAAAAAGCCGAAAAATTTAATAATGAAATAAAAGATATTTATCAATCGTATGTAATAGAATAAAAGATTTTTAATAAAATATAAAATTTTATATTGTTCTGTAATTAGCTGAATTGTCTTTTTTGCAAAATAATATTTCAATCAAGTCAGATTTTATAACTGCAAAAGGCGAATATATATCATCAAAATACGTTAAAAACATATAAGTGTCTATGTGTCACAATATAAATAAAAGAAAACATATTTAACTATTCATAGTCAGCAAAATATATTTATGCATGAAAAATATAAAAATACTATATTATTTGTATGTTAAACAGATAAGAGAACCATCAATATTTGTGAAATATAAATAAACAACGTCGAGGAAGAATTCAAAAAGATTACCTATATGAGAGAAAATGATACTTTAAGAAAACTAAATGTTATAGTATAAACATAGATTTCATATAAAGCCATCTTAAGTTGCTTTGGTTTATAACTAAAAAGATAAGTGATAAAAATTTTTCACAAACATGTATTTTCAAATACAAAATTTTTATAATATTCCCGCATTTTTATTGGTGAAAAACAAAATTCGTAGATTATATAATATTCATCTGCCGTATAAATGGCTTGATTATAGTTTTTTAATAATGAGAATTACCACATAATTCACCAGATATTTTCAATCTTCAAAAAAATATATAATTAAAATCTTTGCTGACTGAAATTTACCAGTCGCCTATTTAATACATTCAAGGGATCGTTTTTTTTTGCAACATATGATAGATTTTCATAGATCCAATCATTATAACACCAGTAAGCCTGAAACAAATGTTAATATATTGACATAGAAATGGATAAATATGCTTTCTATTGAATGATATAGTATTTTACACTGTCTTAATTATCAATTGACGCAAGTTTTTATTTCTAAAAATATTTTATATCATAAAAATTTATTTTTCTTACATCGATAAACAATTCAAAATTTTATCGTGCACCAATGGTAATATAAACGGTCAAATCTTTCTACATACATTGATATAATTAAGTTTTATATATAAAAAGAAGCAAATTTTGTAGAGCATAAAATACGAAATTTTCATTTTTAAACAAATAAATCTGTATATAATATTTATAATTTTTTACATATGGGCATTTATTTTGATCTTATACTATTTTAATTCATAAATGATTATTTTTAATGGTACTTAATTTATTGCATATAAGCATTATATATCATTTACTTTTGTATTATCTTGCAGCTTTTGCTGTTTAAACATGTAATTTAAGATTATATAGTTTTCTTTATGTTATTTTTTGATTTCGTGGATTTTCAAACGTACAAGAGCTTTTGAATTTGCCATTTTATAATGAGAAAAAAAGTTTCAATTATTTTAAAATTTTTAGATATTATTAAACCTAAAATTATGCCAAAATTTAAATTTTACTTAATTTTACACCTACTAATATATATTTATTATTTAAATAATGTTATAACCATCATTCTTTGTATAAGTTTTTTTCGTAAATTTGTTTATAAGACTCCATGTACAAGACGGCTTATATATATATATAGAAAATAACAATTCATATTCAAGACTTAAAAATTAAAAATTAAAAATTAAAATTTTATTCCCCCTTACAAAATTTATATAAAATATATAGTATGGAATTTTGAATAAAAATATTAATTCTTTTAGAAATAATTTTAAAAGCATTTAATAAAATCAATAATTGTGGTTTTATGTTTTAGTCTCTATTAATTAAATATTCAAAATTCCCTACTAAGCCATTTCTTTATTGTGTTTCTACGTGAGATAGCAAGATCTAGACTTTTTTTTATGCCCAGATTTTATTTTAAGAGTAAATTTATCATTATATTGTAAAAATAAGCGTTTAAAAAGATTTTATCACAAACTAATTGAATTTGATAAAATTTATGATATTCATTCTAATCATCAGCATAACCAATACTAGAAAGTATAGCATACTTGCGATTTTTTACATTGTTATGACAAGACTTCAGTTTTATACCAGAAATTGTAAATTGCATTTTTAGTTAGTTATTATTATATGCACAACACACTAAACCTTCTATTGGTTATAAACAGTTACATTTGCTCTTTCCCTAATTTGTTATATAAATTTCTACTATAATAGCATATATAAAATACATATTTTATTTGACAATAAATCACCCGAATGTTTTTTTTTGTAGTGTTCGGTCTATTTGAAAACTGTTTTTATGATATTCATGCGACTTTTGTAAAGATATTGCGGCAAAATTATGCACAAAAACTAGTATATTCTTAAAAATAATATATTTTGTGATTTTTTTCAATACATCATATGAGGTTTTAATTTCTTTGTCATATGTTTTAAACCTGATTCCATATATTTCTTTTTTTTTATAGGGGTTTTAATTCTTCTAAATTTTCCATAAAACTTGGTTTCTTATATATAACTTTTGTTTTGAGCTATCTATTTCATTTTTTATTCATTTCTTAGCATCTTATATATTTTCAATTCTTTATTAGGGGCAATATTTACATTTTATCATTCAAAAAGTAAAAAAAAAACGTAGTTCATTTAAAAAATTATGGTAATATTTAATATGTTTAAAATTTACTTGTAATCGATTTCTATTTATTTTTCAGTTCAAAGTGCTTTGTAAACTTTAAACATACAGATATCAGATGCTGAACTACTATTAAAAAAGTTTTAAATTTATCCTTGTGATTTTGTATGCATTTACACACTTTTACTTTTATAGTGTTGATTCTAATGAATGGAAGAGAAATGTATTTGAATTCAAAAAAACAAATTATATTTGATTTCTTTTATTGATAATCATATTTTGTTTCTTTTTTGAATCGTATTTTTTTTTATTATGATTCAAAAAATTATTCTTTTCAAACATACCTTTCCTATGCAATTTCCACTGGTTCTAACATAAAATAATTTGTAATTTTACTTAATATGAGAGACGAATATATTTTTTAAAAGATATTTCATCATAAAACATATAAATAAAAAAATAAGCTACATATAGTTTATATTTTTTTAAAATCGTTTTTATAAGGATATAAAGAGTTTTTTGAATTTCAATATAAAAAAAATTATTATTCCCGGTATTTTTAAAGTTTTTTAATGTAAAGTGTTAATCATTTGATTGTTAAGCTTTTATTTATTGTTTTCCGTTTCTTTTGTTGTCATAATTACTGCGCATTTAAGCTGTTTAGCTTCAAGACTCGTGTATTTTTGCATCCATCCCAACTGTTAACAATTTTGATTCATGGGTAAAACATTGGTTATGAATTTATGGAATAAAAATTATTTAAGCGACGTATATTAATTTTATATTCAGAATTAAATCTTATAATATTTTACCTCTTGGCAGATCTTTTTTCGATACATGATAAATTTTTGATAAAAAAAAAAGAGATGTGGTAAATTTAAAAAATTTAAACCTTAAGAATCTATTGTGGAAGTCTTTTTAAAAAATAATGATAGAGATAATTATATATCTTCATTTTTAGTTCATTTTACAAGTACGTAATTTAATATAGCTGCATCATATGTTTCTTTACTCAATTAAAAACAAAATACTAATTTGTATTTCTTAAATAATTAACTTTTAAGGTCTGGATATGTGTAACGCCATATGTGCATATTTTACCCCAAAAATCATATTTTAATACCATTTACATCAAAAGCTTATCGGAATTTTTTTATCAACCATATACGAAGTGCGATTTTTAAATAAAGCAGCATTCTAGAAAGCGCTCTGGGTGTAAATTTTCTATGAACAAGATTTACAAATGATCTCGTTCATCAAAAAGCCAACTATATCATTTGTGTCTGTATAATTATTTTCATTATTGATTTGTATATTTAGGGCAAATAATGTAACAAATTTTTCATTTTCACAAAATTATTTATAAAATCTAGCCATCTCAAGTAACAAAACTTATAACTGTATATTCACTAAAATCAGACGAAGATAAATTATATCTAATTTTATAGTTTTTGAAATGGTAGTTAAGGATAAAAAGCTTACTTTTCAAGAATTTTAGAATTCCTGACTACTTTTTGATTAATGCTAATACATCAAGATTTATCTCAAATGTGTAGATCTTTATTTTTAAAGATATTCTAGCGATTGGAAGATTCCCTTGCTAACAATTTTCCCTATTTTTACCAAAAATTATTATAATATATTTTAATTTTTTTACGAATTTAATATATTTTTTTATATTTTAACTACAGGTTCTACAAAGCTTAGATTTCAGACACAGTTTTTGTTACCATATATCTCTAGGCAACATAAAGAAGAAACAATAATTGCATATATTGAAGAGATATATTCGGATATAAAATAAAATTTCCCGATGGTCACAGTTTTAATAATAACAGCAAAAAATAGAAAATATGTTCTTATTTCTTTTTACATATCAATAAATATATAAGACCACATCCACTTATTAGATATTTGTTTATGGGTTAATTTTCTTTTTATCGATTTTATCTATTTAGACGTAGTCACCGTGTTGTGAATATTGCACAACTCTTTGATGCATCTTTTGACACCGTCCCCTGATCTATCTTCATCAGGCAACATCCAAAAATCAAAATTATATATAAGTAAAAAAACATCTAGAAGTATTTAAAAAGAAATTTATGTGCAAATTATTATATCTATCATGTACTTTAATCTACAAATAACATTATATTAAAGCTGTAAAGATTCTTGATTTCATTCTTTTTTGACATTTCTAAATAATTCATACCCTTCCTTAGCTTCAATAGTAATTAAATTATCAGCCTCAATTTCAAAATCAAAAATCAATTTTTGATATGTTAATAATTTCCAAAAAAATACTTGCATGTACCCATCCCATTTCTGACTTAAATGTATATATTTTTCATAATATTCATAAGGAATTATTGGAGTAGCATTTGACTTCATCAATTGTACCATTTCATAATATTTTTCATAATCTAATCTTTCTATTACATAGTGTAGTTCACATTTATCATCAACAATTTTTATATTTTTTATGCTAATAATTTCCTGAATAAGGGACAAATCAATACGACTTTTTTGTAAATAAGTACTAAAATTGTGAGAATATATTTCGTTTTTCATAAAATTAGAAATGAATTTCAGTATCTTTTTGATTTCGTTTTTTACCACAAAAGATACAAACACAGCAATAAAAGTTGATGCCTCGATATTTTCATCAATATAAACGATTTTATCATAAAAAATAGCCAATAGTAAATATTCCTTGAACTCATATGCCTCCAAGATTCTAATAATAAGTTCAATAAGCTCATTTGTATTTGAAGTATAAAAAACAGAAACCAGAAATCTTAGTACATCTTTTGCCACATCTAAATTAGTAATATAATTTAACATCAGCCAACCTGTATATATTTTGTGATTGGATTTAACATTTTCTAAATAAAATATTAAATTGAATTCCAACTCTGTTGATAGTTTAGAAATTAAAAATTGTTTCTGCGTTGGATACTTCAAAAAACATTCGAAATTAGATTCGTCCATTTTAATTTCATCCTTGTTTTCTTGATTTTTACTTAACTTAAAAACATGGTAAAATCTTTTAAAAACAAAATCTCTTCCAAGAACTTTAGCAAATTTATCTTCCTGCATATTCACATTTCTAAGAGCAAAATTATAGAATCGTATATCATTTATAAAAAAGAAAATGATAAAAAAGTCACTACTTTTCGGAAACTTGGCATTTTCTTGGATAAAACCATCAGAAAAGAAATCCAAAATATCAATAACGTCTTTAATGTTCGGAATGTTAACGAGTCGTAATGAATTTATTATTAATATGTCGAGGAAATCGGAATCTGACATATTGTAGGCGCTATGCAAATATCTTAGACTTTTAAAAATATTTTGAACGCAAAAATCCTGCATATAAATTGCTTTGCCTTTGAGTAGCCTTTTTAAAATAGATATGAATAATGATAGATTATCTTGAGTGTGTGAAACAAGATGATTTATAATTTCTTGTGTTGGATTCATCAAACAGCTATAAATTATAAAATAAGTATATTCTTTATGTGTCGTTGATGTAATATTTTGTGGTGGGAAAGTATATGTTTTACCTGCAGTTTCAATATCAGAAATCAAGTCATCGGAATCAATTATATTTTTGGACAACATAAGTGGGTCATAAAATATGATGGAATTAAAACAAGATTAACAGATAGTAAAAAAGCAATCGAAAAAATATTTAATGTAGGCACAGAGGTAATAAAATAAACACAGAATAATTTTTTTTAGTGATACATGATCAATTATACTAAACGTAGGTAACTCTAACATTGAATTAATTACCATTTAAGAATTCTAATAGAAAGAAAAGTAAACAACCAGACATTTTACAAAGTAATATGGTCCCAAAATTTAAAGGACAGTTTAAATCTATATAAAAATTTATAGAAGTATTTTTTTATTTTAGAAGTAAAAAAGTTTAGACCTATTCGTTTTAATGGAGATTCAGTCAAAAACCAATTAATGTAAAACATGAATTAATTTACAAAAGCATGTTTACTTTTTAAAAATTGATGCAGTATGTTAGATTATCAGATTTACTTTTAAAAATTGATGTAGTATGTTAAATCATCAGATTTATTTTATTTTTGAATAAATTTTGATATTGTAATTTTAGATTGTAGCTTAAAGTATACCAAATTGATCTACTTCCCATAGTTACATCATATATAGACTCGTCGCTATATATTCTTCTCCATCAACTTCTTCCTTACCTATACTCTTTTCAAAACCTATTTTTCAAGTATTTTCATCAATACGATAGCTCGAATATTAGTCTCGATTTGGTATGAAACTTCGTATTCTTTAGATATTTTTATGCTATTTTGTTACCATCCCATGTTCAGATAAACGGTAAAATCACTTAGATTATCATAACTAACTAACTAACTATAAATAAATAAATAAACTAACTAAATATTTTATAAAAAACTAGTTAAATTAATAAAAAAAACGAATTTAACAGTTTTCTTATAAATTATATTTTTATAGCCTAATTTTATTCAGAAAACTTGTTACTTGACCTTTCTCTTATACAAGATATAATGTTATTGATATAAAGCATCGAAGCAATCTTTCTTCTAGTAAAATGAAATTCAAATAAATTTTTTGCATTGATTAAAGGTTTCGATTTCAATAAAATCGTATACTATAGATCTAATAATAAGTATACAGATATATCTGCCTAAGTTATACCCTATTTATTGTATCAAGGATATTTATTATTAGAATCCAAAGCTTTTTATCAACATTTCTTGATCAAATTCTAAATTTTAAAGCAATCTTTATTTCACAGATCATATAGTTTCTTAACAATATTCGCTAGTATATAATGAATAAAACTTCCATATTTAATTTTAGAAAGTTTTTTCTATACATGATTTTATTAATTTGTTCTTCTACAAAATATTATGCCCAGGCTTGTAAAAAATAAACTTTTAATAATTTATTTGAAATATAAATATTCAAAATCAGCAAAAAAAATCTATATTATTCTTATTATTGCTTATTGTTGTTTTTATGTACCATAATGTTTTTTATTCTGCTAATGATAATATTATAATATTTAAATTTTATTACTTATAAAACTTTAAATTTTATTAGATAACGATGAATCTTAACATGAATGGTGTGATTACCCAGGATCATAAAAGGTACATGAAAGAGCATGGAGACATCTACCAAATCGAGAAATATATCTAAACCAGAGTATACATGAAAGTACTTGATATAATCGGTTTTGAAAAGTGTATAACTATCGAAAACGATGCTATATCTTGCGTCTAGTCGTGAGTATCTATATCATGCGTAGAATGGAAATAATCAGGTTGATATTGAATTAAGAAAAAATCAGAAGACACAGTATAAAAATTAAACTAAAAATAAAATCTTTAGTATAATAATATGTTTTCTATTTGATCTACAATATTTCAATTTGATAAATTATGATATATATTATTGATACTTCTTTATATCACCAGCCTCACATAAAACATGTGCAATATAGTAAAGAAACAAAGGAGTATGCAATAAATGTAAGAAAATCCACTACTAAATAAAAAAAATGCAGTTCTATGTTAGGCGAGAATGTTGAGAAAGCAGACTCTTAAACGAAAGAGCATAAAAGTACGTGGAATAAATAAGAAACTTGAAGAAGCACCGAGAAAAATACACAAGGAAGTTATGCGTTGAAATAAAAAATATCATTGATAGAAATTGACGTTCTTAAAGCAATAAAAATACACAAGGAAGTTATGCGTTGAAATAAAAAATATCATTGATAGAAATTGACGTTCTTAAAGCAATAAAAATAAATAAGCAAAATATACGAATATAGACAAATAAATTATACCAATATGCTAAGAGAAAAGAATTTACGCAACAAATATCCAGTTTATAGTCAACAGAAGACATTACTCGATTCTATCATACAAAAATCAGAATCTGTAAGTAAAGCAACCAAGAAAAGTATAAAAAATTTTTAGTCAAAACCTTACGAACTAAACAATTCCAAAACATATAATTTTGTAGAATATCAGTGTCTTAACACTCTGGGGAATATACTAAAAATTGCTTAATTTCCGCAATCAAATTCTTGATATATTGAATTTTTTTGATTAAAGTAAAAAGCTGCTAGATGCGACAGAAATCATAATAAAATTATGTCATAAACGACGAACTTACGCTCAACATTAGATTAAATGCATATATTGTTATTCCTGACATAAAAAAAGGATAATAAATGGTTATTTATAGTAATCACATATTTAATATAAAAAAAAGGATGCATATAATGGATCTGAATCACGATGAATAGCATGTATTTAAACATATATAAACTCCAAATCAATATTGGTGAAAATGATGCTAGTACGCGACGCAGAATATGGAAGTCTATTTATTGAAAATCAATGTGCGAAGGTCAAAGAGTACAAGACGCCAAGAAACAGACCATGAAAAACGTTGCTTTTAACATAAATAAAAAACGAAAATGATACATAAAATGATATTTTAAAAATAAAATTGTCCCAATAAATCAAAAATACCTTTTATAAAGTTAAAGAAGGCTTAACACACAAGATTGGAGATAAAATATATAATATCACTTACATAATAACGAAATTCATTTCTAAAAATAAATACAAATACAAAAAAATAAAAATAAAAATAAAATAATTCATTAAGGAGGGTATTAATTCCCGCTTTTCTAGGATGTGAATGGATCTGATAAATCGAAGATAAAACTCAATCCACCACAGGTTTTTATCCACATAAAAGGCATATAATTCAATATGAATCACATTCTATTTATCGGTGGCAGTGAGATCTTGATAAAAGACGACCAGAAAATACATAAAATGAAAAGAGAAGCAGCCCATTATTTTATAATATAGTATTATAAATAAACACAGAAATATCAGCAAAAATATTATTAAAAGCACAGAACTGCTTTATTTTTACGTTTTAACCTAAAATTACATAAAAATTTGTATTTTATTGCACGTTGCTTATAAATAAAACCTAAATAAAATATTACATATGGTACGAAGTTTATGTAAAAATACAATGCACTGTAAAAACATAGTCGATTCTAGATATGTACATAAAACATCATTAGTTCTTTTTTATATAATGAATTTCTGAAATTAGAACCAGTAGATTTTAAAAGATTAGATGATGATGTAATAAATCTATTATTGACCAACAATTCATATCTAGAATTATATATCAAAGATAGGTTGTATATATAAAGAATTTAAGTATAACACAATTTAATAGACACAAAGAAAAACAATCGAAGGTTATTGCTTCAGTAGAAAAAATCAAATTTCTATGCCGAAGATAAATCGCCAATAAGTGTGTCATACACAGAAAAATATCGATAAACACGACACATTGCCCTTGATCAACAAATTTTTAAATGCAAAACACGATCTTGTAAAGGTGGAAATTTAATTACCGTTTCAAAAACAAAATAAAAGATTATTTATTATTTTACCAGAATTTATGCAGCATCAAAAAACGTTATAATTAATACGATTACATAATGAAAATACTAAATATTTTTAAAAATCTAAAAGTACGGCGATAAAAAGAGCATAGAAGTAGTTAGAATCTACTTCATCACGCAATAAAAATATTTTTAATATAAATTAATGTAATGTGTATATCGTAATAATCTTATAAAAAATTTGATCACCTGGCAACAAGATGTAAAAAAATTCTTGGCCATGATTACACAAAGAAGCAAAATAAAATGCAGGATATCTTTACTTCAATCTAGAAAGAAAAAATACCTTTTAAAAAACATATTAGTTTGCATGGGCTCGCCAAATATTTTATTTATAGAAAAATCTAATATAAGTGTAGATACATAATTAGACGGTCATATAACTACATAGTGATTGCTCTGATATAGACGAATAAGGCAGATAAATGGATTCCCTTATTAAAAATAGGTGGTTCTAGCATAAATAATATAAACATCGTCGTAAACATGAAAAAAAATGATTTATGTGAATCTTATACGGCATTAAAAAACAAATCAAACACAAAGATAATAAATCCAATGTCATACAATGAAATATCAGCACGATTTCATATAACTTACATGTTATAAGCAGAATTTAAAAACCAAAAAAAAGCTTATATTAAAAAAACAAGACTGAACTAAACCCTTGAACTAATAGGTTTTTAAAGAGAAGAGTATCAAAGAACATGCAAGAGAAAAGGATTTGCCAAGATTATAAAAATTTAGATTTGTAAGAAAATCTATCAAGTTAAGCTTTGAGAAAAAGTTTAAAATTACAATACAAAACTTAACTTATAAATAAAAATCACTTAAAAAAATATATATAAAAATTTATTTTAAATTTATTTCAATAATATTTTCTCATTCTATCTATTGTAAAATTAAATTTTACATTTTATTTATTTATGTATAGGTGGCCAATTTAGTTGAGCAGAGCTCGAATCAGTTGCCTGAGTTGCAACCGCAATCCATCCTCAAATTCATATGAAGTTACTAAAAATAATAAACCTAAAATGAAGCCGTCTGTGAATAGAAAGTAAAAGCATAAAAAGACAAGATAGCTAAGAAGAAATAAGGGGGGGTTTTGTGGATGACGCCGAAAACGAGGCTGAAAATTCACTTAAGCCTGCTCCGCTATGATACGATATGGGTAAGTGTAGTAGCAAAATTTATAAATGTGGAGGTAGATAGAATCATATCTTCCCACAAAAGCCCTTCACCTGCTAAAAATTTTAAATCCATAGATATCAAAATATCAACAAAAAAATTTAAAATCACACAAGGGGGTAAAACAGATAAAAAAAAGTATCTAATATATATAAAAAATTCCATTTATTCAATCCTAATATTTCATTTATAGAAGTTTATTCTTTGCTTTATTGATTACAATATTTTCATAAGATTTCTACTGTACCTTAATTTTTTTATTTTAGAAAAAAATATCATCATTTGTTTATTTTATTTATAAATAACTATGATATACATTGATTTTTTACAAGTATTAGTGCTTGCATTTTTATAGAGTGAGTGACATAATGTTTTATTTAATTAGAAGATAATATTTTTTAAATTAAATTCGTATAATTTACATATAATATTTATCATTAATATCAGTAGTAGTAATCAATGAAATCTTCTAGAAGGAATACACACACTTAATTCTTTCTTATAATATTACAAAATTTTGTTTTAAGGATATTAGTTATGTAAAACCATCACAAATTTTAGTCTATTATCTATTCTTACTAAACACTATTTAATGCTTATTTACAAATTTATATGTGCGAAAGAGATTTTTAAATAGAAAAAAGGGGGGTGTTAAGAAGCACTGAAATCTTTACCGGCTGTTTTTTTCGAAAAAAAAAATTTCTGATATGCTTGACTACTATATAAAATTATTTTTAACAAAACAAAAATGATGTTAAATGGGAAATTCTACATGAATTCACTTGTAAGAAATTTATCTGTATCAACTGATCTGGCTATCTTTCTTGGAACATCCACGACAAGATTTTTAGGATTTTAATTTATAATTCACTGTTTTTTTTTTGCAAATATAAGTAATTTTATTTGTATGGAGATTTTATTCAATCATCTGGATATAATAGTATTTCATTTTAGATATTCGATAAAACTATAAGAATTTGTTCATATTTATCTTCGTTTCCAAAGCTTAAATATTGCACTGAAATTTTACTAACAGTCTTTTATATATTTTTATGTACAAAATGTAAGAACTTTATTATAGACCTGGTTTGATTAGGAGCAAAATAAAGAGTTTTATGATTATGTTTGATTTCAATATTCGAATTGTTTCAACTTTCTTTTTTCGTATTACTTTCTGTACGGTAATAAAATTCCAATATTTTCATATTATTCTTTGAAATACCGATCCAGCATTCTTGTATGTGTGGATATGGTCCTAAGCCATAGGATCCAATTTATAATTTACTTTTTTTGGTTTTAAACACGTAATCTTGATTTAAATTAATTTACTCAATATTTCATATATATTGAATACGTACGTCATCATAAAGTATGAAAAGAAATTTTTATTTTAAACACAGCCACAAATCCAAAATCTGCAATAGGATCTCAATTCGAGATCGAAAATACAAAACCTGGCTTAAAAAACATAGTACTTATAAAAAACCATTTACAAACCATAAATTTGTTAACGCGTGTTATGTCATGCCTGAGAAGTATCTCCAAAAACGCCTAGTACAAACGGATACAACAGTTGCTCATCAGAAATTTATACGCTCAATTACATTCTTTATTATTCTTTTTTCTAAGATGCAAACGAAAATTTATATCGTTTTACTTTAGTTACTTCCTTAGGCTTTCATAATTTATATTATCTATATTCATTATTGTGAATTCGAATCTGCAAGATAAAAAACCGTATATACTAATTTTTTTCAACATAAACTTTGAGTATTTTTTTTATTTATGTCTAAATTTATAGTTGTAATTTGAGTTTTTGAATTCAGGCACAACTTGCTTTATTCTTTATACACACAGCGTATACATACTTTCAGCTATCTTATCCTCTACAAAGTCTTCTTTAAATTCCCTCCTTCTTTTGAGACCTATAAATTCAAGAGTTTTTCTCAATCCCAAGGTTTGAATATATGCCTCAACTTGGTTCTTGACATCTAGTTCTTTCGGACCCTTTTATATTATCGTGTCTCACACCGTCCCATGTTATAAAATATGGGATAATTTTTGTCTTGCACTTGTATATTAATAACATTTAGATTCTAGCAGGTCATATTTTCTCAATTTTTCATTTTTCGGCTATGTTTATATTGTCAATACTTGTCACGCCAATTTCAATCTGAATAGTGTAGGTCTTCTTTTTATCAAATACAAAATATCAGGCCTGTCATTCGATAGCTTGATGTCTGTTTTTATTCTTGTATCTACTTTAATCTCCGCGAATTCGTTTTACATTATTTCTTGTACAGGGTGTCAATAGATTTATTTGATTTTTTTTGGAATTGTATTTTCTCGCCAACATATAGTAAATATATCTTACAATATCGTTGTGCCTTCTTTATAGTCATGATCGCGCACGTAATTCTACATCTGCTTGTCAAGTGATCGACTGTTTACAAATAGACATTACAGAGACGACATCTTGATCCTTCTCTTATTTAAAATAGGCTTTCTTTTTCTAAAACAGAACCTAGTTTCTTCAGATGGTCTGATATTAGCATTTTTTAGCCACTTTGAGGATCCTAATATTTCAAGCGCTGATTTTTTATTAACATCGAAGAGTTTTTGATGTATTTTACACAATAAACTCTTTTTTTGTTTTAATTCAAGCGCTGAAAAATCTATGTCAACGATTTCATATTTTGTTCTGATAATTCATTATTTACGGATAGGTAGAACGCATTTTGTTTTTCAAATTTTAATATTGCAGCTTTTCTGGGTGATTGTACTTTTTCTTGGCTCAGAGTTCTATATAGTTGGTAGATAATTATTTCGGATTTAAACAGAATATTTTATAATCCTCGTCATAGTTCATTTTTTTGAAGATACTATCTTTCTTTATTAGATGGTTGCAAGTGTATTCAATTTTCTATTAGTATCCGCCTAATTGCATCGTTTAGCTTTCTTAAGCCTTCTAGTTCTAGCTTTAATAAACCCACGTAGTGGTTTATAGTTATATTGAATATTCATTTATTGTTTTAATTATTTTTGACCATTCAATATTGTTTTGCATATGCTATATACTCTTTCTAGCATTTTTTTCTAAATTTATCTATCGTTTTTGGTTTAATTCTCGATTTGGAATCATCTGGTATCTCAAGATATTTATATGCATCTTTCCTTTTTTATTGTGGCAATATATTTGAAATTTATGTTGTTAGTAGCTGATTTGGCCACTTTTATTTACATTCCGATACATCCGAAGAATTTTGTTGCTTCATTAGACATTGGTTTATCGTTACTTTCCTCTTTAGCCAAAATCTTTAAATCTTCAATGAAAAGAAAATTAATAGTAAAAAATGCATTCTTATTAAGTTTAATGGATATTTATGGGAACTTTTCATTTCATCGGTGGCTTGGCGGATCGATATAAGGAACAAACAGTGGTGGAGATAGACTATCCCCTTGTAGTATCCCTTTGATAAATTTTTTCTAGTTTTTGTATAAAGTCATTCATCCATTCTTGTATGTTAAGATTTTTAGAGCAGAACAGAAGATACTAGTGGTCGATTGAGTCAAGTGCTTTTTTTTGTCGAACCGATGTTACGTGTATCTCATTATTGTGTTCAATTTTTGTTGCGTCGTCTATCATTGGCGACTCGGTAGCTCCCTGTACTCTTCTGACCGTCCCAAGTTATTTTCCATAGTAGATTTCGGGATTCGACGTCTTTCTGTAATATCATCGTTACAGCTTTAGGTGTCAATTTGTATCGTTTGAAATGTATGTAAAAGGTCTGATTTCCGATCCTCTTAAAACTTCTTGTTTGGGTATGAGGTACGTGAACCCAGAGTAGAACCAAATTTTTATAATTTTGTATGCAACGCATATTGATTTAACTGTTTCATATAATATTATGTACAATTTTATGTTTTTTGTTTATAGAAGTTGCATACACCATCTTATTCTGCAGCTTTCTAGTTAGCTAGGTACGTGATGATCTGGAAGATTTCTTTTATACTGATGTAAAAAATATATTTGTGTGTTTTCTAGCGCATTTTTGCGCAGATAAGCATCAAAGTTTATTTTTTTTTGCTTTTAGTCATTGTTTGCCTATAAATTACCAAAATTTTCTTTTACTGCTTTCATTTCCGGTTTTACCGTATCTGTCAATGCTCTATAAAATTTTCTTCTGTTGACTTCGAACTGGCAGTTTGTTTTTGTAAATTCTTTTCTCTTTTCATATTGATCGATTAATTTGCTTTATTATCTTATCTTTCAGTTGTTTTTACTAGTCACTGCAAGATCATTATTTTTTTTGTCAAATATTTTGTTTTGTTGTCTCATGAATTTTCTTAAAAATCTTGTCTTACTTTCTAAAAGTTCTCCTAAGTTTCTAAAGTGGGATTTGAGTGTTGTGTTAATTTGATCATACCTTTTTATGTTTTCCGACTTTATTAATACGTAGTTTAATCCTTCCTAGACGGGTTTCGATGTTAATTCTTCGTAACTCTTATGAAAAGCTTGCAAGATCTTTCCTATATCGCACATGCCTCAGCGGGGTGGTTTGTGATATGCGCATTAACCGCTTCATCCAAATCCTCAATTTTATGTTTTTAACTTTAGTGAAAGGTATTTTTCTTGTCTTAACGGTTTGTGATGTCCGTATTTTCCATGTCCGTAAATCATCATAGAAATGTTTTTTTTTGCATCTATCGAGATTAATGCAATGACTTGGTGTTCTATAGTAATCCTCTTTATCGCTTTGTTTTCTTCTTTATATTCATATTTCTTTAAACTTCCGGACTTTTTTTCCTTTCCCATCATTATATTTTAGAATGTTTGATGATAAGATTTGTATATCAATCATGCTCACATCACAATTAAAGATATCATTGTGACTCTTTAGGAACTCTTGCCAGCCAGATCTCGGCATTCTTCCGAATCGTTTCAGTATCGAGGTATAAGCCTCTTGATCCAGTGCACTTTCTCGGCGGGTGTTTTCTTGCAGATGGCCTTTAGAGTAAACAGAGCCGTGGTATGAATGCGTGTGGCCGTGTGTGGTTCAGGTAATCTGTCGGTTTAGATTATCGTTACAGGATCGGTTTTAAAACGTTTGTCTTTGTAGTTCTCCTGTCTTGTTTTTTATTTATCCTCCATCATTTTAAAATGTAGCTTGGCATAAAAAGATAAAATATAATAATATTGTAGTTCTTCGATTAAAAACAAGCCACATTACATCCAACTACTAATCTAAAGAATAATGTGATCTTACTAACACCTGGATGTTTACTTTTATGTTTATCAATTAGAAATATTTAAAAAATGTAATTTAAAACAAAAACCTTATAAATTATATATATACCACTTGGGCTAAAAAATTTCTAATTTTACAGCGTATTTTGCAACTTTCATCCATTTTCTTAGTAATAAATTCTTTTTTTAAGAAGTTAATCTTATGTTAATGTTTAATCGTATATTATATGCAATTTAAAAACCATAAATTAAGATTTTCTGTGTAGGAAAGCATTTTAAGAAGTTCTAGAATATAATTCGCTTATAAAAAAATTCTTCATTTTTTTTAAGACCATAAAACTACAGAAATATCTTAGGAACGTGCTTTAATATCTTTGATTTTTCTTTTTTATTGATTATATTCGGGTGCTTTTTACTTTGTTCACAAGATATTCATTTATCTTTTGTCTAAGATAATTCAAATTTACACATGAAAAGCATACATCATCGTCAATTTGTATGATATACCTCTAAAACTTATTCATTGGTAGATATGAAACGGATTTTTTTATAAAGATAAAGCCAAACTTTTAATTTCTAGATTATCAGATTTTATATAAGCTTGACTCGGCCTCATTATCTTTCGTATTTTCAATAGGTATAGTATATTTTTAAGAATGATAATTCAACTTTTTGCATCATTAATTTTTAATAGGCTTGTCTCTGGTTCATATTGAATTTTTTTATGTTAAAAGGTGGAATATACGATATTATTTACGAATATTTTATTATATTTATATAATCGATTTGGGATATTATTTTGTAAATTCTGGCTAGGATTTGAATTTTAAGAACAGTAGTAAATAAAAGTGCATTTTTATATTATATAGTCTTTTCATATTTTATTTTTGAAAAATAATAGTCTACCTAAGATCGCTTAGGGCATTTTTAATCCTGATAGCAAATTAAATTAAAAAAATAAAGACTAGTTGTACAAATTATGATCCATTCAGTTTTATTTACGTTTTTTTTGGCAGGTCTTTCTGCACTTTATTTTAATTTCTAATAAAGAACCATTTATTCGTTGTTTCATCATCCTTTTTTCTGCATAAATAACATTAAAGATCAAACACGGCTCTGATAGCCTTTTCTAAATACTTGGTCAATACTTTCTAATTTATCATCTTTGTTTTACCCTTATTTCTCTACTAAAATTTATGGTACCAAACAGTTTATAAATATCAAAATTGAATTTCCTTTTTTTAAATCGATAAACATGTTAATTATATTGTGATTTTATTTATGTACTTTAAATATACTTTTAAATATACTTTTATATATTACAATAATTTTGTTCCTAATATTTTTAAATTTATGATTAATTTTTTATATAAATAAATAAAAATCTATCAAAAGTATGTTTCAAATTTTATTTATAAAAAAGTATAAAAAATCAAGACAATCAAATTTCTTTTGCAACAATTTTCTATTTGATCACTTTATCAGTGCATGGGGTGAAAAATCATTCTAAAATGGTTTACCCTATCACCATCTAGTTGAATACGCAAAAAAATTTAGAAAGCGAGTTCTTTCTGCTGATTTTCTAAAGAAAAATTATAAATTTCTCATAGGTAATGGATAAAATTAGAGTCGATGATATTGTACTCTAAATTGGTATTCGATATTTAATTTTTATGAAAAAGCAAAGTAAACCTTATGATTTGATATTTTACAGAAGTAAATAGATTTATATAAAATTTGTCTTTGCTTGATTTTTACCATGAAATAATAAAGTGTATAAATATATTTGCAAACAAGATTGCTATATTATATTCTAAATTAGAAATTTAGGTCGTATTTTTAAAGCTAGATTTAAGATATTTTTTTTATATCTTTAATAGCATCAAAAATATATAAATCTATAATTTGTTCTGCTAAATAAAAAAATAAATATACATTTTCTATGTTTTGATGTGATACCACTAAAAGAATTTTGACTACACGTTTCACTTGTATTATTATGATGTTTATTCATTTGTTTAAATTTTGCCGATATTTATTTCTGCTAATATTCAAGTAATCTAGATGTTAAAACACATTTAGTATTTATATCGATGCGATGCTATCTCGTTTATGGACTATTTAATTCTTAAATCTCCCGAAAAAATCAATATACTTTTGCAACTGCTAATTACGCTTATAAAAGATATTTTAAATTATAAATCTTTTATTTATTGCAAAATACTCGAATAATATATTTTTCTTGGCCCAAGAACACTTGTAATGTTATTAAATATCAGATTCTGTTTGTATAGTTCATATATTTTCTTTTAGATAAGCAGTTATAATTTATTAGCGTAATTATATATGAATTGTATTTGAATACCACAAAATAGCACTAGCTTCAGGAACCCATAGTCTATAACTTAATATTTAATGTTTAGATCTACCAATTTAAAAATTTTTTGCTTACATGTTATTATTATTAATCTTTTTAATTATCTAACCACTACACTTAAATTTTTTATAATTTATTTTATTCGTAATAAATGCGCTTTTGTCCGCAGATTTTAATATATCGATTAAAAATGAATCCATTAGATTGCAATTGATAGAGATTATTCCGCTATTTTTTTGGGGAAATTTATAGCTCCTTTTTTTTCTAGTACATGATTATTTCGTTATACAATATCTTGATTTATAAAAGGATTTTTTTGCTTCTCTTATCACATAGAGATTTCCAAACAGTTTATCGTATGAATTCGACAGATATTTATACATGACAGAAATTTTTTTTAAAAAGGCAGATTTTGGTGATGGGGATTTACTAACTTTTTAAATCGAGTTTATCTAATATAGATCCTTTACAATGTATTTTTCTTGATTAAATAGTTGAACCAGTCGATTTAACATAAAATATCGCAAAGAAAAGCTTGTAAATTTTAGTGAAGTTCTTAAATGAAAGTAAACTAAAACATTTCTATAATTTAGAAGATTTTGGAAAGGTATTTAAATATAAATATTTAAAAATCTTGATATCGAAGGAGATAGAGCCGCTTTTATGCTTTTTTTAGCTCTTAATCTCTCATTATATTGCGACTCTATCATACGATTGGGTCTAAAAATTATCATTGAGATACATAAAGCGTAGCTGTTAAAAAACCAATTCTGTAGATTTTATACAAAAGCGGACCCTATTGCTTATAAGATACAATAATGCTATGATTTTGAATCGCTTTGAATTTATATATATTTTTGTGTAAATATTCATTTCTAATTTCTAAAAAGATATTTAAATATATAATATTTCTTGAATTCGGTAAAATTGATTATATTGTGTTTTGTTGGTACCTTCAAATAACCGAATAATTCAAGAAATACTATAGACTCAAAGTGAAGCTAGAAATGCATAATTTTTGTGATTTTATATGTATATTGAGATTTTTTTACTTTATTAGAGAGGTTAAGAATCATTTAAATAATCAGATAAGGTTTTTATTTGTTTATTCTACCTGTATACAAACAAAAATATGTTAAAATCTAATGATAAAAAGATATTATTACGATTTTGTCTGTTTTGAGAAAAAAAATGTTGCAGAATAGAAGATTTTTTTTAATAGAAATAATTTTTTTGATGAATGATTATTTACGTAATAATATTTAAATTTCAAATTCTTTACTGACATTCTATAAACTAAAAACAGAATGCGAGTCTATGAATAAATGGATTATTTACCACTGTATGTTCCAAGTGCAGTGGCAAGAGTAAGAGGATTCCTAAAATGGAAAACATCAAGTGGAAAAATGGCAGAACTGATTGATTCAGCCAATAACTTCAAGTCTAGAAAATCAACCTGGACAAAAACAACACAACGATGGCTAAGATCCAGGCATATTGACACAAATATGACAAGTGAATTAATTCTGGACCAATTTAAGATAGAAATGATGCGGGAAATATCCTGAAAAGACACATTTATAGCCGGTATAAATGCCGACATGTACAACATTACAAGCGATAAAAAGCTACGAACAAGCGAAATACTTTTTTTCACTAAATTTAATAGCTGAAAATGCACTGTTAGAGCTAAGAATAGGAAATTTTAAGTTTAAGACGAATTAGTAATTACACAAGCGCTGCCACTAGAGCTATACAATGGATGTGCCTGCTGCAAAAAAGCTGTTGTAAAAAGAAATTTGGCACTTTTTGTGTCAGTGCCAATGTTTTGAAGATGCAAGGAAAAAGCATCAAGTAATGAAATACTCTTTTGACCAAGGTTGTTCAGAAGGGTATTTAATAACTGTGATGGAAATATTCCTTAAGGAGGAGTCGGTAGCTTCCCACATGAAGCTTTCTGAGGAGGTACTTGATACAATCAAGTATCTCTCTCAACAATACCGCCGAAATGCACTAGGTGCAGAACGGCGGGGGCCCTTTTCACCTAGTATCTGCTAGGTGAACCCTCAGTAATCGAAGCCGCAAGGTATGAGGGGAGTGTAATATCGGAGTACTTTAATATCCAAGATCGTACAGGTGGTGTTTTTTTCCGCTTTCTACCGATCTCTAGAGAGCCTGTAAGCTTATGATTGTAATTAAAAGTACGTCTGTTTTTTTTTTCTATAAACTAAAAAATACAATAAGAGAAAAAACCGGTGCAATAAATTCGCGTAATCTTTTTATCCTCTGTATAAATCACAAAAAGAAGATCTTTAAAAATATTCATCACGACTCTGCACTATTTTTTTATGCAACATGTTCGTCTCTGTATATTTAAGCAATTTGAAATCCAAATATAGGATATAAGGGCAAAATAGCACTTTGTCATATAAGTTTTGTATTGAATGTTAGTTAGATAATGTAAAAACCAAAAAAGCTTTATTTTTTCTTTTAGAGCCAACTTGCTAGATAATCAATATTTTCTTAACCGATTGCTTTTATACTTGAACATTTTTTCATAGAATCGAAACCGATTATTTATTCGAATATCCATTTTAAAAGAATATGTATAATTAGATAATAAAAAGCTATATTATCTATCTTTAAAAAAAAGTTATGATATACCTCTAATAATAATTATTATAAGCATGATAGATAGAAAAATTTACTATAATGATACTTTAATGGAAATAAATGCATAAAATACTTATTTACACTTTAATTACATTCAACCATTTGTTTTTTGTATGAATTTCAGTTTTGATTGGTTATAATATGCTTTTTTTGTATTACAATCAATTCCAATGGAAAGATAAAACAACTTGGCATGAATAATTCTTGCAATCAATTTTTGAGTCTTTCTGGCATTAATTGCGCCAACAGAGAGGAAATGGGATTTTTTGGTTGATATGTTAAAAAAAGATATATCATACATTATCAACGACTAAAAATCATTTTTTGAAAATTAAAACTTGAGGAGACATATCATTAATATTTTTAATTTTTTTTCGTTTTCTTATTCTCTGCACCCTTTAAAGTGTAATACATAGTATTTTAAGAAGAAAAATTGCATATTTCAAAATACAATCAGAATTTGAAAAAACAACAGAATGCAACAAATCAAGCAATGTAGCCCATTTCCTCTCTAATAGCGCGATCATTTCCAAAAAAATCAAAATAATCAGAAATGATCACGCATTTATTAATTTTATTTTTAAAAATGTTAGTCTTATGCGTTGATTTTTATAATATATTATTTTTTATTCTTTCAAGTAATTTTTTTTATTGATTAATTGAATTTAAATTACATCTCTTGGTATTTTGCTAAATTACAAAAAATTAAAATTCTATCGAATTTTTTATGTTGTGCTAACTTATATTATTGAGTTTAGATCGATTATATGTGTTTTATAATTTCTATTGTTATAAAAGAATATGTTTCGAACTCATACATATGGAGCAATATACATTGAAGTTAAATGATTCTGGATATGTAGTTACCAGAAATTTAGATAAATCTAATATGAATTTCTTTATTGGTTTCGGTGCATGACCAAAAACACATCATAAACATCAAAGTTTCTTATCTTAAATTCTTAATTCTTCCATATTTAATGTGTAAAATCATTTATGAAAAACAAAATGCAGAAGTGACGTCATCGAATCGAAAATAATAATCAAAAATAATAATCAAATGATCATAAATTTTTATAAATGTGTCAATGTTGACTAAAATAACAAAAAAATTTATTACTCTAATAAAAGCACATGCGATGTATTTAGGCTTTTCAATAATATAATTATGCAGATAAATTATTAGAACTCGATTAAGATTATATATACGATATATTCATGCTCACTGCTTCTTCTAAATTGTCCCATGCGAAGAAAATTTGCATATACTCTTAGAACGTGCAAATCTCTTGAAAGGTGTCTTTTGTAAAATATTTTTGTTCCATTATTTTTCCAATTATAGTAATTTGATAGTTTCTTACATTATAATATTTTTTATCATAAAAAAGTTATATATACTCGACATTAAAACCCCTTAAATGAATAAACATATATACATAATTTTATGTTTTTTTATGATTTCAATGAGCATGATAAATAGGCCATATGAAACGATAGTAATAGGTGAGGAAAATTATGAACTAACTCATGTATTTAAAAATGAGCTTACCGCGGAAAATAAAAAAGACGTGATAACTTTATTAGATCCAGATTTAAACCCTGTAGGTTATGATACGGAGGATTATGTTAATAATTTTACACCTACTTTTACGAGTATTCTAAAAAAGGGGGAAGAACCAATATCAACCGTTTCGATAGATATAGTAGAGTTTACCAATTTTGGTTTGTCATCGAAATATTTTTGCTATTTCCATACATTGACTACAAATGTTGAACACAAAAGAAAAGGATTTGCTAGGCTTATTACCGTAAAAGCCATAAACTTCGCGGCCAAATATATTGAAGCAAACAAGTCAAATCCCGATGAAAACACGGAGTTTAAAAACATTGAACATTATGAAAATAAAAATAAAATTAATGAAGATTACTTAAATACGGCTGAAATATTTTTGACCGTACTAGTTGATCCGCGGGAGAAAGAAGCGCCGACTAATTACGAGTTTTTTTTGTCATTAGGATTTGATATGGGTGGTTTAGTAAAATTTGAACCACTTGAAATACTAGAAGTTTCAGACGAGGGTGAAAGAAAAATTGTCGAAGAGGTAAGAAATGCAGCACGAAACATTTCTAATAATGAAAATACAGGTCATAAATTTGCATTTTTTTGTGCTTTCAATATGTTTAATCCTATACGAAAGGTCGATAATAATTTAAAAGAGGAATTGGTAAAGGAAGGTGAAATAGTATACGAAGAAATGAAAAGGCGATATCAAGTCTATGAAGCTGGGTTAAACGAAGAAAACTCGAGTGAGAGTGATGAGCCAGAATCGGGATACCATAGTGCTGATACAGAAGATAAAAATGATGATTCTGATGAAGAAGAAAAAAATATTTGTTCTAGTAATGAATGAAAAATATTAAAATGAAAAGAAAAAAAAAGCTTTAAAAGCTCATATTTGGTGGATTTCAAAGAAGCTATAGTGAATAAATTCGTAAAGAACAACATGAAATAACGATTATTAAATCGGAAAAAAAAATTTAGGACATTATTTTTTTTAAAACTCTTCATGACCTGCGAAAATTTGTTTTTATTAACAATAATATTCTGCAAGAAAATTATATAAATAATAAAAAAAATGTATTTTTTACAATTTCTTGTAATTTTGTGTATAAATATAATTAAAAAATATTCATTTATATAATTAGCATCTATAAGCATTAAATTGCTTTATATATTGCAAAAGTTAGTTAAATGCTTTATTTTATTGCTTTATATTCATTTTTTATACTTAAATTGAAAAAAAATAGAACAACCATGCAGTGTTGTTTTCTTGACTTATAAACTTAGATTATAATTAAAATTGTTAAATCCGATATTCTATTGTTTATAAGTTCTGTATATAGTCACAAGAATGCTACCATATACATTTTAGTTTATAAAATCAAACATTTTGTCCAACTATAGTAAATACAATATATAAAACATTACCGGGGAGAGTATCATGACTTTTATAAAGCAAGTGCTAAAAAAGTTTGGCACAGGAAAAGGAATAAAATTAAGTTTAGAAAATAATAAAATTTAGATAAAGAATATCTATAATGTCAATGACTGTAAAAATTGCTTATTGATTTTATTGTGATTATCTTATGACGTTATATTGGAGCATAGTCTTTTATCACAGAGGAAAAAAAATTATAATGGGTCTGAAAAAGCCTTGAAGAGATTCCAGGATTCGACCATATAGCATATTGAATGTTCAGGGCTGTTTTAGGGGTAGAAATATATAATAGAAACCGCCAGAATTTACCAATATGTTAATCTGGAAGCTTCTTATATATTCTGTAAAATGTATAAAAACCGAATTTATATGTGATATTAACATATTTCATAAATAAAAATGGTTATTGAATTAGAAAAAAATCCCATCATAAATATACATTGTTATATATTTATATGAAATTGTTTACACAACTTTTTTTGTTCCGCAAATCCATCAAGAACCCAACATATCTGCTTACGGTTTATTATGCATATGAAACATCAAAGATAATATGGGGTTGCTAAAATTACCATTAAAAAAAAAATATGGTATAAAATTGTTGTATAACCGAATTCTAAAAAAATAAATGTGTAAAAAACTACAAAATAAACTGCAGGTTTCTCAAACAAAAAATGATCCACGTGACTTTGGTTCGAAATGAAAAAAATATCAAGAAAAGAAATGGGGAAGATGATAGTTATACACATATAAAAACTATTATAATAAAATTAAGACGAGAATTTATATAAAAAGTGATAAAAATTATCTTAAATCGTTTATTATATAAAAAAAAGTTTACACTAATTTATATTTATGACTTAAAAAAACAAACATTACGCAAAATATTTATTTAGAACACGTAAATAAAATTTTAAGGTAGAACAGATACCAAAGCGTGATTTTTTACTTATAATCTACATAAAAAAATATATTAGTTCGTAAGGATCATTA
This sequence comes from Rhyacophila brunnea, assembly GCF_057557595.1. Classification (NCBI taxonomy): domain Eukaryota; kingdom Metazoa; phylum Arthropoda; class Insecta; order Trichoptera; family Rhyacophilidae; genus Rhyacophila; species Rhyacophila brunnea. Next base: position 1,199,228 of record NW_028233364.1, read on the forward strand.
CTTATTATAACATTAATAAGATGCTAGTATAATAACAGATAAAATATACCATAATAAATATTTAGCATTATAAATCATGGCTGCAGCAGAAATGTAGATGCGTGGCATATATATTACCAAATATAATTAGATCAAACTCTAGAACAAAAAAAAAATTTTAAATGATTTTTATGGGTGCAAAAGGTTGTTTTACATTGTATAGATAACCAAGATCACACAAAATCGACTTAGCGTATTTGTATTGGTAACAAAAAAGACTAGAGTATAATTTGCGATTTCAAAACAACGGAAAAATTCTAGTTAGGCTAGAAAAAAGTTTATATTGAATTTATGTGGTAGAATAGAACTATTTTTTGATTTACTGGTGTCATAGTTATCTAGTCTTATGATTGCGTCAATATTAATGAATATTTTTTTCTTTTAATATGCATACCACATAATATAAGTAAATAATGCCTATATAATATTTGTATGAACGAAAAAAACCAACAAACTAGGTATAGAAATAAAACTATTCTATTTTGGTAAAAATATATCTTAAATTAGATACATTTCAAGATGCATAATAACAAAACATAGTGTTTTGTATTAATAGAATTAATTACACCAATATTTATGATGCCATATAGCCCAATGACAGCATCTACTATTTTATAATATATAAGCTTGAATCATCATAATAAGACGTTTGGTTGGATACGAATGCTTTATAGACAATATATATACGAATAAAAAACACGAAACGAGTGGGAAAACAATTTAAGTGATATCAAGGAAATAGAAAAATAAAAAGCTGCTTTATACCGAAAAAACTTAAATTAGTAAAAACATCGCATATTTCAAGGTATTGAAAACGCAGATAAAATTTTAATTCATATAGAAACGAATACGGTAATATTAAAATATTAAACCCTGAAAAATCTAGAGAAATGATCTTATTCCTAGGCTTATATTGTATTTAATGATTTTATTTTTGGCTATATAAGCATTTGAAACATTGGGATAGAAAAGCTCAAAGGCTGTGAAATTAAATGGTAGAAAAATATCAATTAAACAATGGGAAACCATAAGATCAAGAAATATAACACTTCAATGGTAAAAAATGTATAGTAACAAGCTTTGAAGAACCTAAAATTTCAGATGAATTCATCAGACGAATATGCATATAATTGTTGTCAGATATTACAATTAGAATAGATAAAAAGAATCGTATGCTAGAATAAAGATTTTTATAAAATTCTGCTAACACTATCACAAAATAGTCTTTTGACTATATAACGTGAAATTAGGACTACATATCTTGTTTAAGGGAAAATTATAATTTAGATATATGGAATGTATAAAAAATACATCAAGACGAGATAAAAACATGATAATGCGAGTAATAAACCGACAAAGACTACATAAGTTGTGCTTTATCTCATTCAGAACGGCAGCATTTAATCTAAAAGATTCTTTCAAATTGCCATTTTTGCGATGACAGGCAATTTAAATCACAAATATAGCAAGAACCAATCAAAATACGCAAAATTGCAACTTAATATTTCTACATATATGCATTTATTATCTGAAAAAGAGCAACTAAAGCCTGATTCATCAAATCACGTTAAAAATTTATAGAAATCTAGTCGTAAAAAAGCCAAACATACAGTGAAGATATAAAAATCATAATAGCGAGCAGAAAAGAAAAAAGTCTGTGATACGCAAAAATATCAATATGACATTTTATCAAGAGATAATAAACAGTAAAATAATATTTATATATGACGAAATTTTTAAAAGATGCACTATTGCATTATTATAATTAATACTTTGAGAATACAGATATACGGTCGATCTGAAAAAATGAATGGTCAGAAAAACGAGTAACAGAAGCAATAATATCTGGGCCGAAAAACCGTAAATTGTAAGCGCGATCGGAAGAACCAGCCTGACTATGCTACGTAAAAAACAACATCAAATCTTGATGCGAATTATTCAAATATTTTGCAAAAAAAGCTACGATTGCATACAAAAGATCATGTGTACGAAGAAATATTACATCTCTTTATATGGTTTAGCATAAAAAACCGAAATAGAATAGAATAAACTTTCAAAAAAATAACTTAAACATTGAAATAATTTATAACATTTTATTTACTTTAAATCTGACAAAAAAAGGAGTTGTAACAAAATGAATTAAATAAAAATGTATTTTATAATAAAATTCGAGTTAGTTCATATATTCGCCGGTATATAATCTTTAAAATTCAAAGATGATTTTATACTAAGCTATAAAATGTTTATTTTTATCCTCTTAATGCTACAAAATCGACTAATGTGAATAAATAAATAGAATTTAATGTGAGAATTGTAAAAAAAGCAATTGAAACGAATAAATATAAAGACAATAGTAATATTTAGATCATGAAAATATGGTAACAAATAAGATCGAGAACAATGGTAAAAATAATATATAATAAAAAACTAATTTAAATATTTTTAAAAGAAGATGATTTTCTATTATTACGTTATCTTATGCATAAAAAATTCAAAATGATTGAACTGTTATATTTTATGCATAGAGAATTTCTACAATTTTTATATTTTATAACATTTTTTTTATGTAATGGTATAATTTCAAGGCCCAAAAATACATTTTTGTTATTTTTAATCAAAAAAAATGATGAAAATAATATATGAGCACAATTAATAATAATTTCTAACTATTTTCACGACGAATTCATATAATTATAACTAACTAATACTTTTAACTGCCGAGCTTTTGATAAAATTGACTTTTTTATGCTGTATATACAATAAAACATGATTTATGGTAATAACCGAAAAAAAAAATTGTAATCATTTTTCTTAAATTGCATATATTTGAAAACCGTGATTTATATTTTTTAAAAATATAATTGACATTTGATAAGAATAAAATCAGAAGTAGGAATAATCATTAAAACTACTTTTTCTCATAATGATTCCAAAGAATCTCTTAATCACGTTTTAAATATGTAAATTATCTTTAAATACAACGAAAATTTTAATTAGTTGATATTATAATATAAATTAATGTATCTATTTCGGAAATGTGGGCTTTTTACAGAAGTTAAATACATCTTAATCAAATTACCACTTTAGAACAAGTACAAAAAAAAATGTTTTATTTTTTTTTAATTTAAATTTCTGGAGTTTCATATGGAATGCTTGGCAATTATTTTTTTCTTCTAACCATTTGTAAAAAAAATGATACAATAAATACCTGCGTACCTAAAACAATTATAAAATAGATATAATTTATTTAAACAAACTATTGATCCATTCAAAACCAAGCCAATCGTAATCACAATACGGATGCATTGATAATTATAAATATATAAAGTCTCTATAATACTCGCAAAGTAAAAAAAAATTATTATTATTTATTGCATATATAGCTACTTTTTTAAATTTCAAAAATGGGTTTCATAAAAAACCATCTATAGTCGATAGCGCCATTTTTCAAATATTATAAATGCTTGTCAAGAACATGACCAATACTAATGTAAAAATATGTGGTAAATGATCAACATGTTAAGATATTAAATATATATAATGTGTTGGATGTATTCAAATCCTTTATTATGCACAATATAACCTTTATTATAATTCCAGTAAAAACATGTAGATAATCATAGATAAGAAAGAATAATAGCATAATAATAGAAACTTTAGTTTAATTCATTCTTCAAAGGGTATTGAAAAAATAAATTTATCGAACAAAAAGGATAATAGTTAAACAACACTAATCATGGGTATTTTGAATAAAAGAATATTATGCTTTATATTTGTGATATATCGTGCTTTATCCGATAAATTCATATTTGCCTTTTTAGGTACGATTCTTTTATTTATATTCAAAATATTAATGTTATCTTAAATAAAAGAAAAACCAATTTTATTTGACAATGGGCTAGGATACATAATAAAATACTCACACGGAAAAAAATACGCTATCTTCTGAGCAAACTTATTAGTTTAAGTTGAAAAATAAGTGTATGATATAAAGTAGTTTAATTTTTTTATATTGTATTTATGATTATAAAAAAGAGACACAATTATGTTTTTCGTATATATCTTTGTCATAAAGATGCTAAATTTATCTGCATATAAGCTCCACTAAGATATGGTTTCTACTTTGTTTATGTCTATAGTAAATTTACTCTATCTATTTAAATTTTTAATCATATAAATAAAACACAATTTTAAAATGGCATTAAAATAATTTTTAATTTGTTTATAAATATGCAGATTTCAGATATACATACGATTATTCATTTATGGGTTAATTTAAAAATAGACCAGATATTTTTCTGTAGATAAAAAAGAAAATATGATACGTTGATTATAATAAGCATATCTAGCCTTGTCAAATTAACTGAAGTTGAGAACAAAAAATATAGAAAGCATGACATCTTGGCGAATATACTTGGTTTAATATACATTTTGTAACAAGAATAATACCATATGTTATGACTTGGGATGGGTGGTTACAAAATTCAAAAAAAAATATGTTAAGGAATATAAATTCGGACGAAGTAGAAGAATACATGCAAACTATCACACTGAGCAAAACACTTGAAATCGTCTCATTTGAGAGAAGAAGAGCAGTTGATGAATATAGTTCTGACAAACATGACAACAGGTGAATCAAGGAGTTATGCAATATTCGCAGTAAGCTGATTACGTCTCAATAGATGTAAATGATAAGAAGAAATTTAAACAATAAATAAAAAATATTGGTATATTTATTCAAAATTGCAATTGAAAAAAATAAATTTATTTTTGTTGTTTCTACACCTTTGCTTCACAGATAAAATTTCTGTTCTGGGTGAAGAGCTTATTAAATAAATTATATTATTTTTTTTCGCATATCTCTTATGAAAAGCATACTGCTTATTTAAAATTAACGCTCGTCATATTTGATTTGTTATAAAAACGTTTTCTTAGATAATAAGTGTATTTTTAGAAATACTTAGATGATATCTTAAGAATACCAATGAATTATATTATAAAATATTCTCTCTAGATATTTAATTTTTTTTACTACGAGATCGCAATTTTATTCCTTTTGCATAGAAAAATTATTTTTAAAAGGTTTATAAATTTTTTCATCGATTTATACATTCAAAAACTCTTTGCAAATGGCATATTTAAAAAAGGTTAATTTAGTGTATGGTTAAAAAAAGATTGGTTAAGATAAATATAAAGTATTTAAACATTTAATAAATATTTATATGGTGCTGTGCGAGCATTGAATTATTATAATAAACTGATAATCATCAAAGCGAAATGATTTTATGATAATTACTTAATGTGATGACTTACTTTGATTTGTAATTTATAAGTTGCCCTTAACACAACCAGTATTTCTGCAAAATAAATGTGTTAAATTAAATTTTCAAAAAATATTGATTGTTATAAATATCCGCGTTACTATATCTGTGATTAGACGATGCAAAGAATATTTATTTATTTTATAATCAGTACAATATCTTATTAAGTTAATGTAACAATACTTATATGAAGTGTATCCCATTTACTTTTTAGGGTAAAAAAATATGTAGAAATATGGAGTTGAAACCATAAAAACCAAATTAAAACGCATTAAATCATTATGAATAAAATGAGACAGAAGAGTATAATTATTTATGCAGCACAGGTACAAAACATACATCTACGCAAATAAGAGAATTAGTCTATTTCATTTTAAAAAACTTGTATTTATGGAAATAGTGAAATTAAGAACTGAAGTTTTCGTTATAATAAATTTCTTTCGTAGTTTTTCTGATCTATTGTCCAAAATTATCTATTTATTCTTATGTGTTTTTTTATTTAACATCGAGAAAAGGTTTTTTTTTGTTAAAAATAAAGACATGAAACAAGATGTGAATATTTAGAAACAAATACAATTCCATTATTAATAGTAATAAAAAAGGTTTTTTTATGAAGATTATGCATAATTGCTTTTTTGTGTAGTTATTGCCTTTTGATAAATACAGCTTCAAAATTCTAGAATATAATATGTATGCATTATTTGTATGAGCATTATAAAAAAAATCAAAGCAAATTAGATGGCCATATAAAGCAAATCAACGATAAAGTAAAAATAATCATTTTTATTCTATTTTTGCGTTCTCTATTAACATTAGAAAGTAGCAAAAAGTTTAGTTTATTTACATATCCTATATTAAATCAATTTAGAAAAATACTAAGTGAAGAATTTCTTTTTGCACAAAAAAAATTTTGTGATTTTTTATGCTTTCTAATTGAGTAGAAAATAAATATAGGGGTTTTCTTTCTATTATATATAAAAAAGGCTTTTCTTCTTTTTTGCTAGATAAAATTTATTGCTTGTAAATAGTAAATTTGTATAGAATAAACAGAATCAGCTGCATATATCTATATGCTATTCATAGTATTTGACAGAAGCGGAAATCACCTAGTTATAAAGTTAATCAATTCTTATAAGTTTTCATTTGAAATCTAGTAATTTTATAATAGTTATTGTAAGCACATGTCACTTTATAGATAAATATAATATATGAATTAAAAACTAAAAATTTTTAATTTTCAATTTCAGTTTAAACCATTTTGTTCGATTTTTAGACATAAGATTTTAGCTAGTATTTTAACATCTCTATCACAAAATTCGTTATTGTCCAAGATAAAATAAGTTAAAGACGAAAAAGACAAAATAGAAGTCTTGGGCTTTTTTTGTAAACATTTTTGAATATTCTTTTAGCATGTTATACTTTTGTAAAAAGTTCGAGTTGTAAATATAACCGTACGTAACTATTTTTGCTCAATATATTATAAATAACGTATATATAATAAATAAAGATATTAATCATGGTCAATTATTATTTTTTGTGTGCATACAAAAAAAAGGCCTTAAATTACATAAGATTTAAATAGAAAAAATACAATATTAAGCACATCTTCCAGTCATATTCACTGGATGAGAATGGATAAAATATATTATAGATGTTGTATTTTTTTTTATATATAAAATTTAAAAAAATGAAAAGAAAAATAAAATACAAAATACATGTGGGACAGTTATTACTTTTTATTTATAATAAGATTCAGTTCACCATACAATTTTTCTTATATTAGCCAGCTAAGAAAATAATCATATTATTCTTACCTATGTCAACATTTAAGGCGAATGAATCATTATACGAGATAAAAATATATAAAAATGCAGTTTTGAAGCTGTTATCAGAATGAAGAATACGTTAAAAAAGGCAAATATTCTTTTTTTGATATTCATACAGACCATGATATATTTTTAAAGAACGGGCGCATGTTATATGGATTATCTACCATTTTAATGGTTTTTTTACAATTTTTCATGTGTTTAAGATCATATATTCATCAGTAAAAATACCTGCATGATGGCAGTCTGTATTAACTAGAAAGTAAAACTTTAAAAAGACAGGAAATTCAATAAAAATATAAGATTGCTTTGTAAGATGCCGATGAATTGCCTCATAATTCTATAAACACTGCATCTTTAGAAAAAAAATACAAGTTATAGCCAGCACAAGTTACAACCGACGGAAAGTAGACAGGATCTTAATTTACCACCTAACAAAAAAGTACTTATTTACAGGAATCAAACTGTTAACAAGAAATTCATAGACACCTCACGCGAAGAAGAATCAGATATGCTAAAATTTTATACGAACATAAGTGATCTTCCCAATCAGACGATAAATACCAGTAAATAAATCTAAAAAATGGGATTTCATCTCAGATATACAAAAAATTACTATTCTTGTAATTTACAATCATATATGTTTTTAAGGTAAATTGGTAATTTTTACTATTTAAATCTCCGAATAATAATTAAAAATAGGTTTATAATTTAAATGAGTGTAATAGTGATTTAATTTTGGTTTATACAATCAAAATTATAATCCAAAATAAAACAATCTAGAGGGTGTGACATAAAAATAACAGTTTATCATTTAATCTAGGTTAATACAAAAATAAGATACTTAAGCGTAAAAAAATTTAAATTAGTAGTGTAAAAAATTAAAACAGAAAATAGTGCGTATAATAAACTTATAATACCAATAGATTCAAGGTTAAACGCTTAAATTTAATTTTTAAAAACTAAAATAAGCATTTAATTTTTTTAAAAAAATTCTTTTATGCTATACAGTGGCTATATAAAGTCAAGAAAGCTCATAAAAATCATGACTGAATACAACAAGAAATATCTGCAAAAAAAAAATTTATATAGAAAAATAAATGTGCACGATACAATTTTCTATATGTGCTGTAATTATTCTCGATTATTTTTTATAAAGGTTTTTTTGGTAATTTACAATGATAAATACGAAAACTGTATGCTTTTTTACTATTTTCATGGTTTCAAATTATTGATATTCTGCACGAATACAATTAGCATAAAATAAATTGCCAGGCATAAAAAAAGTAATCAGCTTGAAGATGCGGGAAAATCTTTTCGACAGAATACTAATTTCTTTATATATAGTATTTATAATACCGTCCTCATTACACACATTTTAAATTGAAATAACAGCGTTTAGTGTATTTATAGTTTCCTGCTATGATGTATCTTATATAGATGTATATTTATTTTATTCAAATAAAATATACTATTAATACTTAATATGTATAAATCACAGCAACAACATATTTCTTTATATTCATATGAATAAAATCAAGTATATAAAAATTTCATAATCGAATTAAATCATCAAAAAAGGATTAAGAAATGTCATATATCGTCTTTATATAAATATCAATACGATTTAAATACTTTCTATAGCGCATCATAGAAAGATCTTAAACTTATATCGTTATAATATAGCATAACTTTCAGGATAAATACATTAAAAGCACACAAATTATCATCAGGAATAACTAATATGGGTCTTTTGTAATTTTACAAGCTTTCATATTCTTAAAAATATACATCGAAAGACAGATAAAAGTAAGGAAACAAATTTTCTGGAATTTTAAATTATTCAAATGATAAACAAAATATATGCGACTTTTGCCATGATTAAATTTTTATTGCGAAAACAGTTTTTCAATGCGATTTAACAGTGCTGATTTTATTGGAAAGTGAATTAGTTATGATCTGTATATATAATTTAAATAGACTTTTTTTTTAAATTAAAAATTCATTCAATGATTATTTTACTACGAATAATATGTTATAAATATTTGCAATCAATCTATAGAGATATTTAAAAAATGGAGTGTTAGGATACGCTGAATATTTATTAGAAAAAAAGAATAAAATTTTATTGATAAATATGCAGCTTCTTAAGATTGAATTTTTTTTATCTGATGTTACAAGTATGCCTTTCATATAAATACGCATTATAATCTTTTATTGAATTTTTAAATTTAAAATTTGCGTCTAAATTCAAGATAGCTCAAAAATATTGAGATTTTATTGGAATCGAAGAACATCTAATGTTCATAACATAAGTTCAAGCGGTAACATTTTGCAGCAGAATCTTTAATAGCCCATATGGCATTATTTTAGGTTGTGATTTCTTTATCTATTTTATATATATAATCCAGATTTCTCTAAGTTTTCGCTATTACAGTAAAACAAGAGAATTAGCACTTCTTATACTATTTATGCATAAATATTATTCCGAGGAAATTTTTTTAGGCCAAAACTTAAGCACAATATCATGTTTTTGCACTAAGAAAACCTATTTTATGGATTTAAAATTATGCATAACCAAAAAAATGTTTCGACCATAAGAATATAAGGGAATAATTTTCACATTATCTTTATAAGAATTAGTAACAGGTCATTAGATATGATAGAAAAAATAAATAAACATCCTTATCATATGCAATGGGGTTTTATAATTGTATTAATAGATATATTTTTATATTTGGCAATTATTAACATATTTAAGTGTTTAAAAATTACAAGTCATCATCGTCTTAAACTTATCAAAAAACGATGGAATAATATCTTTAAGATTTTATATTTTGACATCCTCTATGAGTTGAATTTTTTATTTCGCATTACAAAATTAAAATAATATCAAAACAACTCACCAACGATCCTATTTAATTTTTCTATGCTAATATGCAAGCAAAGAATTTTAAACCTTTGTTATGTAAAAAAGAAAATGTTATTTCTTATAATATTTAAGGCATATTTCTAAAAAAAACAACTTTCTTGTGTATAATAGGTCGTATGTCTACATTTTAGTCCTTATCATATGTATTCTACTTTTATAAATTAAGAAGGATGACAAATGTAATCGAAAAACGCTTAAATTATAAGGTCTTAAGCTATAGGAATTTATTAAAGGATACAGTACAATATTAAACATATAAAATGTGCAAAGAAAACCCGTAATATAAGCAAGAAAAAGAATGTAAGTTTATATGAATAAAAAAAAATATAGACATTAAATAAATAATTAAGTATGAGAAAAGCCAAAAAAATAAAGGCTTTTTAATGTATAAATTATAACAATAAAAAGTTTTATTTCGGTGTTCACTATATGTATGTCGATGAAAAAATACAATTCAATCAAATATAAAAGACCAATTCGTTTATTTGCAAATTTTTAAATGTTTAAGTAAAAGAATGTATGAATTATCTATATAACTCGCAAAAGACCTCTAAATTTAAACAATGTGTATAAATGATACATTGTATGTGTTTATAAACCTAATTTTTAAAACATTAGCGCTTCGATTGCTTCTTCTTAGGAAGATAGCTATTGAGTATTATGAACTTTTGCTTATATAATGCTTTTATACATATTATTCATCTATTGTTCTAGAAAAAGTTTTTTAACTAAACATTAGACGAAGTTTTCTTGACGGTAGTTAATAAGTAAACAGATGAATTTTTGTTTTATTTTTATCTGAAGTTCTATGCTAGAATCACTTCCATAAACTTAATCATAACCTTTCGAAAGAATAAGGCGTCATTCAACTATGAAATGTGCAAGTAATCGGTTTCTTACAAGAAACCTTATAATTTATCCTCGGCTTTTCAGTATTTTATAAGATTTTACTTTTTGATTTTTCAGAGTGCCCATTTCGCATTTTGCTCATTAGAAGTAAATTCAAATATATACTAGGTAACGCTGCGAATAGATAATAGTCTATTTTTAAAAAGACTATTAAACAGATGTGCCACCCCCTTACTAGCTACAAGTAAAAATATCATTTTTACCCAACAAAAATTGCCTCAATAAGAATAAAACAGAAATAATAATTTTAGATAAGTTCATAATAATAAACAATGAAATTTCCAATACATTGAATCCGTATACTAAGACCTAATATTGTGACATTATAAATACAACTTGTAATATATAGAAGTCAGGGAGCTATAAATACATATTGATTATAAATTTTGTACCTTTTTAATAAAAAGCATATATAGTATGTATATTTATTATATATATCATTTGTAAATATTAATGAACAAACTGAATGCTGTTAGAATCGATTTTTAAATTTTTTTTTGCATCTTTTATTTTTACAAGAAAAACTTAAGTTGTCTGTGCAACAAATCTGCGATACGTCTAAACAATATTTTCTTTTCAATTTTTAGTCATATTTTTTTTTAAAAACCCTTATATACGTATGTTTCTATTGTTTGTTAATTCTTTTAGTTGAGCATCCTTACTCTTTATTATATTTTTTAACATTCAATTATCTACGTTAGCGTGATTTTTTTATTTTATTTATAGAGTCTAGCAAGAAATATGCAAAATAAAATAATTGGTACAAATTTTTCCTTACATATTTAAAAACCATATAAAATCAGAAAATATATGCTATTTAGTTAAGCAATAAATTTTTATATATTTAGTGTCTAATAAAGCTTTAATCTAGTTTTACACGGGCTTTTCGTTGCTTTATATAAAATTGAATCTTTATTTTTGATGTTTGAATAGTGTTATTATGAAAAAGATACGTAGTGTTTTTACTCTAATAAAATTCAAAGTAAGATTTAGCGTTACAAGTATGCTTATTTTACCATTTTTAATATTTAAATAAAAGACTACACATCAGAGTCTAAATTTTATATGATTTTTAAAATATATTTTTTTCTAAAATTTGGCCTTTAAGAGGTCAATAAATTTCTTTTACAAGCATAAAAGAACAAAAAATTGGTGCTAAAATTAGAATATTATCTTTGTATAATGGAATTACGGCAATTTAAATCGGATAATAATATAATTTTTGGAAGTAAGAGATTTATTGCGGCTAAAATATAGATTATTTTTAGCATAGGAGCACAACTAAATTCTTGATCAGAAAAAATAATGATTTTACTTATAATTTAGGTCTAAAAATATTTCTATTTTATTTTTTCCCATAAAATAATCATATTTGTAAATATAAATTTTTGACTTTCATGACATCTATGAATAACAATTTTGAAAAAGTTGCCCCACAACATTTTGTTACCAGTCAAAAAAAATTTATTTTATTTTAAATGTCGGTGATTTTTTTCTAACTTATGAATTTAGGAACATAGTTTGTATTTATTTACTTAGTATTTTAAATTTTAGAATAAAAACTTATGTAAAGGTTGACACATAGTTTAAGATTCTTGGAAGATATAATAAAATTCTCCATATTTAAAGGCATTATCCGATAAATTGCAAAAGAATAAAATGGCTTAAAAATTCACAATTATATACAGATAGGAAAAATGCACAAATTTTTTTATACAACTTTCTTAAATAATGATATTTTTTCGTAAACAAAGTAGTAATATTCTTCGAAAAATGGAAACATGCACATCAATAAAAGGCAATATTAGATGGGGGAATATAATAACCTTTATTATAGATATTCTCTGATTTACACTATAAAAGACAATTTATAATATTAATGCTGTTTTTTTAAGACCAAAAAGAACTTTGTATTTCTGCTATATTTTAATATTCAGTCACCTTCATTTTGCTTGAATTTATATTGAAAAAGACAATCAATCATCTAATGAACAACTTACAAAAAAATAAATTTTTCCATTTTTGGAAATCTTGAATAATTGTTTGGATTTCTTTCTCGAAGAAGCGAGAAGCACAGCAATTATTTTACATAAAATTTTTTAAGAAACTTATTGATGATGATATATACTCTATAAATCAATTAAATATATAATCGTAAAAATTTATGGTATCCAGATTATAGAAAAACTACAAAGGCATAGGATAGTTTACTATGTCTAAAATTTTTATTTAAAAATATCATTGATTTGCAAAAAATTAATATCAAATTTAGAAATATAAATAAATTATATCTAAAAATATATGGCTCCTAAATTATAATTCTTTGGCATATTATGTACATGTGACCTAAATAACTATAATTGCACCATATATTTATATTTAGTGTAAAACCTTTTTAAGTCCACAAATCCAATTAATTAGTTTACATGATGTTGTGTGTAAAAATTACTTTTTTTTGCTTAGTATTGGGCGAAATATTATATTTTCTTGGTAATATTAAATAATAAAAAACGCCATATAAAAATAGCTTGAAATCGCCAGATAAAATGATATTGACGTAAATGCAAATATAATATCAATACGAAATGAAAATACGCATCACAATTATTAATTTGATGTCTTAATCAAGAACTGCATATTTATATTTGTGTGGTATCCCTGTTGTTGTTCTATTTTTTGACCAAATTTTTTAATATTGAAAATTGCGGATGAAATAAAGTGACAATTTATAATTGCACATGTAATTCACCCATTAAAATACACTATCTTTGAAGTTTTTTTTCAAAGTGCAGATTGCATTTGAAAATTATAAAATAGGATAAATAAATATATGAAAATGCGTTCATTCATATTTATAATTAAGATAGTGAATGATTCTTATTTAATATTTATAGAATAGTAATGTTAAAATCACTACTTTTTGTTATATGTAATAGAATATCGCAGAAGCGCCTGAAAACAGAAAATTAATGTGTAGAAAGTTATTAAATTATTGTAAACTTTAAGTATGGAAACTAATAATGTATAATGCGCAGCTAACCAATAAAAATATTAATGATTTAGATACATTTTCTTGGGAAAATACTGAAAATAACAATCTTATAGTTATTGAATTCACAATTCAAACCTGAAACCATGAAATCGATATAAATGAAATCATCTATAAGGCAAAATATTTAAGAAAAGAAAATCGTAAAATCGATTGATTAATGTAATATTTCATTTATAAAATTTTACATAGGAGAGATAAAATCATAACAGGAGGATTATAGAAAACAATAGGATATTTTAGAAAAAAATCGCAAAAAGTAAATACATCTACAACTAAGAAAAAGAAAAGATCTATATTATAAAAAATAAACTTGATAGAGGGCTCACTGATATTATATATAAATAAGAAATAATGCTATTCCAATTAACAGATCACATAAATTTGAAAGTCAACTTTTCCAGAAATGCAGTTATCTTAAAAGTTGAAAAATATAATTGAACCCATTTAGCAATTACTAAAAACATTTTTAAATATAAAAATTATATTAAAGAAAAACAAAAATATCAAAAAATCTGCTGAATAGACTAGAAATGAAGGCTTAAGATTTTTTTGAATTAAATTAGTTTTAAATCAGAAATATATAGTCGACAGAAGAATCTTTATTCATTTACATAAAAAATAGAAATATATTTTCGAAATATAAAAAATGTGTACACAATATTCGACTGCCTTAAAACGGTTGATCATTTAGAAAGTATATTTATATATAGTAAAACTAAGTTTGCGCATTTAAAAACAATTAAACACGTAGATGTCTTTTTTTATGCTATATATAAAATATAAATTAAAAAAAAAACAAAACAAATCGATAAAAATTCAGTGCAAGAAATTATGGAATTGCAATTTGCCAAAATTAAATGGCCTAATATGCGAACAATTTTAATTCAAGACATATCCATTTTTGAAAATATTAATAAATTGCCGTAAATTAATGCAGGTAGGTTCCACTAGCATTGAAATCAAAAATTTAGTGAAAATGAGAAATTAATACCATACATAACAATCTTAAAATAAAAAATTTATGTTCTTTTATATTTATAGCGAAATATTACATATTTAATAACATGGTATGTATATTAACAAAATTTCATAGAAAATATATGTAAGAACTTGAGACATATCAAAGCCGATGCTGAAATTCAAATACTAGATTTTAATATAACTATTGAACTGATAAGTCTTGAGAGAGAAATTATTTTGATATGTATGTAACTGAGGAAGATATAGTAAATGATATTGATAAAAATTGCTTCAAGGATTATATCGCACAATCTGTTTTACAAAACTTTAATATAAACAGTTAAATAAGAATAAGCCGTATCAAATATGCTTTAGTATCTAAACATGATTAAATTCTAATCAACTTAAATCGAGTTAAAATAATAATTGAAAATTGTATGTGAAAAAGGAAAAGAAGCCAAGAAATAAGTGTTAAGGCATATTAAGTATTATTATTTATGCAGGTGAAAAAAAGGCTTAAATAAGTAAAGAGCTAATTTTAATATGTTGTGATTGTTGCTTAATTAGAAAAATTATTATAATTGAGGTATGTGGATTTTAAAACTAAAATTACGATTTAAATGATGAAGAGTCTGTATACAAGTCAGCTATTTATAGATAAAAGGGCTATACTATTCGTTATAATTTTAGTTTGTCTTCTCAAAACAACTTTCTTGATCTCTTATACTCACATCGTATTAATACTTCAAGTATTTTCTCCTTTCTGAAGTTTCTTAAATACCCTTCCTACGTCAAGACATATTAATTCAAGGGTTTTTCGCAATCCAAAGGTTTGTAATATGCCTCAATCCAGTTAGATACTATGAGTTCTTTCAGTCTATAGGCCTATATTGAAATTTAAAAAAAAAAAGAAGATGAATCTATGCAATGTGTAATCAAATTTAAAGCTTTAAAAAACACTTCTTGTATCTTTTTATCAGAATAAATCAATA
Source organism: Rhyacophila brunnea (assembly GCF_057557595.1). NCBI lineage: Eukaryota > Metazoa > Arthropoda > Insecta > Trichoptera > Rhyacophilidae > Rhyacophila > Rhyacophila brunnea. Next base: position 1,215,259 of record NW_028233364.1, read on the forward strand.
TTGAAAGCAATGCATGTAATATTAACACTTTTTTTATTATAAGATTGTTTTCAACATGTGATACCCGATTTAAATCAGAAAAGAAAAATATATATTTTTAATTCATATATGAATCGTATTCAGGGTTATTGCCCATATTATAGTCTTTGCATTGATTAAAAAGGTTTATCAAAATGTTTTTAAAAAAAACCTTTATCTTATTAATGAATATTTAAAAATTTGTTACGAAGAATACTTTCATAGTATTGTACAATGCTAGATTTGACAATCTATCAAGAGTCATGTTCGTAAATAATCATACATAAATATAGATTTTCCTGAAGTAAATGCATGGTAATTCTATAAATTACTGATACCATAAGAATATTGTACTCCAATATTACAGCGCTGTATCTGATTTGCGGGGATATTATGAGTGAACAAAATAGACAAAAAAATAGAATTGTTTTTTTTTAAATTCAAAATTCGATTTATTTAATTTTTGGTTTGTTTTTTTATTGCCGTTGCCTTCATATAGATTCGTGCCAGATAGAACATAATAACATACAAAAATTATAAAGAGTACCAAAACATTGAAAGCCAAGTTCTCATTATTATATTTTCCAAATATCATATTATATAGGTTTTATGATCTATTATATAAAATATTTTCATGTTTTTTTTTGCATAAAAAACAGTCATGAGTTTTACATCTTATCAAATATATAATTACATGCATTTTATTAGAAATAATATTGCTGAATATAATGTATAAATAACATTTTAAACACATTTTAATATTTGTTTAGTATATATTTTCGGTTCATTCCTTATTTAATAATTTAAAACAAATTTTTGCGACACTTAATAGTTGTTTAGAAAAAGACCCATCACAACATAGAAGTAATAATATATAGAGTTTTAAGCCAGTTGCCGCGTTAAATCCATGTTTTTTTATATCAAGAACTGTTTATGAGGGGGAAAAAAATAAATATAACCAATGCTTTTTTGAAGGTATTTTAACAAATAAATATACTTGGCCTAGAAATATTCTTAAAGTTTACATGCGAAAAAATATATTTCATAATAGAAGAAGAGGTTATTGTCTGCTTTAAAGCGTTGAAAATATACATATAATTATTGAAATATCAAGCAAAAAAATAATATAAAATCGATTCAAAATAAACCATTATATTGGTATATTTTGTATAAATAAAAAGGTACTCTATAAACATATAATAATTATTTTACATTTTTTTAACTTACGTTTGAAAAACTCTTAAACTTCAGAAAGAATACACGATAAAAAATTAAAGCAAAAAGAAGGCAATAATTTTTTAATGGATGCATATCGTTATTTCAATGGAAATTTTATTCCCCTTTTTTGTGTATTTTGAACCACTTTAAATCTTACACTTAGAAGTGAATTAAATCTTTATATCACACAAAAATATTTAGTTCAAAAATTGATTAAAACGCGCATTATTTATAATTAAAATATAAATTTAATAATGAACTTTCTTACATATAAATAAAAAAGCCGAAAAATTTAATAATGAAATAAAAGATATTTATCAATCGTATGTAATAGAATAAAAGATTTTTAATAAAATATAAAATTTTATATTGTTCTGTAATTAGCTGAATTGTCTTTTTTGCAAAATAATATTTCAATCAAGTCAGATTTTATAACTGCAAAAGGCGAATATATATCATCAAAATACGTTAAAAACATATAAGTGTCTATGTGTCACAATATAAATAAAAGAAAACATATTTAACTATTCATAGTCAGCAAAATATATTTATGCATGAAAAATATAAAAATACTATATTATTTGTATGTTAAACAGATAAGAGAACCATCAATATTTGTGAAATATAAATAAACAACGTCGAGGAAGAATTCAAAAAGATTACCTATATGAGAGAAAATGATACTTTAAGAAAACTAAATGTTATAGTATAAACATAGATTTCATATAAAGCCATCTTAAGTTGCTTTGGTTTATAACTAAAAAGATAAGTGATAAAAATTTTTCACAAACATGTATTTTCAAATACAAAATTTTTATAATATTCCCGCATTTTTATTGGTGAAAAACGAAATTCGTAGATTATATAATATTCATCTGCCGTATAAATGGCTTGATTATGGTTTTTTAATAATGAGAATTACCACATAATTCACCAGATATTTTCAATCTTCAAAAAAATATATAATTAAAATCTTTGCTGACTGAAATTTACCAGTCGCCTATTTAATACATTCAAGGGATCGTTTTTTTTTGCAACATATGATAGATTTTCATAGATCCAATCATTATAACACCAGTAAGCCTGAAACAAATGTTAATATATTGACATAGAAATGGATAAATATGCTTTCTATTGAATGATATAGTATTTTACACTGTCTTAATTATCAATTGACGCAAGTTTTTATTTCTAAAAATATTTTATATCATAAAAATTTATTTTTCTTACATCGATAAACAATTCAAAATTTTATCGTGCACCAATGGTAATATAAACGGTCAAATCTTTCTACATACATTGATATAATTAAGTTTTATATATAAAAAGAAGCAAATTTTGTAGAGCATAAAATACGAAATTTTCATTTTTAAACAAATAAATCTGTATATAATATTTATAATTTTTTACATATGGGCATTTATTTTGATCTTATACTATTTTAATTCATAAATGATTATTTTTAATGGTACTTAATTTATTGCATATAAGCATTATATATCATTTACTTTTGTATTATCTTGCAGCTTTTGCTGTTTAAACATGTAATTTAAGATTATATAGTTTTCTTTATGTTATTTTTTGATTTCGTGGATTTTCAAACGTACAAGAGCTTTTGAATTTGCCATTTTATAATGAGAAAAAAAGTTTCAATTATTTTAAAATTTTTAGATATTATTAAACCTAAAATTATGCCAAAATTTAAATTTTACTTAATTTTACACCTACTAATATATATTTATTATTTAAATAATGTTATAACCATCATTCTTTGTATAAGTTTTTTTCGTAAATTTGTTTATAAGACTCCATGTACAAGACGGCTTATATATATATATAGAAAATAACAATTCATATTCAAGACTTAAAAATTAAAAATTAAAAATTAAAATTTTATTCCCCCTTACAAAATTTATATAAAATATATAGTATGGAATTTTGAATAAAAATATTAATTCTTTTAGAAATAATTTTAAAAGCATTTAATAAAATCAATAATTGTGGTTTTATGTTTTAGTCTCTATTAATTAAATATTCAAAATTCCCTACTAAGCCATTTCTTTATTGTGTTTCTACGTGAGATAGCAAGATCTAGACTTTTTTTTATGCCCAGATTTTATTTTAAGAGTAAATTTATCATTATATTGTAAAAATAAGCGTTTAAAAAGATTTTATCACAAACTAATTGAATTTGATAAAATTTATGATATTCATTCTAATCATCAGCATAACCAATACTAGAAAGTATAGCATACTTGCGATTTTTTACATTGTTATGACAAGACTTCAGTTTTATACCAGAAATTGTAAATTGCATTTTTAGTTAGTTATTATTATATGCACAACACACTAAACCTTCTATTGGTTATAAACAGTTACATTTGCTCTTTCCCTAATTTGTTATATAAATTTCTACTATAATAGCATATATAAAATACATATTTTATTTGACAATAAATCACCCGAATGTTTTTTTTTGTAGTGTTCGGTCTATTTGAAAACTGTTTTTATGATATTCATGCGACTTTTGTAAAGATATTGCGGCAAAATTATGCACAAAAACTAGTATATTCTTAAAAATAATATATTTTGTGATTTTTTTCAATACATCATATGAGGTTTTAATTTCTTTGTCATATGTTTTAAACCTGATTCCATATATTTCTTTTTTTTTATAGGGGTTTTAATTCTTCTAAATTTTCCATAAAACTTGGTTTCTTATATATAACTTTTGTTTTGAGCTATCTATTTCATTTTTTATTCATTTCTTAGCATCTTATATATTTTCAATTCTTTATTAGGGGCAATATTTACATTTTATCATTCAAAAAGTAAAAAAAAAACGTAGTTCATTTAAAAAATTATGGTAATATTTAATATGTTTAAAATTTACTTGTAATCGATTTCTATTTATTTTTCAGTTCAAAGTGCTTTGTAAACTTTAAACATACAGATATCAGATGCTGAACTACTATTAAAAAAGTTTTAAATTTATCCTTGTGATTTTGTATGCATTTACACACTTTTACTTTTATAGTGTTGATTCTAATGAATGGAAGAGAAATGTATTTGAATTCAAAAAAACAAATTATATTTGATTTCTTTTATTGATAATCATATTTTGTTTCTTTTTTGAATCGTATTTTTTTTTATTATGATTCAAAAAATTATTCTTTTCAAACATACCTTTCCTATGCAATTTCCACTGGTTCTAACATAAAATAATTTGTAATTTTACTTAATATGAGAGACGAATATATTTTTTAAAAGATATTTCATCATAAAACATATAAATAAAAAAATAAGCTACATATAGTTTATATTTTTTTAAAATCGTTTTTATAAGGATATAAAGAGTTTTTTGAATTTCAATATAAAAAAAATTATTATTCCCGGTATTTTTAAAGTTTTTTAATGTAAAGTGTTAATCATTTGATTGTTAAGCTTTTATTTATTGTTTTCCGTTTCTTTTGTTGTCATAATTACTGCGCATTTAAGCTGTTTAGCTTCAAGACTCGTGTATTTTTGCATCCATCCCAACTGTTAACAATTTTGATTCATGGGTAAAACATTGGTTATGAATTTATGGAATAAAAATTATTTAAGCGACGTATATTAATTTTATATTCAGAATTAAATCTTATAATATTTTACCTCTTGGCAGATCTTTTTTCGATACATGATAAATTTTTGATAAAAAAAAAAGAGATGTGGTAAATTTAAAAAATTTAAACCTTAAGAATCTATTGTGGAAGTCTTTTTAAAAAATAATGATAGAGATAATTATATATCTTCATTTTTAGTTCATTTTACAAGTACGTAATTTAATATAGCTGCATCATATGTTTCTTTACTCAATTAAAAACAAAATACTAATTTGTATTTCTTAAATAATTAACTTTTAAGGTCTGGATATGTGTAACGCCATATGTGCATATTTTACCCCAAAAATCATATTTTAATACCATTTACATCAAAAGCTTATCGGAATTTTTTTATCAACCATATACGAAGTGCGATTTTTAAATAAAGCAGCATTCTAGAAAGCGCTCTGGGTGTAAATTTTCTATGAACAAGATTTACAAATGATCTCGTTCATCAAAAAGCCAACTATATCATTTGTGTCTGTATAATTATTTTCATTATTGATTTGTATATTTAGGGCAAATAATGTAACAAATTTTTCATTTTCACAAAATTATTTATAAAATCTAGCCATCTCAAGTAACAAAACTTATAACTGTATATTCACTAAAATCAGACGAAGATAAATTATATCTAATTTTATAGTTTTTGAAATGGTAGTTAAGGATAAAAAGCTTACTTTTCAAGAATTTTAGAATTCCTGACTACTTTTTGATTAATGCTAATACATCAAGATTTATCTCAAATGTGTAGATCTTTATTTTTAAAGATATTCTAGCGATTGGAAGATTCCCTTGCTAACAATTTTCCCTATTTTTACCAAAAATTATTATAATATATTTTAATTTTTTTACGAATTTAATATATTTTTTTATATTTTAACTACAGGTTCTACAAAGCTTAGATTTCAGACACAGTTTTTGTTACCATATATCTCTAGGCAACATAAAGAAGAAACAATAATTGCATATATTGAAGAGATATATTCGGATATAAAATAAAATTTCCCGATGGTCACAGTTTTAATAATAACAGCAAAAAATAGAAAATATGTTCTTATTTCTTTTTACATATCAATAAATATATAAGACCACATCCACTTATTAGATATTTGTTTATGGGTTAATTTTCTTTTTATCGATTTTATCTATTTAGACGTAGTCACCGTGTTGTGAATATTGCACAACTCTTTGATGCATCTTTTGACACCGTCCCCTGATCTATCTTCATCAGGCAACATCCAAAAATCAAAATTATATATAAGTAAAAAAACATCTAGAAGTATTTAAAAAGAAATTTATGTGCAAATTATTATATCTATCATGTACTTTAATCTACAAATAACATTATATTAAAGCTGTAAAGATTCTTGATTTCATTCTTTTTTGACATTTCTAAATAATTCATACCCTTCCTTAGCTTCAATAGTAATTAAATTATCAGCCTCAATTTCAAAATCAAAAATCAATTTTTGATATGTTAATAATTTCCAAAAAAATACTTGCATGTACCCATCCCATTTCTGACTTAAATGTATATATTTTTCATAATATTCATAAGGAATTATTGGAGTAGCATTTGACTTCATCAATTGTACCATTTCATAATATTTTTCATAATCTAATCTTTCTATTACATAGTGTAGTTCACATTTATCATCAACAATTTTTATATTTTTTATGCTAATAATTTCCTGAATAAGGGACAAATCAATACGACTTTTTTGTAAATAAGTACTAAAATTGTGAGAATATATTTCGTTTTTCATAAAATTAGAAATGAATTTCAGTATCTTTTTGATTTCGTTTTTTACCACAAAAGATACAAACACAGCAATAAAAGTTGATGCCTCGATATTTTCATCAATATAAACGATTTTATCATAAAAAATAGCCAATAGTAAATATTCCTTGAACTCATATGCCTCCAAGATTCTAATAATAAGTTCAATAAGCTCATTTGTATTTGAAGTATAAAAAACAGAAACCAGAAATCTTAGTACATCTTTTGCCACATCTAAATTAGTAATATAATTTAACATCAGCCAACCTGTATATATTTTGTGATTGGATTTAACATTTTCTAAATAAAATATTAAATTGAATTCCAACTCTGTTGATAGTTTAGAAATTAAAAATTGTTTCTGCGTTGGATACTTCAAAAAACATTCGAAATTAGATTCGTCCATTTTAATTTCATCCTTGTTTTCTTGATTTTTACTTAACTTAAAAACATGGTAAAATCTTTTAAAAACAAAATCTCTTCCAAGAACTTTAGCAAATTTATCTTCCTGCATATTCACATTTCTAAGAGCAAAATTATAGAATCGTATATCATTTATAAAAAAGAAAATGATAAAAAAGTCACTACTTTTCGGAAACTTGGCATTTTCTTGGATAAAACCATCAGAAAAGAAATCCAAAATATCAATAACGTCTTTAATGTTCGGAATGTTAACGAGTCGTAATGAATTTATTATTAATATGTCGAGGAAATCGGAATCTGACATATTGTAGGCGCTATGCAAATATCTTAGACTTTTAAAAATATTTTGAACGCAAAAATCCTGCATATAAATTGCTTTGCCTTTGAGTAGCCTTTTTAAAATAGATATGAATAATGATAGATTATCTTGAGTGTGTGAAACAAGATGATTTATAATTTCTTGTGTTGGATTCATCAAACAGCTATAAATTATAAAATAAGTATATTCTTTATGTGTCGTTGATGTAATATTTTGTGGTGGGAAAGTATATGTTTTACCTGCAGTTTCAATATCAGAAATCAAGTCATCGGAATCAATTATATTTTTGGACAACATAAGTGGGTCATAAAATATGATGGAATTAAAACAAGATTAACAGATAGTAAAAAAGCAATCGAAAAAATATTTAATGTAGGCACAGAGGTAATAAAATAAACACAGAATAATTTTTTTTAGTGATACATGATCAATTATACTAAACGTAGGTAACTCTAACATTGAATTAATTACCATTTAAGAATTCTAATAGAAAGAAAAGTAAACAACCAGACATTTTACAAAGTAATATGGTCCCAAAATTTAAAGGACAGTTTAAATCTATATAAAAATTTATAGAAGTATTTTTTTATTTTAGAAGTAAAAAAGTTTAGACCTATTCGTTTTAATGGAGATTCAGTCAAAAACCAATTAATGTAAAACATGAATTAATTTACAAAAGCATGTTTACTTTTTAAAAATTGATGCAGTATGTTAGATTATCAGATTTACTTTTAAAAATTGATGTAGTATGTTAAATCATCAGATTTATTTTATTTTTGAATAAATTTTGATATTGTAATTTTAGATTGTAGCTTAAAGTATACCAAATTGATCTACTTCCCATAGTTACATCATATATAGACTCGTCGCTATATATTCTTCTCCATCAACTTCTTCCTTACCTATACTCTTTTCAAAACCTATTTTTCAAGTATTTTCATCAATACGATAGCTCGAATATTAGTCTCGATTTGGTATGAAACTTCGTATTCTTTAGATATTTTTATGCTATTTTGTTACCATCCCATGTTCAGATAAACGGTAAAATCACTTAGATTATCATAACTAACTAACTAACTATAAATAAATAAATAAACTAACTAAATATTTTATAAAAAACTAGTTAAATTAATAAAAAAAACGAATTTAACAGTTTTCTTATAAATTATATTTTTATAGCCTAATTTTATTCAGAAAACTTGTTACTTGACCTTTCTCTTATACAAGATATAATGTTATTGATATAAAGCATCGAAGCAATCTTTCTTCTAGTAAAATGAAATTCAAATAAATTTTTTGCATTGATTAAAGGTTTCGATTTCAATAAAATCGTATACTATAGATCTAATAATAAGTATACAGATATATCTGCCTAAGTTATACCCTATTTATTGTATCAAGGATATTTATTATTAGAATCCAAAGCTTTTTATCAACATTTCTTGATCAAATTCTAAATTTTAAAGCAATCTTTATTTCACAGATCATATAGTTTCTTAACAATATTCGCTAGTATATAATGAATAAAACTTCCATATTTAATTTTAGAAAGTTTTTTCTATACATGATTTTATTAATTTGTTCTTCTACAAAATATTATGCCCAGGCTTGTAAAAAATAAACTTTTAATAATTTATTTGAAATATAAATATTCAAAATCAGCAAAAAAAATCTATATTATTCTTATTATTGCTTATTGTTGTTTTTATGTACCATAATGTTTTTTATTCTGCTAATGATAATATTATAATATTTAAATTTTATTACTTATAAAACTTTAAATTTTATTAGATAACGATGAATCTTAACATGAATGGTGTGATTACCCAGGATCATAAAAGGTACATGAAAGAGCATGGAGACATCTACCAAATCGAGAAATATATCTAAACCAGAGTATACATGAAAGTACTTGATATAATCGGTTTTGAAAAGTGTATAACTATCGAAAACGATGCTATATCTTGCGTCTAGTCGTGAGTATCTATATCATGCGTAGAATGGAAATAATCAGGTTGATATTGAATTAAGAAAAAATCAGAAGACACAGTATAAAAATTAAACTAAAAATAAAATCTTTAGTATAATAATATGTTTTCTATTTGATCTACAATATTTCAATTTGATAAATTATGATATATATTATTGATACTTCTTTATATCACCAGCCTCACATAAAACATGTGCAATATAGTAAAGAAACAAAGGAGTATGCAATAAATGTAAGAAAATCCACTACTAAATAAAAAAAATGCAGTTCTATGTTAGGCGAGAATGTTGAGAAAGCAGACTCTTAAACGAAAGAGCATAAAAGTACGTGGAATAAATAAGAAACTTGAAGAAGCACCGAGAAAAATACACAAGGAAGTTATGCGTTGAAATAAAAAATATCATTGATAGAAATTGACGTTCTTAAAGCAATAAAAATACACAAGGAAGTTATGCGTTGAAATAAAAAATATCATTGATAGAAATTGACGTTCTTAAAGCAATAAAAATAAATAAGCAAAATATACGAATATAGACAAATAAATTATACCAATATGCTAAGAGAAAAGAATTTACGCAACAAATATCCAGTTTATAGTCAACAGAAGACATTACTCGATTCTATCATACAAAAATCAGAATCTGTAAGTAAAGCAACCAAGAAAAGTATAAAAAATTTTTAGTCAAAACCTTACGAACTAAACAATTCCAAAACATATAATTTTGTAGAATATCAGTGTCTTAACACTCTGGGGAATATACTAAAAATTGCTTAATTTCCGCAATCAAATTCTTGATATATTGAATTTTTTTGATTAAAGTAAAAAGCTGCTAGATGCGACAGAAATCATAATAAAATTATGTCATAAACGACGAACTTACGCTCAACATTAGATTAAATGCATATATTGTTATTCCTGACATAAAAAAAGGATAATAAATGGTTATTTATAGTAATCACATATTTAATATAAAAAAAAGGATGCATATAATGGATCTGAATCACGATGAATAGCATGTATTTAAACATATATAAACTCCAAATCAATATTGGTGAAAATGATGCTAGTACGCGACGCAGAATATGGAAGTCTATTTATTGAAAATCAATGTGCGAAGGTCAAAGAGTACAAGACGCCAAGAAACAGACCATGAAAAACGAAAATGATACATAAAATGATATTTTAAAAATAAAATTGTCCCAATAAATCAAAAATACCTTTTATAAAGTTAAAGAAGGCTTAACACACAAGATTGGAGATAAAATATATAATATCACTTACATAATAACGAAATTCATTTCTAAAAATAAATACAAATACAAAAAAATAAAAATAAAAATAAAATAATTCATTAAGGAGGGTATTAATTCCCGCTTTTCTAGGATGTGAATGGATCTGATAAATCGAAGATAAAACTCAATCCACCACAGGTTTTTATCCACATAAAAGGCATATAATTCAATATGAATCACATTCTATTTATCGGTGGCAGTGAGATCTTGATAAAAGACGACCAGAAAATACATAAAATGAAAAGAGAAGCAGCCCATTATTTTATAATATAGTATTATAAATAAACACAGAAATATCAGCAAAAATATTATTAAAAGCACAGAACTGCTTTATTTTTACGTTTTAACCTAAAATTACATAAAAATTTGTATTTTATTGCACGTTGCTTATAAATAAAACCTAAATAAAATATTACATATGGTACGAAGTTTATGTAAAAATACAATGCACTGTAAAAACATAGTCGATTCTAGATATGTACATAAAACATCATTAGTTCTTTTTTATATAATGAATTTCTGAAATTAGAACCAGTAGATTTTAAAAGATTAGATGATGATGTAATAAATCTATTATTGACCAACAATTCATATCTAGAATTATATATCAAAGATAGGTTGTATATATAAAGAATTTAAGTATAACACAATTTAATAGACACAAAGAAAAACAATCGAAGGTTATTGCTTCAGTAGAAAAAATCAAATTTCTATGCCGAAGATAAATCGCCAATAAGTGTGTCATACACAGAAAAATATCGATAAACACGACACATTGCCCTTGATCAACAAATTTTTAAATGCAAAACACGATCTTGTAAAGGTGGAAATTTAATTACCGTTTCAAAAACAAAATAAAAGATTATTTATTATTTTACCAGAATTTATGCAGCATCAAAAAACGTTATAATTAATACGATTACATAATGAAAATACTAAATATTTTTAAAAATCTAAAAGTACGGCGATAAAAAGAGCATAGAAGTAGTTAGAATCTACTTCATCACGCAATAAAAATATTTTTAATATAAATTAATGTAATGTGTATATCGTAATAATCTTATAAAAAATTTGATCACCTGGCAACAAGATGTAAAAAAATTCTTGGCCATGATTACACAAAGAAGCAAAATAAAATGCAGGATATCTTTACTTCAATCTAGAAAGAAAAAATACCTTTTAAAAAACATATTAGTTTGCATGGGCTCGCCAAATATTTTATTTATAGAAAAATCTAATATAAGTGTAGATACATAATTAGACGGTCATATAACTACATAGTGATTGCTCTGATATAGACGAATAAGGCAGATAAATGGATTCCCTTATTAAAAATAGGTGGTTCTAGCATAAATAATATAAACATCGTCGTAAACATGAAAAAAAATGATTTATGTGAATCTTATACGGCATTAAAAAACAAATCAAACACAAAGATAATAAATCCAATGTCATACAATGAAATATCAGCACGATTTCATATAACTTACATGTTATAAGCAGAATTTAAAAACCAAAAAAAAGCTTATATTAAAAAAACAAGACTGAACTAAACCCTTGAACTAATAGGTTTTTAAAGAGAAGAGTATCAAAGAACATGCAAGAGAAAAGGATTTGCCAAGATTATAAAAATTTAGATTTGTAAGAAAATCTATCAAGTTAAGCTTTGAGAAAAAGTTTAAAATTACAATACAAAACTTAACTTATAAATAAAAATCACTTAAAAAAATATATATAAAAATTTATTTTAAATTTATTTCAATAATATTTTCTCATTCTATCTATTGTAAAATTAAATTTTACATTTTATTTATTTATGTATAGGTGGCCAATTTAGTTGAGCAGAGCTCGAATCAGTTGCCTGAGTTGCAACCGCAATCCATCCTCAAATTCATATGAAGTTACTAAAAATAATAAACCTAAAATGAAGCCGTCTGTGAATAGAAAGTAAAAGCATAAAAAGACAAGATAGCTAAGAAGAAATAAGGGGGGGTTTTGTGGATGACGCCGAAAACGAGGCTGAAAATTCACTTAAGCCTGCTCCGCTATGATACGATATGGGTAAGTGTAGTAGCAAAATTTATAAATGTGGAGGTAGATAGAATCATATCTTCCCACAAAAGCCCTTCACCTGCTAAAAATTTTAAATCCATAGATATCAAAATATCAACAAAAAAATTTAAAATCACACAAGGGGGTAAAACAGATAAAAAAAAGTATCTAATATATATAAAAAATTCCATTTATTCAATCCTAATATTTCATTTATAGAAGTTTATTCTTTGCTTTATTGATTACAATATTTTCATAAGATTTCTACTGTACCTTAATTTTTTTATTTTAGAAAAAAATATCATCATTTGTTTATTTTATTTATAAATAACTATGATATACATTGATTTTTTACAAGTATTAGTGCTTGCATTTTTATAGAGTGAGTGACATAATGTTTTATTTAATTAGAAGATAATATTTTTTAAATTAAATTCGTATAATTTACATATAATATTTATCATTAATATCAGTAGTAGTAATCAATGAAATCTTCTAGAAGGAATACACACACTTAATTCTTTCTTATAATATTACAAAATTTTGTTTTAAGGATATTAGTTATGTAAAACCATCACAAATTTTAGTCTATTATCTATTCTTACTAAACACTATTTAATGCTTATTTACAAATTTATATGTGCGAAAGAGATTTTTAAATAGAAAAAAGGGGGTTGTTAAGAAGCACTGAAATCTTTACCGGCTGTTTTTTTCGAAAAAAAAAAATTTCTGATATGCTTGACTACTATATAAAATTATTTTTAACAAAACAAAAATGATGTTAAATGGGAAATTCTACATGAATTCACTTGTAAGAAATTTATCTGTATCAACTGATCTGGCTATCTTTCTTGGAACATCCACGACAAGATTTTTAGGATTTTAATTTATAATTCACTGTTTTTTTTTTGCAAATATAAGTAATTTTATTTGTATGGAGATTTTATTCAATCATCTGGATATAATAGTATTTCATTTTAGATATTCGATAAAACTATAAGAATTTGTTCATATTTATCTTCGTTTCCAAAGCTTAAATATTGCACTGAAATTTTACTAACAGTCTTTTATATATTTTTATGTACAAAATGTAAGAACTTTATTATAGACCTGGTTTGATTAGGAGCAAAATAAAGAGTTTTATGATTATGTTTGATTTCAATATTCGAATTGTTTCAACTTTCTTTTTTCGTATTACTTTCTGTACGGTAATAAAATTCCAATATTTTCATATTATTCTTTGAAATACCGATCCAGCATTCTTGTATGTGTGGATATGGTCCTAAGCCATAGGATCCAATTTATAATTTACTTTTTTTGGTTTTAAACACGTAATCTTGATTTAAATTAATTTACTCAATATTTCATATATATTGAATACGTACGTCATCATAAAGTATGAAAAGAAATTTTTATTTTAAACACAGCCACAAATCCAAAATCTGCAATAGGATCTCAATTCGAGATCGAAAATACAAAACCTGGCTTAAAAAACATAGTACTTATAAAAAACCATTTACAAACCATAAATTTGTTAACGCGTGTTATGTCATGCCTGAGAAGTATCTCCAAAAACGCCTAGTACAAACGGATACAACAGTTGCTCATCAGAAATTTATACGCTCAATTACATTCTTTATTATTCTTTTTTCTAAGATGCAAACGAAAATTTATATCGTTTTACTTTAGTTACTTCCTTAGGCTTTCATAATTTATATTATCTATATTCATTATTGTGAATTCGAATCTGCAAGATAAAAAACCGTATATACTAATTTTTTTCAACATAAACTTTGAGTATTTTTTTTATTTATGTCTAAATTTATAGTTGTAATTTGAGTTTTTGAATTCAGGCACAACTTGCTTTATTCTTTATACACACAGCGTATACATACTTTCAGCTATCTTATCCTCTACAAAGTCTTCTTTAAATTCCCTCCTTCTTTTGAGACCTATAAATTCAAGAGTTTTTCTCAATCCCAAGGTTTGAATATATGCCTCAACTTGGTTCTTGACATCTAGTTCTTTCGGACCCTTTTATATTATCGTGTCTCACACCGTCCCATGTTATAAAATATGGGATAATTTTTGTCTTGCACTTGTATATTAATAACATTTAGATTCTAGCAGGTCATATTTTCTCAATTTTTCATTTTTCGGCTATGTTTATATTGTCAATACTTGTCACGCCAATTTCAATCTGAATAGTGTAGGTCTTCTTTTTATCAAATACAAAATATCAGGCCTGTCATTCGATAGCTTGATGTCTGTTTTTATTCTTGTATCTACTTTAATCTCCGCGAATTCGTTTTACATTATTTCTTGTACAGGGTGTCAATAGATTTATTTGATTTTTTTTGGAATTGTATTTTCTCGCCAACATATAGTAAATATATCTTACAATATCGTTGTGCCTTCTTTATAGTCATGATCGCGCACGTAATTCTACATCTGCTTGTCAAGTGATCGACTGTTTACAAATAGACATTACAGAGACGACATCTTGATCCTTCTCTTATTTAAAATAGGCTTTCTTTTTCTAAAACAGAACCTAGTTTCTTCAGATGGTCTGATATTAGCATTTTTTAGCCACTTTGAGGATCCTAATATTTCAAGCGCTGATTTTTTATTAACATCGAAGAGTTTTTGATGTATTTTACACAATAAACTCTTTTTTTGTTTTAATTCAAGCGCTGAAAAATCTATGTCAACGATTTCATATTTTGTTCTGATAATTCATTATTTACGGATAGGTAGAACGCATTTTGTTTTTCAAATTTTAATATTGCAGCTTTTCTGGGTGATTGTACTTTTTCTTGGCTCAGAGTTCTATATAGTTGGTAGATAATTATTTCGGATTTAAACAGAATATTTTATAATCCTCGTCATAGTTCATTTTTTTGAAGATACTATCTTTCTTTATTAGATGGTTGCAAGTGTATTCAATTTTCTATTAGTATCCGCCTAATTGCATCGTTTAGCTTTCTTAAGCCTTCTAGTTCTAGCTTTAATAAACCCACGTAGTGGTTTATAGTTATATTGAATATTCATTTATTGTTTTAATTATTTTTGACCATTCAATATTGTTTTGCATATGCTATATACTCTTTCTAGCATTTTTTTCTAAATTTATCTATCGTTTTTGGTTTAATTCTCGATTTGGAATCATCTGGTATCTCAAGATATTTATATGCATCTTTCCTTTTTTATTGTGGCAATATATTTGAAATTTATGTTGTTAGTAGCTGATTTGGCCACTTTTATTTACATTCCGATACATCCGAAGAATTTTGTTGCTTCATTAGACATTGGTTTATCGTTACTTTCCTCTTTAGCCAAAATCTTTAAATCTTCAATGAAAAGAAAATTAATAGTAAAAAATGCATTCTTATTAAGTTTAATGGATATTTATGGGAACTTTTCATTTCATCGGTGGCTTGGCGGATCGATATAAGGAACAAACAGTGGTGGAGATAGACTATCCCCTTGTAGTATCCCTTTGATAAATTTTTTCTAGTTTTTGTATAAAGTCATTCATCCATTCTTGTATGTTAAGATTTTTAGAGCAGAACAGAAGATACTAGTGGTCGATTGAGTCAAGTGCTTTTTTTTGTCGAACCGATGTTACGTGTATCTCATTATTGTGTTCAATTTTTGTTGCGTCGTCTATCATTGGCGACTCGGTAGCTCCCTGTACTCTTCTGACCGTCCCAAGTTATTTTCCATAGTAGATTTCGGGATTCGACGTCTTTCTGTAATATCATCGTTACAGCTTTAGGTGTCAATTTGTATCGTTTGAAATGTATGTAAAAGGTCTGATTTCCGATCCTCTTAAAACTTCTTGTTTGGGTATGAGGTACGTGAACCCAGAGTAGAACCAAATTTTTATAATTTTGTATGCAACGCATATTGATTTAACTGTTTCATATAATATTATGTACAATTTTATGTTTTTTGTTTATAGAAGTTGCATACACCATCTTATTCTGCAGCTTTCTAGTTAGCTAGGTACGTGATGATCTGGAAGATTTCTTTTATACTGATGTAAAAAATATATTTGTGTGTTTTCTAGCGCATTTTTGCGCAGATAAGCATCAAAGTTTATTTTTTTTTGCTTTTAGTCATTGTTTGCCTATAAATTACCAAAATTTTCTTTTACTGCTTTCATTTCCGGTTTTACCGTATCTGTCAATGCTCTATAAAATTTTCTTCTGTTGACTTCGAACTGGCAGTTTGTTTTTGTAAATTCTTTTCTCTTTTCATATTGATCGATTCATTTGCTTTATTATCTTATCTTTCAGTTGTTTTTACTAGTCACTGCAAGATCATTATTTTTTTTGTCAAATATTTTGTTTTGTTGTCTCATGAATTTTCTTAAAAATCTTGTCTTACTTTCTAAAAGTTCTCCTAAGTTTCTAAAGTGGGATTTGAGTGTTGTGTTAATTTGATCATACCTTTTTATGTTTTCCGACTTTATTAATACGTAGTTTAATCCTTCCTAGACGGGTTTCGATGTTAATTCTTCGTAACTCTTATGAAAAGCTTGCAAGATCTTTCCTATATCGCACATGCCTCAGCGGGGTGGTTTGTGATATGCGCATTAACCGCTTCATCCAAATCCTCAATTTTATGTTTTTAACTTTAGTGAAAGGTATTTTTCTTGTCTTAACGGTTTGTGATGTCCGTATTTTCCATGTCCGTAAATCATCATAGAAATGTTTTTTTTTGCATCTATCGAGATTAATGCAATGACTTGGTGTTCTATAGTAATCCTCTTTATCGCTTTGTTTTCTTCTTTATATTCATATTTCTTTAAACTTCCGGACTTTTTTTCCTTTCCCATCATTATATTTTAGAATGTTTGATGATAAGATTTGTATATCAATCATGCTCACATCACAATTAAAGATATCATTGTGACTCTTTAGGAACTCTTGCCAGCCAGATCTCGGCATTCTTCCGAATCGTTTCAGTATCGAGGTATAAGCCTCTTGATCCAGTGCACTTTCTCGGCGGGTGTTTTCTTGCAGATGGCCTTTAGAGTAAACAGAGCCGTGGTATGAATGCGTGTGGCCGTGTGTGGTTCAGGTAATCTGTCGGTTTAGATTATCGTTACAGGATCGGTTTTAAAACGTTTGTCTTTGTAGTTCTCCTGTCTTGTTTTTTATTTATCCTCCATCATTTTAAAATGTAGCTTGGCATAAAAAGATAAAATATAATAATATTGTAGTTCTTCGATTAAAAACAAGCCACATTACATCCAACTACTAATCTAAAGAATAATGTGATCTTACTAACACCTGGATGTTTACTTTTATGTTTATCAATTAGAAATATTTAAAAAATGTAATTTAAAACAAAAACCTTATAAATTATATATATACCACTTGGGCTAAAAAATTTCTAATTTTACAGCGTATTTTGCAACTTTCATCCATTTTCTTAGTAATAAATTCTTTTTTTAAGAAGTTAATCTTATGTTAATGTTTAATCGTATATTATATGCAATTTAAAAACCATAAATTAAGATTTTCTGTGTAGGAAAGCATTTTAAGAAGTTCTAGAATATAATTCGCTTATAAAAAAATTCTTCATTTTTTTTAAGACCATAAAACTACAGAAATATCTTAGGAACGTGCTTTAATATCTTTGATTTTTCTTTTTTATTGATTATATTCGGGTGCTTTTTACTTTGTTCACAAGATATTCATTTATCTTTTGTCTAAGATAATTCAAATTTACACATGAAAAGCATACATCATCGTCAATTTGTATGATATACCTCTAAAACTTATTCATTGGTAGATATGAAACGGATTTTTTTATAAAGATAAAGCCAAACTTTTAATTTCTAGATTATCAGATTTTATATAAGCTTGACTCGGCCTCATTATCTTTCGTATTTTCAATAGGTATAGTATATTTTTAAGAATGATAATTCAACTTTTTGCATCATTAATTTTTAATAGGCTTGTCTCTGGTTCATATTGAATTTTTTTATGTTAAAAGGTGGAATATACGATATTATTTACGAATATTTTATTATATTTATATAATCGATTTGGGATATTATTTTGTAAATTCTGGCTAGGATTTGAATTTTAAGAACAGTAGTAAATAAAAGTGCATTTTTATATTATATAGTCTTTTCATATTTTATTTTTGAAAAATAATAGTCTACCTAAGATCGCTTAGGGCATTTTTAATCCTGATAGCAAATTAAATTAAAAAAATAAAGACTAGTTGTACAAATTATGATCCATTCAGTTTTATTTACGTTTTTTTTGGCAGGTCTTTCTGCACTTTATTTTAATTTCTAATAAAGAACCATTTATTCGTTGTTTCATCATCCTTTTTTCTGCATAAATAACATTAAAGATCAAACACGGCTCTGATAGCCTTTTCTAAATACTTGGTCAATACTTTCTAATTTATCATCTTTGTTTTACCCTTATTTCTCTACTAAAATTTATGGTACCAAACAGTTTATAAATATCAAAATTGAATTTCCTTTTTTTAAATCGATAAACATGTTAATTATATTGTGATTTTATTTATGTACTTTAAATATACTTTTATATATTACA
Organism: Rhyacophila brunnea; assembly: GCF_057557595.1. Taxonomy (NCBI): domain Eukaryota; kingdom Metazoa; phylum Arthropoda; class Insecta; order Trichoptera; family Rhyacophilidae; genus Rhyacophila; species Rhyacophila brunnea. Next base: position 1,234,586 of record NW_028233364.1, read on the forward strand.
ATAATTTTGTTGCTAATATTTTTAAATTTAAGATTAATTTTTTATATAAATAAATAAAAATCTATAAAAAGTATGTTTCAAATTTTATTTATAACAAAGTATACAAAATCAAGACAATCGAATTTCTTTTGCAACAATTTTCTATTTGATCACTTTATCAGTGCATGGGGTGAAAAATCATTCTAAAATGGTTTACCCTATCACCATCTAGTTGAATACGCAAAAAAATTTAGAAAGCGAGTTCTTTCTGCTGATTTTCTAAAGAAAAATTATAAATTTCTCATAGGTAATGGATAAAATTAGAGTCGATGATATTGTACTCTAAATTGGTATTCGATATTTAATTTTTATGAAAAAGCAAAGTAAACCTTATGATTTGATATTTTACAGAAGTAAATAGATTTATATAAAATTTGTCTTTGCTTGATTTTTACCATGAAATAATAAAGTGTATAAATATATTTGCAAACAAGATTGCTATATTATATTCTAAATTAGAAATTTAGGTCGTATTTTTAAAGCTAGATTTAAGATATTTTTTTTATATCTTTAATAGCATCAAAAATATATAAATCTATAATTTGTTCTGCTAAATAAAAAAATAAATATACATTTTCTATGTTTTGATGTGATACCACTAAAAGAATTTTGACTACACGTTTCACTTGTATTATTATGATGTTTATTCATTTGTTTAAATTTTGCCGATATTTATTTCTGCTAATATTCAAGTAATCTAGATGTTAAAACACATTTAGTATTTATATCGATGCGATGCTATCTCGTTTATGGACTATTTAATTCTTAAATCTCCCGAAAAAATCAATATACTTTTGCAACTGCTAATTACGCTTATAAAAGATATTTTAAATTATAAATCTTTTATTTATTGCAAAATACTCGAATAATATATTTTTCTTGGCCCAAGAACACTTGTAATGTTATTAAATATCAGATTCTGTTTGTATAGTTCATATATTTTCTTTTAGATAAGCAGTTATAATTTATTAGCGTAATTATATATGAATTGTATTTGAATACCACAAAATAGCACTAGCTTCAGGAACCCATAGTCTATAACTTAATATTTAATGTTTAGATCTACCAATTTAAAAATTTTTTGCTTACATGTTATTATTATTAATCTTTTTAATTATCTAACCACTACACTTAAATTTTTTATAATTTATTTTATTCGTAATAAATGCGCTTTTGTCCGCAGATTTTAATATATCGATTAAAAATGAATCCATTAGATTGCAATTGATAGAGATTATTCCGCTATTTTTTTGGGGAAATTTATAGCTCCTTTTTTTTCTAGTACATGATTATTTCGTTATACAATATCTTGATTTATAAAAGGATTTTTTTGCTTCTCTTATCACATAGAGATTTCCAAACAGTTTATCGTATGAATTCGACAGATATTTATACATGACAGAAATTTTTTTTAAAAAGGCAGATTTTGGTGATGGGGATTTACTAACTTTTTAAATCGAGTTTATCTAATATAGATCCTTTACAATGTATTTTTCTTGATTAAATAGTTGAACCAGTCGATTTAACATAAAATATCGCAAAGAAAAGCTTGTAAATTTTAGTGAAGTTCTTAAATGAAAGTAAACTAAAACATTTCTATAATTTAGAAGATTTTGGAAAGGTATTTAAATATAAATATTTAAAAATCTTGATATCGAAGGAGATAGAGCCGCTTTTATGCTTTTTTTAGCTCTTAATCTCTCATTATATTGCGACTCTATCATACGATTGGGTCTAAAAATTATCATTGAGATACATAAAGCGTAGCTGTTAAAAAACCAATTCTGTAGATTTTATACAAAAGCGGACCCTATTGCTTATAAGATACAATAATGCTATGATTTTGAATCGCTTTGAATTTATATATATTTTTGTGTAAATATTCATTTCTAATTTCTAAAAAGATATTTAAATATATAATATTTCTTGAATTCGGTAAAATTGATTATATTGTGTTTTGTTGGTACCTTCAAATAACCGAATAATTCAAGAAATACTATAGACTCAAAGTGAAGCTAGAAATGCATAATTTTTGTGATTTTATATGTATATTGAGATTTTTTTACTTTATTAGAGAGGTTAAGAATCATTTAAATAATCAGATAAGGTTTTTATTTGTTTATTCTACCTGTATACAAACAAAAATATGTTAAAATCTAATGATAAAAAGATATTATTACGATTTTGTCTGTTTTGAGAAAAAAAATGTTGCAGAATAGAAGATTTTTTTTAATAGAAATAATTTTTTTGATGAATGATTATTTACGTAATAATATTTAAATTTCAAATTCTTTACTGACATTCTATAAACTAAAAACAGAATGCGAGTCTATGAATAAATGGATTATTTACCACTGTATGTTCCAAGTGCAGTGGCAAGAGTAAGAGGATTCCTAAAATGGAAAACATCAAGTGGAAAAATGGCAGAACTGATTGATTCAGCCAATAACTTCAAGTCTAGAAAATCAACCTGGACAAAAACAACACAACGATGGCTAAGATCCAGGCATATTGACACAAATATGACAAGTGAATTAATTCTGGACCAATTTAAGATAGAAATGATGCGGGAAATATCCTGAAAAGACACATTTATAGCCGGTATAAATGCCGACATGTACAACATTACAAGCGATAAAAAGCTACGAACAAGCGAAATACTTTTTTTCACTAAATTTAATAGCTGAAAATGCACTGTTAGAGCTAAGAATAGGAAATTTTAAGTTTAAGACGAATTAGTAATTACACAAGCGCTGCCACTAGAGCTATACAATGGATGTGCCTGCTGCAAAAAAGCTGTTGTAAAAAGAAATTTGGCACTTTTTGTGTCAGTGCCAATGTTTTGAAGATGCAAGGAAAAAGCATCAAGTAATGAAATACTCTTTTGACCAAGGTTGTTCAGAAGGGTATTTAATAACTGTGATGGAAATATTCCTTAAGGAGGAGTCGGTAGCTTCCCACATGAAGCTTTCTGAGGAGGTACTTGATACAATCAAGTATCTCTCTCAACAATACCGCCGAAATGCACTAGGTGCAGAACGGCGGGGGCCCTTTTCACCTAGTATCTGCTAGGTGAACCCTCAGTAATCGAAGCCGCAAGGTATGAGGGGAGTGTAATATCGGAGTACTTTAATATCCAAGATCGTACAGGTGGTGTTTTTTTCCGCTTTCTACCGATCTCTAGAGAGCCTGTAAGCTTATGATTGTAATTAAAAGTACGTCTGTTTTTTTTTTCTATAAACTAAAAAATACAATAAGAGAAAAAACCGGTGCAATAAATTCGCGTAATCTTTTTATCCTCTGTATAAATCACAAAAAGAAGATCTTTAAAAATATTCATCACGACTCTGCACTATTTTTTTATGCAACATGTTCGTCTCTGTATATTTAAGCAATTTGAAATCCAAATATAGGATATAAGGGCAAAATAGCACTTTGTCATATAAGTTTTGTATTGAATGTTAGTTAGATAATGTAAAAACCAAAAAAGCTTTATTTTTTCTTTTAGAGCCAACTTGCTAGATAATCAATATTTTCTTAACCGATTGCTTTTATACTTGAACATTTTTTCATAGAATCGAAACCGATTATTTATTCGAATATCCATTTTAAAAGAATATGTATAATTAGATAATAAAAAGCTATATTATCTATCTTTAAAAAAAAGTTATGATATACCTCTAATAATAATTATTATAAGCATGATAGATAGAAAAATTTACTATAATGATACTTTAATGGAAATAAATGCATAAAATACTTATTTACACTTTAATTACATTCAACCATTTGTTTTTTGTATGAATTTCAGTTTTGATTGGTTATAATATGCTTTTTTTGTATTACAATCAATTCCAATGGAAAGATAAAACAACTTGGCATGAATAATTCTTGCAATCAATTTTTGAGTCTTTCTGGCATTAATTGCGCCAACAGAGAGGAAATGGGATTTTTTGGTTGATATGTTAAAAAAAGATATATCATACATTATCAACGACTAAAAATCATTTTTTGAAAATTAAAACTTGAGGAGACATATCATTAATATTTTTAATTTTTTTTCGTTTTCTTATTCTCTGCACCCTTTAAAGTGTAATACATAGTATTTTAAGAAGAAAAATTGCATATTTCAAAATACAATCAGAATTTGAAAAAACAACAGAATGCAACAAATCAAGCAATGTAGCCCATTTCCTCTCTAATAGCGCGATCATTTCCAAAAAAATCAAAATAATCAGAAATGATCACGCATTTATTAATTTTATTTTTAAAAATGTTAGTCTTATGCGTTGATTTTTATAATATATTATTTTTTATTCTTTCAAGTAATTTTTTTTATTGATTAATTGAATTTAAATTACATCTCTTGGTATTTTGCTAAATTACAAAAAATTAAAATTCTATCGAATTTTTTATGTTGTGCTAACTTATATTATTGAGTTTAGATCGATTATATGTGTTTTATAATTTCTATTGTTATAAAAGAATATGTTTCGAACTCATACATATGGAGCAATATACATTGAAGTTAAATGATTCTGGATATGTAGTTACCAGAAATTTAGATAAATCTAATATGAATTTCTTTATTGGTTTCGGTGCATGACCAAAAACACATCATAAACATCAAAGTTTCTTATCTTAAATTCTTAATTCTTCCATATTTAATGTGTAAAATCATTTATGAAAAACAAAATGCAGAAGTGACGTCATCGAATCGAAAATAATAATCAAAAATAATAATCAAATGATCATAAATTTTTATAAATGTGTCAATGTTGACTAAAATAACAAAAAAATTTATTACTCTAATAAAAGCACATGCGATGTATTTAGGCTTTTCAATAATATAATTATGCAGATAAATTATTAGAACTCGATTAAGATTATATATACGATATATTCATGCTCACTGCTTCTTCTAAATTGTCCCATGCGAAGAAAATTTGCATATACTCTTAGAACGTGCAAATCTCTTGAAAGGTGTCTTTTGTAAAATATTTTTGTTCCATTATTTTTCCAATTATAGTAATTTGATAGTTTCTTACATTATAATATTTTTTATCATAAAAAAGTTATATATACTCGACATTAAAACCCCTTAAATGAATAAACATATATACATAATTTTATGTTTTTTTATGATTTCAATGAGCATGATAAATAGGCCATATGAAACGATAGTAATAGGTGAGGAAAATTATGAACTAACTCATGTATTTAAAAATGAGCTTACCGCGGAAAATAAAAAAGACGTGATAACTTTATTAGATCCAGATTTAAACCCTGTAGGTTATGATACGGAGGATTATGTTAATAATTTTACACCTACTTTTACGAGTATTCTAAAAAAGGGGGAAGAACCAATATCAACCGTTTCGATAGATATAGTAGAGTTTACCAATTTTGGTTTGTCATCGAAATATTTTTGCTATTTCCATACATTGACTACAAATGTTGAACACAAAAGAAAAGGATTTGCTAGGCTTATTACCGTAAAAGCCATAAACTTCGCGGCCAAATATATTGAAGCAAACAAGTCAAATCCCGATGAAAACACGGAGTTTAAAAACATTGAACATTATGAAAATAAAAATAAAATTAATGAAGATTACTTAAATACGGCTGAAATATTTTTGACCGTACTAGTTGATCCGCGGGAGAAAGAAGCGCCGACTAATTACGAGTTTTTTTTGTCATTAGGATTTGATATGGGTGGTTTAGTAAAATTTGAACCACTTGAAATACTAGAAGTTTCAGACGAGGGTGAAAGAAAAATTGTCGAAGAGGTAAGAAATGCAGCACGAAACATTTCTAATAATGAAAATACAGGTCATAAATTTGCATTTTTTTGTGCTTTCAATATGTTTAATCCTATACGAAAGGTCGATAATAATTTAAAAGAGGAATTGGTAAAGGAAGGTGAAATAGTATACGAAGAAATGAAAAGGCGATATCAAGTCTATGAAGCTGGGTTAAACGAAGAAAACTCGAGTGAGAGTGATGAGCCAGAATCGGGATACCATAGTGCTGATACAGAAGATAAAAATGATGATTCTGATGAAGAAGAAAAAAATATTTGTTCTAGTAATGAATGAAAAATATTAAAATGAAAAGAAAAAAAAAGCTTTAAAAGCTCATATTTGGTGGATTTCAAAGAAGCTATAGTGAATAAATTCGTAAAGAACAACATGAAATAACGATTATTAAATCGGAAAAAAAAATTTAGGACATTATTTTTTTTAAAACTCTTCATGACCTGCGAAAATTTGTTTTTATTAACAATAATATTCTGCAAGAAAATTATATAAATAATAAAAAAAATGTATTTTTTACAATTTCTTGTAATTTTGTGTATAAATATAATTAAAAAATATTCATTTATATAATTAGCATCTATAAGCATTAAATTGCTTTATATATTGCAAAAGTTAGTTAAATGCTTTATTTTATTGCTTTATATTCATTTTTTATACTTAAATTGAAAAAAAATAGAACAACCATGCAGTGTTGTTTTCTTGACTTATAAACTTAGATTATAATTAAAATTGTTAAATCCGATATTCTATTGTTTATAAGTTCTGTATATAGTCACAAGAATGCTACCATATACATTTTAGTTTATAAAAATAAACATTTTGTCCAACTATAGTAAATACAATATATAAAACATTACCGGGGAGAGTATCATGACTTTTATAAAGCAAGTGCTAAAAAAGTTTGGCACAGGAAAAGGAATAAAATTAAGTTTAGAAAATAATAAAATTTAGATAAAGAATATCTATAATGTCAATGACTGTAAAAATTGCTTATTGATTTTATTGTGATTATCTTATGACGTTATATTGGAGCATAGTCTTTTATCACAGAGGAAAAAAAATTATAATGGGTCTGAAAAAGCCTTGAAGAGATTCCAGGATTCGACCATATAGCATATTGAATGTTCAGGGCTGTTTTAGGGGTAGAAATATATAATAGAAACCGCCAGAATTTACCAATATGTTAATCTGGAAGCTTCTTATATATTCTGTAAAATGTATAAAAACCGAATTTATATGTGATATTAACATATTTCATAAATAAAAATGGTTATTGAATTAGAAAAAAATCCCATCATAAATATACATTGTTATATATTTATATGAAATTGTTTACACAACTTTTTTTGTTCCGCAAATCCATCAAGAACCCAACATATCTGCTTACGGTTTATTATGCATATGAAACATCAAAGATAATATGGGGTTGCTAAAATTACCATTAAAAAAAAAATATGGTATAAAATTGTTGTATAACCGAATTCTAAAAAAATAAATGTGTAAAAAACTACAAAATAAACTGCAGGTTTCTCAAACAAAAAATGATCCACGTGACTTTGGTTCGAAATGAAAAAAATATCAAGAAAAGAAATGGGGAAGATGATAGTTATACACATATAAAAACTATTATAATAAAATTAAGACGAGAATTTATATAAAAAGTGATAAAAATTATCTTAAATCGTTTATTATATAAAAAAAAGTTTACACTAATTTATATTTATGACTTAAAAAAACAAACATTACGCAAAATATTTATTTAGAACACGTAAATAAAATTTTAAGGTAGAACAGATACCAAAGCGTGATTTTTTACTTATAATCTACATAAAAAAATATATTAGTTCGTAAGGATCATTACTTATTATAACATTAATAAGATGCTAGTATAATAACAGATAAAATATACCATAATAAATATTTAGCATTATAAATCATGGCTGCAGCAGAAATGTAGATGCGTGGCATATATATTACCAAATATAATTAGATCAAACTCTAGAACAAAAAAAAAATTTTAAATGATTTTTATGGGTGCAAAAGGTTGTTTTACATTGTATAGATAACCAAGATCACACAAAATCGACTTAGCGTATTTGTATTGGTAACAAAAAAGACTAGAGTATAATTTGCGATTTCAAAACAACGGAAAAATTCTAGTTAGGCTAGAAAAAAGTTTATATTGAATTTATGTGGTAGAATAGAACTATTTTTTGATTTACTGGTGTCATAGTTATCTAGTCTTATGATTGCGTCAATATTAATGAATATTTTTTTCTTTTAATATGCATACCACATAATATAAGTAAATAATGCCTATATAATATTTGTATGAACGAAAAAAACCAACAAACTAGGTATAGAAATAAAACTATTCTATTTTGGTAAAAATATATCTTAAATTAGATACATTTCAAGATGCATAATAACAAAACATAGTGTTTTGTATTAATAGAATTAATTACACCAATATTTATGATGCCATATAGCCCAATGACAGCATCTACTATTTTATAATATATAAGCTTGAATCATCATAATAAGACGTTTGGTTGGATACGAATGCTTTATAGACAATATATATACGAATAAAAAACACGAAACGAGTGGGAAAACAATTTAAGTGATATCAAGGAAATAGAAAAATAAAAAGCTGCTTTATACCGAAAAAACTTAAATTAGTAAAAACATCGCATATTTCAAGGTATTGAAAACGCAGATAAAATTTTAATTCATATAGAAACGAATACGGTAATATTAAAATATTAAACCCTGAAAAATCTAGAGAAATGATCTTATTCCTAGGCTTATATTGTATTTAATGATTTTATTTTTGGCTATATAAGCATTTGAAACATTGGGATAGAAAAGCTCAAAGGCTGTGAAATTAAATGGTAGAAAAATATCAATTAAACAATGGGAAACCATAAGATCAAGAAATATAACACTTCAATGGTAAAAAATGTATAGTAACAAGCTTTGAAGAACCTAAAATTTCAGATGAATTCATCAGACGAATATGCATATAATTGTTGTCAGATATTACAATTAGAATAGATAAAAAGAATCGTATGCTAGAATAAAGATTTTTATAAAATTCTGCTAACACTATCACAAAATAGTCTTTTGACTATATAACGTGAAATTAGGACTACATATCTTGTTTAAGGGAAAATTATAATTTAGATATATGGAATGTATAAAAAATACATCAAGACGAGATAAAAACATGATAATGCGAGTAATAAACCGACAAAGACTACATAAGTTGTGCTTTATCTCATTCAGAACGGCAGCATTTAATCTAAAAGATTCTTTCAAATTGCCATTTTTGCGATGACAGGCAATTTAAATCACAAATATAGCAAGAACCAATCAAAATACGCAAAATTGCAACTTAATATTTCTACATATATGCATTTATTATCTGAAAAAGAGCAACTAAAGCCTGATTCATCAAATCACGTTAAAAATTTATAGAAATCTAGTCGTAAAAAAGCCAAACATACAGTGAAGATATAAAAATCATAATAGCGAGCAGAAAAGAAAAAAGTCTGTGATACGCAAAAATATCAATATGACATTTTATCAAGAGATAATAAACAGTAAAATAATATTTATATATGACGAAATTTTTAAAAGATGCACTATTGCATTATTATAATTAATACTTTGAGAATACAGATATACGGTCGATCTGAAAAAATGAATGGTCAGAAAAACGAGTAACAGAAGCAATAATATCTGGGCCGAAAAACCGTAAATTGTAAGCGCGATCGGAAGAACCAGCCTGACTATGCTACGTAAAAAACAACATCAAATCTTGATGCGAATTATTCAAATATTTTGCAAAAAAAGCTACGATTGCATACAAAAGATCATGTGTACGAAGAAATATTACATCTCTTTATATGGTTTAGCATAAAAAACCGAAATAGAATAGAATAAACTTTCAAAAAAATAACTTAAACATTGAAATAATTTATAACATTTTATTTACTTTAAATCTGACAAAAAAAGGAGTTGTAACAAAATGAATTAAATAAAAATGTATTTTATAATAAAATTCGAGTTAGTTCATATATTCGCCGGTATATAATCTTTAAAATTCAAAGATGATTTTATACTAAGCTATAAAATGTTTATTTTTATCCTCTTAATGCTACAAAATCGACTAATGTGAATAAATAAATAGAATTTAATGTGAGAATTGTAAAAAAAGCAATTGAAACGAATAAATATAAAGACAATAGTAATATTTAGATCATGAAAATATGGTAACAAATAAGATCGAGAACAATGGTAAAAATAATATATAATAAAAAACTAATTTAAATATTTTTAAAAGAAGATGATTTTCTATTATTACGTTATCTTATGCATAAAAAATTCAAAATGATTGAACTGTTATATTTTATGCATAGAGAATTTCTACAATTTTTATATTTTATAACATTTTTTTTATGTAATGGTATAATTTCAAGGCCCAAAAATACATTTTTGTTATTTTTAATCAAAAAAAATGATGAAAATAATATATGAGCACAATTAATAATAATTTCTAACTATTTTCACGACGAATTCATATAATTATAACTAACTAATACTTTTAACTGCCGAGCTTTTGATAAAATTGACTTTTTTATGCTGTATATACAATAAAACATGATTTATGGTAATAACCGAAAAAAAAAATTGTAATCATTTTTCTTAAATTGCATATATTTGAAAACCGTGATTTATATTTTTTAAAAATATAATTGACATTTGATAAGAATAAAATCAGAAGTAGGAATAATCATTAAAACTACTTTTTCTCATAATGATTCCAAAGAATCTCTTAATCACGTTTTAAATATGTAAATTATCTTTAAATACAACGAAAATTTTAATTAGTTGATATTATAATATAAATTAATGTATCTATTTCGGAAATGTGGGCTTTTTACAGAAGTTAAATACATCTTAATCAAATTACCACTTTAGAACAAGTACAAAAAAAAATGTTTTATTTTTTTTTAATTTAAATTTCTGGAGTTTCATATGGAATGCTTGGCAATTATTTTTTTCTTCTAACCATTTGTAAAAAAAATGATACAATAAATACCTGCGTACCTAAAACAATTATAAAATAGATATAATTTATTTAAACAAACTATTGATCCATTCAAAACCAAGCCAATCGTAATCACAATACGGATGCATTGATAATTATAAATATATAAAGTCTCTATAATACTCGCAAAGTAAAAAAAAATTATTATTATTTATTGCATATATAGCTACTTTTTTAAATTTCAAAAATGGGTTTCATAAAAAACCATCTATAGTCGATAGCGCCATTTTTCAAATATTATAAATGCTTGTCAAGAACATGACCAATACTAATGTAAAAATATGTGGTAAATGATCAACATGTTAAGATATTAAATATATATAATGTGTTGGATGTATTCAAATCCTTTATTATGCACAATATAACCTTTATTATAATTCCAGTAAAAACATGTAGATAATCATAGATAAGAAAGAATAATAGCATAATAATAGAAACTTTAGTTTAATTCATTCTTCAAAGGGTATTGAAAAAATAAATTTATCGAACAAAAAGGATAATAGTTAAACAACACTAATCATGGGTATTTTGAATAAAAGAATATTATGCTTTATATTTGTGATATATCGTGCTTTATCCGATAAATTCATATTTGCCTTTTTAGGTACGATTCTTTTATTTATATTCAAAATATTAATGTTATCTTAAATAAAAGAAAAACCAATTTTATTTGACAATGGGCTAGGATACATAATAAAATACTCACACGGAAAAAAATACGCTATCTTCTGAGCAAACTTATTAGTTTAAGTTGAAAAATAAGTGTATGATATAAAGTAGTTTAATTTTTTTATATTGTATTTATGATTATAAAAAAGAGACACAATTATGTTTTTCGTATATATCTTTGTCATAAAGATGCTAAATTTATCTGCATATAAGCTCCACTAAGATATGGTTTCTACTTTGTTTATGTCTATAGTAAATTTACTCTATCTATTTAAATTTTTAATCATATAAATAAAACACAATTTTAAAATGGCATTAAAATAATTTTTAATTTGTTTATAAATATGCAGATTTCAGATATACATACGATTATTCATTTATGGGTTAATTTAAAAATAGACCAGATATTTTTCTGTAGATAAAAAAGAAAATATGATACGTTGATTATAATAAGCATATCTAGCCTTGTCAAATTAACTGAAGTTGAGAACAAAAAATATAGAAAGCATGACATCTTGGCGAATATACTTGGTTTAATATACATTTTGTAACAAGAATAATACCATATGTTATGACTTGGGATGGGTGGTTACAAAATTCAAAAAAAAATATGTTAAGGAATATAAATTCGGACGAAGTAGAAGAATACATGCAAACTATCACACTGAGCAAAACACTTGAAATCGTCTCATTTGAGAGAAGAAGAGCAGTTGATGAATATAGTTCTGACAAACATGACAACAGGTGAATCAAGGAGTTATGCAATATTCGCAGTAAGCTGATTACGTCTCAATAGATGTAAATGATAAGAAGAAATTTAAACAATAAATAAAAAATATTGGTATATTTATTCAAAATTGCAATTGAAAAAAATAAATTTATTTTTGTTGTTTCTACACCTTTGCTTCACAGATAAAATTTCTGTTCTGGGTGAAGAGCTTATTAAATAAATTATATTATTTTTTTTCGCATATCTCTTATGAAAAGCATACTGCTTATTTAAAATTAACGCTCGTCATATTTGATTTGTTATAAAAACGTTTTCTTAGATAATAAGTGTATTTTTAGAAATACTTAGATGATATCTTAAGAATACCAATGAATTATATTATAAAATATTCTCTCTAGATATTTAATTTTTTTTACTACGAGATCGCAATTTTATTCCTTTTGCATAGAAAAATTATTTTTAAAAGGTTTATAAATTTTTTCATCGATTTATACATTCAAAAACTCTTTGCAAATGGCATATTTAAAAAAGGTTAATTTAGTGTATGGTTAAAAAAAGATTGGTTAAGATAAATATAAAGTATTTAAACATTTAATAAATATTTATATGGTGCTGTGCGAGCATTGAATTATTATAATAAACTGATAATCATCAAAGCGAAATGATTTTATGATAATTACTTAATGTGATGACTTACTTTGATTTGTAATTTATAAGTTGCCCTTAACACAACCAGTATTTCTGCAAAATAAATGTGTTAAATTAAATTTTCAAAAAATATTGATTGTTATAAATATCCGCGTTACTATATCTGTGATTAGACGATGCAAAGAATATTTATTTATTTTATAATCAGTACAATATCTTATTAAGTTAATGTAACAATACTTATATGAAGTGTATCCCATTTACTTTTTAGGGTAAAAAAATATGTAGAAATATGGAGTTGAAACCATAAAAACCAAATTAAAACGCATTAAATCATTATGAATAAAATGAGACAGAAGAGTATAATTATTTATGCAGCACAGGTACAAAACATACATCTATGCAAATAAGAGAATTAGTCTATTTCATTTTAAAAAACTTGTATTTATGGAAATAGTGAAATTAAGAACTGAAGTTTTCGTTATAATAAATTTCTTTCGTAGTTTTTCTGATCTATTGTCCAAAATTATCTATTTATTCTTATGTGTTTTTTTATTTAACATCGAGAAAAGGTTTTTTTTTGTTAAAAATAAAGACATGAAACAAGATGTGAATATTTAGAAACAAATACAATTCCATTATTAATAGTAATAAAAAAGGTTTTTTTATGAAGATTATGCATAATTGCTTTTTTGTGTAGTTATTGCCTTTTGATAAATACAGCTTCAAAATTCTAGAATATAATATGTATGCATTATTTGTATGAGCATTATAAAAAAAATCAAAGCAAATTAGATGGCCATATAAAGCAAATCAACGATAAAGTAAAAATAATCATTTTTATTCTATTTTTGCGTTCTCTATTAACATTAGAAAGTAGCAAAAAGTTTAGTTTATTTACATATCCTATATTAAATCAATTTAGAAAAATACTAAGTGAAGAATTTCTTTTTGCACAAAAAAAATTTTGTGATTTTTTATGCTTTCTAATTGAGTAGAAAATAAATATAGGGGTTTTCTTTCTATTATATATAAAAAAGGCTTTTCTTCTTTTTTGCTAGATAAAATTTATTGCTTGTAAATAGTAAATTTGTATAGAATAAACAGAATCAGCTGCATATATCTATATGCTATTCATAGTATTTGACAGAAGCGGAAATCACCTAGTTATAAAGTTAATCAATTCTTATAAGTTTTCATTTGAAATCTAGTAATTTTATAATAGTTATTGTAAGCACATGTCACTTTATAGATAAATATAATATATGAATTAAAAACTAAAAATTTTTAATTTTCAATTTCAGTTTAAACCATTTTGTTCGATTTTTAGACATAAGATTTTAGCTAGTATTTTAACATCTCTATCACAAAATTCGTTATTGTCCAAGATAAAATAAGTTAAAGACGAAAAAGACAAAATAGAAGTCTTGGGCTTTTTTTGTAAACATTTTTGAATATTCTTTTAGCATGTTATACTTTTGTAAAAAGTTCGAGTTGTAAATATAACCGTACGTAACTATTTTTGCTCAATATATTATAAATAACGTATATATAATAAATAAAGATATTAATCATGGTCAATTATTATTTTTTGTGTGCATACAAAAAAAAGGCCTTAAATTACATAAGATTTAAATAGAAAAAATACAATATTAAGCACATCTTCCAGTCATATTCACTGGATGAGAATGGATAAAATATATTATAGATGTTGTATTTTTTTTTATATATAAAATTTAAAAAAATGAAAAGAAAAATAAAATACAAAATACATGTGGGACAGTTATTACTTTTTATTTATAATAAGATTCAGTTCACCATACAATTTTTCTTATATTAGCCAGCTAAGAAAATAATCATATTATTCTTACCTATGTCAACATTTAAGGCGAATGAATCATTATACGAGATAAAAATATATAAAAATGCAGTTTTGAAGCTGTTATCAGAATGAAGAATACGTTAAAAAAGGCAAATATTCTTTTTTTGATATTCATACAGACCATGATATATTTTTAAAGAACGGGCGCATGTTATATGGATTATCTACCATTTTAATGGTTTTTTTACAATTTTTCATGTGTTTAAGATCATATATTCATCAGTAAAAATACCTGCATGATGGCAGTCTGTATTAACTAGAAAGTAAAACTTTAAAAAGACAGGAAATTCAATAAAAATATAAGATTGCTTTGTAAGATGCCGATGAATTGCCTCATAATTCTATAAACACTGCATCTTTAGAAAAAAAATACAAGTTATAGCCAGCACAAGTTACAACCGACGGAAAGTAGACAGGATCTTAATTTACCACCTAACAAAAAAGTACTTATTTACAGGAATCAAACTGTTAACAAGAAATTCATAGACACCTCACGCGAAGAAGAATCAGATATGCTAAAATTTTATACGAACATAAGTGATCTTCCCAATCAGACGATAAATACCAGTAAATAAATCTAAAAAATGGGATTTCATCTCAGATATACAAAAAATTACTATTCTTGTAATTTACAATCATATATGTTTTTAAGGTAAATTGGTAATTTTTACTATTTAAATCTCCGAATAATAATTAAAAATAGGTTTATAATTTAAATGAGTGTAATAGTGATTTAATTTTGGTTTATACAATCAAAATTATAATCCAAAATAAAACAATCTAGAGGGTGTGACATAAAAATAACAGTTTATCATTTAATCTAGGTTAATACAAAAATAAGATACTTAAGCGTAAAAAAATTTAAATTAGTAGTGTAAAAAATTAAAACAGAAAATAGTGCGTATAATAAACTTATAATACCAATAGATTCAAGGTTAAACGCTTAAATTTAATTTTTAAAAACTAAAATAAGCATTTAATTTTTTTAAAAAAATTCTTTTATGCTATACAGTGGCTATATAAAGTCAAGAAAGCTCATAAAAATCATGACTGAATACAACAAGAAATATCTGCAAAAAAAAAATTTATATAGAAAAATAAATGTGCACGATACAATTTTCTATATGTGCTGTAATTATTCTCGATTATTTTTTATAAAGGTTTTTTTGGTAATTTACAATGATAAATACGAAAACTGTATGCTTTTTTACTATTTTCATGGTTTCAAATTATTGATATTCTGCACGAATACAATTAGCATAAAATAAATTACCAGGCATAAAAAAAGTAATCAGCTTGAAGATGCGGGAAAATCTTTTCGACAGAATACTAATTTCTTTATATATAGTATTTATAATACCGTCCTCATTACACACATTTTAAATTGAAATAACAGCGTTTAGTGTATTTATAGTTTCCTGCTATGATGTATCTTATATAGATGTATATTTATTTTATTCAAATAAAATATACTATTAATACTTAATATGTATAAATCACAGCAACAACATATTTCTTTATATTCATATGAATAAAATCAAGTATATAAAAATTTCATAATCGAATTAAATCATCAAAAAAGGATTAAGAAATGTCATATATCGTCTTTATATAAATATCAATACGATTTAAATACTTTCTATAGCGCATCATAGAAAGATCTTAAACTTATATCGTTATAATATAGCATAACTTTCAGGATAAATACATTAAAAGCACACAAATTATCATCAGGAATAACTAATATGGGTCTTTTGTAATTTTACAAGCTTTCATATTCTTAAAAATATACATCGAAAGACAGATAAAAGTAAGGAAACAAATTTTCTGGAATTTTAAATTATTCAAATGATAAACAAAATATATGCGACTTTTGCCATGATTAAATTTTTATTGCGAAAACAGTTTTTCAATGCGATTTAACAGTGCTGATTTTATTGGAAAGTGAATTAGTTATGATCTGTATATATAATTTAAATAGACTTTTTTTTTAAATTAAAAATTCATTCAATGATTATTTTACTACGAATAATATGTTATAAATATTTGCAATCAATCTATAGAGATATTTAAAAAATGGAGTGTTAGGATACGCTGAATATTTATTAGAAAAAAAGAATAAAATTTTATTGATAAATATGCAGCTTCTTAAGATTGAATTTTTTTTATCTGATGTTACAAGTATGCCTTTCATATAAATACGCATTATAATCTTTTATTGAATTTTTAAATTTAAAATTTGCGTCTAAATTCAAGATAGCTCAAAAATATTGAGATTTTATTGGAATCGAAGAACATCTAATGTTCATAACATAAGTTCAAGCGGTAACATTTTGCAGCAGAATCTTTAATAGCCCATATGGCATTATTTTAGGTTGTGATTTCTTTATCTATTTTATATATATAATCCAGATTTCTCTAAGTTTTCGCTATTACAGTAAAACAAGAGAATTAGCACTTCTTATACTATTTATGCATAAATATTATTCCGAGGAAATTTTTTTAGGCCAAAACTTAAGCACAATATCATGTTTTTGCACTAAGAAAACCTATTTTATGGATTTAAAATTATGCATAACCAAAAAAATGTTTCGACCATAAGAATATAAGGGAATAATTTTCCTATTATCTTTATAAGAATTAGTAACAGGTCATTAGATATGATAGAAAAAATAAATAAACATCCTTATCATATGCAATGGGGTTTTATAATTGTATTAATAGATATATTTTTATATTTGGCAATTATTAACATATTTAAGTGTTTAAAAATTACAAGTCATCATCGTCTTAAACTTATCAAAAAACGATGGAATAATATCTTTAAGATTTTATATTTTGACATCCTCTATGAGTTGAATTTTTTATTTCGCATTACAAAATTAAAATAATATCAAAACAACTCACCAACGATCCTATTTAATTTTTCTATGCTAATATGCAAGCAAAGAATTTTAAACCTTTGTTATGTAAAAAAGAAAATGTTATTTCTTATAATATTTAAGGCATATTTCTAAAAAAAACAACTTTCTTGTGTATAATAGGTCGTATGTCTACATTTTAGTCCTTATCATATGTATTCTACTTTTATAAATTAAGAAGGATGACAAATGTAATCGAAAAACGCTTAAATTATAAGGTCTTAAGCTATAGGAATTTATTAAAGGATACAGTACAATATTAAACATATAAAATGTGCAAAGAAAACCCGTAATATAAGCAAGAAAAAGAATGTAAGTTTATATGAATAAAAAAAAATATAGACATTAAATAAATAATTAAGTATGAGAAAAGCCAAAAAAATAAAGGCTTTTTAATGTATAAATTATAACAATAAAAAGTTTTATTTCGGTGTTCACTATATGTATGTCGATGAAAAAATACAATTCAATCAAATATAAAAGACCAATTCGTTTATTTGCAAATTTTTAAATGTTTAAGTAAAAGAATGTATGAATTATCTATATAACTCGCAAAAGACCTCTAAATTTAAACAATGTGTATAAATGATACATTGTATGTGTTTATAAACCTAATTTTTAAAACATTAGCGCTTCGATTGCTTCTTCTTAGGAAGATAGCTATTGAGTATTATGAACTTTTGCTTATATAATGCTTTTATACATATTATTCATCTATTGTTCTAGAAAAAGTTTTTTAACTAAACATTAGACGAAGTTTTCTTGACGGTAGTTAATAAGTAAACAGATGAATTTTTGTTTTATTTTTATCTGAAGTTCTATGCTAGAATCACTTCCATAAACTTAATCATAACCTTTCGAAAGAATAAGGCGTCATTCAACTATGAAATGTGCAAGTAATCGGTTTCTTACAAGAAACCTTATAATTTATCCTCGGCTTTTCAGTATTTTATAAGATTTTACTTTTTGATTTTTCAGAGTGCCCATTTCGCATTTTGCTCATTAGAAGTAAATTCAAATATATACTAGGTAACGCTGCGAATAGATAATAGTCTATTTTTAAAAAGACTATTAAACAGATGTGCCACCCCCTTACTAGCTACAAGTAAAAATATCATTTTTACCCAACAAAAATTGCCTCAATAAGAATAAAACAGAAATAATAATTTTAGATAAGTTCATAATAATAAACAATGAAATTTCCAATACATTGAATCCGTATACTAAGACCTAATATTGTGACATTATAAATACAACTTGTAATATATAGAAGTCAGGGAGCTATAAATACATATTGATTATAAATTTTGTACCTTTTTAATAAAAAGCATATATAGTATGTATATTTATTATATATATCATTTGTAAATATTAATGAACAAACTGAATGCTGTTAGAATCGATTTTTAAATTTTTTTTTGCATCTTTTATTTTTACAAGAAAAACTTAAGTTGTCTGTGCAACAAATCTGCGATACGTCTAAACAATATTTTCTTTTCAATTTTTAGTCATATTTTTTTTTAAAAACCCTTATATACGTATGTTTCTATTGTTTGTTAATTCTTTTAGTTGAGCATCCTTACTCTTTATTATATTTTTTAACATTCAATTATCTACGTTAGCGTGATTTTTTTATTTTATTTATAGAGTCTAGCAAGAAATATGCAAAATAAAATAATTGGTACAAATTTTTCCTTACATATTTAAAAACCATATAAAATCAGAAAATATATGCTATTTAGTTAAGCAATAAATTTTTATATATTTAGTGTCTAATAAAGCTTTAATCTAGTTTTACACGGGCTTTTCGTTGCTTTATATAAAATTGAATCTTTATTTTTGATGTTTGAATAGTGTTATTATGAAAAAGATACGTAGTGTTTTTACTCTAATAAAATTCAAAGTAAGATTTAGCGTTACAAGTATGCTTATTTTACCATTTTTAATATTTAAATAAAAGACTACACATCAGAGTCTAAATTTTATATGATTTTTAAAATATATTTTTTTCTAAAATTTGGCCTTTAAGAGGTCAATAAATTTCTTTTACAAGCATAAAAGAACAAAAAATTGGTGCTAAAATTAGAATATTATCTTTGTATAATGGAATTACGGCAATTTAAATCGGATAATAATATAATTTTTGGAAGTAAGAGATTTATTGCGGCTAAAATATAGATTATTTTTAGCATAGGAGCACAACTAAATTCTTGATCAGAAAAAATAATGATTTTACTTATAATTTAGGTCTAAAAATATTTCTATTTTATTTTTTCCCATAAAATAATCATATTTGTAAATATAAATTTTTGACTTTCATGACATCTATGAATAACAATTTTGAAAAAGTTGCCCCACAACATTTTGTTACCAGTCAAAAAAAATTTATTTTATTTTAAATGTCGGTGATTTTTTTCTAACTTATGAATTTAGGAACATAGTTTGTATTTATTTACTTAGTATTTTAAATTTTAGAATAAAAACTTATGTAAAGGTTGACACATAGTTTAAGATTCTTGGAAGATATAATAAAATTCTCCATATTTAAAGGCATTATCCGATAAATTGCAAAAGAATAAAATGGCTTAAAAATTCACAATTATATACAGATAGGAAAAATGCACAAATTTTTTTATACAACTTTCTTAAATAATGATATTTTTTCGTAAACAAAGTAGTAATATTCTTCGAAAAATGGAAACATGCACATCAATAAAAGGCAATATTAGATGGGGGAATATAATAACCTTTATTATAGATATTCTCTGATTTACACTATAAAAGACAATTTATAATATTAATGCTGTTTTTTTAAGACCAAAAAGAACTTTGTATTTCTGCTATATTTTAATATTCAGTCACCTTCATTTTGCTTGAATTTATATTGAAAAAGACAATCAATCATCTAATGAACAACTTACAAAAAAATAAATTTTTCCATTTTTGGAAATCTTGAATAATTGTTTGGATTTCTTTCTCGAAGAAGCGAGAAGCACAGCAATTATTTTACATAAAATTTTTTAAGAAACTTATTGATGATGATATATACTCTATAAATCAATTAAATATATAATCGTAAAAATTTATGGTATCCAGATTATAGAAAAACTACAAAGGCATAGGATAGTTTACTATGTCTAAAATTTTTATTTAAAAATATCATTGATTTGCAAAAAATTAATATCAAATTTAGAAATATAAATAAATTATATCTAAAAATATATGGCTCCTAAATTATAATTCTTTGGCATATTATGTACATGTGACCTAAATAACTATAATTGCACCATATATTTATATTTAGTGTAAAACCTTTTTAAGTCCACAAATCCAATTAATTAGTTTACATGATGTTGTGTGTAAAAATTACTTTTTTTTGCTTAGTATTGGGCGAAATATTATATTTTCTTGGTAATATTAAATAATAAAAAACGCCATATAAAAATAGCTTGAAATCGCCAGATAAAATGATATTGACGTAAATGCAAATATAATATCAATACGAAATGAAAATACGCATCACAATTATTAATTTGATGTCTTAATCAAGAACTGCATATTTATATTTGTGTGGTATCCCTGTTGTTGTTCTATTTTTTGACCAAATTTTTTAATATTGAAAATTGCGGATGAAATAAAGTGACAATTTATAATTGCACATGTAATTCACCCATTAAAATACACTATCTTTGAAGTTTTTTTTCAAAGTGCAGATTGCATTTGAAAATTATAAAATAGGATAAATAAATATATGAAAATGCGTTCATTCATATTTATAATTAAGATAGTGAATGATTCTTATTTAATATTTATAGAATAGTAATGTTAAAATCACTACTTTTTGTTATATGTAATAGAATATCGCAGAAGCGCCTGAAAACAGAAAATTAATGTGTAGAAAGTTATTAAATTATTGTAAACTTTAAGTATGGAAACTAATAATGTATAATGCGCAGCTAACCAATAAAAATATTAATGATTTAGATACATTTTCTTGGGAAAATACTGAAAATAACAATCTTATAGTTATTGAATTCACAATTCAAACCTGAAACCATGAAATCGATATAAATGAAATCATCTATAAGGCAAAATATTTAAGAAAAGAAAATCGTAAAATCGATTGATTAATGTAATATTTCATTTATAAAATTTTACATAGGAGAGATAAAATCATAACAGGAGGATTATAGAAAACAATAGGATATTTTAGAAAAAAATCGCAAAAAGTAAATACATCTACAACTAAGAAAAAGAAAAGATCTATATTATAAAAAATAAACTTGATAGAGGGCTCACTGATATTATATATAAATAAGAAATAATGCTATTCCAATTAACAGATCACATAAATTTGAAAGTCAACTTTTCCAGAAATGCAGTTATCTTAAAAGTTGAAAAATATAATTGAACCCATTTAGCAATTACTAAAAACATTTTTAAATATAAAAATTATATTAAAGAAAAACAAAAATATCAAAAAATCTGCTGAATAGACTAGAAATGAAGGCTTAAGATTTTTTTGAATTAAATTAGTTTTAAATCAGAAATATATAGTCGACAGAAGAATCTTTATTCATTTACATAAAAAATAGAAATATATTTTCGAAATATAAAAAATGTGTACACAATATTCGACTGCCTTAAAACGGTTGATCATTTAGAAAGTATATTTATATATAGTAAAACTAAGTTTGCGCATTTAAAAACAATTAAACACGTAGATGTCTTTTTTTATGCTATATATAAAATATAAATTAAAAAAAAAACAAAACAAATCGATAAAAATTCAGTGCAAGAAATTATGGAATTGCAATTTGCCAAAATTAAATGGCCTAATATGCGAACAATTTTAATTCAAGACATATCCATTTTTGAAAATATTAATAAATTGCCGTAAATTAATGCAGGTAGGTTCCACTAGCATTGAAATCAAAAATTTAGTGAAAATGAGAAATTAATACCATACATAACAATCTTAAAATAAAAAATTTATGTTCTTTTATATTTATAGCGAAATATTACATATTTAATAACATGGTATGTATATTAACAAAATTTCATAGAAAATATATGTAAGAACTTGAGACATATCAAAGCCGATGCTGAAATTCAAATACTAGATTTTAATATAACTATTGAACTGATAAGTCTTGAGAGAGAAATTATTTTGATATGTATGTAACTGAGGAAGATATAGTAAATGATATTGATAAAAATTGCTTCAAGGATTATATCGCACAATCTGTTTTACAAAACTTTAATATAAACAGTTAAATAAGAATAAGCCGTATCAAATATGCTTTAGTATCTAAACATGATTAAATTCTAATCAACTTAAATCGAGTTAAAATAATAATTGAAAATTGTATGTGAAAAAGGAAAAGAAGCCAAGAAATAAGTGTTAAGGCATATTAAGTATTATTATTTATGCAGGTGAAAAAAAGGCTTAAATAAGTAAAGAGCTAATTTTAATATGTTGTGATTGTTGCTTAATTAGAAAAATTATTATAATTGAGGTATGTGGATTTTAAAACTAAAATTACGATTTAAATGATGAAGAGTCTGTATACAAGTCAGCTATTTATAGATAAAAGGGCTATACTATTCGTTATAATTTTAGTTTGTCTTCTCAAAACAACTTTCTTGATCTCTTATACTCACATCGTATTAATACTTCAAGTATTTTCTCCTTTCTGAAGTTTCTTAAATACCCTTCCTACGTCAAGACATATTAATTCAAGGGTTTTTCGCAATCCAAAGGTTTGTAATATGCCTCAATCCAGTTAGATACTATGAGTTCTTTCAGTCTATAGGCCTATATTGAAATTTAAAAAAAAAAAGAAGATGAATCTATGCAATGTGTAATCAAATTTAAAGCTTTAAAAAACACTTCTTGTATCTTTTTATCAGAATAAATCAATATTGAAAGCAATGCATGTAATATTAACACTTTTTTTATTATAAGATTGTTTTCAACATGTGATACCCGATTTAAATCAGAAAAGAAAAAGATATATTTTTAATTCATATATGAATCGTATTCAGGGTTATTGCCCATATTATAGTCTTTGCATTGATTAAAAAGGTTTATCAAAATGTTTTTAAAAAAAACCTTTATCTTATTAATGAATATTTAAAAATTTGTTACGAAGAATACTTTCATAGTATTGTACAATGCTAGATTTGACAATCTATCAAGAGTCATGTTCGTAAATAATCATACATAAATATAGATTTTCCTGAAGTAAATGCATGGTAATTCTATAAATTACTGATACCATAAGAATATTGTACTCCAATATTACAGCGCTGTATCTGATTTGCGGGGATATTATGAGTGAACAAAATAGACAAAAAAATAGAATTGTTTTTTTTTAAATTCAAAATTCGATTTATTTAATTTTTGGTTTGTTTTTTTATTGCCGTTGCCTTCATATAGATTCGTGCCAGATAGAACATAATAACATACAAAAATTATAAAGAGTACCAAAACATTGAAAGCCAAGTTCTCATTATTATATTTTCCAAATATCATATTATATAGGTTTTATGATCTATTATATAAAATATTTTCATGTTTTTTTTTGCATAAAAAACAGTCATGAGTTTTACATCTTATCAAATATATAATTACATGCATTTTATTAGAAATAATATTGCTGAATATAATGTATAAATAACATTTTAAACACATTTTAATATTTGTTTAGTATATATTTTCGGTTCATTCCTTATTTAATAATTTAAAACAAATTTTTGCGACACTTAATAGTTGTTTAGAAAAAGACCCATCACAACATAGAAGTAATAATATATAGAGTTTTAAGCCAGTTGCCGCGTTAAATCCATGTTTTTTTATATCAAGAACTGTTTATGAGGGGGAAAAAAATAAATATAACCAATGCTTTTTTGAAGGTATTTTAACAAATAAATATACTTGGCCTAGAAATATTCTTAAAGTTTACATGCGAAAAAATATATTTCATAATAGAAGAAGAGGTTATTGTCTGCTTTAAAGCGTTGAAAATATACATATAATTATTGAAATATCAAGCAAAAAAATAATATAAAATCGATTCAAAATAAACCATTATATTGGTATATTTTGTATAAATAAAAAGGTACTCTATAAACATATAATAATTATTTTACATTTTTTTAACTTACGTTTGAAAAACTCTTAAACTTCAGAAAGAATACACGATAAAAAATTAAAGCAAAAAGAAGGCAATAATTTTTTAATGGATGCATATCGTTATTTCAATGGAAATTTTATTCCCCTTTTTTGTGTATTTTGAACCACTTTAAATCTTACACTTAGAAGTGAATTAAATCTTTATATCACACAAAAATATTTAGTTCAAAAATTGATTAAAACGCGCATTATTTATAATTAAAATATAAATTTAATAATGAACTTTCTTACATATAAATAAAAAAGCCGAAAAATTTAATAATGAAATAAAAGATATTTATCAATCGTATGTAATAGAATAAAAGATTTTTAATAAAATATAAAATTTTATATTGTTCTGTAATTAGCTGAATTGTCTTTTTTGCAAAATAATATTTCAATCAAGTCAGATTTTATAACTGCAAAAGGCGAATATATATCATCAAAATACGTTAAAAACATATAAGTGTCTATGTGTCACAATATAAATAAAAGAAAACATATTTAACTATTCATAGTCAGCAAAATATATTTATGCATGAAAAATATAAAAATACTATATTATTTGTATGTTAAACAGATAAGAGAACCATCAATATTTGTGAAATATAAATAAACAACGTCGAGGAAGAATTCAAAAAGATTACCTATATGAGAGAAAATGATACTTTAAGAAAACTAAATGTTATAGTATAAACATAGATTTCATATAAAGCCATCTTAAGTTGCTTTGGTTTATAACTAAAAAGATAAGTGATAAAAATTTTTCACAAACATGTATTTTCAAATACAAAATTTTTATAATATTCCCGCATTTTTATTGGTGAAAAACAAAATTCGTAGATTATATAATATTCATCTGCCGTATAAATGGCTTGATTATAGTTTTTTAATAATGAGAATTACCACATAATTCACCAGATATTTTCAATCTTCAAAAAAATATATAATTAAAATCTTTGCTGACTGAAATTTACCAGTCGCCTATTTAATACATTCAAGGGATCGTTTTTTTTTGCAACATATGATAGATTTTCATAGATCCAATCATTATAACACCAGTAAGCCTGAAACAAATGTTAATATATTGACATAGAAATGGATAAATATGCTTTCTATTGAATGATATAGTATTTTACACTGTCTTAATTATCAATTGACGCAAGTTTTTATTTCTAAAAATATTTTATATCATAAAAATTTATTTTTCTTACATCGATAAACAATTCAAAATTTTATCGTGCACCAATGGTAATATAAACGGTCAAATCTTTCTACATACATTGATATAATTAAGTTTTATATATAAAAAGAAGCAAATTTTGTAGAGCATAAAATACGAAATTTTCATTTTTAAACAAATAAATCTGTATATAATATTTATAATTTTTTACATATGGGCATTTATTTTGATCTTATACTATTTTAATTCATAAATGATTATTTTTAATGGTACTTAATTTATTGCATATAAGCATTATATATCATTTACTTTTGTATTATCTTGCAGCTTTTGCTGTTTAAACATGTAATTTAAGATTATATAGTTTTCTTTATGTTATTTTTTGATTTCGTGGATTTTCAAACGTACAAGAGCTTTTGAATTTGCCATTTTATAATGAGAAAAAAAGTTTCAATTATTTTAAAATTTTTAGATATTATTAAACCTAAAATTATGCCAAAATTTAAATTTTACTTAATTTTACACCTACTAATATATATTTATTATTTAAATAATGTTATAACCATCATTCTTTGTATAAGTTTTTTTCGTAAATTTGTTTATAAGACTCCATGTACAAGACGGCTTATATATATATATAGAAAATAACAATTCATATTCAAGACTTAAAAATTAAAAATTAAAAATTAAAAATTAAAATTTTATTCCCCCTTACAAAATTTATATAAAATATATAGTATGGAATTTTGAATAAAAATATTAATTCTTTTAGAAATAATTTTAAAAGCATTTAATAAAATCAATAATTGTGGTTTTATGTTTTAGTCTCTATTAATTAAATATTCAAAATTCCCTACTAAGCCATTTCTTTATTGTGTTTCTACGTGAGATAGCAAGATCTAGACTTTTTTTTATGCCCAGATTTTATTTTAAGAGTAAATTTATCATTATATTGTAAAAATAAGCGTTTAAAAAGATTTTATCACAAACTAATTGAATTTGATAAAATTTATGATATTCATTCTAATCATCAGCATAACCAATACTAGAAAGTATAGCATACTTGCGATTTTTTACATTGTTATGACAAGACTTCAGTTTTATACCAGAAATTGTAAATTGCATTTTTAGTTAGTTATTATTATATGCACAACACACTAAACCTTCTATTGGTTATAAACAGTTACATTTGCTCTTTCCCTAATTTGTTATATAAATTTCTACTATAATAGCATATATAAAATACATATTTTATTTGACAATAAATCACCCGAATGTTTTTTTTTGTAGTGTTCGGTCTATTTGAAAACTGTTTTTATGATATTCATGCGACTTTTGTAAAGATATTGCGGCAAAATTATGCACAAAAACTAGTATATTCTTAAAAATAATATATTTTGTGATTTTTTTCAATACATCATATGAGGTTTTAATTTCTTTGTCATATGTTTTAAACCTGATTCCATATATTTCTTTTTTTTTATAGGGGTTTTAATTCTTCTAAATTTTCCATAAAACTTGGTTTCTTATATATAACTTTTGTTTTGAGCTATCTATTTCATTTTTTATTCATTTCTTAGCATCTTATATATTTTCAATTCTTTATTAGGGGCAATATTTACATTTTATCATTCAAAAAGTAAAAAAAAAACGTAGTTCATTTAAAAAATTATGGTAATATTTAATATGTTTAAAATTTACTTGTAATCGATTTCTATTTATTTTTCAGTTCAAAGTGCTTTGTAAACTTTAAACATACAGATATCAGATGCTGAACTACTATTAAAAAAGTTTTAAATTTATCCTTGTGATTTTGTATGCATTTACACACTTTTACTTTTATAGTGTTGATTCTAATGAATGGAAGAGAAATGTATTTGAATTCAAAAAAACAAATTATATTTGATTTCTTTTATTGATAATCATATTTTGTTTCTTTTTTGAATCGTATTTTTTTTTATTATGATTCAAAAAATTATTCTTTTCAAACATACCTTTCCTATGCAATTTCCACTGGTTCTAACATAAAATAATTTGTAATTTTACTTAATATGAGAGACGAATATATTTTTTAAAAGATATTTCATCATAAAACATATAAATAAAAAAATAAGCTACATATAGTTTATATTTTTTTAAAATCGTTTTTATAAGGATATAAAGAGTTTTTTGAATTTCAATATAAAAAAAATTATTATTCCCGGTATTTTTAAAGTTTTTTAATGTAAAGTGTTAATCATTTGATTGTTAAGCTTTTATTTATTGTTTTCCGTTTCTTTTGTTGTCATAATTACTGCGCATTTAAGCTGTTTAGCTTCAAGACTCGTGTATTTTTGCATCCATCCCAACTGTTAACAATTTTGATTCATGGGTAAAACATTGGTTATGAATTTATGGAATAAAAATTATTTAAGCGACGTATATTAATTTTATATTCAGAATTAAATCTTATAATATTTTACCTCTTGGCAGATCTTTTTTCGATACATGATAAATTTTTGATAAAAAAAAAAGAGATGTGGTAAATTTAAAAAATTTAAACCTTAAGAATCTATTGTGGAAGTCTTTTTAAAAAATAATGATAGAGATAATTATATATCTTCATTTTTAGTTCATTTTACAAGTACGTAATTTAATATAGCTGCATCATATGTTTCTTTACTCAATTAAAAACAAAATACTAATTTGTATTTCTTAAATAATTAACTTTTAAGGTCTGGATATGTGTAACGCCATATGTGCATATTTTACCCCAAAAATCATATTTTAATACCATTTACATCAAAAGCTTATCGGAATTTTTTTATCAACCATATACGAAGTGCGATTTTTAAATAAAGCAGCATTCTAGAAAGCGCTCTGGGTGTAAATTTTCTATGAACAAGATTTACAAATGATCTCGTTCATCAAAAAGCCAACTATATCATTTGTGTCTGTATAATTATTTTCATTATTGATTTGTATATTTAGGGCAAATAATGTAACAAATTTTTCATTTTCACAAAATTATTTATAAAATCTAGCCATCTCAAGTAACAAAACTTATAACTGTATATTCACTAAAATCAGACGAAGATAAATTATATCTAATTTTATAGTTTTTGAAATGGTAGTTAAGGATAAAAAGCTTACTTTTCAAGAATTTTAGAATTCCTGACTACTTTTTGATTAATGCTAATACATCAAGATTTATCTCAAATGTGTAGATCTTTATTTTTAAAGATATTCTAGCGATTGGAAGATTCCCTTGCTAACAATTTTCCCTATTTTTACCAAAAATTATTATAATATATTTTAATTTTTTTACGAATTTAATATATTTTTTTATATTTTAACTACAGGTTCTACAAAGCTTAGATTTCAGACACAGTTTTTGTTACCATATATCTCTAGGCAACATAAAGAAGAAACAATAATTGCATATATTGAAGAGATATATTCGGATATAAAATAAAATTTCCCGATGGTCACAGTTTTAATAATAACAGCAAAAAATAGAAAATATGTTCTTATTTCTTTTTACATATCAATAAATATATAAGACCACATCCACTTATTAGATATTTGTTTATGGGTTAATTTTCTTTTTATCGATTTTATCTATTTAGACGTAGTCACCGTGTTGTGAATATTGCACAACTCTTTGATGCATCTTTTGACACCGTCCCCTGATCTATCTTCATCAGGCAACATCCAAAAATCAAAATTATATATAAGTAAAAAAACATCTAGAAGTATTTAAAAAGAAATTTATGTGCAAATTATTATATCTATCATGTACTTTAATCTACAAATAACATTATATTAAAGCTGTAAAGATTCTTGATTTCATTCTTTTTTGACATTTCTAAATAATTCATACCCTTCCTTAGCTTCAATAGTAATTAAATTATCAGCCTCAATTTCAAAATCAAAAATCAATTTTTGATATGTTAATAATTTCCAAAAAAATACTTGCATGTACCCATCCCATTTCTGACTTAAATGTATATATTTTTCATAATATTCATAAGGAATTATTGGAGTAGCATTTGACTTCATCAATTGTACCATTTCATAATATTTTTCATAATCTAATCTTTCTATTACATAGTGTAGTTCACATTTATCATCAACAATTTTTATATTTTTTATGCTAATAATTTCCTGAATAAGGGACAAATCAATACGACTTTTTTGTAAATAAGTACTAAAATTGTGAGAATATATTTCGTTTTTCATAAAATTAGAAATGAATTTCAGTATCTTTTTGATTTCGTTTTTTACCACAAAAGATACAAACACAGCAATAAAAGTTGATGCCTCGATATTTTCATCAATATAAACGATTTTATCATAAAAAATAGCCAATAGTAAATATTCCTTGAACTCATATGCCTCCAAGATTCTAATAATAAGTTCAATAAGCTCATTTGTATTTGAAGTATAAAAAACAGAAACCAGAAATCTTAGTACATCTTTTGCCACATCTAAATTAGTAATATAATTTAACATCAGCCAACCTGTATATATTTTGTGATTGGATTTAACATTTTCTAAATAAAATATTAAATTGAATTCCAACTCTGTTGATAGTTTAGAAATTAAAAATTGTTTCTGCGTTGGATACTTCAAAAAACATTCGAAATTAGATTCGTCCATTTTAATTTCATCCTTGTTTTCTTGATTTTTACTTAACTTAAAAACATGGTAAAATCTTTTAAAAACAAAATCTCTTCCAAGAACTTTAGCAAATTTATCTTCCTGCATATTCACATTTCTAAGAGCAAAATTATAGAATCGTATATCATTTATAAAAAAGAAAATGATAAAAAAGTCACTACTTTTCGGAAACTTGGCATTTTCTTGGATAAAACCATCAGAAAAGAAATCCAAAATATCAATAACGTCTTTAATGTTCGGAATGTTAACGAGTCGTAATGAATTTATTATTAATATGTCGAGGAAATCGGAATCTGACATATTGTAGGCGCTATGCAAATATCTTAGACTTTTAAAAATATTTTGAACGCAAAAATCCTGCATATAAATTGCTTTGCCTTTGAGTAGCCTTTTTAAAATAGATATGAATAATGATAGATTATCTTGAGTGTGTGAAACAAGATGATTTATAATTTCTTGTGTTGGATTCATCAAACAGCTATAAATTATAAAATAAGTATATTCTTTATGTGTCGTTGATGTAATATTTTGTGGTGGGAAAGTATATGTTTTACCTGCAGTTTCAATATCAGAAATCAAGTCATCGGAATCAATTATATTTTTGGACAACATAAGTGGGTCATAAAATATGATGGAATTAAAACAAGATTAACAGATAGTAAAAAAGCAATCGAAAAAATATTTAATGTAGGCACAGAGGTAATAAAATAAACACAGAATAATTTTTTTTAGTGATACATGATCAATTATACTAAACGTAGGTAACTCTAACATTGAATTAATTACCATTTAAGAATTCTAATAGAAAGAAAAGTAAACAACCAGACATTTTACAAAGTAATATGGTCCCAAAATTTAAAGGACAGTTTAAATCTATATAAAAATTTATAGAAGTATTTTTTTATTTTAGAAGTAAAAAAGTTTAGACCTATTCGTTTTAATGGAGATTCAGTCAAAAACCAATTAATGTAAAACATGAATTAATTTACAAAAGCATGTTTACTTTTTAAAAATTGATGCAGTATGTTAGATTATCAGATTTACTTTTAAAAATTGATGTAGTATGTTAAATCATCAGATTTATTTTATTTTTGAATAAATTTTGATATTGTAATTTTAGATTGTAGCTTAAAGTATACCAAATTGATCTACTTCCCATAGTTACATCATATATAGACTCGTCGCTATATATTCTTCTCCATCAACTTCTTCCTTACCTATACTCTTTTCAAAACCTATTTTTCAAGTATTTTCATCAATACGATAGCTCGAATATTAGTCTCGATTTGGTATGAAACTTCGTATTCTTTAGATATTTTTATGCTATTTTGTTACCATCCCATGTTCAGATAAACGGTAAAATCACTTAGATTATCATAACTAACTAACTAACTATAAATAAATAAATAAACTAACTAAATATTTTATAAAAAACTAGTTAAATTAATAAAAAAAACGAATTTAACAGTTTTCTTATAAATTATATTTTTATAGCCTAATTTTATTCAGAAAACTTGTTACTTGACCTTTCTCTTATACAAGATATAATGTTATTGATATAAAGCATCGAAGCAATCTTTCTTCTAGTAAAATGAAATTCAAATAAATTTTTTGCATTGATTAAAGGTTTCGATTTCAATAAAATCGTATACTATAGATCTAATAATAAGTATACAGATATATCTGCCTAAGTTATACCCTATTTATTGTATCAAGGATATTTATTATTAGAATCCAAAGCTTTTTATCAACATTTCTTGATCAAATTCTAAATTTTAAAGCAATCTTTATTTCACAGATCATATAGTTTCTTAACAATATTCGCTAGTATATAATGAATAAAACTTCCATATTTAATTTTAGAAAGTTTTTTCTATACATGATTTTATTAATTTGTTCTTCTACAAAATATTATGCCCAGGCTTGTAAAAAATAAACTTTTAATAATTTATTTGAAATATAAATATTCAAAATCAGCAAAAAAAATCTATATTATTCTTATTATTGCTTATTGTTGTTTTTATGTACCATAATGTTTTTTATTCTGCTAATGATAATATTATAATATTTAAATTTTATTACTTATAAAACTTTAAATTTTATTAGATAACGATGAATCTTAACATGAATGGTGTGATTACCCAGGATCATAAAAGGTACATGAAAGAGCATGGAGACATCTACCAAATCGAGAAATATATCTAAACCAGAGTATACATGAAAGTACTTGATATAATCGGTTTTGAAAAGTGTATAACTATCGAAAACGATGCTATATCTTGCGTCTAGTCGTGAGTATCTATATCATGCGTAGAATGGAAATAATCAGGTTGATATTGAATTAAGAAAAAATCAGAAGACACAGTATAAAAATTAAACTTAAAATAAAATCTTTAGTATAATAATATGTTTTCTATTTGATCTACAATATTTCAATTTGATAAATTATGATATATATTATTGATACTTCTTTATATCACCAGCCTCACATAAAACATGTGCAATATAGTAAAGAAACAAAGGAGTATGCAATAAATGTAAGAAAATCCACTACTAAATAAAAAAAATGCAGTTCTATGTTAGGCGAGAATGTTGAGAAAGCAGACTCTTAAACGAAAGAGCATAAAAGTACGTGGAATAAATAAGAAACTTGAAGAAGCACCGAGAAAAATACACAAGGAAGTTATGCGTTGAAATAAAAAATATCATTGATAGAAATTGACGTTCTTAAAGCAATAAAAATACACAAGGAAGTTATGCGTTGAAATAAAAAATATCATTGATAGAAATTGACGTTCTTAAAGCAATAAAAATAAATAAGCAAAATATACGAATATAGACAAATAAATTATACCAATATGCTAAGAGAAAAGAATTTACGCAACAAATATCCAGTTTATAGTCAACAGAAGACATTACTCGATTCTATCATACAAAAATCAGAATCTGTAAGTAAAGCAACCAAGAAAAGTATAAAAAATTTTTAGTCAAAACCTTACGAACTAAACAATTCCAAAACATATAATTTTGTAGAATATCAGTGTCTTAACACTCTGGGGAATATACTAAAAATTGCTTAATTTCCGCAATCAAATTCTTGATATATTGAATTTTTTTGATTAAAGTAAAAAGCTGCTAGATGCGACAGAAATCATAATAAAATTATGTCATAAACGACGAACTTACGCTCAACATTAGATTAAATGCATATATTGTTATTCCTGACATAAAAAAAGGATAATAAATGGTTATTTATAGTAATCACATATTTAATATAAAAAAAAGGATGCATATAATGGATCTGAATCACGATGAATAGCATGTATTTAAACATATATAAACTCCAAATCAATATTGGTGAAAATGATGCTAGTACGCGACGCAGAATATGGAAGTCTATTTATTGAAAATCAATGTGCGAAGGTCAAAGAGTACAAGACGCCAAGAAACAGACCATGAAAAACGTTGCTTTTAACATAAATAAAAAACGAAAATGATACATAAAATGATATTTTAAAAATAAAATTGTCCCAATAAATCAAAAATACCTTTTATAAAGTTAAAGAAGGCTTAACACACAAGATTGGAGATAAAATATATAATATCACTTACATAATAACGAAATTCATTTCTAAAAATAAATACAAATACAAAAAAATAAAAATAAAAATAAAATAATTCATTAAGGAGGGTATTAATTCCCGCTTTTCTAGGATGTGAATGGATCTGATAAATCGAAGATAAAACTCAATCCACCACAGGTTTTTATCCACATAAAAGGCATATAATTCAATATGAATCACATTCTATTTATCGGTGGCAGTGAGATCTTGATAAAAGACGACCAGAAAATACATAAAATGAAAAGAGAAGCAGCCCATTATTTTATAATATAGTATTATAAATAAACACAGAAATATCAGCAAAAATATTATTAAAAGCACAGAACTGCTTTATTTTTACGTTTTAACCTAAAATTACATAAAAATTTGTATTTTATTGCACGTTGCTTATAAATAAAACCTAAATAAAATATTACATATGGTACGAAGTTTATGTAAAAATACAATGCACTGTAAAAACATAGTCGATTCTAGATATGTACATAAAACATCATTAGTTCTTTTTTATATAATGAATTTCTGAAATTAGAACCAGTAGATTTTAAAAGATTAGATGATGATGTAATAAATCTATTATTGACCAACAATTCATATCTAGAATTATATATCAAAGATAGGTTGTATATATAAAGAATTTAAGTATAACACAATTTAATAGACACAAAGAAAAACAATCGAAGGTTATTGCTTCAGTAGAAAAAATCAAATTTCTATGCCGAAGATAAATCGCCAATAAGTGTGTCATACACAGAAAAATATCGATAAACACGACACATTGCCCTTGATCAACAAATTTTTAAATGCAAAACACGATCTTGTAAAGGTGGAAATTTAATTACCGTTTCAAAAACAAAATAAAAGATTATTTATTATTTTACCAGAATTTATGCAGCATCAAAAAACGTTATAATTAATACGATTACATAATGAAAATACTAAATATTTTTAAAAATCTAAAAGTACGGCGATAAAAAGAGCATAGAAGTAGTTAGAATCTACTTCATCACGCAATAAAAATATTTTTAATATAAATTAATGTAATGTGTATATCGTAATAATCTTATAAAAAATTTGATCACCTGGCAACAAGATGTAAAAAAATTCTTGGCCATGATTACACAAAGAAGCAAAATAAAATGCAGGATATCTTTACTTCAATCTAGAAAGAAAAAATACCTTTTAAAAAACATATTAGTTTGCATGGGCTCGCCAAATATTTTATTTATAGAAAAATCTAATATAAGTGTAGATACATAATTAGACGGTCATATAACTACATAGTGATTGCTCTGATATAGACGAATAAGGCAGATAAATGGATTCCCTTATTAAAAATAGGTGGTTCTAGCATAAATAATATAAACATCGTCGTAAACATGAAAAAAAATGATTTATGTGAATCTTATACGGCATTAAAAAACAAATCAAACACAAAGATAATAAATCCAATGTCATACAATGAAATATCAGCACGATTTCATATAACTTACATGTTATAAGCAGAATTTAAAAACCAAAAAAAAGCTTATATTAAAAAAACAAGACTGAACTAAACCCTTGAACTAATAGGTTTTTAAAGAGAAGAGTATCAAAGAACATGCAAGAGAAAAGGATTTGCCAAGATTATAAAAATTTAGATTTGTAAGAAAATCTATCAAGTTAAGCTTTGAGAAAAAGTTTAAAATTACAATACAAAACTTAACTTATAAATAAAAATCACTTAAAAAAATATATATAAAAATTTATTTTAAATTTATTTCAATAATATTTTCTCATTCTATCTATTGTAAAATTAAATTTTACATTTTATTTATTTATGTATAGGTGGCCAATTTAGTTGAGCAGAGCTCGAATCAGTTGCCTGAGTTGCAACCGCAATCCATCCTCAAATTCATATGAAGTTACTAAAAATAATAAACCTAAAATGAAGCCGTCTGTGAATAGAAAGTAAAAGCATAAAAAGACAAGATAGCTAAGAAGAAATAAGGGGGGGTTTTGTGGATGACGCCGAAAACGAGGCTGAAAATTCACTTAAGCCTGCTCCGCTATGATACGATATGGGTAAGTGTAGTAGCAAAATTTATAAATGTGGAGGTAGATAGAATCATATCTTCCCACAAAAGCCCTTCACCTGCTAAAAATTTTAAATCCATAGATATCAAAATATCAACAAAAAAATTTAAAATCACACAAGGGGGTAAAACAGATAAAAAAAAGTATCTAATATATATAAAAAATTCCATTTATTCAATCCTAATATTTCATTTATAGAAGTTTATTCTTTGCTTTATTGATTACAATATTTTCATAAGATTTCTACTGTACCTTAATTTTTTTATTTTAGAAAAAAATATCATCATTTGTTTATTTTATTTATAAATAACTATGATATACATTGATTTTTTACAAGTATTAGTGCTTGCATTTTTATAGAGTGAGTGACATAATGTTTTATTTAATTAGAAGATAATATTTTTTAAATTAAATTCGTATAATTTACATATAATATTTATCATTAATATCAGTAGTAGTAATCAATGAAATCTTCTAGAAGGAATACACACACTTAATTCTTTCTTATAATATTACAAAATTTTGTTTTAAGGATATTAGTTATGTAAAACCATCACAAATTTTAGTCTATTATCTATTCTTACTAAACACTATTTAATGCTTATTTACAAATTTATATGTGCGAAAGAGATTTTTAAATAGAAAAAAGGGGGTTGTTAAGAAGCACTGAAATCTTTACCGGCTGTTTTTTTCGAAAAAAAAAAATTTCTGATATGCTTGACTACTATATAAAATTATTTTTAACAAAACAAAAATGATGTTAAATGGGAAATTCTACATGAATTCACTTGTAAGAAATTTATCTGTATCAACTGATCTGGCTATCTTTCTTGGAACATCCACGACAAGATTTTTAGGATTTTAATTTATAATTCACTGTTTTTTTTTTGCAAATATAAGTAATTTTATTTGTATGGAGATTTTATTCAATCATCTGGATATAATAGTATTTCATTTTAGATATTCGATAAAACTATAAGAATTTGTTCATATTTATCTTCGTTTCCAAAGCTTAAATATTGCACTGAAATTTTACTAACAGTCTTTTATATATTTTTATGTACAAAATGTAAGAACTTTATTATAGACCTGGTTTGATTAGGAGCAAAATAAAGAGTTTTATGATTATGTTTGATTTCAATATTCGAATTGTTTCAACTTTCTTTTTTCGTATTACTTTCTGTACGGTAATAAAATTCCAATATTTTCATATTATTCTTTGAAATACCGATCCAGCATTCTTGTATGTGTGGATATGGTCCTAAGCCATAGGATCCAATTTATAATTTACTTTTTTTGGTTTTAAACACGTAATCTTGATTTAAATTAATTTACTCAATATTTCATATATATTGAATACGTACGTCATCATAAAGTATGAAAAGAAATTTTTATTTTAAACACAGCCACAAATCCAAAATCTGCAATAGGATCTCAATTCGAGATCGAAAATACAAAACCTGGCTTAAAAAACATAGTACTTATAAAAAACCATTTACAAACCATAAATTTGTTAACGCGTGTTATGTCATGCCTGAGAAGTATCTCCAAAAACGCCTAGTACAAACGGATACAACAGTTGCTCATCAGAAATTTATACGCTCAATTACATTCTTTATTATTCTTTTTTCTAAGATGCAAACGAAAATTTATATCGTTTTACTTTAGTTACTTCCTTAGGCTTTCATAATTTATATTATCTATATTCATTATTGTGAATTCGAATCTGCAAGATAAAAAACCGTATATACTAATTTTTTTCAACATAAACTTTGAGTATTTTTTTTATTTATGTCTAAATTTATAGTTGTAATTTGAGTTTTTGAATTCAGGCACAACTTGCTTTATTCTTTATACACACAGCGTATACATACTTTCAGCTATCTTATCCTCTACAAAGTCTTCTTTAAATTCCCTCCTTCTTTTGAGACCTATAAATTCAAGAGTTTTTCTCAATCCCAAGGTTTGAATATATGCCTCAACTTGGTTCTTGACATCTAGTTCTTTCGGACCCTTTTATATTATCGTGTCTCACACCGTCCCATGTTATAAAATATGGGATAATTTTTGTCTTGCACTTGTATATTAATAACATTTAGATTCTAGCAGGTCATATTTTCTCAATTTTTCATTTTTCGGCTATGTTTATATTGTCAATACTTGTCACGCCAATTTCAATCTGAATAGTGTAGGTCTTCTTTTTATCAAATACAAAATATCAGGCCTGTCATTCGATAGCTTGATGTCTGTTTTTATTCTTGTATCTACTTTAATCTCCGCGAATTCGTTTTACATTATTTCTTGTACAGGGTGTCAATAGATTTATTTGATTTTTTTTGGAATTGTATTTTCTCGCCAACATATAGTAAATATATCTTACAATATCGTTGTGCCTTCTTTATAGTCATGATCGCGCACGTAATTCTACATCTGCTTGTCAAGTGATCGACTGTTTACAAATAGACATTACAGAGACGACATCTTGATCCTTCTCTTATTTAAAATAGGCTTTCTTTTTCTAAAACAGAACCTAGTTTCTTCAGATGGTCTGATATTAGCATTTTTTAGCCACTTTGAGGATCCTAATATTTCAAGCGCTGATTTTTTATTAACATCGAAGAGTTTTTGATGTATTTTACACAATAAACTCTTTTTTTGTTTTAATTCAAGCGCTGAAAAATCTATGTCAACGATTTCATATTTTGTTCTGATAATTCATTATTTACGGATAGGTAGAACGCATTTTGTTTTTCAAATTTTAATATTGCAGCTTTTCTGGGTGATTGTACTTTTTCTTGGCTCAGAGTTCTATATAGTTGGTAGATAATTATTTCGGATTTAAACAGAATATTTTATAATCCTCGTCATAGTTCATTTTTTTGAAGATACTATCTTTCTTTATTAGATGGTTGCAAGTGTATTCAATTTTCTATTAGTATCCGCCTAATTGCATCGTTTAGCTTTCTTAAGCCTTCTAGTTCTAGCTTTAATAAACCCACGTAGTGGTTTATAGTTATATTGAATATTCATTTATTGTTTTAATTATTTTTGACCATTCAATATTGTTTTGCATATGCTATATACTCTTTCTAGCATTTTTTTCTAAATTTATCTATCGTTTTTGGTTTAATTCTCGATTTGGAATCATCTGGTATCTCAAGATATTTATATGCATCTTTCCTTTTTTATTGTGGCAATATATTTGAAATTTATGTTGTTAGTAGCTGATTTGGCCACTTTTATTTACATTCCGATACATCCGAAGAATTTTGTTGCTTCATTAGACATTGGTTTATCGTTACTTTCCTCTTTAGCCAAAATCTTTAAATCTTCAATGAAAAGAAAATTAATAGTAAAAAATGCATTCTTATTAAGTTTAATGGATATTTATGGGAACTTTTCATTTCATCGGTGGCTTGGCGGATCGATATAAGGAACAAACAGTGGTGGAGATAGACTATCCCCTTGTAGTATCCCTTTGATAAATTTTTTCTAGTTTTTGTATAAAGTCATTCA
The DNA here is from genome assembly GCF_057557595.1 of Rhyacophila brunnea. Lineage (NCBI taxonomy): Eukaryota > Metazoa > Arthropoda > Insecta > Trichoptera > Rhyacophilidae > Rhyacophila > Rhyacophila brunnea. The sequence goes on from NW_028233364.1 coordinate 1,274,644, forward strand.
TCCATTCTTGTATGTTAAGATTTTTAGAGCAGAACAGAAGATACTAGTGGTCGATTGAGTCAAGTGCTTTTTTTTGTCGAACCGATGTTACGTGTATCTCATTATTGTGTTCAATTTTTGTTGCGTCGTCTATCATTGGCGACTCGGTAGCTCCCTGTACTCTTCTGACCGTCCCAAGTTATTTTCCATAGTAGATTTCGGGATTCGACGTCTTTCTGTAATATCATCGTTACAGCTTTAGGTGTCAATTTGTATCGTTTGAAATGTATGTAAAAGGTCTGATTTCCGATCCTCTTAAAACTTCTTGTTTGGGTATGAGGTACGTGAACCCAGAGTAGAACCAAATTTTTATAATTTTGTATGCAACGCATATTGATTTAACTGTTTCATATAATATTATGTACAATTTTATGTTTTTTGTTTATAGAAGTTGCATACACCATCTTATTCTGCAGCTTTCTAGTTAGCTAGGTACGTGATGATCTGGAAGATTTCTTTTATACTGATGTAAAAAATATATTTGTGTGTTTTCTAGCGCATTTTTGCGCAGATAAGCATCAAAGTTTATTTTTTTTTGCTTTTAGTCATTGTTTGCCTATAAATTACCAAAATTTTCTTTTACTGCTTTCATTTCCGGTTTTACCGTATCTGTCAATGCTCTATAAAATTTTCTTCTGTTGACTTCGAACTGGCAGTTTGTTTTTGTAAATTCTTTTCTCTTTTCATATTGATCGATTCATTTGCTTTATTATCTTATCTTTCAGTTGTTTTTACTAGTCACTGCAAGATCATTATTTTTTTTGTCAAATATTTTGTTTTGTTGTCTCATGAATTTTCTTAAAAATCTTGTCTTACTTTCTAAAAGTTCTCCTAAGTTTCTAAAGTGGGATTTGAGTGTTGTGTTAATTTGATCATACCTTTTTATGTTTTCCGACTTTATTAATACGTAGTTTAATCCTTCCTAGACGGGTTTCGATGTTAATTCTTCGTAACTCTTATGAAAAGCTTGCAAGATCTTTCCTATATCGCACATGCCTCAGCGGGGTGGTTTGTGATATGCGCATTAACCGCTTCATCCAAATCCTCAATTTTATGTTTTTAACTTTAGTGAAAGGTATTTTTCTTGTCTTAACGGTTTGTGATGTCCGTATTTTCCATGTCCGTAAATCATCATAGAAATGTTTTTTTTTGCATCTATCGAGATTAATGCAATGACTTGGTGTTCTATAGTAATCCTCTTTATCGCTTTGTTTTCTTCTTTATATTCATATTTCTTTAAACTTCCGGACTTTTTTTCCTTTCCCATCATTATATTTTAGAATGTTTGATGATAAGATTTGTATATCAATCATGCTCACATCACAATTAAAGATATCATTGTGACTCTTTAGGAACTCTTGCCAGCCAGATCTCGGCATTCTTCCGAATCGTTTCAGTATCGAGGTATAAGCCTCTTGATCCAGTGCACTTTCTCGGCGGGTGTTTTCTTGCAGATGGCCTTTAGAGTAAACAGAGCCGTGGTATGAATGCGTGTGGCCGTGTGTGGTTCAGGTAATCTGTCGGTTTAGATTATCGTTACAGGATCGGTTTTAAAACGTTTGTCTTTGTAGTTCTCCTGTCTTGTTTTTTATTTATCCTCCATCATTTTAAAATGTAGCTTGGCATAAAAAGATAAAATATAATAATATTGTAGTTCTTCGATTAAAAACAAGCCACATTACATCCAACTACTAATCTAAAGAATAATGTGATCTTACTAACACCTGGATGTTTACTTTTATGTTTATCAATTAGAAATATTTAAAAAATGTAATTTAAAACAAAAACCTTATAAATTATATATATACCACTTGGGCTAAAAAATTTCTAATTTTACAGCGTATTTTGCAACTTTCATCCATTTTCTTAGTAATAAATTCTTTTTTTAAGAAGTTAATCTTATGTTAATGTTTAATCGTATATTATATGCAATTTAAAAACCATAAATTAAGATTTTCTGTGTAGGAAAGCATTTTAAGAAGTTCTAGAATATAATTCGCTTATAAAAAAATTCTTCATTTTTTTTAAGACCATAAAACTACAGAAATATCTTAGGAACGTGCTTTAATATCTTTGATTTTTCTTTTTTATTGATTATATTCGGGTGCTTTTTACTTTGTTCACAAGATATTCATTTATCTTTTGTCTAAGATAATTCAAATTTACACATGAAAAGCATACATCATCGTCAATTTGTATGATATACCTCTAAAACTTATTCATTGGTAGATATGAAACGGATTTTTTTATAAAGATAAAGCCAAACTTTTAATTTCTAGATTATCAGATTTTATATAAGCTTGACTCGGCCTCATTATCTTTCGTATTTTCAATAGGTATAGTATATTTTTAAGAATGATAATTCAACTTTTTGCATCATTAATTTTTAATAGGCTTGTCTCTGGTTCATATTGAATTTTTTTATGTTAAAAGGTGGAATATACGATATTATTTACGAATATTTTATTATATTTATATAATCGATTTGGGATATTATTTTGTAAATTCTGGCTAGGATTTGAATTTTAAGAACAGTAGTAAATAAAAGTGCATTTTTATATTATATAGTCTTTTCATATTTTATTTTTGAAAAATAATAGTCTACCTAAGATCGCTTAGGGCATTTTTAATCCTGATAGCAAATTAAATTAAAAAAATAAAGACTAGTTGTACAAATTATGATCCATTCAGTTTTATTTACGTTTTTTTTGGCAGGTCTTTCTGCACTTTATTTTAATTTCTAATAAAGAACCATTTATTCGTTGTTTCATCATCCTTTTTTCTGCATAAATAACATTAAAGATCAAACACGGCTCTGATAGCCTTTTCTAAATACTTGGTCAATACTTTCTAATTTATCATCTTTGTTTTACCCTTATTTCTCTACTAAAATTTATGGTACCAAACAGTTTATAAATATCAAAATTGAATTTCCTTTTTTTAAATCGATAAACATGTTAATTATATTGTGATTTTATTTATGTACTTTAAATATACTTTTATATATTACAATAATTTTGTTGCTAATATTTTTAAATTTAAGATTAATTTTTTATATAAATAAATAAAAATCTATAAAAAGTATGTTTCAAATTTTATTTATAACAAAGTATACAAAATCAAGACAATCGAATTTCTTTTGCAACAATTTTCTATTTGATCACTTTATCAGTGCATGGGGTGAAAAATCATTCTAAAATGGTTTACCCTATCACCATCTAGTTGAATACGCAAAAAAATTTAGAAAGCGAGTTCTTTCTGCTGATTTTCTAAAGAAAAATTATAAATTTCTCATAGGTAATGGATAAAATTAGAGTCGATGATATTGTACTCTAAATTGGTATTCGATATTTAATTTTTATGAAAAAGCAAAGTAAACCTTATGATTTGATATTTTACAGAAGTAAATAGATTTATATAAAATTTGTCTTTGCTTGATTTTTACCATGAAATAATAAAGTGTATAAATATATTTGCAAACAAGATTGCTATATTATATTCTAAATTAGAAATTTAGGTCGTATTTTTAAAGCTAGATTTAAGATATTTTTTTTATATCTTTAATAGCATCAAAAATATATAAATCTATAATTTGTTCTGCTAAATAAAAAAATAAATATACATTTTCTATGTTTTGATGTGATACCACTAAAAGAATTTTGACTACACGTTTCACTTGTATTATTATGATGTTTATTCATTTGTTTAAATTTTGCCGATATTTATTTCTGCTAATATTCAAGTAATCTAGATGTTAAAACACATTTAGTATTTATATCGATGCGATGCTATCTCGTTTATGGACTATTTAATTCTTAAATCTCCCGAAAAAATCAATATACTTTTGCAACTGCTAATTACGCTTATAAAAGATATTTTAAATTATAAATCTTTTATTTATTGCAAAATACTCGAATAATATATTTTTCTTGGCCCAAGAACACTTGTAATGTTATTAAATATCAGATTCTGTTTGTATAGTTCATATATTTTCTTTTAGATAAGCAGTTATAATTTATTAGCGTAATTATATATGAATTGTATTTGAATACCACAAAATAGCACTAGCTTCAGGAACCCATAGTCTATAACTTAATATTTAATGTTTAGATCTACCAATTTAAAAATTTTTTGCTTACATGTTATTATTATTAATCTTTTTAATTATCTAACCACTACACTTAAATTTTTTATAATTTATTTTATTCGTAATAAATGCGCTTTTGTCCGCAGATTTTAATATATCGATTAAAAATGAATCCATTAGATTGCAATTGATAGAGATTATTCCGCTATTTTTTTGGGGAAATTTATAGCTCCTTTTTTTTCTAGTACATGATTATTTCGTTATACAATATCTTGATTTATAAAAGGATTTTTTTGCTTCTCTTATCACATAGAGATTTCCAAACAGTTTATCGTATGAATTCGACAGATATTTATACATGGCAGAAATTTTTTTTAAAAAGGCAGATTTTGGTGATGGGGATTTACTAACTTTTTAAATCGAGTTTATCTAATATAGATCCTTTACAATGTATTTTTCTTGATTAAATAGTTGAACCAGTCGATTTAACATAAAATATCGCAAAGAAAAGCTTGTAAATTTTAGTGAAGTTCTTAAATGAAAGTAAACTAAAACATTTCTATAATTTAGAAGATTTTGGAAAGGTATTTAAATATAAATATTTAAAAATCTTGATATCGAAGGAGATAGAGCCGCTTTTATGCTTTTTTTAGCTCTTAATCTCTCATTATATTGCGACTCTATCATACGATTGGGTCTAAAAATTATCATTGAGATACATAAAGCGTAGCTGTTAAAAAACCAATTCTGTAGATTTTATACAAAAGCGGACCCTATTGCTTATAAGATACAATAATGCTATGATTTTGAATCGCTTTGAATTTATATATATTTTTGTGTAAATATTCATTTCTAATTTCTAAAAAGATATTTAAATATATAATATTTCTTGAATTCGGTAAAATTGATTATATTGTGTTTTGTTGGTACCTTCAAATAACCGAATAATTCAAGAAATACTATAGACTCAAAGTGAAGCTAGAAATGCATAATTTTTGTGATTTTATATGTATATTGAGATTTTTTTACTTTATTAGAGAGGTTAAGAATCATTTAAATAATCAGATAAGGTTTTTATTTGTTTATTCTACCTGTATACAAACAAAAATATGTTAAAATCTAATGATAAAAAGATATTATTACGATTTTGTCTGTTTTGAGAAAAAAAATGTTGCAGAATGGAAGATTTTTTTTAATAGAAATAATTTTTTTGATGAATGATTATTTACGTAATAATATTTAAATTTCAAATTCTTTACTGACATTCTAAAAACTCAAAACAGAATGCGATTCTATGAATAAATGGATTATTTACCACTGTATGTTCCAAGTGCAGTGGCAAGAGTAAGAGGATTCCTAAAATGGAAAACATCAAGTGGAAAAATGGCAGAACTGATTGATTCAGCCAATAACTTCAAGTCTAGAAAATCAACCTGGACAAAAACAACACAACGATGGCTAAGATCCAGGCATATTGACACAAATATGACAAGTGAATTAATTCTGGACCAATTTAAGATAGAAATGATGCGGGAAATATCCTGAAAAGACACATTTATAGCCGGTATAAATGCCGACATGTACAACATTACAAGCGATAAAAAGCTACGAACAAGCGAAATACTTTTTTTCACTAAATTTAATAGCTGAAAATGCACTGTTAGAGCTAAGAATAGGAAATTTTAAGTTTAAGACGAATTAGTAATTACACAAGCGCTGCCACTAGAGCTATACAATGGATGTGCCTGCTGCAAAAAAGCTGTTGTAAAAAGAAATTTGGCACTTTTTGTGTCAGTGCCAATGTTTTGAAGATGCAAGGAAAAAGCATCAAGTAATGAAATACTCTTTTGACCAAGGTTGTTCAGAAGGGTATTTAATAACTGTGATGGAAATATTCCTTAAGGAGGAGTCGGTAGCTTCCCACATGAAGCTTTCTGAGGAGGTACTTGATACAATCAAGTATCTCTCTCAACAATACCGCCGAAATGCACTAGGTGCAGAACGGCGGGGGCCCTTTTCACCTAGTATCTGCTAGGTGAACCCTCAGTAATCGAAGCCGCAAGGTATGAGGGGAGTGTAATATCGGAGTACTTTAATATCCAAGATCGTACAGGTGGTGTTTTTTTCCGCTTTCTACCGATCTCTAGAGAGCCTGTAAGCTTATGATTGTAATTAAAAGTACGTCTGTTTTTTTTTCTATAAACTAAAAAATACAATAAGAGAAAAAACCGGTGCAATAAATTCGCGTAATCTTTTTATCCTCTGTATAAATCACAAAAAGAAGATCTTTAAAAATATTCATCACGACTCTGCACTATTTTTTTATGCAACATGTTCGTCTCTGTATATTTAAGCAATTTGAAATCCAAATATAGGATATAAGGGCAAAATAGCACTTTGTCATATAAGTTTTGTATTGAATGTTAGTTAGATAATGTAAAAACCAAAAAAGCTTTATTTTTTCTTTTAGAGCCAACTTGCTAGATAATCAATATTTTCTTAACCGATTGCTTTTATACTTGAACATTTTTTCATAGAATCGAAACCGATTATTTATTCGAATATCCATTTTAAAAGAATATGTATAATTAGATAATAAAAAGCTATATTATCTATCTTTAAAAAAAAGTTATGATATACCTCTAATAATAATTATTATAAGCATGATAGATAGAAAAATTTACTATAATGATACTTTAATGGAAATAAATGCATAAAATACTTATTTACACTTTAATTACATTCAACCATTTGTTTTTTGTATGAATTTCAGTTTTGATTAGTTATAATATGCTTTTTTTGTATTACAATCAATTCTAATGGAAAGATAAAACAGCTTGGCATGAATAATTCTTGCAATCAATTTTTGAGTCTTTCTGGCATTAATTGCGCCAACAGAGAGGAAATGGGATTTTTTGGTTGATATGTTAAAAAAAGATATATCATACATTATCAACGACTAAAAATCATTTTTTGAAAATTAAAACTTGAGGAGACATATCATTAATATTTTTAATTTTTTTTCGTTTTCTTATTCTCTGCACCCTTTAAAGTGTAATACATAGTATTTTAAGAAGAAAAATTGCATATTTCAAAATACAATCAGAATTTGAAAAAACAACAGAATGCAACAAATCAAGCAATGTAGCCCATTTCCTCTCTAATAGCGCGATCATTTCCAAAAAAATCAAAATAATCAGAAATGATCACGCATTTATTAATTTTATTTTTAAAAATGTTAGTCTTATGCGTTGATTTTTATAATATATTATTTTTTATTCTTTCAAGTAATTTTTTTTATTGATTAATTGAATTTAAATTACATCTCTTGGTATTTTGCTAAATTACAAAAAATTAAAATTCTATCGAATTTTTTATGTTGTGCTAACTTATATTATTGAGTTTAGATCGATTATATGTGTTTTATAATTTCTATTGTTATAAAAGAATATGTTTCGAACTCATACATATGGAGCAATATACATTGAAGTTAAATGATTCTGGATATGTAGTTACCAGAAATTTAGATAAATCTAATATGAATTTCTTTATTGGTTTCGGTGCATGACCAAAAACACATCATAAACATCAAAGTTTCTTATCTTAAATTCTTAATTCTTCCATATTTAATGTGTAAAATCATTTATGAAAAACAAAATGCAGAAGTGACGTCATCGAATCGAAAATAATAATCAAAAATAATAATCAAATGATCATAAATTTTTATAAATGTGTCAATGTTGACTAAAATAACAAAAAAATTTATTACTCTAATAAAAGCACATGCGATGTATTTAGGCTTTTCAATAATATAATTATGCAGATAAATTATTAGAACTCGATTAAGATTATATATACGATATATTCATGCTCACTGCTTCTTCTAAATTGTCCCATGCGAAGAAAATTTGCATATACTCTTAGAACGTGCAAATCTCTTGAAAGGTGTCTTTTGTAAAATATTTTTGTTCCATTATTTTTCCAATTATAGTAATTTGATAGTTTCTTACATTATAATATTTTTTATCATAAAAAAGTTATATATACTCGACATTAAAACCCCTTAAATGAATAAACATATATACATAATTTTATGTTTTTTTATGATTTCAATGAGCATGATAAATAGGCCATATGAAACGATAGTAATAGGTGAGGAAAATTATGAACTAACTCATGTATTTAAAAATGAGCTTACCGCGGAAAATAAAAAAGACGTGATAACTTTATTAGATCCAGATTTAAACCCTGTAGGTTATGATACGGAGGATTATGTTAATAATTTTACACCTACTTTTACGAGTATTCTAAAAAAGGGGGAAGAACCAATATCAACCGTTTCGATAGATATAGTAGAGTTTACCAATTTTGGTTTGTCATCGAAATATTTTTGCTATTTCCATACATTGACTACAAATGTTGAACACAAAAGAAAAGGATTTGCTAGGCTTATTACCGTAAAAGCCATAAACTTCGCGGCCAAATATATTGAAGCAAACAAGTCAAATCCCGATGAAAACACGGAGTTTAAAAACATTGAACATTATGAAAATAAAAATAAAATTAATGAAGATTACTTAAATACGGCTGAAATATTTTTGACCGTACTAGTTGATCCGCGGGAGAAAGAAGCGCCGACTAATTACGAGTTTTTTTTGTCATTAGGATTTGATATGGGTGGTTTAGTAAAATTTGAACCACTTGAAATACTAGAAGTTTCAGACGAGGGTGAAAGAAAAATTGTCGAAGAGGTAAGAAATGCAGCACGAAACATTTCTAATAATGAAAATACAGGTCATAAATTTGCATTTTTTTGTGCTTTCAATATGTTTAATCCTATACGAAAGGTCGATAATAATTTAAAAGAGGAATTGGTAAAGGAAGGTGAAATAGTATACGAAGAAATGAAAAGGCGATATCAAGTCTATGAAGCTGGGTTAAACGAAGAAAACTCGAGTGAGAGTGATGAGCCAGAATCGGGATACCATAGTGCTGATACAGAAGATAAAAATGATGATTCTGATGAAGAAGAAAAAAATATTTGTTCTAGTAATGAATGAAAAATATTAAAATGAAAAGAAAAAAAAAGCTTTAAAAGCTCATATTTGGTGGATTTCAAAGAAGCTATAGTGAATAAATTCGTAAAGAACAACATGAAATAACGATTATTAAATCGGAAAAAAAAATTTAGGACATTATTTTTTTTAAAACTCTTCATGACCTGCGAAAATTTGTTTTTATTAACAATAATATTCTGCAAGAAAATTATATAAATAATAAAAAAAATGTATTTTTTACAATTTCTTGTAATTTTGTGTATAAATATAATTAAAAAATATTCATTTATATAATTAGCATCTATAAGCATTAAATTGCTTTATATATTGCAAAAGTTAGTTAAATGCTTTATTTTATTGCTTTATATTCATTTTTTATACTTAAATTGAAAAAAAATAGAACAACCATGCAGTGTTGTTTTCTTGACTTATAAACTTAGATTATAATTAAAATTGTTAAATCCGATATTCTATTGTTTATAAGTTCTGTATATAGTCACAAGAATGCTACCATATACATTTTAGTTTATAAAATCAAACATTTTGTCCAACTATAGTAAATACAATATATAAAACATTACCGGGGAGAGTATCATGACTTTTATAAAGCAAGTGCTAAAAAAGTTTGGCACAGGAAAAGGAATAAAATTAAGTTTAGAAAATAATAAAATTTAGATAAAGAATATCTATAATGTCAATGACTGTAAAAATTGCTTATTGATTTTATTGTGATTATCTTATGACGTTATATTGGAGCATAGTCTTTTATCACAGAGGAAAAAAAATTATAATGGGTCTGAAAAAGCCTTGAAGAGATTCCAGGATTCGACCATATAGCATATTGAATGTTCAGGGCTGTTTTAGGGGTAGAAATATATAATAGAAACCGCCAGAATTTACCAATATGTTAATCTGGAAGCTTCTTATATATTCTGTAAAATGTATAAAACCGAATTTATATGTGATATTAACATATTTCATAAATAAAAATGGTTATTGAATTAGAAAAAAATCCCTACATAAATATACATTGTTATATATTTATATGAAATTGTTTACACAACTTTTTTTGTTCCGCAAATCCATCAAGACCCAACATATCTGCTTACGGTTTATTATGCATATGAAACATCAAAGATAATATGGGGTTGCTAAAATTACCATTAAAAAAAAAATATGGTATAAAATTGTTGTATAACCGAATTCTAAAAAAATAAATGTGTAAAAAACTACAAAATAAACTGCAGGTTTCTCAAACAAAAAATGATCCACGTGACTTTGGTTCGAAATGAAAAAAATATCAAGAAAAGAAATGGGGAAGATTATAGTTATACACATATAAAAACTATTATAATAAAATTAAGACGAGAATTTATATAAAAAGTGATAAAAATTATCTTAAATCGTTTATTATATAAAAAAAAGTTTACACTAATTTATATTTATGACTTAAAAAAACAAACATTACGCAAAATATTTATTTAGAACACGTAAATAAAATTTTAAGGTAGAACAGATACCAAAGCGTGATTTTTTACTTATAATCTACATAAAAAAATATATTAGTTCGTAAGGATCATTACTTATTATAACATTAATAAGATGCTAGTATAATAACAGATAAAATATACCATAATAAATATTTAGCATTATAAATCATGGCTGCAGCAGAAATGTAGATGCGTGGCATATATATTACCAAATATAATTAGATCAAACTCTAGAACAAAAAAAAAATTTTAAATGATTTTTATGGGTGCAAAAGGTTGTTTTACATTGTATAGATAACCAAGATCACACAAAATCGACTTAGCGTATTTGTATTGGTAACAAAAAAGACTAGAGTATAATTTGCGATTTCAAAACAACGGAAAAATTCTAGTTAGGCTAGAAAAAAGTTTATATTGAATTTATGTGGTAGAATAGAACTATTTTTTGATTTACTGGTGTCATAGTTATCTAGTCTTATGATTGCGTCAATATTAATGAATATTTTTTTCTTTTAATATGCATACCACATAATATAAGTAAATAATGCCTATATAATATTTGTATGAACGAAAAAAACCAACAAACTAGGTATAGAAATAAAACTATTCTATTTTGGTAAAAATATATCTTAAATTAGATACATTTCAAGATGCATAATAACAAAACATAGTGTTTTGTATTAATAGAATTAATTACACCAATATTTATGATGCCATATAGCCCAATGACAGCATCTACTATTTTATAATATATAAGCTTGAATCATCATAATAAGACGTTTGGTTGGATACGAATGCTTTATAGACAATATATATACGAATAAAAAACACGAAACGAGTGGGAAAACAATTTAAGTGATATCAAGGAAATAGAAAAATAAAAAGCTGCTTTATACCGAAAAAACTTAAATTAGTAAAAACATCGCATATTTCAAGGTATTGAAAACGCAGATAAAATTTTAATTCATATAGAAACGAATACGGTAATATTAAAATATTAAACCCTGAAAAATCTAGAGAAATGATCTTATTCCTAGGCTTATATTGTATTTAATGATTTTATTTTTGGCTATATAAGCATTTGAAACATTGGGATAGAAAAGCTCAAAGGCTGTGAAATTAAATGGTAGAAAAATATCAATTAAACAATGGGAAACCATAAGATCAAGAAATATAACACTTCAATGGTAAAAAATGTATAGTAACAAGCTTTGAAGAACCTAAAATTTCAGATGAATTCATCAGACGAATATGCATATAATTGTTGTCAGATATTACAATTAGAATAGATAAAAAGAATCGTATGCTAGAATAAAGATTTTTATAAAATTCTGCTAACACTATCACAAAATAGTCTTTTGACTATATAACGTGAAATTAGGACTACATATCTTGTTTAAGGGAAAATTATAATTTAGATATATGGAATGTATAAAAAATACATCAAGACGAGATAAAAACATGATAATGCGAGTAATAAACCGACAAAGACTACATAAGTTGTGCTTTATCTCATTCAGAACGGCAGCATTTAATCTAAAAGATTCTTTCAAATTGCCATTTTTGCGATGACAGGCAATTTAAATCACAAATATAGCAAGAACCAATCAAAATACGCAAAATTGCAACTTAATATTTCTACATATATGCATTTATTATCTGAAAAAGAGCAACTAAAGCCTGATTCATCAAATCACGTTAAAAATTTATAGAAATCTAGTCGTAAAAAAGCCAAACATACAGTGAAGATATAAAAATCATAATAGCGAGCAGAAAAGAAAAAAGTCTGTGATACGCAAAAATATCAATATGACATTTTATCAAGAGATAATAAACAGTAAAATAATATTTATATATGACGAAATTTTTAAAAGATGCACTATTGCATTATTATAATTAATACTTTGAGAATACAGATATACGGTCGATCTGAAAAAATGAATGGTCAGAAAAACGAGTAACAGAAGCAATAATATCTGGGCCGAAAAACCGTAAATTGTAAGCGCGATCGGAAGAACCAGCCTGACTATGCTACGTAAAAAACAACATCAAATCTTGATGCGAATTATTCAAATATTTTGCAAAAAAAGCTACGATTGCATACAAAAGATCATGTGTACGAAGAAATATTACATCTCTTTATATGGTTTAGCATAAAAAACCGAAATAGAATAGAATAAACTTTCAAAAAAATAACTTAAACATTGAAATAATTTATAACATTTTATTTACTTTAAATCTGACAAAAAAAGGAGTTGTAACAAAATGAATTAAATAAAAATGTATTTTATAATAAAATTCGAGTTAGTTCATATATTCGCCGGTATATAATCTTTAAAATTCAAAGATGATTTTATACTAAGCTATAAAATGTTTATTTTTATCCTCTTAATGCTACAAAATCGACTAATGTGAATAAATAAATAGAATTTAATGTGAGAATTGTAAAAAAAGCAATTGAAACGAATAAATATAAAGACAATAGTAATATTTAGATCATGAAAATATGGTAACAAATAAGATCGAGAACAATGGTAAAAATAATATATAATAAAAAACTAATTTAAATATTTTTAAAAGAAGATGATTTTCTATTATTACGTTATCTTATGCATAAAAAATTCAAAATGATTGAACTGTTATATTTTATGCATAGAGAATTTCTACAATTTTTATATTTTATAACATTTTTTTTATGTAATGGTATAATTTCAAGGCCCAAAAATACATTTTTGTTATTTTTAATCAAAAAAAATGATGAAAATAATATATGAGCACAATTAATAATAATTTCTAACTATTTTCACGACGAATTCATATAATTATAACTAACTAATACTTTTAACTGCCGAGCTTTTGATAAAATTGACTTTTTTATGCTGTATATACAATAAAACATGATTTATGGTAATAACCGAAAAAAAAAATTGTAATCATTTTTCTTAAATTGCATATATTTGAAAACCGTGATTTATATTTTTTAAAAATATAATTGACATTTGATAAGAATAAAATCAGAAGTAGGAATAATCATTAAAACTACTTTTTCTCATAATGATTCCAAAGAATCTCTTAATCACGTTTAAAATATGTAAATTATCTTTAAATACAACGAAAATTTTAATTAGTTGATATTATAATATAAATTAATGTATCTATTTCGGAAATGTGGGTTTTTTACAGAAGTTAAATACATCTTAATCAAATTACCACTTTAGAACAAGTACAAAAAAAAATGTTTTATTTTTTTTTAATTTAAATTTCTGGAGTTTCATATGGAATGCTTGGCAATTATTTTTTTCTTCTAACCATTTGTAAAAAAAATGATACAATAAATACCTGCGTACCTAAAACAATTATAAAATAGATATAATTTATTTAAACAAACTATTGATCCATTCAAAACCAAGCCAATCGTAATCACAATACGGATGCATTGATAATTATAAATATATAAAGTCTCTATAATACTCGCAAAGTAAAAAAAAATTATTATTATTTATTGCATATATAGCTACTTTTTTAAATTTCAAAAATGGGTTTCATAAAAAACCATCTATAGTCGATAGCGCCATTTTTCAAATATTATAAATGCTTGTCAAGAATATGACCAATACTAATGTAAAAATATGTGGTAAATGATCAACATGTTAAGATATTAAATATATATAATGTGTTGGATGTATTCAAATCCTTTATTATGCACAATATAACCTTTATTATAATTCCAGTAAAAACATGTAGATAATCATAGATAAGAAAGAATAATAGCATAATAATAGAAACTTTAGTTTAATTCATTCTTCAAAGGGTATTGAAAAAATAAATTTATCGAACAAAAAGGATAATAGTTAAACAACACTAATCATGGGTATTTTGAATAAAAGAATATTATGCTTTATATTTGTGATATATCGTGCTTTATCCGATAAATTCATATTTGCCTTTTTAGGTACGATTCTTTTATTTATATTCAAAATATTAATGTTATCTTAAATAAAAGAAAAACCAATTTTATTTGACAATGGGCTAGGATACATAATAAAATACTCACACGGAAAAAAATACGCTATCTTCTGAGCAAACTTATTAGTTTAAGTTGAAAAATAAGTGTATGATATAAAGTAGTTTAATTTTTTTATATTGTATTTATGATTATAAAAAAGAGACACAATTATGTTTTTCGTATATATCTTTGTCATAAAGATGCTAAATTTATCTGCATATAAGCTCCACTAAGATATGGTTTCTACTTTGTTTATGTCTATAGTAAATTTACTCTATCTATTTAAATTTTTAATCATATAAATAAAACACAATTTTAAAATGGCATTAAAATAATTTTTAATTTGTTTATAAATATGCAGATTTCAGATATACATACGATTATTCATTTATGGGTTAATTTAAAAATAGACCAGATATTTTTCTGTAGATAAAAAAGAAAATATGATACGTTGATTATAATAAGCATATCTAGCCTTGTCAAATTAACTGAAGTTGAGAACAAAAAATATAGAAAGTATGACATCTTGGCGAATATACTTGGTTTAATATACATTTTGTAACAAGAATAATACCATATGTTATGACTTGGGATGGGTGGTTACAAAATTCAAAAAAAAATATGTTAAGGAATATAAATTCGGACGAAGTAGAAGAATACATGCAAACTATCACACTGAGCAAAACACTTGAAATCGTCTCATTTGAGAGAAGAAGAGCAGTTGATGAATATAGTTCTGACAAACATGACAACAGGTGAATCAAGGAGTTATGCAATATTCGCAGTAAGCTGATTACGTCTCAATAGATGTAAATGATAAGAAGAAATTTAAACAATAAATAAAAAATATTGGTATATTTATTCAAAATTGCAATTGAAAAAAATAAATTTATTTTTGTTGTTTCTACACCTTTGCTTCACAGATAAAATTTCTGTTCTGGGTGAAGAGCTTATTAAATAAATTATATTATTTTTTTTCGCATATCTCTTATGAAAAGCATACTGCTTATTTAAAATTAACGCTCGTCATATTTGATTTGTTATAAAAACGTTTTCTTAGATAATAAGTGTATTTTTAGAAATACTTAGATGATATCTTAAGAATACCAATGAATTATATTATAAAATATTCTCTCTAGATATTTAATTTTTTTTACTACGAGATCGCAATTTTATTCCTTTTGCATAGAAAAATTATTTTTAAAAGGTTTATAAATTTTTTCATCGATTTATACATTCAAAAACTCTTTGCAAATGGCATATTTAAAAAAGGTTAATTTAGTGTATGGTTAAAAAAAGATTGGTTAAGATAAATATAAAGTATTTAAACATTTAATAAATATTTATATGGTGCTGTGCGAGCATTGAATTATTATAATAAACTGATAATCATCAAAGCGAAATGATTTTATGATAATTACTTAATGTGATGACTTACTTTGATTTGTAATTTATAAGTTGCCCTTAACACAACCAGTATTTCTGCAAAATAAATGTGTTAAATTAAATTTTCAAAAAATATTGATTGTTATAAATATCCGCGTTACTATATCTGTGATTAGACGATGCAAAGAATATTTATTTATTTTATAATCAGTACAATATCTTATTAAGTTAATGTAACAATACTTATATGAAGTGTATCCCATTTACTTTTTAGGGTAAAAAAATATGTAGAAATATGGAGTTGAAACCATAAAAACCAAATTAAAACGCATTAAATCATTATGAATAAAATGAGACAGAAGAGTATAATTATTTATGCAGCACAGGTACAAAACATACATCTACGCAAATAAGAGAATTAGTCTATTTCATTTTAAAAAACTTGTATTTATGGAAATAGTGAAATTAAGAACTGAAGTTTTCGTTATAATAAATTTCTTTCGTAGTTTTTCTGATCTATTGTCCAAAATTATCTATTTATTCTTATGTGTTTTTTTATTTAACATCGAGAAAAGGTTTTTTTTTGTTAAAAATAAAGACATGAAACAAGATGTGAATATTTAGAAACAAATACAATTCCATTATTAATAGTAATAAAAAAGGTTTTTTTATGAAGATTATGCATAATTGCTTTTTTGTGTAGTTATTGCCTTTTGATAAATACAGCCTCAAAATTCTAGAATATAATATGTATGCATTATTTGTATGAGCATTATAAAAAAAATCAAAGCAAATTAGATGGCCATATAAAGCAAATCAACGATAAAGTAAAAATAATCATTTTTATTCTATTTTTGCGTTCTCTATTAACATTAGAAAGTAGCAAAAAGTTTAGTTTATTTACATATCCTATATTAAATCAATTTAGAAAAATACTAAGTGAAGAATTTCTTTTTGCACAAAAAAAATTTTGTGATTTTTTATGCTTTCTAATTGAGTAGAAAATAAATATAGGGGTTTTCTTTCTATTATATATAAAAAAGGCTTTTCTTCTTTTTTGCTAGATAAAATTTATTGCTTGTAAATAGTAAATTTGTATAGAATAAACAGAATCAGCTGCATATATCTATATGCTATTCATAGTATTTGACAGAAGCGGAAATCACCTAGTTATAAAGTTAATCAATTCTTATAAGTTTTCATTTGAAATCTAGTAATTTTATAATAGTTATTGTAAGCACATGTCACTTTATAGATAAATATAATATATGAATTAAAAACTAAAAATTTTTAATTTTCAATTTCAGTTTAAACCATTTTGTTCGATTTTTAGACATAAGATTTTAGCTAGTATTTTAACATCTCTATCACAAAATTCGTTATTGTCCAAGATAAAATAAGTTAAAGACGAAAAAGACAAAATAGAAGTCTTGGGCTTTTTTTGTAAACATTTTTGAATATTCTTTTAGCATGTTATACTTTTGTAAAAAGTTCGAGTTGTAAATATAACCGTACGTAACTATTTTTGCTCAATATATTATAAATAACGTATATATAATAAATAAAGATATTAATCATGGTCAATTATTATTTTTTGTGTGCATACAAAAAAAAGGCCTTAAATTACATAAGATTTAAATAGAAAAAATACAATATTAAGCACATCTTCCAGTCATATTCACTGGATGAGAATGGATAAAATATATTATAGATGTTGTATTTTTTTTTATATATAAAATTTAAAAAAATGAAAAGAAAAATAAAATACAAAATACATGTGGGACAGTTATTACTTTTTATTTATAATAAGATTCAGTTCACCATACAATTTTTCTTATATTAGCCAGCTAAGAAAATAATCATATTATTCTTACCTATGTCAACATTTAAGGCGAATGAATCATTATACGAGATAAAAATATATAAAAATGCAGTTTTGAAGCTGTTATCAGAATGAAGAATACGTTAAAAAAGGCAAATATTCTTTTTTTGATATTCATACAGACCATGATATATTTTTAAAGAACGGGCGCATGTTATATGGATTATCTACCATTTTAATGGTTTTTTTACAATTTTTCATGTGTTTAAGATCATATATTCATCAGTAAAAATACCTGCATGATGGCAGTCTGTATTAACTAGAAAGTAAAACTTTAAAAAGACAGGAAATTCAATAAAAATATAAGATTGCTTTGTAAGATGCCGATGAATTGCCTCATAATTCTATAAACACTGCATCTTTAGAAAAAAAATACAAGTTATAGCCAGCACAAGTTACAACCGACGGAAAGTAGACAGGATCTTAATTTACCACCTAACAAAAAAAGTACTTATTTACAGGAATCAAACTGTTAACAAGAAATTCATAGACACCTCACGCGAAGAAGAATCAGATATGCTAAAATTTTATACGAACATAAGTGATCTTCCCAATCAGACGATAAATACCAGTAAATAAATCTAAAAAATGGGATTTCATCTCAGATATACAAAAAATTACTATTCTTGTAATTTACAATCATATATGTTTTTAAGGTAAATTGGTAATTTTTACTATTTAAATCTCCGAATAATAATTAAAAATAGGTTTATAATTTAAATGAGTGTAA
This sequence comes from Rhyacophila brunnea, assembly GCF_057557595.1. Classification (NCBI taxonomy): domain Eukaryota; kingdom Metazoa; phylum Arthropoda; class Insecta; order Trichoptera; family Rhyacophilidae; genus Rhyacophila; species Rhyacophila brunnea. The sequence goes on from NW_028233364.1 coordinate 1,293,321, forward strand.
TAGTGATTTAATTTTGGTTTATACAATCAAAATTATAATCCAAAATAAAACAATCTAGAGGGTGTGACATAAAAATAACAGTTTATCATTTAATCTAGGTTAATACAAAAATAAGATACTTAAGCGTAAAAAAATTTAAATTAGTAGTGTAAAAAATTAAAACAGAAAATAGTGCGTATAATAAACTTATAATACCAATAGATTCAAGGTTAAACGCTTAAATTTAATTTTTAAAAACTAAAATAAGCATTTGATTTTTTTAAAAAAATTCTTTTATGCTATACAGTGGCTATATAAAGTCAAGAAAGCTCATAAAAATCATGACTGAATACAACAAGAAATATCTGCAAAAAAAAAATTTATATAGAAAAATAAATGTGCACGATACAATTTTCTATATGTGCTGTAATTATTCTCGATTATTTTTTATAAAGGTTTTTTTGGTAATTTACAATGATAAATACGAAAACTGTATGCTTTTTTACTATTTTCATGGTTTCAAATTATTGATATTCTGCACGAATACAATTAGCATAAAATAAATTACCAGGCATAAAAAAAGTAATCAGCTTGAAGATGCGGGAAAATCTTTTCGACAGAATACTAATTTCTTTATATATAGTATTTATAATACCGTCCTCATTACACACATTTTAAATTGAAATAACAGCGTTTAGTGTATTTATAGTTTCCTGCTATGATGTATCTTATATAGATGTATATTTATTTTATTCAAATAAAATATACTATTAATACTTAATATGTATAAATCACAGCAACAACATATTTCTTTATATTCATATGAATAAAATCAAGTATATAAAAATTTCATAATCGAATTAAATCATCAAAAAAGGATTAAGAAATGTCATATATCGTCTTTATATAAATATCAATACGATTTAAATACTTTCTATAGCGCATCATAGAAAGATCTTAAACTTATATCGTTATAATATAGCATAACTTTCAGGATAAATACATTAAAAGCACACAAATTATCATCAGGAATAACTAATATGGGTCTTTTGTAATTTTACAAGCTTTCATATTCTTAAAAATATACATCGAAAGACAGATAAAAGTAAGGAAACAAATTTTCTGGAATTTTAAATTATTCAAATGATAAACAAAATATATGCGACTTTTGCCATGATTAAATTTTTATTGCGAAAACAGTTTTTCAATGCGATTTAACAGTGCTGATTTTATTGGAAAGTGAATTAGTTATGATCTGTATATATAATTTAAATAGACTTTTTTTTTAAATTAAAAATTCATTCAATGATTATTTTACTACGAATAATATGTTATAAATATTTGCAATCAATCTATAGAGATATTTAAAAAATGGAGTGTTAGCATACGCTGAATATTTATTAGAAAAAAAGAATAAAATTTTATTGATAAATATGCAGCTTCTTAAGATTGAATTTTTTTTATCTGATGTTACAAGTATGCCTTTCATATAAATACGCATTATAATCTTTTATTGAATTTTTAAATTTAAAATTTGCGTCTAAATTCAAGATAGCTCAAAAATATTGAGATTTTATTGGAATCGAAGAACATCTAATGTTCATAACATAAGTTCAAGCGGTAACATTTTGCAGCAGAATCTTTAATAGCCCATATGGCATTATTTTAGGTTGTGATTTCTTTATCTATTTTATATATATAATCCAGATTTCTCTAAGTTTTCGCTATTACAGTAAAACAAGAGAATTAGCACTTCTTATACTATTTATGCATAAATATTATTCCGAGGAAATTTTTTTAGGCCAAAACTTAAGCACAATATCATGTTTTTGCACTAAGAAAACCTATTTTATGGATTTAAAATTATGCATAACCAAAAAAATGTTTCGACCATAAGAATATAAGGGAATAATTTTCACATTATCTTTATAAGAATTAGTAACAGGTCATTAGATATGATAGAAAAAATAAATAAACATCCTTATCATATGCAATGGGGTTTTATAATTGTATTAATAGATATATTTTTATATTTGGCAATTATTAACATATTTAAGTGTTTAAAAATTACAAGTCATCATCGTCTTAAACTTATCAAAAAACGATGGAATAATATCTTTAAGATTTTATATTTTGACATCCTCTATGAGTTGAATTTTTTATTTCGCATTACAAAATTAAAATAATATCAAAACAACTCACCAACGATCCTATTTAATTTTTCTATGCTAATATGCAAGCAAAGAATTTTAAACCTTTGTTATGTAAAAAAGAAAATGTTATTTCTTATAATATTTAAGGCATATTTCTAAAAAAAACAACTTTCTTGTGTATAATAGGTCGTATGTCTACATTTTAGTCCTTATCATATGTATTCTACTTTTATAAATTAAGAAGGATGACAAATGTAATCGAAAAACGCTTAAATTATAAGGTCTTAAGCTATAGGAATTTATTAAAGGATACAGTACAATATTAAACATATAAAATGTGCAAAGAAAACCCGTAATATAAGCAAGAAAAAGAATGTAAGTTTATATGAATAAAAAAAAATATAGACATTAAATAAATAATTAAGTATGAGAAAAGCCAAAAAAATAAAGGCTTTTTAATGTATAAATTATAACAATAAAAAGTTTTATTTCGGTGTTCACTATATGTATGTCTATGAAAAAATACAATTCAATCAAATATAAAAGACCAATTCGTTTATTTGCAAATTTTTAAATGTTTAAGTAAAAGAATGTATGAATTATCTATATAACTCGCAAAAGACCTCTAAATTTAAACAATGTGTATAAATGATACATTGTATGTGTTTATAAACCTAATTTTTAAAACATTAGCGCTTCGATTGCTTCTTCTTAGGAAGATAGCTATTGAGTATTATGAACTTTTGCTTATATAATGCTTTTATACATATTATTCATCTATTGTTCTAGAAAAAGTTTTTTAACTAAACATTAGACGAAGTTTTCTTGACGGTAGTTAATAAGTAAACAGATGAATTTTTGTTTTATTTTTATCTGAAGTTCTATGCTAGAATCACTTCCATAAACTTAATCATAACCTTTCGAAAGAATAAGGCGTCATTCAACTATGAAATGTGCAAGTAATCGGTTTCTTACAAGAAACCTTATAATTTATCCTCGGCTTTTCAGTATTTTATAAGATTTTACTTTTTGATTTTTCAGAGTGCCCATTTCGCATTTTGCTCATTAGAAGTAAATTCGAATATATACTAGGTAACGCTGCGAATAGATAATAGTCTATTTTTAAAAAGACTATTAAACAGATGTGCCACCCCCTTACTAGCTACAAGTAAAAATATCATTTTTACCCAACAAAAATTGCCTCAATAAGAATAAAACAGAAATAATAATTTTAGATAAGTTCATAATAATAAACAATGAAATTTCCAATACATTGAATCCGTATACTAAGACCTAATATTGTGACATTATAAATACAACTTGTAATATATAGAAGTCAGGGAGCTATAAATACATATTGATTATAAATTTTGTACCTTTTTAATAAAAAGCATATATAGTATGTATATTTATTATATATATCATTTGTAAATATTAATGAACAAACTGAATGCTGTTAGAATCGATTTTTAAATTTTTTTTTGCATCTTTTATTTTTACAAGAAAAACTTAAGTTGTCTGTGCAACAAATCTGCGATACGTCTAAACAATATTTTCTTTTCAATTTTTAGTCATATTTTTTTTTAAAAACCCTTATATACGTATGTTTCTATTGTTTGTTAATTCTTTTAGTTGAGCATCCTTACTCTTTATTATATTTTTTAACATTCAATTATCTACGTTAGCGTGATTTTTTTATTTTATTTATAGAGTCTAGCAAGAAATATGCAAAATAAAATAATTGGTACAAATTTTTCCTTACATATTTAAAAACCATATAAAATCAGAAAATATATGCTATTTAGTTAAGCAATAAATTTTTATATATTTAGTGTCTAATAAAGCTTTAATCTAGTTTTACACGGGCTTTTCGTTGCTTTATATAAAATTGAATCTTTATTTTTGATGTTTGAATAGTGTTATTATGAAAAAGATACGTAGTGTTTTTACTCTAATAAAATTCAAAGTAAGATTTAGCGTTACAAGTATGCTTATTTTACCATTTTTAATATTTAAATAAAAGACTACACATCAGAGTCTAAATTTTATATGATTTTTAAAATATATTTTTTTCTAAAATTTGGCCTTTAAGAGGTCAATAAATTTCTTTTACAAGCATAAAAGAACAAAAAATTGGTGCTAAAATTAGAATATTATCTTTGTATAATGGAATTACGGCAATTTAAATCGGATAATAATATAATTTTTGGAAGTAAGAGATTTATTGCGGCTAAAATATAGATTATTTTTAGCATAGGAGCACAACTAAATTCTTGATCAGAAAAAATAATGATTTTACTTATAATTTAGGTCTAAAAATATTTCTATTTTATTTTTTCCCATAAAATAATCATATTTGTAAATATAAATTTTTGACTTTCATGACATCTATGAATAACAATTTTGAAAAAGTTGCCCCACAACATTTTGTTACCAGTCAAAAAAAATTTATTTTATTTTAAATGTCGGTGATTTTTTTCTAACTTATGAATTTAGGAACATAGTTTGTATTTATTTACTTAGTATTTTAAATTTTAGAATAAAAACTTATGTAAAGGTTGACACATAGTTTAAGATTCTTGGAAGATATAATAAAATTCTCCATATTTAAAGGCATTATCCGATAAATTGCAAAAGAATAAAATGGCTTAAAAATTCACAATTATATACAGATAGGAAAAATGCACAAATTTTTTTATACAACTTTCTTAAATAATGATATTTTTTCGTAAACAAAGTAGTAATATTCTTCGAAAAATGGAAACATGCACATCAATAAAAGGCAATATTAGATGGGGGAATATAATAACCTTTATTATAGATATTCTCTGATTTACACTATAAAAGACAATTTATAATATTAATGCTGTTTTTTTAAGACCAAAAAGAACTTTGTATTTCTGCTATATTTTAATATTCAGTCACCTTCATTTTGCTTGAATTTATATTGAAAAAGACAATCAATCATCTAATGAACAACTTACAAAAAAATAAATTTTTCCATTTTTGGAAATCTTGAATAATTGTTTGGATTTCTTTCTCGAAGAAGCGAGAAGCACAGCAATTATTTTACATAAAATTTTTTAAGAAACTTATTGATGATGATATATACTCTATAAATCAATTAAATATATAATCGTAAAAATTTATGGTATCCAGATTATAGAAAAACTACAAAGGCATAGGATAGTTTACTATGTCTAAAATTTTTATTTAAAAATATCATTGATTTGCAAAAAATTAATATCAAATTTAGAAATATAAATAAATTATATCTAAAAATATATGGCTCCTAAATTATAATTCTTTGGCATATTATGTACATGTGACCTAAATAACTATAATTGCACCATATATTTATATTTAGTGTAAAACCTTTTTAAGTCCACAAATCCAATTAATTAGTTTACATGATGTTGTGTGTAAAAATTACTTTTTTTTGCTTAGTATTGGGCGAAATATTATATTTTCTTGGTAATATTAAATAATAAAAAACGCCATATAAAAATAGCTTGAAATCGCCAGATAAAATGATATTGACGTAAATGCAAATATAATATCAATACGAAATGAAAATACGCATCACAATTATTAATTTGATGTCTTAATCAAGAACTGCATATTTATATTTGTGTGGTATCCCTGTTGTTGTTCTATTTTTTGACCAAATTTTTTAATATTGAAAATTGCGGATGAAATAAAGTGACAATTTATAATTGCACATGTAATTCACCCATTAAAATACACTATCTTTGAAGTTTTTTTTCAAAGTGCAGATTGCATTTGAAAATTATAAAATAGGATAAATAAATATATGAAAATGCGTTCATTCATATTTATAATTAAGATAGTGAATGATTCTTATTTAATATTTATAGAATAGTAATGTTAAAATCACTACTTTTTGTTATATGTAATAGAATATCGCAGAAGCGCCTGAAAACAGAAAATTAATGTGTAGAAAGTTATTAAATTATTGTAAACTTTAAGTATGGAAACTAATAATGTATAATGCGCAGCTAACCAATAAAAATATTAATGATTTAGATACATTTTCTTGGGAAAATACTGAAAATAACAATCTTATAGTTATTGAATTCACAATTCAAACCTGAAACCATGAAATCGATATAAATGAAATCATCTATAAGGCAAAATATTTAAGAAAAGAAAATCGTAAAATCGATTGATTAATGTAATATTTCATTTATAAAATTTTACATAGGAGAGATAAAATCATAACAGGAGGATTATAGAAAACAATAGGATATTTTAGAAAAAAATCGCAAAAAGTAAATACATCTACAACTAAGAAAAAGAAAAGATCTATATTATAAAAAATAAACTTGATAGAGGGCTCACTGATATTATATATAAATAAGAAATAATGCTATTCCAATTAACAGATCACATAAATTTGAAAGTCAACTTTTCCAGAAATGCAGTTATCTTAAAAGTTGAAAAATATAATTGAACCCATTTAGCAATTACTAAAAACATTTTTAAATATAAAAATTATATTAAAGAAAAACAAAAATATCAAAAAATCTGCTGAATAGACTAGAAATGAAGGCTTAAGATTTTTTTGAATTAAATTAGTTTTAAATCAGAAATATATAGTCGACAGAAGAATCTTTATTCATTTACATAAAAAATAGAAATATATTTTCGAAATATAAAAAATGTGTACACAATATTCGACTGCCTTAAAACGGTTGATCATTTAGAAAGTATATTTATATATAGTAAAACTAAGTTTGCGCATTTAAAAACAATTAAACACGTAGATGTCTTTTTTTATGCTATATATAAAATATAAATTAAAAAAAAAACAAAACAAATCGATAAAAATTCAGTGCAAGAAATTATGGAATTGCAATTTGCCAAAATTAAATGGCCTAATATGCGAACAATTTTAATTCAAGACATATCCATTTTTGAAAATATTAATAAATTGCCGTAAATTAATGCAGGTAGGTTCCACTAGCATTGAAATCAAAAATTTAGTGAAAATGAGAAATTAATACCATACATAACAATCTTAAAATAAAAAATTTATGTTCTTTTATATTTATAGCGAAATATTACATATTTAATAACATGGTATGTATATTAACAAAATTTCATAGAAAATATATGTAAGAACTTGAGACATATCAAAGCCGATGCTGAAATTCAAATACTAGATTTTAATATAACTATTGAACTGATAAGTCTTGAGAGAGAAATTATTTTGATATGTATGTAACTGAGGAAGATATAGTAAATGATATTGATAAAAATTGCTTCAAGGATTATATCGCACAATCTGTTTTACAAAACTTTAATATAAACAGTTAAATAAGAATAAGCCGTATCAAATATGCTTTAGTATCTAAACATGATTAAATTCTAATCAACTTAAATCGAGTTAAAATAATAATTGAAAATTGTATGTGAAAAAGGAAAAGAAGCCAAGAAATAAGTGTTAAGGCATATTAAGTATTATTATTTATGCAGGTGAAAAAAAGGCTTAAATAAGTAAAGAGCTAATTTTAATATGTTGTGATTGTTGCTTAATTAGAAAAATTATTATAATTGAGGTATGTGGATTTTAAAACTAAAATTACGATTTAAATGATGAAGAGTCTGTATACAAGTCAGCTATTTATAGATAAAAGGGCTATACTATTCGTTATAATTTTAGTTTGTCTTCTCAACACAACTTTCTTGATCTCTTATACTCACATCGTATTAATACTTCAAGTATTTTCTCCTTTCTGAAGTTTCTTAAATACCCTTCCTACGTCAAGACATATTAATTCAAGGGTTTTTCGCAATCCAAAGGTTTGTAATATGCCTCAATCCAGTTAGATACTATGAGTTCTTTCAGTCTATAGGCCTATATTGAAATTTAAAAAAAAAAAGAAGATGAATCTATGCAATGTGTAATCAAATTTAAAGCTTTAAAAAACACTTCTTGTATCTTTTTATCAGAATAAATCAATATTGAAAGCAATGCATGTAATATTAACACTTTTTTTATTATAAGATTGTTTTCAACATGTGATACCCGATTTAAATCAGAAAAGAAAAATATATATTTTTAATTCATATATGAATCGTATTCAGGGTTATTGCCCATATTATAGTCTTTGCATTGATTAAAAAGGTTTATCAAAATGTTTTTAAAAAAAACCTTTATCTTATTAATGAATATTTAAAAATTTGTTACGAAGAATACTTTCATAGTATTGTACAATGCTAGATTTGACAATCTATCAAGAGTCATGTTCGTAAATAATCATACATAAATATAGATTTTCCTGAAGTAAATGCATGGTAATTCTATAAATTACTGATACCATAAGAATATTGTACTCCAATATTACAGCGCTGTATCTGATTTGCGGGGATATTATGAGTGAACAAAATAGACAAAAAAATAGAATTGTTTTTTTTTAAATTCAAAATTCGATTTATTTAATTTTTGGTTTGTTTTTTTATTGCCGTTGCCTTCATATAGATTCGTGCCAGATAGAACATAATAACATACAAAAATTATAAAGAGTACCAAAACATTGAAAGCCAAGTTCTCATTATTATATTTTCCAAATATCATATTATATAGGTTTTATGATCTATTATATAAAATATTTTCATGTTTTTTTTTGCATAAAAAACAGTCATGAGTTTTACATCTTATCAAATATATAATTACATGCATTTTATTAGAAATAATATTGCTGAATATAATGTATAAATAACATTTTAAACACATTTTAATATTTGTTTAGTATATATTTTCGGTTCATTCCTTATTTAATAATTTAAAACAAATTTTTGCGACACTTAATAGTTGTTTAGAAAAAGACCCATCACAACATAGAAGTAATAATATATAGAGTTTTAAGCCAGTTGCCGCGTTAAATCCATGTTTTTTTATATCAAGAACTGTTTATGAGGGGGAAAAAAATAAATATAACCAATGCTTTTTTGAAGGTATTTTAACAAATAAATATACTTGGCCTAGAAATAATCTTAAAGTTTATATGCGAAAAAATATATTTCATAATAGAAGAAGAGGTTATTGTCTGCTTTAAAGCGTTGAAAATATACATATAATTATTGAAATATCAAGCAAAAAAATAATATAAAATCGATTCAAAATAAACCATTATATTGGTATATTTTGTATAAATAAAAAGGTACTCTATAAACATATAATAATTATTTTACATTTTTTTAACTTACGTTTGAAAAACTCTTAAACTTCAGAAAGAATACACGATAAAAAATTAAAGCAAAAAGAAGGCAATAATTTTTTAATGGATGCATATCGTTATTTCAATGGAAATTTTATTCCCCTTTTTTGTGTATTTTGAACCACTTTAAATCTTACACTTAGAAGTGAATTAAATCTTTATATCACACAAAAATATTTAGTTCAAAAATTGATTAAAACGCGCATTATTTATAATTAAAATATAAATTTAATAATGAACTTTCTTACATATAAATAAAAAAGCCGAAAAATTTAATAATGAAATAAAAGATATTTATCAATCGTATGTAATAGAATAAAAGATTTTTAATAAAATATAAAATTTTATATTGTTCTGTAATTAGCTGAATTGTCTTTTTTGCAAAATAATATTTCAATCAAGTCAGATTTTATAACTGCAAAAGGCGAATATATATCATCAAAATACGTTAAAAACATATAAGTGTCTATGTGTCACAATATAAATAAAAGAAAACATATTTAACTATTCATAGTCAGCAAAATATATTTATGCATGAAAAATATAAAAATACTATATTATTTGTATGTTAAACAGATAAGAGAACCATCAATATTTGTGAAATATAAATAAACAACGTCGAGGAAGAATTCAAAAAGATTACCTATATGAGAGAAAATGATACTTTAAGAAAACTAAATGTTATAGTATAAACATAGATTTCATATAAAGCCATCTTAAGTTGCTTTGGTTTATAACTAAAAAGATAAGTGATAAAAATTTTTCACAAACATGTATTTTCAAATACAAAATTTTTATAATATTCCCGCATTTTTATTGGTGAAAAACAAAATTCGTAGATTATATAATATTCATCTGCCGTATAAATGGCTTGATTATAGTTTTTTAATAATGAGAATTACCACATAATTCACCAGATATTTTCAATCTTCAAAAAAATATATAATTAAAATCTTTGCTGACTGAAATTTACCAGTCGCCTATTTAATACATTCAAGGGATCGTTTTTTTTTGCAACATATGATAGATTTTCATAGATCCAATCATTATAACACCAGTAAGCCTGAAACAAATGTTAATATATTGACATAGAAATGGATAAATATGCTTTCTATTGAATGATATAGTATTTTACACTGTCTTAATTATCAATTGACGCAAGTTTTTATTTCTAAAAATATTTTATATCATAAAAATTTATTTTTCTTACATCGATAAACAATTCAAAATTTTATCGTGCACCAATGGTAATATAAACGGTCAAATCTTTCTACATACATTGATATAATTAAGTTTTATATATAAAAAGAAGCAAATTTTGTAGAGCATAAAATACGAAATTTTCATTTTTAAACAAATAAATCTGTATATAATATTTATAATTTTTTACATATGGGCATTTATTTTGATCTTATACTATTTTAATTCATAAATGATTATTTTTAATGGTACTTAATTTATTGCATATAAGCATTATATATCATTTACTTTTGTATTATCTTGCAGCTTTTGCTGTTTAAACATGTAATTTAAGATTATATAGTTTTCTTTATGTTATTTTTTGATTTCGTGGATTTTCAAACGTACAAGAGCTTTTGAATTTGCCATTTTATAATGAGAAAAAAAGTTTCAATTATTTTAAAATTTTTAGATATTATTAAACCTAAAATTATGCCAAAATTTAAATTTTACTTAATTTTACACCTACTAATATATATTTATTATTTAAATAATGTTATAACCATCATTCTTTGTATAAGTTTTTTTCGTAAATTTGTTTATAAGACTCCATGTACAAGACGGCTTATATATATATATAGAAAATAACAATTCATATTCAAGACTTAAAAATTAAAAATTAAAAATTAAAATTTTATTCCCCCTTACAAAATTTATATAAAATATATAGTATGGAATTTTGAATAAAAATATTAATTCTTTTAGAAATAATTTTAAAAGCATTTAATAAAATCAATAATTGTGGTTTTATGTTTTAGTCTCTATTAATTAAATATTCAAAATTCCCTACTAAGCCATTTCTTTATTGTGTTTCTACGTGAGATAGCAAGATCTAGACTTTTTTTTATGCCCAGATTTTATTTTAAGAGTAAATTTATCATTATATTGTAAAAATAAGCGTTTAAAAAGATTTTATCACAAACTAATTGAATTTGATAAAATTTATGATATTCATTCTAATCATCAGCATAACCAATACTAGAAAGTATAGCATACTTGCGATTTTTTACATTGTTATGACAAGACTTCAGTTTTATACCAGAAATTGTAAATTGCATTTTTAGTTAGTTATTATTATATGCACAACACACTAAACCTTCTATTGGTTATAAACAGTTACATTTGCTCTTTCCCTAATTTGTTATATAAATTTCTACTATAATAGCATATATAAAATACATATTTTATTTGACAATAAATCACCCGAATGTTTTTTTTTGTAGTGTTCGGTCTATTTGAAAACTGTTTTTATGATATTCATGCGACTTTTGTAAAGATATTGCGGCAAAATTATGCACAAAAACTAGTATATTCTTAAAAATAATATATTTTGTGATTTTTTTCAATACATCATATGAGGTTTTAATTTCTTTGTCATATGTTTTAAACCTGATTCCATATATTTCTTTTTTTTTATAGGGGTTTTAATTCTTCTAAATTTTCCATAAAACTTGGTTTCTTATATATAACTTTTGTTTTGAGCTATCTATTTCATTTTTTATTCATTTCTTAGCATCTTATATATTTTCAATTCTTTATTAGGGGCAATATTTACATTTTATCATTCAAAAAGTAAAAAAAAAACGTAGTTCATTTAAAAAATTATGGTAATATTTAATATGTTTAAAATTTACTTGTAATCGATTTCTATTTATTTTTCAGTTCAAAGTGCTTTGTAAACTTTAAACATACAGATATCAGATGCTGAACTACTATTAAAAAAGTTTTAAATTTATCCTTGTGATTTTGTATGCATTTACACACTTTTACTTTTATAGTGTTGATTCTAATGAATGGAAGAGAAATGTATTTGAATTCAAAAAAACAAATTATATTTGATTTCTTTTATTGATAATCATATTTTGTTTCTTTTTTGAATCGTATTTTTTTTTATTATGATTCAAAAAATTATTCTTTTCAAACATACCTTTCCTATGCAATTTCCACTGGTTCTAACATAAAATAATTTGTAATTTTACTTAATATGAGAGACGAATATATTTTTTAAAAGATATTTCATCATAAAACATATAAATAAAAAAATAAGCTACATATAGTTTATATTTTTTTAAAATCGTTTTTATAAGGATATAAAGAGTTTTTTGAATTTCAATATAAAAAAAATTATTATTCCCGGTATTTTTAAAGTTTTTTAATGTAAAGTGTTAATCGTTTGATTGTTAAGCTTTTATTTATTGTTTTCCGTTTCTTTTGTTGTCATAATTACTGCGCATTTAAGCTGTTTAGCTTCAAGACTCGTGTATTTTTGCATCCATCCCAACTGTTAACAATTTTGATTCATGGGTAAAACATTGGTTATGAATTTATGGAATAAAAATTATTTAAGCGACGTATATTAATTTTATATTCAGAATTAAATCTTATAATATTTTACCTCTTGGCAGATCTTTTTTCGATACATGATAAATTTTTGATAAAAAAAAAAGAGATGTGGTAAATTTAAAAAATTTAAACCTTAAGAATCTATTGTGGAAGTCTTTTTAAAAAATAATGATAGAGATAATTATATATCTTCATTTTTAGTTCATTTTACAAGTACGTAATTTAATATAGCTGCATCATATGTTTCTTTACTCAATTAAAAACAAAATACTAATTTGTATTTCTTAAATAATTAACTTTTAAGGTCTGGATATGTGTAACGCCATATGTGCATATTTTACCCCAAAAATCATATTTTAATACCATTTACATCAAAAGCTTATCGGAATTTTTTTATCAACCATATACGAAGTGCGATTTTTAAATAAAGCAGCATTCTAGAAAGCGCTCTGGGTGTAAATTTTCTATGAACAAGATTTACAAATGATCTCGTTCATCAAAAAGCCAACTATATCATTTGTGTCTGTATAATTATTTTCATTATTGATTTGTATATTTAGGGCAAATAATGTAACAAATTTTTCATTTTCACAAAATTATTTATAAAATCTAGCCATCTCAAGTAACAAAACTTATAACTGTATATTCACTAAAATCAGACGAAGATAAATTATATCTAATTTTATAGTTTTTGAAATGGTAGTTAAGGATAAAAAGCTTACTTTTCAAGAATTTTAGAATTCCTGACTACTTTTTGATTAATGCTAATACATCAAGATTTATCTCAAATGTGTAGATCTTTATTTTTAAAGATATTCTAGCGATTGGAAGATTCCCTTGCTAACAATTTTCCCTATTTTTACCAAAAATTATTATAATATATTTTAATTTTTTTACGAATTTAATATATTTTTTTATATTTTAACTACAGGTTCTACAAAGCTTAGATTTCAGACACAGTTTTTGTTACCATATATCTCTAGGCAACATAAAGAAGAAACAATAATTGCATATATTGAAGAGATATATTCGGATATAAAATAAAATTTCCCGATGGTCACAGTTTTAATAATAACAGCAAAAAATAGAAAATATGTTCTTATTTCTTTTTACATATCAATAAATATATAAGACCACATCCACTTATTAGATATTTGTTTATGGGTTAATTTTCTTTTTATCGATTTTATCTATTTAGACGTAGTCACCGTGTTGTGAATATTGCACAACTCTTTGATGCATCTTTTGACACCGTCCCCTGATCTATCTTCATCAGGCAACATCCAAAAATCAAAATTATATATAAGTAAAAAAACATCTAGAAGTATTTAAAAAGAAATTTATGTGCAAATTATTATATCTATCATGTACTTTAATCTACAAATAACATTATATTAAAGCTGTAAAGATTCTTGATTTCATTCTTTTTTGACATTTCTAAATAATTCATACCCTTCCTTAGCTTCAATAGTAATTAAATTATCAGCCTCAATTTCAAAATCAAAAATCAATTTTTGATATGTTAATAATTTCCAAAAAAATACTTGCATGTACCCATCCCATTTCTGACTTAAATGTATATATTTTTCATAATATTCATAAGGAATTATTGGAGTAGCATTTGACTTCATCAATTGTACCATTTCATAATATTTTTCATAATCTAATCTTTCTATTACATAGTGTAGTTCACATTTATCATCAACAATTTTTATATTTTTTATGCTAATAATTTCCTGAATAAGGGACAAATCAATACGACTTTTTTGTAAATAAGTACTAAAATTGTGAGAATATATTTCGTTTTTCATAAAATTAGAAATGAATTTCAGTATCTTTTTGATTTCGTTTTTTACCACAAAAGATACAAACACAGCAATAAAAGTTGATGCCTCGATATTTTCATCAATATAAACGATTTTATCATAAAAAATAGCCAATAGTAAATATTCCTTGAACTCATATGCCTCCAAGATTCTAATAATAAGTTCAATAAGCTCATTTGTATTTGAAGTATAAAAAACAGAAACCAGAAATCTTAGTACATCTTTTGCCACATCTAAATTAGTAATATAATTTAACATCAGCCAACCTGTATATATTTTGTGATTGGATTTAACATTTTCTAAATAAAATATTAAATTGAATTCCAACTCTGTTGATAGTTTAGAAATTAAAAATTGTTTCTGCGTTGGATACTTCAAAAAACATTCGAAATTAGATTCGTCCATTTTAATTTCATCCTTGTTTTCTTGATTTTTACTTAACTTAAAAACATGGTAAAATCTTTTAAAAACAAAATCTCTTCCAAGAACTTTAGCAAATTTATCTTCCTGCATATTCACATTTCTAAGAGCAAAATTATAGAATCGTATATCATTTATAAAAAAGAAAATGATAAAAAAGTCACTACTTTTCGGAAACTTGGCATTTTCTTGGATAAAACCATCAGAAAAGAAATCCAAAATATCAATAACGTCTTTAATGTTCGGAATGTTAACGAGTCGTAATGAATTTATTATTAATGTGTCGAGGAAATCGGAATCTGACATATTGTAGGCGCTATGCAAATATCTTAGACTTTTAAAAATATTTTGAACGCAAAAATCCTGCATATAAATTGCTTTGCCTTTGAGTAGCCTTTTTAAAATAGATATGAATAATGATAGATTATCTTGAGTGTGTGAAACAAGATGATTTATAATTTCTTGTGTTGGATTCATCAAACAGCTATAAATTATAAAATAAGTATATTCTTTATGTGTCGTTGATGTAATATTTTGTGGTGGGAAAGTATATGTTTTACCTGCAGTTTCAATATCAGAAATCAAGTCATCGGAATCAATTATATTTTTGGACAACATAAGTGGGTCATAAAATATGATGGAATTAAAACAAGATTAACAGATAGTAAAAAAGCAATCGAAAAAATATTTAATGTAGGCACAGAGGTAATAAAATAAACACAGAATAATTTTTTTTAGTGATACATGATCAATTATACTAAACGTAGGTAACTCTAACATTGAATTAATTACCATTTAAGAATTCTAATAGAAAGAAAAGTAAACAACCAGACATTTTACAAAGTAATATGGTCCCAAAATTTAAAGGACAGTTTAAATCTATATAAAAATTTATAGAAGTATTTTTTTATTTTAGAAGTAAAAAAGTTTAGACCTATTCGTTTTAATGGAGATTCAGTCAAAAACCAATTAATGTAAAACATGAATTAATTTACAAAAGCATGTTTACTTTTTAAAAATTGATGCAGTATGTTAGATTATCAGATTTACTTTTTAAAAATTGATGTAGTATGTTAAATCATCAGATTTATTTTATTTTTGAATAAATTTTGATATTGTAATTTTAGATTTTAGCTTAAAGTATACCAAATTGATTTACTTCCCATAGTTACATCATGTACAGACTCGTCGCTATATATTCTTCTCCATCAACTTCTTCCTTACCTATACTCTTTTCAAAACCTATTTTTCAAGTATTTTCATCAATACGATAGCTCGAATATTAGTCTCGATTTGGTATGAAACTTCGTATTCTTTAGATATTTTTATGCTATTTTGTTACCATCCCATGTTCAGATAAACGGTAAAATCACTTAGATTATCATAACTAACTAACTAACTATAAATAAATAAATAAACTAACTAAATATTTTATAAAAAACTAGTTAAATTAATAAAAAAAACGAATTTAACAGTTTTCTTATAAATTATATTTTTATAGCCTAATTTTATTCAGAAAACTTGTTACTTGACCTTTCTCTTATACAAGATATAATGTTATTGATATAAAGCATCGAAGCAATCTTTCTTCTATGTAAAATGAAATTCAAATAAATTTTTTGCATTTATCAAAGGTTTCGGTTTCAATAAAATCGTATACTATAGATCTAATAATAAGTATACAGATATATCTGCCTAAGTTATACCCTATTTATTGTATCAAGGATATTTATTATTAGAATCCAAAGCTTTCTATCAACATTTCTTGATCAAATTCTAAATTTTAAAGCAATCTTTATTTCACAGATCATATAGTTTCTTAACAATATTCGCTAGTATATAATGAATAAAACTTCCATATTTAATTTTAGAAAGTTTTTTCTATACATGATTTTATTAATTTGTTCTTCTACAAAATATTATGCCCAGGCTTGTAAAAAATAAACTTTTAATAATTTATTTGAAATATAAATATTCAAAATCAGCAAAAAAAATCTATATTATTCTTATTATTGCTTATTGTTGTTTTTATGTACCATAATGTTTTTTATTCTGCTAATGATAATATTATAATATTTAAATTTTATTACTTATAAAACTTTAAATTTTATTAGATAACGATGAATCTTAACATGAATGGTGTGATTACCCAGGATCATAAAAGGTACATGAAAGAGCATGGAGACATCTACCAAATCGAGAAATATATCTAAACCAGAGTATACATGAAAGTACTTGATATAATCGGTTTTGAAAAGTGTATAACTATCGAAAACGATGCTATATCTTGCGTCTAGTCGTGAGTATCTATATCATGCGTAGAATGGAAATAATCAGGTTGATATTGAATTAAGAAAAAATCAGAAGACACAGTATAAAAATTAAACTTAAAATAAAATCTTTAGTATAATAATATGTTTTCTATTTGATCTACAATATTTCAATTTGATAAATTATGATATATATTATTGATACTTCTTTATATCACCAGCCTCACATAAAACATGTGCAATATAGTAAAGAAACAAAGGAGTATGCAATAAATGTAAGAAAATCCACTACTAAATAAAAAAAATGCAGTTCTATGTTAGGCGAGAATGTTGAGAAAGCAGACTCTTAAACGAAAGAGCATAAAAGTACGTGGAATAAATAAGAAACTTGAAGAAGCACCGAGAAAAATACACAAGGAAGTTATGCGTTGAAATAAAAAATATCATTGATAGAAATTGACGTTCTTTAAGCAATAAAAATAAATAAGGAAGTTATGCGTTGAAATAAAAAATATCATTGATAGAAATTGATGTTCTTTAAGCAATAAAAATAAATAAGCAAAATATACGAATATAGACAAATAAATTATAGCAATATGCTAAGAGAAAAGAATTTACGCAACAAATATCCAGTTTATAGTCAACAGAAGACATTACACGATTCTATCATACAAAAATCAGAATCTGTAAGTAAAGCAACCAAGAAAAGTATAAAAAAATTTTAGTCAAAATTTTACGAACTAAACAATTCCAAAACATATAATTTTGTAGAATATCAGTGTCTTAACACTCTGGGGAATATACTAAAAATTGCTTAATTTCGTCAATCAAATTCTTGATATATTGAATTTTTTTGATTAAAGTAAAAAGCTGCTAAATGCGACAGAAATCATAATAAAATTATGTCATAAACGACGAACTTACGCTCAACATTAGATTAAATGTATATATTGTTATTCCTGACATAAAAAAAGGATAATAAATGGTTATTTATAGTAATCACATATTTAATATAAAAAAAAGGATGCATATAATGGATCTGAATCACGATGAATAGCAAGTATTTAAACATATATAAACTCCAAATCAATATTGGTGAAAATTATGCTAGTACGGCACGCAGAATATGGAAGTCTATTTATTGAAAATCAATGTGCGAAGGTCAAAGAGTACAAGACGCCAAGAAACAGACCATGAAAAACGTTGCTTTTAACATAAATAAAAAACGAAAATGATACATAAAATGATATTTTAAAAATAAAATTGTCCCAATAAATCAAAATACCTTTTATAAAGTTAAAGAAAGCTTAACACACAAGATTGGAGATAAAATATATAATATCACTTACATAAAAACGAAATTCATTTCTAAAAATAAAAATAAATACAAATACAAAAAAATAAAAATAAAATAATTCATTAAGGAGGGTATTAATTCCCGCTTTTTTAGGATGTGAATGGATCTGATAAATCGAAGATAAAACTCAATCCACCACAGGTTTTTATCCTCATAAAAGGCATATAATTCAATATGAATCACATTCTATTTATCGGTGGCAGTGAGATCTTGATAAAAGACGACCAGAAAATACATAAAATGAAAAGAGAAGCAGCCCATTATTTTATAATATAGTATTATAAATAAACACAGAAATATCAGCAAAAATAGTATTAAAAGCACAGAACTGCTTTATTTTTACGTTTTAACCTAAAATTACATAAAAATTTGTATTTTATTGCACGTTGCTTATAAATAAAACCTAAATAAAATATTACATATGGTACGAAGTTTATGTAAAAATACAATGCACTGTAAAAACATAGTCGATTCTAGATATGTACATAAAACATCATTAGTTCTTTTTTATATAATGAATTTCTGAAATTAGAACCAGTAGATTTTAAAAGATTAGATGATGATGTAATAAATCTATTATTGACCAACAATTCATATCTAGAATTATATATCAAAGATAGGTTGTATATATAAAGAATTTAAGTATAACACAATTTAATAGACACAAAGAAAAACAATCGAAGGTTATTGCTTCAGTAGAAAAAATCAAATTTCTATGCCGAAGATAAATCGCCAATAAGTGTGTCATACACAGAAAAATATCGATAAACACGACACATTGCCCTTGATCAACAAATTTTTAAATGCAAAACACGATCTTGTAAAGGTGGAAATTTAATTACCGTTTCAAAAACAAAATAAAAGATTATTTATTATTTTACCAGAATTTATGCAGCATCAAAAAACGTTATAATTAATACGATTACATAATGAAAATACTAAATATTTTTAAAAATCTAAAAGTACGGCGATAAAAAGAGCATAGAAGTAGTTAGAATCTACTTCATCACGCAATAAAAATATTTTTAATATAAATTAATGTAATGTGTATATCGTAATAATCTTATAAAAAATTTGATCACCTGGCAACAAGATGTAAAAAAATTCTTGGCCGTGATTACACAAAGAGGCAAAATAAAATATAGGATATCTTTACTTCAATCTAGAGAGAAAAAATACTTTTTAAAAAATATAATAGTTTTTATACGAGCGCAAAAGATATTATGAAAAAAAATTTCTATGATAAAAGTAGATACATAATTAGACGGACATATAACTATCTAGTGATTGCTCTGATTTAGACGAATAAGGTAGATAAATGCATCACCTTATTAAAAATAAGTGTAACTAGTATAAATAACATAAACATCGTCGTAAACATGAAAAAAAATGATTTATGTGAATCTTATACGGCATTAAAAAACAAATCAAACACAAAGATAATAAATCCAATGTCATACAATGAAATATCAGCACGATTTCATATAACTTACATGTTATAAGCAGAATTTACAAACCAAAAAAAAGCTTATATTAAAAAAACAAGACTGAACTAAACCCTTGAACTAATAGGTTTTTAAAGAGAAGGGTATCAAAGAACATGCAAGAGAAAAAGATTTGCCAAGATTATAAAAATTTAGATTTATAAGAAAATCTATCAAGTCAAGCTTTGAGAAAAAGTTTAAAATTACAATACAAAACTTAACTTATAAATAAAAATCACTTAAAAAAATATATATAAAAATTTATTTTAAATTTATTTCAATAATATTTTCTCATTCTATCTATTGTAAAATTAAATTTTACATTTTATTTATTTATGTATAGGTGGCCAATTTAGTTGAGCAGAGCTCGAATCAGTTGCCTGAGTTGCAACCGCAACCCATCCTCAAATTCATATGAAGTTACTAAAAATAATAAACCTAAAATGAAGCCGTCTGTGAATAGAAAGTAAAAGCATAAAAAGACAAGATAGCTAAGAAGAAATTAGGGGGGTTTTGTGGATGACGCCGAAAACGAGGCTGAAAATTCACTTAAGCCTGCTCCGCTATGATACGATATGGGTAAGTGTAGTAGCAAAATTTATAAATGTGGAGGTAGATAGAATCATATCTTCCCACAAAAGCCCTTCACCTGCTAAAAATTTTAAATCCATAGATATCAAAATATCAACAAAAAAATTTAAAATCACACAAGGGGGTAAAACAGATAAAAAAAAGTATCTAATATATATAAAAAATTCCATTTATTCAATCCTAATATTTCATTTATAGAAGTTTATTCTTTGCTTTATTGATTACAATATTTTCATAAGATTTCTACTGTACCTTAATTTTTTTATTTTAGAAAAAAATATCATCATTTGTTTATTTTATTTATAAATAACTATGATATACATTGATTTTTTACAAGTATTAGTGCTTGCATTTTTATAGAGTGAGTGACATAATGTTTTATTTAATTATAAGATAATATTTTTAAATATAGATTCGTATAATTTATATATAATATTTATCATTAATATCAGTAGTAGTAATCAATGAAATCTTCTAGAAGGAATACACACACTTAATTCTTTCTTATAATATTACAAAATTTTGTTTTAAGGATATTAGTTATGTAAAAGCATCAAAATTTTTAGTCTATTATCTATTCATACTAAACACTATTTAATGCTTTTTTACAAATTTATATGTGCGAAAGAGATTTTTAAATAGAAAAAAGGGGGATGTTAAGAAGCACTGAAATCTTTACCGGCTGTTTTTTTCAAAAAAAAAATTTCTGATATGCTTGACTACTATATAAAATTATTTTTAACAAAACAAAAATGATGTTAAATAAGAAATTCTACATGAATTCGATTGTAAGAAATTTATCTGTATCAACTGATCTGGCTATCTTTCTTGGAACATCCACGACAAGATTTTTAGGATTTTAATAAATAATTCACTGGGTTTTTTTGCAAATATAAGTAATTTTATTTGTATAGAGATTTTATTCAATCATCTGGATATAATAGTATTTCATTTTAGATATTCGATAAAACTATAAGAATTTGTTCATATTTATCTTCGTTTCCAAAGCTTAAATATTGCACTGAAATTTTACTAACAGTCTTTTATATATTCCGTCGAATGTATATTTTTATGTACAAAATAAAAGAACTTTATTATAGACCTGGTTTGATTAGGAGCAAAATAAAGAGTATTATTATTATGTTTGATTTCAATATTCGAATTGTTTCAACTTTCTTTTTTCGTATTACTTTCTGTACGGTAATAAAATTCCAATATTTTCATATTATTCTTTGAAATACCGATCCAGCATTCTTGTATGTGTGGATATGGTCCTAAGCCATAGGATCCAATTTATAATTTACTTTTTTTTTGGTTTTAAACACGTAATCTTGATTTAAATTAATTTACTCAATATTTCATATATATTGAATACGTACGTCATCATAAAGTATGAAAAGAAATTTTTATTTTAAACACAGCCACAAATCCAAAATCTGCAATAGGATCTCAATTCGAGATCGAAAAATACAAAAACTGGCTTACAAAATATAGTACTTATAAAAAACCATTTACAAACCATAAATTTGTTAACGCGTGTTATGTCATACCTGAGAAGTATCTCCAACACCGCCTAGTACAAACGGATACAACAGTTGCTCATCAGAAATTTATACGCTCAATTACATTCTTTATTATTCTTTTTTCTAAGATGCAAACGAAAATTTATTTCGTTTTACTTTAGTTACTTCCTTAGGCTTTCATAATTTATATTATCTATATTCATTATTGTGAATTCGAATCTGCAAGATAAAAAACCGTATATACTAATTTTTTTCAACATAAACTTTGAGTATTTTTTTTATTTATGTCTAAATTTATAGTTGTAATTTGAGTTTTTGAATTCAGGCACAACTTGCTTTATTCTTTATACACACAGCGTATACATACTTTCAGCTATCTTATCCTCTACAAAGTCTTCTTTAAATTCCCTCCTTCTTTTGAGACCTATAAATTCAAGAGTTTTTCTCAATCCCAAGGTTTGAATATATGCCTCAACTTGGTTCTTGACATCTAGTTCTTTCGGACCCTTTTATATTATCGTGTCTCACACCGTCCCATGTTATAAAATATGGGATAATTTTTGTCTTGCACTTGTATATTAATAACATTTAGATTCTAGCAGGTCATATTTTCTCAATTTTTCATTTTTCGGCTATGTTTATATTGTCAATACTTGTCACGCCAATTTCAATCTGAATAGTGTAGGTCTTCTTTTTATCAAATACAAAATATCAGGCCTGTCATTCGATAGCTTGATGTCTGTTTTTATTCTTGTATCTACTTTGATCTCCGCGAATTCGTTTTACATTATTTCTTGTACAGGGTGTCAATAGATTTATTTGATTTTTTTTGGAATTGTATTTTCTCGCCAACATATAGTAAATATATCTTACAATATCGTTGTGCCTTCTTTATAGTCATGATCGCGCACGTAATTCTACATCTGCTTGTCAAGTGATCGACTGTTTACAAATAGACATTACAGAGACGACATCTTGATCCTTCTCTTATTTAAAATAGGCTTTCTTTTTCTAAAACAGAACCTAGTTTCTTCAGATGGTCTGATATTAGCATTTTTTAGCCACTTTGAGGATCCTAATATTTCAAGCGCTGATTTTTTATTAACATCGAAGAGTTTTTGATGTATTTTACACAATAAACTCTTTTTTTGTTTTAATTCAAGCGCTGAAAAATCTATGTAAACGATTTCATATTTTGTTCTGATAATTCATTATTTACGGATAGGTAGATCGCATTTTGTTTTTCAAATTTTAATATTGCAGCTTTTCTGGGTGATTGTACTTTTTCTTGGCTCAGAGTTCTATATAGTTGGTAGATAATTATTTCGGATTTATACAGAATATTTTATAATCCTCGTCATAGTTCATTTATTTTGAGATATAATCTTTCTTTATTAGATGGTTGCAAGTGTATTCGATTTTCTATTAGTATCCGCCTAATTGCATCGTTTAGCTTTCTTAAGCCTTCTAGTTCTAGCTTTAATAAACCCACGTAGTGGTTTATAGTTATATTGAATATTAATTTATTGTTTTAATTATTTTTGACCATTCAATATTGTTTTGCATATGCTATATACTCTTTCTAGCATTTTTTTCTAAATTTATCTATCGTTTTTGGTTTAATTCTCGATTTGGAATCATCTGGTATCTCAAGATATTTATATGCATCTTTCCTTTTTTATTGTGGCAATATATTTGAAATTTATGTTGTTATTAGCTGATTTGGCCACTTTTATTTACATTCCGATACATCCGAAGAATTTTGTTGCTTCATTAGACATTGGTTTATCGTTACTTTCCTCTTTAGCCAAAATCTTTAAATCTTCAATGAAAAGAAAATTAATAGTAAAAAATGCATTCTTATTAAGTTTAATGGATATTGATGGAAACTTTTCATTTCATCGGTGACTTGGCGGATCGATACAAGGAAAAAAAAGTAGTAGAGATAAACTATCCCCTTGTAGTATCCCTTTGATAAATTTTTTCTAGTTTTTGTATAAAGTCATTCATCCATTCTTGTATGTTAAGATTTTTAGAGCAGAACAGAAGATACTAGTGGTCGATTGAGTCAAGTGCTTTTTTTTGTCGAACCGATGTTACGTGTATCTCATTATTGTGTTCAATTTTTGTTGCGTCGTTTATCATTGGCGACTCGGTAGCTTCCTGTACTCTTCTGACCGTCCCAAGTTATTTTCCATAGTAGATTTCGGAATTCGACGTCTTTCTGTAATATCATCGTTACAGCTTTAGGTGTCAATTTGTATCGTTTGAAATGTATGTAAAAGGTCTGATTTCCGATTCTCTTAAAACTTCTTGTTTGGGTATGAGGTACGTGAACCCAGAGTAGAACCAAATTTTTATCATTTTGTATGCAACGCATATTGATTTAACTGTTTCATATAATATTATGTAAAATTTTGTGTTTTTTGGATAGAGAAGTTGCATACACCATCTCATCCTGCAGCTTTCTAGTAAGCTAGGTACGTGATGATCTGGAAGAATTCTTTTATACTGATGTAAAAAAATATTTGTTGTGTGTTTTCTAGCGCATTTTTGCGCAGATAAGCATCAAAGTTTATTTTTTTTTGCTTTTAGTCATTGTTTGCCTATAAATTACCCAAATTTTCTTTTACTGCTTTCATTTCCGGTTTTACCGTATCTGTCAATGCTCTATAAAATTTTCTTCTGTTGACTTCGAACTGGCAGTTTGTTTTTGTAAATTCTTTTCTCTTTTCATATTGATCGATTCATTTGCTTTATTATCTTATCTTTCAGTTGTTTTTACTAATCACTGCAAGATCATTATTTTTTTTGTCAAATATTTTGTTTTGTTGTCTCATGAATTTTCTTAAAAATCTTGTCCTACTTTCTGAAAGTTCTCGTAAGTTTCTAAAGTGGGATTTGAGTGTTGTGTTAATTTGATCATACCTTTTTATGTTTTCCGACTTTATTAATACGTAGTTTAATCCTTCCTAGACGGGTTTCGATGTTAATTCTTCGTAACTCTTATGAAAAGCTTGCAAGATCTTTACTATATCGCACATGCCTTAGGGGGGTGGTTTGTGATATGCGCATTAACCGCTTCATCCAAATCCTCAATTTTATGTTTTTAACTTTAGTGAAAGGTATTTTTCTTGTCTTAACGGTTTGTGATGTCCGTATTTTCCATGTCCGTAAATCATCATAGAAATTTTTTTTTTTTGCATCTATCGAGATTAATGCAATGACTTGGTGTTCTATAGTAATCCTCTTTATCGCTTCGTTTTCTTCTTTATATTCATATTTCTTTAAACTTCTGGACTTTTTTTCCTTTCCCATCATTATATTTTAGAATGTTTGATGATAAGATTTGTATATCAATCATTCTCACATCACAATTAAAGATATCATTGTGACTCTTTAGGAACTCTTGCCAGCCAGATCTCGGCATTCTTCCGAATCGTTTCAGTATCGAGGTATAAGCCTCTTGATCCAGTGCACTTTCTCGGCGGGTGTTTTCTTGCAGATGGCCTTTAGAGTAAACAGAGCCGTGGTATGAATGCGTGTAGCCGTGTGTGGTTCAGGTAATCTGTCGGTTTAGATTATCGTTACAGGATCGGTTTTTAAATGTTTGTCTTTGTAGTTCTCCTGTCTTGTTTTTTATTTATCCTTCATCATTTTAAAATGTAGCTTGGCATAAAAAGATAAAATATAATAATATTGTAGTTCTTCGATTAAAAACAAGCCACATTACATCCAACTACAAATCTAAAGAATAATGTGATCTTACTAACACCAGGATATTTAATTTTATGTTTATCAATTAGAAATATTTAAAAAATGTAATTTAAAAAAAAACCTTATAAATTATATATGTACCACTTGGGCTAAAAAATTTCTAATTTTACAGCGTATTTTGCAACTTTCATCCATTTTCTTAGTAATAAATTCTTTTTTTAAGAAGTTAATCTTATGTTAATGTTTAATCGTATATTATATGCAATTTAAAAACCATAAATTAAGATTTTCTGTGTAGGAAAGCATTTTAAGAAGTTCTAGAATATAATTCGCTTATAAAAAAATTCTTCATTCTTTTTAAGACTATAAAACTAAAGAAATATCGTAGGAACGTGCTTTAATATCTTGTATTTTTCTTTTTTATTGATTATATTCGGGTGCTTTTTACTTTGTTCACAAGATATTCATTTATCTTTTGTCTAAGATAATTCAAATTTACACATGAAAAGCATTCATCATTGTCAATTTGTATGATATACCTCTTAAACTTATTCATTGGTAGATATGTTTCGGATTTTTTTATAAAGATAAAGCCAAACTTTTAATTTCTAGATTATCAGATTTTATATAAGCTTGACTCGGCCTCATTATCTTTCGTATTTTCAATAGGTATATTATATTTCCAAGAATGATAATTCAACTTTTTGCATCATTAATTTTTAATAGGCTTGTCTCTGGTTCATATTGAATTTTTTTATGTTAAAAGGTGGAATATACGATATTATTTACGAATATTTTTTTATATTTATATAATCATTTGGGGATATTATTTTGTAAATTCTGGCTAGGATTTGAATTTTAAGAACAGTAGTAAATAAAAGTGCATTTTTATATTATATAGTCTTTTCATATTTTATTTTTGAAAAATAATAGTCTACCTAAGATCGCTTAGGGCATTTTTAATCCTGATAGCAAATTAAATTAAAAAAATAAAGACTAGTTGTACAAATTATGATCCATTCAGTTTTATTTACGTTTTTTTTGGCAGGTCTTTCCGCACTTTATTTCAATTTCTAATAAAGAACCATTTATTCGTTGTTTCATCATCCTTTTTTCTGCATAAATAACATTAAAGATCAAACACGGCTCTGATAGCCTTTTCTAAATACTTGGTCAATACTTTCTAATTTATCATCTTTGTTTTACCCTTATTTCTCTACTAAAATTTATGGTACCAAACAGTTTATAAATATCAAAATTGAATTTCCTTTTTTTAAATCGATAAACATGTTAATTATATTGTGATTTTATTTATGTACTTTAAATATACTTTTATATATTACAATAATTTTGTTGCTAATATTTTTAAATTTAAGATTAATTTTTTATATAAATAAATAAAAATCTATAAAAAGTATGTTTCAAATTTTATTTATAACAAAGTATACAAAATCAAGACAATCGAATTTCTTTTGCAACAATTTTCTATTTGATCACTTTATCAGTGCATGGGGTGAAAAATCATTCTAAAATGGTTTACCCTATCACCATCTAGTTGAATACGCAAAAAAATTTAGAAAGCGAGTTCTTTCTGCTGATTTTCTAAAGAAAAATTATAAATTTCTCATAGGTAATGGATAAAATTAGAGTCGATGATATTGTACTCTAAATTGGTATTCGATATTTAATTTTTATGAAAAAGCAAAGTAAACCTTATGATTTGATATTTTACAGAAGTAAATAGATTTATATAAAATTTGTCTTTGCTTGATTTTTACCATGAAATAATAAAGTGTATAAATATATTTGCAAACAAGATTGCTATATTATATTCTAAATTAGAAATTTAGGTCGTATTTTTAAAGCTAGATTTAAGATATTTTTTTTATATCTTTAATAGCATCAAAAATATATAAATCTATAATTTGTTCTGCTAAATAAAAAAATAAATATACATTTTCTATGTTTTGATGTGATACCACTAAAAGAATTTTGACTACACGTTTCACTTGTATTATTATGATGTTTATTCATTTGTTTAAATTTTGCCGATATTTATTTCTGCTAATATTCAAGTAATCTAGATGTTAAAACACATTTAGTATTTATATCGATGCGATGCTATCTCGTTTATGGACTATTTAATTCTTAAATCTCCCGAAAAAATCAATATACTTTTGCAACTGCTAATTACGCTTATAAAAGATATTTTAAATTATAAATCTTTTATTTATTGCAAAATACTCGAATAATATATTTTTCTTGGCCCAAGAACACTTGTAATGTTATTAAATATCAGATTCTGTTTGTATAGTTCATATATTTTCTTTTAGATAAGCAGTTATAATTTATTAGCGTAATTATATATGAATTGTATTTGAATACCACAAAATAGCACTAGCTTCAGGAACCCATAGTCTATAACTTAATATTTAATGTTTAGATCTACCAATTTAAAAATTTTTTGCTTACATGTTATTATTATTAATCTTTTTAATTATCTAACCACTACACTTAAATTTTTTATAATTTATTTTATTCGTAATAAATGCGCTTTTGTCCGCAGATTTTAATATATCGATTAAAAATGAATCCATTA
The DNA here is from genome assembly GCF_057557595.1 of Rhyacophila brunnea. Taxonomy (NCBI): domain Eukaryota; kingdom Metazoa; phylum Arthropoda; class Insecta; order Trichoptera; family Rhyacophilidae; genus Rhyacophila; species Rhyacophila brunnea. The sequence continues at coordinate 1,322,066 of NW_028233364.1, forward strand.
GATTGCAATTGATAGAGATTATTCCGCTATTTTTTTGGGGAAATTTATAGCTCCTTTTTTTTCTAGTACATGATTATTTCGTTATACAATATCTTGATTTATAAAAGGATTTTTTTGCTTCTCTTATCACATAGAGATTTCCAAACAGTTTATCGTATGAATTCGACAGATATTTATACATGGCAGAAATTTTTTTTAAAAAGGCAGATTTTGGTGATGGGGATTTACTAACTTTTTAAATCGAGTTTATCTAATATAGATCCTTTACAATGTATTTTTCTTGATTAAATAGTTGAACCAGTCGATTTAACATAAAATATCGCAAAGAAAAGCTTGTAAATTTTAGTGAAGTTCTTAAATGAAAGTAAACTAAAACATTTCTATAATTTAGAAGATTTTGGAAAGGTATTTAAATATAAATATTTAAAAATCTTGATATCGAAGGAGATAGAGCCGCTTTTATGCTTTTTTTAGCTCTTAATCTCTCATTATATTGCGACTCTATCATACGATTGGGTCTAAAAATTATCATTGAGATACATAAAGCGTAGCTGTTAAAAAACCAATTCTGTAGATTTTATACAAAAGCGGACCCTATTGCTTATAAGATACAATAATGCTATGATTTTGAATCGCTTTGAATTTATATATATTTTTGTGTAAATATTCATTTCTAATTTATAAAAAGATATTTAAATATATAATATTTCTTGAATTCGTATAAATTGATTATATTGTGTTTTGTTGGTACCTTCAAATAACCGAATAATTCAAGAAATACTATAGACTCAAAGTGAAGCTAGAAATGCATAATTTTTGTGATTTTATATGTATATTGAGATTTTTTTACTTTATTAGAGAGGTTAAGAATCATTTAAATAATCAGATAAGGTTTTTATTTGTTTATTCTACCTGTATACAAACAAAAATATGTTAAAATCTAATGATAAAAAGATATTATTACGATTTTGTCTGTTTTGAGAAAAAAAATGTTGCAGAATGGAAGATTTTTTTTAATAGAAATAATTTTTTTGATGAATGATTATTTACGTAATAATATTTAAATTTCAAATTCTTTACTGACATTCTAAAAACTCAAAACAGAATGCGATTCTATGAAGAAATGGATATCTTACCACTGTATGTTCCAAGTGCAGTGGCAAAAGTAAGAAGATTCCTAAAATGGAAAACATCAAGTGGAAAAATGGCAGAACTGATTGATTCAGCTAATAACTTCAAGTCTAGAAAATCAACCTGGACAAAAACAACAAAACGATGGCTAAGATATAGGCATATTTACACAAATATGACAAGTGAATTAATTCTGGACCAAGTTAAGATAGAAATGATGCGGGAAATATCCTGAAAAGACACATTTATAGCCGGTATAAATGCCGACATGTACAACATTACAAGCGATAAAAAGCTACGAACAAGCGAAATACTTTTTTCACTAAATTCAATAGCTGAAAATGCACTGTTAGAGCTAAGAACAGGAAATTTTAAGTTTAAGACGAATTAGTAATTACACAAGCGCTGCCACTAGAGCTATACAATGGATGTGCCTGCTGCAAAAAGCTGTTGTAAAAAGAAATTTGGCACTTTTTGTGTCAGTGCCAATGTTTTGAAGATGCAAGGAAAAAGCATCAAGTAATGAAATACTCTTTTGACCAAGGTTGTTCAGAAGGGTATTTAATAACTGTGATGGAAATATTCCTTAAGGAGGAGTCGGTAGCTTCCCACATGAAGCTTTCTGAGGAGGTACTTGATACAATCAAGTATCTCTCTCAACAATACCGCCGAAATGCACTAGGTGCAGAACGGCGGGGGCCACTTTCACCTAGTATCTTCTAGGTGAACCCTGAGTAATCGAAGCCGCAAGGATGAGTGGAGTGTAACATCGGAGTACTTTAATATCTAAGATCGTACAGGTGGTGTTTTTTCCGCTTTCTACCGATCTCTAGAGAGCCTGTAAGCTTATGATTGTAATTAAATGTACTGTTGTTTTTTTTTTCTATAAACTAAAAAATACAATAAGAGAAAAAACCGGTGCAATAAATTCGCTAAATCTTTTTATCGTTGTATAAATCACAAAAAGAAGATCTTAAAAAATATTCATCACGACTCTGCACTATTTTTTTATGCAACATGTTCGTCTCTGTATATTTAAGCAATTTGAAATCCAAATATAGGATATAAGGGCAAAATAGCACTTTGTCATATAAGTTTTGTATTGAATGTTAGTTAGATAATGTAAAAACCAAAAAAGCTTTATTTTTTCTTTTAGAGCCAACTTGCTAGATAATCAATATTTTCTTAACCGATTGCTTTTATACTTGAACATTTTTTCATAGAATCGAAACCGATTATTTATTCGAATATCCATTTTAAAAGAATATGTATAATTAGATAATAAAAAGCTATATTATCTATCTTTAAAAAAAAGTTATGATATACCTCTAATAATAATTATTATAAGCATGATAGATAGAAAAATTTACTATAATGATACTTTAATGGAAATAAATGCATAAAATACTTATTTACACTTTAATTACATTCAACCATTTGTTTTTTGTATGAATTTCAGTTTTGATTAGTTATAATATGCTTTTTTTTGTATTACAATCAATTCTAATGGAAAGATAAAACAGCTTGGCATGAATAATTCTTGCAATCAATTTTTGAGTCTTTCTGGCATTAATTGCGCCAACAGAGAGGAAATGGGATTTTTTGGTTGATATGTTAAAAAAAGATATATCATACATTATCAACGACTAAAAATCATTTTTTGAAAATTAAAACTTGAGGAGACATATCATTAATATTTTTAATTTTTTTTCGTTTTCTTATTCTCTGCACCCTTTAAAGTGTAATACATAGTATTTTAAGAAGAAAAATTGCATATTTCAAAATACAATCAGAATTTGAAAAAACAACAGAATGCAACAAATCAAGCAATGTAGCCCATTTCCTCTCTAATAGCGCGATCATTTCCAAAAAAATCAAAATAATCAGAAATGATCACGCATTTATTAATTTTATTTTTAAAAATGTTAGTCTTATGCGTTGATTTTTATAATATATTATTTTTTATTCTTTCAAGTAATTTTTTTTTATTGATTAATTGAATTTAAATTACATCTCTTGGTATTTTGCTAAATTATAAAAAATTAAAATTCTATCGAATTTTTTATGTTGTGCTAACTTATATTATTGAGTTTAGATCGATTATATGTGTTTTATAATTTCTATTGATTCAAATGATATGTTTCGAACTCATACATATGGAGCAATATACATTGAAGTTAAATGATTCTGGATATGTAGTTACCAGAAATTTAGATAAATCTAATATGAATTTCTTTATTGGTTTCGGTGCATGACCAAAAACACATCATAAACATCAAAGTTTCTTATCTTAAATTCTTAATTCTTCCATATTTAATGTGTAAAATCATTTATGAAAAACAAAATACAGAAGTGACGTCATCGAATCGAAAATAATAATCAAAAATAATAATCAAATGATCATAAATTTTTATAAATGTGTCAATTTTGACTAAAATAACAAAAAAATTTATTACTCTAATAAAAGCACATGCGATGTATTTAGGCTTTTCAATAATATAATTATGCAGATAAATTATTAGAACTCGATTAAGATTATATATACGATATATTCATGCTCACTGCTTCTTCTAATTTGTTCCATGATTAGAAAATTTATATTAACAGATATAACGAGCAATCCTCTTCAAAGGTGTCTTTTAAAAATATTTTTGTTCCATTATTTTTCCAATTATAGTAATTTGATAGTTTCTTATATTATAATATTTTTTATCATAAAAAAGTTATATATACTCGACATTAAAACCCCTTAAATGAATAAACATATATACATAATTTTATGTTTTTTTATGATTTCAATGAGCATGATAAATAGGCCATATGAAACGATAGTAATAGGTGAGGAAAATTATGAACTAACTCATGTATTTAAAAATGAGCTTACCGCGGAAAATAAAAAAGACGTGATAACTTTATTAGATCCAGATTTAAACCCTGTAGGTTATGATACGGAGGATTATGTTAATAATTTTACACCTACTTTTACGAGTATTCTAAAAAAGGGGGAAGAACCAATATCAACCGTTTCGATAGATATAGTAGAGTTTACCAATTTTGGTTTGTCATCGAAATATTTTTGCTATTTCCATACATTGACTACAAATGTTGAACACAAAAGAAAAGGATTTGCTAGGCTTATTACCGTAAAAGCCATAAACTTCGCGGCCAAATATATTGAAGCAAACAAGTCAAATCCCGATGAAAACACGGAGTTTAAAAACATTGAACATTATGAAAATAAAAATAAAATTAATGAAGATTACTTAAATACGGCTGAAATATTTTTGACCGTACTAGTTGATCCGCGGGAGAAAGAAGCGCCGACTAATTACGAGTTTTTTTTGTCATTAGGATTTGATATGGGTGGTTTAGTAAAATTTGAACCACTTGAAATACTAGAAGTTTCAGACGAGGGTGAAAGAAAAATTGTCGAAGAGGTAAGAAATGCAGCACGAAACATTTCTAATAATGAAAATACAGGTCATAAATTTGCATTTTTTTGTGCTTTCAATATGTTTAATCCTATACGAAAGGTCGATAATAATTTAAAAGAGGAATTGGTAAAGGAAGGTGAAATAGTATACGAAGAAATGAAAAGGCGATATCAAGTCTATGAAGCTGGGTTAAACGAAGAAAACTCGAGTGAGAGTGATGAGCCAGAATCGGGATACCATAGTGCTGATACAGAAGATAAAAATGATGATTCTGATGAAGAAGAGAAAAATATTTGTTCTAGTAATGAATGAAAAATATTAAAATGAAAAGAAAAAAAAAGCTTTAAAAGCTCATATTTGGTGGATTTCAAAGAAGCTATAGTGAATAAATTCGTAAAGAACAACATGAAATAACGATTATTAAATCGGAAAAAAAAATTTAGGACATTATTTTTTTTAAAACTCTTCATGACCTGCGAAAATTTGTTTTTATTAACAATAATATTCTGCAAGAAAATTATATAAATAATAAAAAAAATGTATTTTTTACAATTTCTTGTAATTTTGTGTATAAATATAATTAAAAAATATTCATTTATATAATTAGCATCTATAAGCATTAAATTGCTTTATATATTGCAAAAGTTGGTTAAATGCTTTATTTTATTGCTTAATATTCATTTTTTATATTTAAATTAAAAAAAAATAGAAAAACCATGCAGTGTTGTTTTCTTGACTTATGAACTTAGATTATAATTCAAATTGTTAAATCCGATATTCTATTGTTTATAAGTTCTGTATATAGTCACAAGAATGCTACCATATACATTTTAGTTTATAAAATCAAACATTTTGTCCAACTATAGTAAATACAATATATAAAACATTACCGGGGAGAGTATCATGACTTTTATAAAGCAAGTGTTAAAAAAGTTTGGCACAGGACAAGGAATAAAATTAAGTTTAGAAAATAATAAAATTTAGATAAAGAATATCTATAATGTCAATGACTGTAAAAATTGCTTATTGATTTTATTGTGATTATCTTATGACGTTATATTGGAGCATAGTCCTTTATCACAGAGGAAAAAAAATTATAATGGGTCTGAAAAAGCCTTGAAGAGATTCCAGGATTCGACCATATAGCATATTGAATGTTCAGGGCTGTTTTAGGGGTAGAAATATATAATAGAAACCGCCAGAATTTACCAATATGTTAATCTGGAAGCTTCTTATATATTCTGTAAAATGTATAAAACCGAATTTATATGTGATATTAACATATTTCATAAATAAAAATGGTTATTGAATTAGAAAAAAATCCCTACATAAATATACATTGTTATATATTTATATGAAATTGTTTACACAACTTTTTTTGTTCCGCAAATCCATCAAGACCCAACATATCTGCTTACGGTTTATTATGCATATGAAACATCAAAGATAATATGGGGTTGCTAAAATTACCATTAAAAAGAAAAATATGGTATAAAATTGTACTATAACCGAATTCTAAAAAAATAAATGTGTAAAAAACTACAAAATAAACTGCAGGTTTCATAAACAAAAAATGATCCACGTGACTTTGGTTCGAAATGAAAAAAATATAAAGAAAAGGAATGCGATAGATTATAGTTATACACATATAAAAACTATAATAAAAAAATTAAGCCGAGAATTTATATAAAAAGTGATAAAAATTATCTTAAATCGTTTATTATATAAAAAAAAGTTTACACTAATTTATATTTATGACTTAAAAAAACAAACATTACGCAAAATATTTATTTAGAACACGTAAATAAAATTTTAAGGTAGAACAGATACCAAAGCGTGATTTTTTACTTATAATCTACATAAAAAAATATATTAGTTCGTAAGGATCATTACTTATTATAACATTAATAATATGCTAGTATAATAACAGATAAAATATACCATAATAAATAATTAGCATTATAAATCATGGCTGCAGCAGAAATGTAGATGCGTGGCATATATTACCAAATATAATTAGATCAAACTCTAGAACAAAAAAAAATTGGAAATGATTTTTATGGGGGCAAAAGGTTTTTTTTATTGTATAGATTTTCAAGATCACACGAAATCGAACTCCTCGTATTTATATTAGTAACAACAAAGACCAGAGAAAATTTGCGATTTTAAATCCACGGAAAAAATCTAGTTAGGCTAGAAAAAGTTTATATTGAATTTATGTGGTAGAATAGAACTATTTTTTGATTTACTGGTGTAATAGTTATCTAGTCTTATGATTGCGTCAATATTGATGAATATTTTTTTCTTTTAATATGCATACCACATAATATAAGTAAATAATGCCTATATAATATTTGTAATGACGAAAAAAACCAACAAACTAGGTATAGAAATAAAAATGTTCTATTATAGGTAAAAATATATCTTAAATTAGATTTATTGCAAGATACATAATAACAAAACATAGTGTTTTGTATTAATAGAATTAATTACACCAATATTTATGATGCCATATAGCCCAATGACAGCATCTACTATTTTATAATAGATAAGCTTGAATCATCATAATAAGACGTTTGGTTGGATACGAATGCTTTATAGACAATATATATACGAATAAAAAACACGAAACGAGTGGGAAAACAATTTAAGTGATATCAAGGAAATAGAAAAATAAAAAGCTGCTTTATACCGAAAAAACTAAAATTAGTAAAAACATCGCATATTTTAAGGTATTGAAAACGCAGATAAAATTTTAATTCATATAGAAACGAATACGGTAATATTAAAATATTAAACCCTGAAAAATCTAGAGAAATGATCTTATTCCTAGGCTTATATTATTATTTAATGATTTTATTTTTGGCTATATAAGCATTTGAAACATTGGGATAGAAAAGCTCAAAGGCTGTGAAATTAAATGGTAGAAAAATATCAATTAAACAATGGGAAACCATAAGATCAAGAAATATAACACTTCAATGGTAAAAAATGTATAGTAACAAGCTTTGAAGAACCTAAAATTTCAGATGAATTCATCAGACGAATATGCATATAATTGTTGTCAGATATTACAATTAGAATAGATAAAAAGAATCGTATGCTAGAATAAAGATTTTTATGAAATTCTGCTAACACTATCACAAAATAGTCTTTTGACTATTTAACGTGAAATTAGAACTCCATATCTTGTTTAAGGGAAAATTATAATTTAGATATATGGAATGTATAAAAAATACATCAAGACGAGATAAAAACATGATAATGCGAGTAAGAAACCGACAAAGACTACATAAGTTGTGCTTTATCTCATTCAGAACGGCAGCATTTAATCTAAAAGATTCTTTCAAATTGCCATTTTTGCGATGACAGGCAATTTAAATCACAAATATAGCAAGAACCAATCAAAATACGCAAAATTGCAACATTATATTTCTACATATATGCATTTATTATCTGAAAAAGAGCAACTAAAGCCTGATTCATCAAATCACGTTAAAAATTTATAGAAATCTAGTGGAAAAAAGCCAAACATACAGTGAAGATATAAAAAAAATAATAGCGAGCAGAAAAGAAAAAAGTCTGTGATACGCAAAAATATCAATATGACATTTTATCAAGAGATAATAAACTGTAAAATAATATTTATATATGACGAAATTTTTAAAAGATGCACTATTGCATTATTATAATTAATACTTTGAGAATACAGATATACGGTCGATCTGAAAAAATGAATGGTCAGAAAAACGAGCAACAGAAGCAATAATATCTGGGCCGAAAAACCGTAAATTGTAAGCGCGATCGGAAGAACCAGCCTGACTATGCTACGTAAAAAAACAACATCAAATCTTGATGCGAATTATTCAAATATTTTGCAAAAAAAGCTACGATTGCATACAAAAGATCATGTGTACGAAGAAATATTACATCTCTTTATATGGTTAAGCATTTAAAAACCGAAATAGAATAGAATAAACTTTCAAAAAAATAACTTAAAAATTGAAATAATTTATAACATTTTATTTACTTTCAATCTGACAAAAAAAGGAGTTGTAACAAAATGAATTAAATAAAAATGTATTTTATAATAAAATTCGAGTTAGTTCATATATTCGCCGGTATATAATCTTTAAAATTCAAAGATGATTTTATACTAAGCTATAAAATGTTTATTTTTATCCTCTTAATGCTAAAAAATCGACTAATGTGAATAAATAAATAAATAGAATTTAATGTGAGAATTGTAAAAAAAGCAATTTAAACGAATAAATATAAAGACAATAGTAATATTTAGATCATGAAAATATGGTAACTAATAAGATCGAGAACAATGGTAGAAATAATATATAATAAAAAACCAATTTAAATATTTTTAAAAGAAGATAATTTTCTATTATTACGTTATCTTATACATAAAAAAATCAAAATGATTGAACTGATATATTTTATGCATAGAGAATTTCTACAATTTTTATATTTTATAACATTTTTTTTATGTAATGGTATAATTTCAAGGCCCAAAAATACATTTTTGTTATTTTTAATAAAATAAATGATGAAAATAATATATGAGCACAATTAATAATACTTTCTAACTATTTTTACGACGAATTCATATAATTATAACTAACTAATACTTTTAACTGCCGAGCTTTTGATAAAATTGACTTTTTTATGCTGTATATACAATAAAACATGATTTATGGTAATAACTGAAAAAAAAAATTTGTAATCATTTTTCTTAAATTGCATATATTTGAAAACCGTGGTTTATATTTTTTAAAAATATAATTGACATTTGATAAGAATAAAATCAGAAGTAGGAATAATCATTAAAACTACTTTTTCTCATAATGATTCCAAAGAATCTCTTAATCACGTTTAAAATATGTAAATTATCTTTAAATACAGCGAAAATTTTAATTAGTTGATATTATAATATAAATTAATGTGTCTATTTCGGAAATGTGGGTTTTTTACAGAAGTTAAATACATCTTAATCAAAATACCTATTTAGAAATAGTACAAAAAAAAATTTTTATTTTTTTTTAATTTAAATTTCTGGAGTTTCATATGGAATGCTTGGCAATTATTTTTTTCTTCTAACCATTTGTAAAAAAATTGATACAATAAATACCTGCGTACCTAAAACAATTATAAAATAGATATAATTTATTTAAACTAACTATTGATCCATTCAAAATCAAGCCAATCATAATCACAATACGGATGCATTGATAATTATAAATATATAAAGTCCATATAATACTCGCAAAGTAAAAAATTATTTATTATTATTTATTGCATATTAAGCTACTTTTTTAAATTTCAAAAATGGGTTTCATAAAAAACCATCTATAGTCGATAGTGCCATTTTTCAAATATTATAAATGCTTGTCAAGAACATGACCAATACTAATGTAAAAATATGTGGTAAATGATCAACATGTTAAGATATTAAATATATATAATGTGTTGGATGTATTCAAATCCTTTATTATGCACAATATAACCTTTATTATAATTCCAGTAAAAACATGTAGATAATCATAGATAAGAAAGAATAATAGCATATAAATAGAAACTTTAGTTTTAATTAATTCTTCAAAGGGTATTGAAAAATAAATTTATCGAACAAAAAGGATAATAGTTAAACAACACTAATCATGGGTATTTTGAATAAAAGAATATTTATGCTTTATATTTGTGATATATGGTGCTTTATCCGATAAATTCATATTTGCTTTTTTAGGTACGATTCTTTTATTTATATTCAAATATTAATGTTATCTTAAATAAAAGAAAAACCAATTTTATTTGACAATGGGCTAGGATACATAATAAAATACTCACACGGAAAAAAATACGCTATCTTCTGAGCAAACTTATTAGTTTAAGTTGAAAAATAAGTGTATGATATAAAGTAGTTAATTTTTTTAATATTGTATTTATGATTATAAAAAGAGACACAATCATGTTTTTCGTATATATCTTTGTCATAAAGATGCTACATTTATCTGCATATAAGCTCCACTAAGATATGGTTTCTACTTTGTCTAAGTCTATAGTAAATTTACTCTATCTATTTGTATTTTTAATCATATAAATAAAACACAATTTTAAAATGGCATTAAAATAATTTTGAATTAATTTATAAATATGCAAATTTCAGATATACATACGATTATTTATTTATGCGTTAATTTAAAAATAGACCCGATGTTTTTCTATACGATAAAAAAGAAAATATGATTACGCTGATCGAAATAGGTATAATGAGCCTTGATAACTTGACTGAAGTTGAGAATGAAAAATATAGAAAATATGGCATCTTGGCAAATGAACTTGGTTGTATTTACAAATGCAAAACAAGAATAATACCATATGTGATGACTTGGGATGGGGTGGTCACAAAATATCATAAAAAATATGTTAAGGAGTTAAAAATACCGGACGAAGTAGAAGCATACATGAAAGCTCTCACACTCCGCAAGACACTTGAACTCATCTCATTTGAGAGAAGAAGAGCAGTTGATGAAGAGAGATCAGAGGAAAGTGTCAAAAGATGCATCAAAGAGTTGTGCAATATTCCCAACACGCTGAACTCTCGAAATAGATCTAATCGATAAAAAGAAAATTAAACAATAAATAAAAAATATTGGTATATTTATTGAAAATTGCAATTGAAAAAATAATTTTACTTTTGTGGTTTCTACACTTTTGATTCGTAGATAAAATTTCTGTTCTGGTTGAAGAGCTTATTAAATAAATTATATTCTTTTTTTCTCATATATCTTATGAAAAGCATACTGCTTATTTAAAATTAACGCTCGTCATATTTGATTTGTTATAAAAACGTTTTCTAAGATAATGTGATCTAATTTATTTATGTGTTAAGTTTCTTTTACCAATTTTCTCTATTTAGACGTGGTCAGGGTGTTAGAATATTGCCCAAATCCTTGATGCATCTCTTGACACCTTACCCTGATCTATCTTCATCAACTGCTCTTCTTCTCTCAAATGAGATGAGTTCAAGTGTCTTGCGGAGTGTGAGAGCTTTCATGTATGCTTCTACTTCGTCCGGTATTTTTAACTCCTTAACATATTTTTTATGATATTTTGTGATCACCCCATCCCAAGTCATCACATATGGTATTATTCTTGTTTTGCATTTGTAAATACAACCAAGTTCATTTGCCAAGATGCCATATTTTCTATATTTTTCATTCTCAACTTCAGTCAAGTTATCAAGGCTCGTTATACCTATTTCGATCAGCGTAATCATATTTTCTTTTTTATCGTATAGAAAAACATCAGGTCTATTTTGTTTGATTAAAATATCTGTTTTAATTCCAGTAACAAACTTTTATTTCTGCATTTTCGTTTTCGCAGATCTCTTGTACTGAGTGAGTTCTGATCTTTTTGGATTTCTTGAAGTTGTATCGTGATAGGAGCAAATGAATACATCTTACTATTTCATTATGTCTTCGCGTGTAATCATGCCATAACATTTTCTTGCATCTTGTTGCAAGGTGATCAATTGTTTTCATAGCTTCATTACAGTGTGGGCATTTTATCCTCTCACCGAAAAACACATTTATGTCTTGAATAAAACAGAATTTTCCTTCTTCACTTGGTTTAATGTTGCCATCTTTTTTTCTAAGATAATAAGTGTATTTTTAGAAATACTTAGATGATATTTTAAGAATACCAATGCATTATATTATAAAGTCTTCTCTCTTTATATTTGTTTTTTTTTACCACGAGATCGCAATTTTATACTCATCTGCATAGCAAAATCATTTTTAAAAGGTTTATAAATTTTTTCATTGATTTATACATTCAAAAACTCTTTGCAAATGGCATATTTAAAAAGCGTAATTTAGTATATGGTTAAAAAAAAGATGGTTGGGATAAATATAAAGTATTTAAACATTTAAAAAATATTTATATGGTGCTGTGCGAGCATTGAATCATTATAATAAACTGATAATCATCAAAGCGAAATGATTTTATGATAATTACTTAATGTGATAACTAGCTTTGATTTGTAATTTATAAGTTGCCCTTAACACAACCAGGATTTCAGCAAAATAAATGTGTTAAATTAAATTTTCAAAAAATATTGATTGTTATAAACATCCGCATTACTATATCTGTGATTATACAATGCAAAGAATATTTTTTTATTTATTTTATAATCAGTACAATATCTTATTAAGTTAATGTAACAATACTTATATGAAGTGTATCCCATTTACTTTTTAGGGTAAAAAAATATGTAGAAATATGGAGTTGAAACCATAAAAACCAAATTAAAACGCATTAAATCATTATGAATAAAATGAGACAGAAGAGTATAATTATTTATGCAGCACAGGTACAAAACATACATCTACGCAAATAAGAGAATTAGTCTATTTCATTTTAAAAAACTTGTATTTATGGAAATAGTGAAATTAAGAACTGAAGTTTTCGTTATAATAAATTTCTTTCGTAGTTTTTCTGATCTATTGTCCAAAATTATCTATTTATTCTTATGTGTTTTTTTATTTAACATCGAGAAAAGGTTTTTTTTTGTTAAAAATAAAGACATGAAACAAGATGTGAATATTTAGAAACAAATACAATTCCATTATTAATAGTAATAAAAAAGGTTTTTTTATGAAGATTATGCATAATTGCTTTTTTGTGTAGTTATTGCCTTTTGATAAATACAGCCTCAAAATTCTAGAATATAATATGTATGCATTATTTGTATGAGCATTATAAAAAAAATCAAAGCAAATTAGATGGCCATATAAAGCAAATCAACGATAAAGTAAAAATAATCATTTTTATTCTATTTTTGCGTTCTCTATTAACATTAGAAAGTAGCAAAAAGTTTAGTTTATTTACATATCCTATATTAAATCAATTTAGAAAAATACTAAGTGAAGAATTTCTTTTTGCACAAAAAAAATTTTGTGATTTTTTATGCTTTCTAATTGAGTAGAAAATAAATATAGGGGTTTTCTTTCTATTATATATAAAAAAGGCTTTTCTTCTTTTTTGCTAGATAAAATTTATTGCTTGTAAATAGTAAATTTGTATAGAATAAACAGAATCAGCTGCATATATCTATATGCTATTCATAGTATTTGACAGAAGCGGAAATCACCTAGTTATAAAGTTAATCAATTCTTATAAGTTTTCATTTGAAATCTAGTAATTTTATAATAGTTATTGTAAGCACATGTCACTTTATAGATAAATATAATATATGAATTAAAAACTAAAAATTTTTAATTTTCAATTTCAGTTTAAACCATTTTGTTCGATTTTTAGACATAAGATTTTAGCTAGTATTTTAACATCTCTATCACAAAATTCGTTATTGTCCAAGATAAAATAAGTTAAAGACGAAAAAGACAAAATAGAAGTCTTGGGCTTTTTTTGTAAACATTTTTGAATATTCTTTTAGCATGTTATACTTTTGTAAAAAGTTCGAGTTGTAAATATAACCGTACGTAACTATTTTTGCTCAATATATTATAAATAACGTATATATAATAAATAAAGATATTAATCATGGTCAATTATTATTTTTTGTGTGCATACAAAAAAAAGGCCTTAAATTACATAAGATTTAAATAGAAAAAATACAATATTAAGCACATCTTCCAGTCATATTCACTGGATGAGAATGGATAAAATATATTATAGATGTTGTATTTTTTTTTATATATAAAATTTAAAAAAATGAAAAGAAAAATAAAATACAAAATACATGTGGGACAGTTATTACTTTTTATTTATAATAAGATTCAGTTCACCATACAATTTTTCTTATATTAGCCAGCTAAGAAAATAATCATATTATTCTTACCTATGTCAACATTTAAGGCGAATGAATCATTATACGAGATAAAAATATATAAAAATGCAGTTTTGAAGCTGTTATCAGAATGAAGAATACGTTAAAAAAGGCAAATATTCTTTTTTTGATATTCATACAGACCATGATATATTTTTAAAGAACGGGCGCATGTTATATGGATTATCTACCATTTTAATGGTTTTTTTACAATTTTTCATGTGTTTAAGATCATATATTCATCAGTAAAAATACCTGCATGATGGCAGTCTGTATTAACTAGAAAGTAAAACTTTAAAAAGACAGGAAATTCAATAAAAATATAAGATTGCTTTGTAAGATGCCGATGAATTGCCTCATAATTCTATAAACACTGCATCTTTAGAAAAAAAATACAAGTTATAGCCAGCACAAGTTACAACCGACGGAAAGTAGACAGGATCTTAATTTACCACCTAACAAAAAAAGTACTTATTTACAGGAATCAAACTGTTAACAAGAAATTCATAGACACCTCACGCGAAGAAGAATCAGATATGCTAAAATTTTATACGAACATAAGTGATCTTCCCAATCAGACGATAAATACCAGTAAATAAATCTAAAAAATGGGATTTCATCTCAGATATACAAAAAATTACTATTCTTGTAATTTACAATCATATATGTTTTTAAGGTAAATTGGTAATTTTTACTATTTAAATCTCCGAATAATAATTAAAAATAGGTTTATAATTTAAATGAGTGTAATAGTGATTTAATTTTGGTTTATACAATCAAAATTATAATCCAAAATAAAACAATCTAGAGGGTGTGACATAAAAATAACAGTTTATCATTTAATCTAGGTTAATACAAAAATAAGATACTTAAGCGTAAAAAAATTTAAATTAGTAGTGTAAAAAATTAAAACAGAAAATAGTGCGTATAATAAACTTATAATACCAATAGATTCAAGGTTAAACGCTTAAATTTAATTTTTAAAAACTAAAATAAGCATTTGATTTTTTTAAAAAAATTCTTTTATGCTATACAGTGGCTATATAAAGTCAAGAAAGCTCATAAAAATCATGACTGAATACAACAAGAAATATCTGCAAAAAAAAAATTTATATAGAAAAATAAATGTGCACGATACAATTTTCTATATGTGCTGTAATTATTCTCGATTATTTTTTATAAAGGTTTTTTTGGTAATTTACAATGATAAATACGAAAACTGTATGCTTTTTTACTATTTTCATGGTTTCAAATTATTGATATTCTGCACGAATACAATTAGCATAAAATAAATTACCAGGCATAAAAAAAGTAATCAGCTTGAAGATGCGGGAAAATCTTTTCGACAGAATACTAATTTCTTTATATATAGTATTTATAATACCGTCCTCATTACACACATTTTAAATTGAAATAACAGCGTTTAGTGTATTTATAGTTTCCTGCTATGATGTATCTTATATAGATGTATATTTATTTTATTCAAATAAAATATACTATTAATACTTAATATGTATAAATCACAGCAACAACATATTTCTTTATATTCATATGAATAAAATCAAGTATATAAAAATTTCATAATCGAATTAAATCATCAAAAAAGGATTAAGAAATGTCATATATCGTCTTTATATAAATATCAATACGATTTAAATACTTTCTATAGCGCATCATAGAAAGATCTTAAACTTATATCGTTATAATATAGCATAACTTTCAGGATAAATACATTAAAAGCACACAAATTATCATCAGGAATAACTAATATGGGTCTTTTGTAATTTTACAAGCTTTCATATTCTTAAAAATATACATCGAAAGACAGATAAAAGTAAGGAAACAAATTTTCTGGAATTTTAAATTATTCAAATGATAAACAAAATATATGCGACTTTTGCCATGATTAAATTTTTATTGCGAAAACAGTTTTTCAATGCGATTTAACAGTGCTGATTTTATTGGAAAGTGAATTAGTTATGATCTGTATATATAATTTAAATAGACTTTTTTTTTAAATTAAAAATTCATTCAATGATTATTTTACTACGAATAATATGTTATAAATATTTGCAATCAATCTATAGAGATATTTAAAAAATGGAGTGTTAGCATACGCTGAATATTTATTAGAAAAAAAGAATAAAATTTTATTGATAAATATGCAGCTTCTTAAGATTGAATTTTTTTTATCTGATGTTACAAGTATGCCTTTCATATAAATACGCATTATAATCTTTTATTGAATTTTTAAATTTAAAATTTGCGTCTAAATTCAAGATAGCTCAAAAATATTGAGATTTTATTGGAATCGAAGAACATCTAATGTTCATAACATAAGTTCAAGCGGTAACATTTTGCAGCAGAATCTTTAATAGCCCATATGGCATTATTTTAGGTTGTGATTTCTTTATCTATTTTATATATATAATCCAGATTTCTCTAAGTTTTCGCTATTACAGTAAAACAAGAGAATTAGCACTTCTTATACTATTTATGCATAAATATTATTCCGAGGAAATTTTTTTAGGCCAAAACTTAAGCACAATATCATGTTTTTGCACTAAGAAAACCTATTTTATGGATTTAAAATTATGCATAACCAAAAAAATGTTTCGACCATAAGAATATAAGGGAATAATTTTCACATTATCTTTATAAGAATTAGTAACAGGTCATTAGATATGATAGAAAAAATAAATAAACATCCTTATCATATGCAATGGGGTTTTATAATTGTATTAATAGATATATTTTTATATTTGGCAATTATTAACATATTTAAGTGTTTAAAAATTACAAGTCATCATCGTCTTAAACTTATCAAAAAACGATGGAATAATATCTTTAAGATTTTATATTTTGACATCCTCTATGAGTTGAATTTTTTATTTCGCATTACAAAATTAAAATAATATCAAAACAACTCACCAACGATCCTATTTAATTTTTCTATGCTAATATGCAAGCAAAGAATTTTAAACCTTTGTTATGTAAAAAAGAAAATGTTATTTCTTATAATATTTAAGGCATATTTCTAAAAAAAACAACTTTCTTGTGTATAATAGGTCGTATGTCTACATTTTAGTCCTTATCATATGTATTCTACTTTTATAAATTAAGAAGGATGACAAATGTAATCGAAAAACGCTTAAATTATAAGGTCTTAAGCTATAGGAATTTATTAAAGGATACAGTACAATATTAAACATATAAAATGTGCAAAGAAAACCCGTAATATAAGCAAGAAAAAGAATGTAAGTTTATATGAATAAAAAAAAATATAGACATTAAATAAATAATTAAGTATGAGAAAAGCCAAAAAAATAAAGGCTTTTTAATGTATAAATTATAACAATAAAAAGTTTTATTTCGGTGTTCACTATATGTATGTCTATGAAAAAATACAATTCAATCAAATATAAAAGACCAATTCGTTTATTTGCAAATTTTTAAATGTTTAAGTAAAAGAATGTATGAATTATCTATATAACTCGCAAAAGACCTCTAAATTTAAACAATGTGTATAAATGATACATTGTATGTGTTTATAAACCTAATTTTTAAAACATTAGCGCTTCGATTGCTTCTTCTTAGGAAGATAGCTATTGAGTATTATGAACTTTTGCTTATATAATGCTTTTATACATATTATTCATCTATTGTTCTAGAAAAAGTTTTTTAACTAAACATTAGACGAAGTTTTCTTGACGGTAGTTAATAAGTAAACAGATGAATTTTTGTTTTATTTTTATCTGAAGTTCTATGCTAGAATCACTTCCATAAACTTAATCATAACCTTTCGAAAGAATAAGGCGTCATTCAACTATGAAATGTGCAAGTAATCGGTTTCTTACAAGAAACCTTATAATTTATCCTCGGCTTTTCAGTATTTTATAAGATTTTACTTTTTGATTTTTCAGAGTGCCCATTTCGCATTTTGCTCATTAGAAGTAAATTCGAATATATACTAGGTAACGCTGCGAATAGATAATAGTCTATTTTTAAAAAGACTATTAAACAGATGTGCCACCCCCTTACTAGCTACAAGTAAAAATATCATTTTTACCCAACAAAAATTGCCTCAATAAGAATAAAACAGAAATAATAATTTTAGATAAGTTCATAATAATAAACAATGAAATTTCCAATACATTGAATCCGTATACTAAGACCTAATATTGTGACATTATAAATACAACTTGTAATATATAGAAGTCAGGGAGCTATAAATACATATTGATTATAAATTTTGTACCTTTTTAATAAAAAGCATATATAGTATGTATATTTATTATATATATCATTTGTAAATATTAATGAACAAACTGAATGCTGTTAGAATCGATTTTTAAATTTTTTTTTGCATCTTTTATTTTTACAAGAAAAACTTAAGTTGTCTGTGCAACAAATCTGCGATACGTCTAAACAATATTTTCTTTTCAATTTTTAGTCATATTTTTTTTTAAAAACCCTTATATACGTATGTTTCTATTGTTTGTTAATTCTTTTAGTTGAGCATCCTTACTCTTTATTATATTTTTTAACATTCAATTATCTACGTTAGCGTGATTTTTTTATTTTATTTATAGAGTCTAGCAAGAAATATGCAAAATAAAATAATTGGTACAAATTTTTCCTTACATATTTAAAAACCATATAAAATCAGAAAATATATGCTATTTAGTTAAGCAATAAATTTTTATATATTTAGTGTCTAATAAAGCTTTAATCTAGTTTTACACGGGCTTTTCGTTGCTTTATATAAAATTGAATCTTTATTTTTGATGTTTGAATAGTGTTATTATGAAAAAGATACGTAGTGTTTTTACTCTAATAAAATTCAAAGTAAGATTTAGCGTTACAAGTATGCTTATTTTACCATTTTTAATATTTAAATAAAAGACTACACATCAGAGTCTAAATTTTATATGATTTTTAAAATATATTTTTTTCTAAAATTTGGCCTTTAAGAGGTCAATAAATTTCTTTTACAAGCATAAAAGAACAAAAAATTGGTGCTAAAATTAGAATATTATCTTTGTATAATGGAATTACGGCAATTTAAATCGGATAATAATATAATTTTTGGAAGTAAGAGATTTATTGCGGCTAAAATATAGATTATTTTTAGCATAGGAGCACAACTAAATTCTTGATCAGAAAAAATAATGATTTTACTTATAATTTAGGTCTAAAAATATTTCTATTTTATTTTTTCCCATAAAATAATCATATTTGTAAATATAAATTTTTGACTTTCATGACATCTATGAATAACAATTTTGAAAAAGTTGCCCCACAACATTTTGTTACCAGTCAAAAAAAATTTATTTTATTTTAAATGTCGGTGATTTTTTTCTAACTTATGAATTTAGGAACATAGTTTGTATTTATTTACTTAGTATTTTAAATTTTAGAATAAAAACTTATGTAAAGGTTGACACATAGTTTAAGATTCTTGGAAGATATAATAAAATTCTCCATATTTAAAGGCATTATCCGATAAATTGCAAAAGAATAAAATGGCTTAAAAATTCACAATTATATACAGATAGGAAAAATGCACAAATTTTTTTATACAACTTTCTTAAATAATGATATTTTTTCGTAAACAAAGTAGTAATATTCTTCGAAAAATGGAAACATGCACATCAATAAAAGGCAATATTAGATGGGGGAATATAATAACCTTTATTATAGATATTCTCTGATTTACACTATAAAAGACAATTTATAATATTAATGCTGTTTTTTTAAGACCAAAAAGAACTTTGTATTTCTGCTATATTTTAATATTCAGTCACCTTCATTTTGCTTGAATTTATATTGAAAAAGACAATCAATCATCTAATGAACAACTTACAAAAAAATAAATTTTTCCATTTTTGGAAATCTTGAATAATTGTTTGGATTTCTTTCTCGAAGAAGCGAGAAGCACAGCAATTATTTTACATAAAATTTTTTAAGAAACTTATTGATGATGATATATACTCTATAAATCAATTAAATATATAATCGTAAAAATTTATGGTATCCAGATTATAGAAAAACTACAAAGGCATAGGATAGTTTACTATGTCTAAAATTTTTATTTAAAAATATCATTGATTTGCAAAAAATTAATATCAAATTTAGAAATATAAATAAATTATATCTAAAAATATATGGCTCCTAAATTATAATTCTTTGGCATATTATGTACATGTGACCTAAATAACTATAATTGCACCATATATTTATATTTAGTGTAAAACCTTTTTAAGTCCACAAATCCAATTAATTAGTTTACATGATGTTGTGTGTAAAAATTACTTTTTTTTGCTTAGTATTGGGCGAAATATTATATTTTCTTGGTAATATTAAATAATAAAAAACGCCATATAAAAATAGCTTGAAATCGCCAGATAAAATGATATTGACGTAAATGCAAATATAATATCAATACGAAATGAAAATACGCATCACAATTATTAATTTGATGTCTTAATCAAGAACTGCATATTTATATTTGTGTGGTATCCCTGTTGTTGTTCTATTTTTTGACCAAATTTTTTAATATTGAAAATTGCGGATGAAATAAAGTGACAATTTATAATTGCACATGTAATTCACCCATTAAAATACACTATCTTTGAAGTTTTTTTTCAAAGTGCAGATTGCAT
This sequence comes from Rhyacophila brunnea, assembly GCF_057557595.1. Classification (NCBI taxonomy): domain Eukaryota; kingdom Metazoa; phylum Arthropoda; class Insecta; order Trichoptera; family Rhyacophilidae; genus Rhyacophila; species Rhyacophila brunnea. The sequence continues at coordinate 1,343,155 of NW_028233364.1, forward strand.
TTGAAAATTATAAAATAGGATAAATAAATATATGAAAATGCGTTCATTCATATTTATAATTAAGATAGTGAATGATTCTTATTTAATATTTATAGAATAGTAATGTTAAAATCACTACTTTTTGTTATATGTAATAGAATATCGCAGAAGCGCCTGAAAACAGAAAATTAATGTGTAGAAAGTTATTAAATTATTGTAAACTTTAAGTATGGAAACTAATAATGTATAATGCGCAGCTAACCAATAAAAATATTAATGATTTAGATACATTTTCTTGGGAAAATACTGAAAATAACAATCTTATAGTTATTGAATTCACAATTCAAACCTGAAACCATGAAATCGATATAAATGAAATCATCTATAAGGCAAAATATTTAAGAAAAGAAAATCGTAAAATCGATTGATTAATGTAATATTTCATTTATAAAATTTTACATAGGAGAGATAAAATCATAACAGGAGGATTATAGAAAACAATAGGATATTTTAGAAAAAAATCGCAAAAAGTAAATACATCTACAACTAAGAAAAAGAAAAGATCTATATTATAAAAAATAAACTTGATAGAGGGCTCACTGATATTATATATAAATAAGAAATAATGCTATTCCAATTAACAGATCACATAAATTTGAAAGTCAACTTTTCCAGAAATGCAGTTATCTTAAAAGTTGAAAAATAAAATTGAACCCATTTAGCAATTACTAAAAACATTTTTAAATATAAAAATTATATTAAAGAAAAACAAAAATATCAAAAAATCTGCTGAATAGACTAGAAATGAAGGCTTAAGATTTTTTTGAATTAAATTAGTTTTAAATCAGAAATATATAGTCGACAGAAGAATCTTTATTCATTTACATAAAAAATAGAAATATATTTTCGAAATATAAAAAATGTGTACACAATATTCGACTGCCTTAAAACGGTTGATCATTTAGAAAGTATATTTATATATAGTAAAACTAAGTTTGCGCATTTAAAAACAATTAAACACGTAGATGTCTTTTTTTATGCTATATATAAAATATAAATTAAAAAAAAAACAAAACAAATCGATAAAAATTCAGTGCAAGAAATTATGGAATTGCAATTTGCCAAAATTAAATGGCCTAATATGCGAACAATTTTAATTCAAGACATATCCATTTTTGAAAATATTAATAAATTGCCGTAAATTAATGCAGGTAGGTTCCACTAGCATTGAAATCAAAAATTTAGTGAAAATGAGAAATTAATACCATACATAACAATCTTAAAATAAAAAATTTATGTTCTTTTATATTTATAGCGAAATATTACATATTTAATAACATGGTATGTATATTAACAAAATTTCATAGAAAATATATGTAAGAACTTGAGACATATCAAAGCCGATGCTGAAATTCAAATACTAGATTTTAATATAACTATTGAACTGATAAGTCTTGAGAGAGAAATTATTTTGATATGTATGTAACTGAGGAAGATATAGTAAATGATATTGATAAAAATTGCTTCAAGGATTATATCGCACAATCTGTTTTACAAAACTTTAATATAAACAGTTAAATAAGAATAAGCCGTATCAAATATGCTTTAGTATCTAAACATGATTAAATTCTAATCAACTTAAATCGAGTTAAAATAATAATTGAAAATTGTATGTGAAAAAGGAAAAGAAGCCAAGAAATAAGTGTTAAGGCATATTAAGTATTATTATTTATGCAGGTGAAAAAAAGGCTTAAATAAGTAAAGAGCTAATTTTAATATGTTGTGATTGTTGCTTAATTAGAAAAATTATTATAATTGAGGTATGTGGATTTTAAAACTAAAATTACGATTTAAATGATGAAGAGTCTGTATACAAGTCAGCTATTTATAGATAAAAGGGCTATACTATTCGTTATAATTTTAGTTTGTCTTCTCAACACAACTTTCTTGATCTCTTATACTCACATCGTATTAATACTTCAAGTATTTTCTCCTTTCTGAAGTTTCTTAAATACCCTTCCTACGTCAAGACATATTAATTCAAGGGTTTTTCGCAATCCAAAGGTTTGTAATATGCCTCAATCCAGTTAGATACTATGAGTTCTTTCAGTCTATAGGCCTATATTGAAATTTAAAAAAAAAAAGAAGATGAATCTATGCAATGTGTAATCAAATTTAAAGCTTTAAAAAACACTTCTTGTATCTTTTTATCAGAATAAATCAATATTGAAAGCAATGCATGTAATATTAACACTTTTTTTATTATAAGATTGTTTTCAACATGTGATACCCGATTTAAATCAGAAAAGAAAAATATATATTTTTAATTCATATATGAATCGTATTCAGGGTTATTGCCCATATTATAGTCTTTGCATTGATTAAAAAGGTTTATCAAAATGTTTTTAAAAAAAACCTTTATCTTATTAATGAATATTTAAAAATTTGTTACGAAGAATACTTTCATAGTATTGTACAATGCTAGATTTGACAATCTATCAAGAGTCATGTTCGTAAATAATCATACATAAATATAGATTTTCCTGAAGTAAATGCATGGTAATTCTATAAATTACTGATACCATAAGAATATTGTACTCCAATATTACAGCGCTGTATCTGATTTGCGGGGATATTATGAGTGAACAAAATAGACAAAAAAATAGAATTGTTTTTTTTTAAATTCAAAATTCGATTTATTTAATTTTTGGTTTGTTTTTTTATTGCCGTTGCCTTCATATAGATTCGTGCCAGATAGAACATAATAACATACAAAAATTATAAAGAGTACCAAAACATTGAAAGCCAAGTTCTCATTATTATATTTTCCAAATATCATATTATATAGGTTTTATGATCTATTATATAAAATATTTTCATGTTTTTTTTTGCATAAAAAACAGTCATGAGTTTTACATCTTATCAAATATATAATTACATGCATTTTATTAGAAATAATATTGCTGAATATAATGTATAAATAACATTTTAAACACATTTTAATATTTGTTTAGTATATATTTTCGGTTCATTCCTTATTTAATAATTTAAAACAAATTTTTGCGACACTTAATAGTTGTTTAGAAAAAGACCCATCACAACATAGAAGTAATAATATATAGAGTTTTAAGCCAGTTGCCGCGTTAAATCCATGTTTTTTTATATCAAGAACTGTTTATGAGGGGGAAAAAAATAAATATAACCAATGCTTTTTTGAAGGTATTTTAACAAATAAATATACTTGGCCTAGAAATAATCTTAAAGTTTATATGCGAAAAAATATATTTCATAATAGAAGAAGAGGTTATTGTCTGCTTTAAAGCGTTGAAAATATACATATAATTATTGAAATATCAAGCAAAAAAATAATATAAAATCGATTCAAAATAAACCATTATATTGGTATATTTTGTATAAATAAAAAGGTACTCTATAAACATATAATAATTATTTTACATTTTTTTAACTTACGTTTGAAAAACTCTTAAACTTCAGAAAGAATACACGATAAAAAATTAAAGCAAAAAGAAGGCAATAATTTTTTAATGGATGCATATCGTTATTTCAATGGAAATTTTATTCCCCTTTTTTGTGTATTTTGAACCACTTTAAATCTTACACTTAGAAGTGAATTAAATCTTTATATCACACAAAAATATTTAGTTCAAAAATTGATTAAAACGCGCATTATTTATAATTAAAATATAAATTTAATAATGAACTTTCTTACATATAAATAAAAAAGCCGAAAAATTTAATAATGAAATAAAAGATATTTATCAATCGTATGTAATAGAATAAAAGATTTTTAATAAAATATAAAATTTTATATTGTTCTGTAATTAGCTGAATTGTCTTTTTTGCAAAATAATATTTCAATCAAGTCAGATTTTATAACTGCAAAAGGCGAATATATATCATCAAAATACGTTAAAAACATATAAGTGTCTATGTGTCACAATATAAATAAAAGAAAACATATTTAACTATTCATAGTCAGCAAAATATATTTATGCATGAAAAATATAAAAATACTATATTATTTGTATGTTAAACAGATAAGAGAACCATCAATATTTGTGAAATATAAATAAACAACGTCGAGGAAGAATTCAAAAAGATTACCTATATGAGAGAAAATGATACTTTAAGAAAACTAAATGTTATAGTATAAACATAGATTTCATATAAAGCCATCTTAAGTTGCTTTGGTTTATAACTAAAAAGATAAGTGATAAAAATTTTTCACAAACATGTATTTTCAAATACAAAATTTTTATAATATTCCCGCATTTTTATTGGTGAAAAACAAAATTCGTAGATTATATAATATTCATCTGCCGTATAAATGGCTTGATTATAGTTTTTTAATAATGAGAATTACCACATAATTCACCAGATATTTTCAATCTTCAAAAAAATATATAATTAAAATCTTTGCTGACTGAAATTTACCAGTCGCCTATTTAATACATTCAAGGGATCGTTTTTTTTTGCAACATATGATAGATTTTCATAGATCCAATCATTATAACACCAGTAAGCCTGAAACAAATGTTAATATATTGACATAGAAATGGATAAATATGCTTTCTATTGAATGATATAGTATTTTACACTGTCTTAATTATCAATTGACGCAAGTTTTTATTTCTAAAAATATTTTATATCATAAAAATTTATTTTTCTTACATCGATAAACAATTCAAAATTTTATCGTGCACCAATGGTAATATAAACGGTCAAATCTTTCTACATACATTGATATAATTAAGTTTTATATATAAAAAGAAGCAAATTTTGTAGAGCATAAAATACGAAATTTTCATTTTTAAACAAATAAATCTGTATATAATATTTATAATTTTTTACATATGGGCATTTATTTTGATCTTATACTATTTTAATTCATAAATGATTATTTTTAATGGTACTTAATTTATTGCATATAAGCATTATATATCATTTACTTTTGTATTATCTTGCAGCTTTTGCTGTTTAAACATGTAATTTAAGATTATATAGTTTTCTTTATGTTATTTTTTGATTTCGTGGATTTTCAAACGTACAAGAGCTTTTGAATTTGCCATTTTATAATGAGAAAAAAAGTTTCAATTATTTTAAAATTTTTAGATATTATTAAACCTAAAATTATGCCAAAATTTAAATTTTACTTAATTTTACACCTACTAATATATATTTATTATTTAAATAATGTTATAACCATCATTCTTTGTATAAGTTTTTTTCGTAAATTTGTTTATAAGACTCCATGTACAAGACGGCTTATATATATATATAGAAAATAACAATTCATATTCAAGACTTAAAAATTAAAAATTAAAAATTAAAATTTTATTCCCCCTTACAAAATTTATATAAAATATATAGTATGGAATTTTGAATAAAAATATTAATTCTTTTAGAAATAATTTTAAAAGCATTTAATAAAATCAATAATTGTGGTTTTATGTTTTAGTCTCTATTAATTAAATATTCAAAATTCCCTACTAAGCCATTTCTTTATTGTGTTTCTACGTGAGATAGCAAGATCTAGACTTTTTTTTATGCCCAGATTTTATTTTAAGAGTAAATTTATCATTATATTGTAAAAATAAGCGTTTAAAAAGATTTTATCACAAACTAATTGAATTTGATAAAATTTATGATATTCATTCTAATCATCAGCATAACCAATACTAGAAAGTATAGCATACTTGCGATTTTTTACATTGTTATGACAAGACTTCAGTTTTATACCAGAAATTGTAAATTGCATTTTTAGTTAGTTATTATTATATGCACAACACACTAAACCTTCTATTGGTTATAAACAGTTACATTTGCTCTTTCCCTAATTTGTTATATAAATTTCTACTATAATAGCATATATAAAATACATATTTTATTTGACAATAAATCACCCGAATGTTTTTTTTTGTAGTGTTCGGTCTATTTGAAAACTGTTTTTATGATATTCATGCGACTTTTGTAAAGATATTGCGGCAAAATTATGCACAAAAACTAGTATATTCTTAAAAATAATATATTTTGTGATTTTTTTCAATACATCATATGAGGTTTTAATTTCTTTGTCATATGTTTTAAACCTGATTCCATATATTTCTTTTTTTTTATAGGGGTTTTAATTCTTCTAAATTTTCCATAAAACTTGGTTTCTTATATATAACTTTTGTTTTGAGCTATCTATTTCATTTTTTATTCATTTCTTAGCATCTTATATATTTTCAATTCTTTATTAGGGGCAATATTTACATTTTATCATTCAAAAAGTAAAAAAAAAACGTAGTTCATTTAAAAAATTATGGTAATATTTAATATGTTTAAAATTTACTTGTAATCGATTTCTATTTATTTTTCAGTTCAAAGTGCTTTGTAAACTTTAAACATACAGATATCAGATGCTGAACTACTATTAAAAAAGTTTTAAATTTATCCTTGTGATTTTGTATGCATTTACACACTTTTACTTTTATAGTGTTGATTCTAATGAATGGAAGAGAAATGTATTTGAATTCAAAAAAACAAATTATATTTGATTTCTTTTATTGATAATCATATTTTGTTTCTTTTTTGAATCGTATTTTTTTTTATTATGATTCAAAAAATTATTCTTTTCAAACATACCTTTCCTATGCAATTTCCACTGGTTCTAACATAAAATAATTTGTAATTTTACTTAATATGAGAGACGAATATATTTTTTAAAAGATATTTCATCATAAAACATATAAATAAAAAAATAAGCTACATATAGTTTATATTTTTTTAAAATCGTTTTTATAAGGATATAAAGAGTTTTTTGAATTTCAATATAAAAAAAATTATTATTCCCGGTATTTTTAAAGTTTTTTAATGTAAAGTGTTAATCATTTGATTGTTAAGCTTTTATTTATTGTTTTCCGTTTCTTTTGTTGTCATAATTACTGCGCATTTAAGCTGTTTAGCTTCAAGACTCGTGTATTTTTGCATCCATCCCAACTGTTAACAATTTTGATTCATGGGTAAAACATTGGTTATGAATTTATGGAATAAAAATTATTTAAGCGACGTATATTAATTTTATATTCAGAATTAAATCTTATAATATTTTACCTCTTGGCAGATCTTTTTTCGATACATGATAAATTTTTGATAAAAAAAAAAGAGATGTGGTAAATTTAAAAAATTTAAACCTTAAGAATCTATTGTGGAAGTCTTTTTAAAAAATAATGATAGAGATAATTATATATCTTCATTTTTAGTTCATTTTACAAGTACGTAATTTAATATAGCTGCATCATATGTTTCTTTACTCAATTAAAAACAAAATACTAATTTGTATTTCTTAAATAATTAACTTTTAAGGTCTGGATATGTGTAACGCCATATGTGCATATTTTACCCCAAAAATCATATTTTAATACCATTTACATCAAAAGCTTATCGGAATTTTTATATCAACCATATACGAAGTGCGATTTTTAAATAAAGCAGCATTCTAGAAAGCGCTCTGGGTGTAAATTTTCTATGAACAAGATTTACAAATGATCTCGTTCATCAAAAAGCCAACTATATCATTTGTGTCTGTATAATTATTTTCATTATTGATTTGTATATTTAGGGCAAATAATGTAACAAATTTTTCATTTTCACAAAATTATTTATAAAATCTAGCCATCTCAAGTAACAAAACTTATAACTGTATATTCACTAAAATCAGACGAAGATAAATTATATCTAATTTTATAGTTTTTGAAATGGTAGTTAAGGATAAAAAGCTTACTTTTCAAGAATTTTAGAATTCCTGACTACTTTTTGATTAATGCTAATACATCAAGATTTATCTCAAATGTGTAGATCTTTATTTTTAAAGATATTCTAGCGATTGGAAGATTCCCTTGCTAACAATTTTCCCTATTTTTACCAAAAATTATTATAATATATTTTAATTTTTTTACGAATTTAATATATTTTTTTATATTTTAACTACAGGTTCTACAAAGCTTAGATTTCAGACACAGTTTTTGTTACCATATATCTCTAGGCAACATAAAGAAGAAACAATAATTGCATATATTGAAGAGATATATTCGGATATAAAATAAAATTTCCCGATGGTCACAGTTTTAATAATAACAGCAAAAAATAGAAAATATGTTCTTATTTCTTTTTACATATCAATAAATATATAAGACCACATCCACTTATTAGATATTTGTTTATGGGTTAATTTTCTTTTTATCGATTTTATCTATTTAGACGTAGTCACCGTGTTGTGAATATTGCACAACTCTTTGATGCATCTTTTGACACCGTCCCCTGATCTATCTTCATCAGGCAACATCCAAAAATCAAAATTATATATAAGTAAAAAAACATCTAGAAGTATTTAAAAAGAAATTTATGTGCAAATTATTATATCTATCATGTACTTTAATCTACAAATAACATTATATTAAAGCTGTAAAGATTCTTGATTTCATTCTTTTTTGACATTTCTAAATAATTCATACCCTTCCTTAGCTTCAATAGTAATTAAATTATCAGCCTCAATTTCAAAATCAAAAATCAATTTTTGATATGTTAATAATTTCCAAAAAAATACTTGCATGTACCCATCCCATTTCTGACTTAAATGTATATATTTTTCATAATATTCATAAGGAATTATTGGAGTAGCATTTGACTTCATCAATTGTACCATTTCATAATATTTTTCATAATCTAATCTTTCTATTACATAGTGTAGTTCACATTTATCATCAACAATTTTTATATTTTTTATGCTAATAATTTCCTGAATAAGGGACAAATCAATACGACTTTTTTGTAAATAAGTACTAAAATTGTGAGAATATATTTCGTTTTTCATAAAATTAGAAATGAATTTCAGTATCTTTTTGATTTCGTTTTTTACCACAAAAGATACAAACACAGCAATAAAAGTTGATGCCTCGATATTTTCATCAATATAAACGATTTTATCATAAAAAATAGCCAATAGTAAATATTCCTTGAACTCATATGCCTCCAAGATTCTAATAATAAGTTCAATAAGCTCATTTGTATTTGAAGTATAAAAAACAGAAACCAGAAATCTTAGTACATCTTTTGCCACATCTAAATTAGTAATATAATTTAACATCAGCCAACCTGTATATATTTTGTGATTGGATTTAACATTTTCTAAATAAAATATTAAATTGAATTCCAACTCTGTTGATAGTTTAGAAATTAAAAATTGTTTCTGCGTTGGATACTTCAAAAAACATTCGAAATTAGATTCGTCCATTTTAATTTCATCCTTGTTTTCTTGATTTTTACTTAACTTAAAAACATGGTAAAATCTTTTAAAAACAAAATCTCTTCCAAGAACTTTAGCAAATTTATCTTCCTGCATATTCACATTTCTAAGAGCAAAATTATAGAATCGTATATCATTTATAAAAAAGAAAATGATAAAAAAGTCACTACTTTTCGGAAACTTGGCATTTTCTTGGATAAAACCATCAGAAAAGAAATCCAAAATATCAATAACGTCTTTAATGTTCGGAATGTTAACGAGTCGTAATGAATTTATTATTAATGTGTCGAGGAAATCGGAATCTGACATATTGTAGGCGCTATGCAAATATCTTAGACTTTTAAAAATATTTTGAACGCAAAAATCCTGCATATAAATTGCTTTGCCTTTGAGTAGCCTTTTTAAAATAGATATGAATAATGATAGATTATCTTGAGTGTGTGAAACAAGATGATTTATAATTTCTTGTGTTGGATTCATCAAACAGCTATAAATTATAAAATAAGTATATTCTTTATGTGTCGTTGATGTAATATTTTGTGGTGGGAAAGTATATGTTTTACCTGCAGTTTCAATATCAGAAATCAAGTCATCGGAATCAATTATATTTTTGGACAACATAAGTGGGTCATAAAATATGATGGAATTAAAACAAGATTAACAGATAGTAAAAAAGCAATCGAAAAAATATTTAATGTAGGCACAGAGGTAATAAAATAAACACAGAATAATTTTTTTTAGTGATACATGATCAATTATACTAAACGTAGGTAACTCTAACATTGAATTAATTACCATTTAAGAATTCTAATAGAAAGAAAAGTAAACAACCAGACATTTTACAAAGTAATATGGTCCCAAAATTTAAAGGACAGTTTAAATCTATATAAAAATTTATAGAAGTATTTTTTTATTTTAGAAGTAAAAAAGTTTAGACCTATTCGTTTTAATGGAGATTCAGTCAAAAACCAATTAATGTAAAACATGAATTAATTTACAAAAGCATGTTTACTTTTTAAAAATTGATGCAGTATGTTAGATTATCAGATTTACTTTTTAAAAATTGATGTAGTATGTTAAATCATCAGATTTATTTTATTTTTGAATAAATTTTGATATTGTAATTTTAGATTTTAGCTTAAAGTATACCAAATTGATTTACTTCCCATAGTTACATCATGTACAGACTCGTCGCTATATATTCTTCTCCATCAACTTCTTCCTTACCTATACTCTTTTCAAAACCTATTTTTCAAGTATTTTCATCAATACGATAGCTCGAATATTAGTCTCGATTTGGTATGAAACTTCGTATTCTTTAGATATTTTTATGCTATTTTGTTACCATCCCATGTTCAGATAAACGGTAAAATCACTTAGATTATCATAACTAACTAACTAACTATAAATAAATAAATAAACTAACTAAATATTTTATAAAAAACTAGTTAAATTAATAAAAAAAACGAATTTAACAGTTTTCTTATAAATTATATTTTTATAGCCTAATTTTATTCAGAAAACTTGTTACTTGACCTTTCTCTTATACAAGATATAATGTTATTGATATAAAGCATCGAAGCAATCTTTCTTCTATGTAAAATGAAATTCAAATAAATTTTTTGCATTTATCAAAGGTTTCGGTTTCAATAAAATCGTATACTATAGATCTAATAATAAGTATACAGATATATCTGCCTAAGTTATACCCTATTTATTGTATCAAGGATATTTATTATTAGAATCCAAAGCTTTCTATCAACATTTCTTGATCAAATTCTAAATTTTAAAGCAATCTTTATTTCACAGATCATATAGTTTCTTAACAATATTCGCTAGTATATAATGAATAAAACTTCCATATTTAATTTTAGAAAGTTTTTTCTATACATGATTTTATTAATTTGTTCTTCTACAAAATATTATGCCCAGGCTTGTAAAAAATAAACTTTTAATAATTTATTTGAAATATAAATATTCAAAATCAGCAAAAAAAATCTATATTATTCTTATTATTGCTTATTGTTGTTTTTATGTACCATAATGTTTTTTATTCTGCTAATGATAATATTATAATATTTAAATTTTATTACTTATAAAACTTTAAATTTTATTAGATAACGATGAATCTTAACATGAATGGTGTGATTACCCAGGATCATAAAAGGTACATGAAAGAGCATGGAGACATCTACCAAATCGAGAAATATATCTAAACCAGAGTATACATGAAAGTACTTGATATAATCGGTTTTGAAAAGTGTATAACTATCGAAAACGATGCTATATCTTGCGTCTAGTCGTGAGTATCTATATCATGCGTAGAATGGAAATAATCAGGTTGATATTGAATTAAGAAAAAATCAGAAGACACAGTATAAAAATTAAACTTAAAATAAAATCTTTAGTATAATAATATGTTTTCTATTTGATCTACAATATTTCAATTTGATAAATTATGATATATATTATTGATACTTCTTTATATCACCAGCCTCACATAAAACATGTGCAATATAGTAAAGAAACAAAGGAGTATGCAATAAATGTAAGAAAATCCACTACTAAATAAAAAAAATGCAGTTCTATGTTAGGCGAGAATGTTGAGAAAGCAGACTCTTAAACGAAAGAGCATAAAAGTACGTGGAATAAATAAGAAACTTGAAGAAGCACCGAGAAAAATACACAAGGAAGTTATGCGTTGAAATAAAAAATATCATTGATAGAAATTGACGTTCTTTAAGCAATAAAAATAAATAAGGAAGTTATGCGTTGAAATAAAAAATATCATTGATAGAAATTGATGTTCTTTAAGCAATAAAAATAAATAAGCAAAATATACGAATATAGACAAATAAATTATAGCAATATGCTAAGAGAAAAGAATTTACGCAACAAATATCCAGTTTATAGTCAACAGAAGACATTACACGATTCTATCATACAAAAATCAGAATCTGTAAGTAAAGCAACCAAGAAAAGTATAAAAAAATTTTAGTCAAAATTTTACGAACTAAACAATTCCAAAACATATAATTTTGTAGAATATCAGTGTCTTAACACTCTGGGGAATATACTAAAAATTGCTTAATTTCGTCAATCAAATTCTTGATATATTGAATTTTTTTGATTAAAGTAAAAAGCTGCTAAATGCGACAGAAATCATAATAAAATTATGTCATAAACGACGAACTTACGCTCAACATTAGATTAAATGTATATATTGTTATTCCTGACATAAAAAAAGGATAATAAATGGTTATTTATAGTAATCACATATTTAATATAAAAAAAAGGATGCATATAATGGATCTGAATCACGATGAATAGCAAGTATTTAAACATATATAAACTCCAAATCAATATTGGTGAAAATTATGCTAGTACGGCACGCAGAATATGGAAGTCTATTTATTGAAAATCAATGTGCGAAGGTCAAAGAGTACAAGACGCCAAGAAACAGACCATGAAAAACGTTGCTTTTAACATAAATAAAAAACGAAAATGATACATAAAATGATATTTTAAAAATAAAATTGTCCCAATAAATCAAAATACCTTTTATAAAGTTAAAGAAAGCTTAACACACAAGATTGGAGATAAAATATATAATATCACTTACATAAAAACGAAATTCATTTCTAAAAATAAAAATAAATACAAATACAAAAAAATAAAAATAAAATAATTCATTAAGGAGGGTATTAATTCCCGCTTTTTTAGGATGTGAATGGATCTGATAAATCGAAGATAAAACTCAATCCACCACAGGTTTTTATCCTCATAAAAGGCATATAATTCAATATGAATCACATTCTATTTATCGGTGGCAGTGAGATCTTGATAAAAGACGACCAGAAAATACATAAAATGAAAAGAGAAGCAGCCCATTATTTTATAATATAGTATTATAAATAAACACAGAAATATCAGCAAAAATAGTATTAAAAGCACAGAACTGCTTTATTTTTACGTTTTAACCTAAAATTACATAAAAATTTGTATTTTATTGCACGTTGCTTATAAATAAAACCTAAATAAAATATTACATATGGTACGAAGTTTATGTAAAAATACAATGCACTGTAAAAACATAGTCGATTCTAGATATGTACATAAAACATCATTAGTTCTTTTTTATATAATGAATTTCTGAAATTAGAACCAGTAGATTTTAAAAGATTAGATGATGATGTAATAAATCTATTATTGACCAACAATTCATATCTAGAATTATATATCAAAGATAGGTTGTATATATAAAGAATTTAAGTATAACACAATTTAATAGACACAAAGAAAAACAATCGAAGGTTATTGCTTCAGTAGAAAAAATCAAATTTCTATGCCGAAGATAAATCGCCAATAAGTGTGTCATACACAGAAAAATATCGATAAACACGACACATTGCCCTTGATCAACAAATTTTTAAATGCAAAACACGATCTTGTAAAGGTGGAAATTTAATTACCGTTTCAAAAACAAAATAAAAGATTATTTATTATTTTACCAGAATTTATGCAGCATCAAAAAACGTTATAATTAATACGATTACATAATGAAAATACTAAATATTTTTAAAAATCTAAAAGTACGGCGATAAAAAGAGCATAGAAGTAGTTAGAATCTACTTCATCACGCAATAAAAATATTTTTAATATAAATTAATGTAATGTGTATATCGTAATAATCTTATAAAAAATTTGATCACCTGGCAACAAGATGTAAAAAAATTCTTGGCCGTGATTACACAAAGAGGCAAAATAAAATATAGGATATCTTTACTTCAATCTAGAGAGAAAAAATACTTTTTAAAAAATATAATAGTTTTTATACGAGCGCAAAAGATATTATGAAAAAAAATTTCTATGATAAAAGTAGATACATAATTAGACGGACATATAACTATCTAGTGATTGCTCTGATTTAGACGAATAAGGTAGATAAATGCATCACCTTATTAAAAATAAGTGTAACTAGTATAAATAACATAAACATCGTCGTAAACATGAAAAAAAATGATTTATGTGAATCTTATACGGCATTAAAAAACAAATCAAACACAAAGATAATAAATCCAATGTCATACAATGAAATATCAGCACGATTTCATATAACTTACATGTTATAAGCAGAATTTACAAACCAAAAAAAAGCTTATATTAAAAAAACAAGACTGAACTAAACCCTTGAACTAATAGGTTTTTAAAGAGAAGGGTATCAAAGAACATGCAAGAGAAAAAGATTTGCCAAGATTATAAAAATTTAGATTTATAAGAAAATCTATCAAGTCAAGCTTTGAGAAAAAGTTTAAAATTACAATACAAAACTTAACTTATAAATAAAAATCACTTAAAAAAATATATATAAAAATTTATTTTAAATTTATTTCAATAATATTTTCTCATTCTATCTATTGTAAAATTAAATTTTACATTTTATTTATTTATGTATAGGTGGCCAATTTAGTTGAGCAGAGCTCGAATCAGTTGCCTGAGTTGCAACCGCAACCCATCCTCAAATTCATATGAAGTTACTAAAAATAATAAACCTAAAATGAAGCCGTCTGTGAATAGAAAGTAAAAGCATAAAAAGACAAGATAGCTAAGAAGAAATTAGGGGGGTTTTGTGGATGACGCCGAAAACGAGGCTGAAAATTCACTTAAGCCTGCTCCGCTATGATACGATATGGGTAAGTGTAGTAGCAAAATTTATAAATGTGGAGGTAGATAGAATCATATCTTCCCACAAAAGCCCTTCACCTGCTAAAAATTTTAAATCCATAGATATCAAAATATCAACAAAAAAATTTAAAATCACACAAGGGGGTAAAACAGATAAAAAAAAGTATCTAATATATATAAAAAATTCCATTTATTCAATCCTAATATTTCATTTATAGAAGTTTATTCTTTGCTTTATTGATTACAATATTTTCATAAGATTTCTACTGTACCTTAATTTTTTTATTTTAGAAAAAAATATCATCATTTGTTTATTTTATTTATAAATAACTATGATATACATTGATTTTTTACAAGTATTAGTGCTTGCATTTTTATAGAGTGAGTGACATAATGTTTTATTTAATTATAAGATAATATTTTTAAATATAGATTCGTATAATTTATATATAATATTTATCATTAATATCAGTAGTAGTAATCAATGAAATCTTCTAGAAGGAATACACACACTTAATTCTTTCTTATAATATTACAAAATTTTGTTTTAAGGATATTAGTTATGTAAAAGCATCAAAATTTTTAGTCTATTATCTATTCATACTAAACACTATTTAATGCTTTTTTACAAATTTATATGTGCGAAAGAGATTTTTAAATAGAAAAAAGGGGGATGTTAAGAAGCACTGAAATCTTTACCGGCTGTTTTTTTCAAAAAAAAAATTTCTGATATGCTTGACTACTATATAAAATTATTTTTAACAAAACAAAAATGATGTTAAATAAGAAATTCTACATGAATTCGATTGTAAGAAATTTATCTGTATCAACTGATCTGGCTATCTTTCTTGGAACATCCACGACAAGATTTTTAGGATTTTAATAAATAATTCACTGGGTTTTTTTGCAAATATAAGTAATTTTATTTGTATAGAGATTTTATTCAATCATCTGGATATAATAGTATTTCATTTTAGATATTCGATAAAACTATAAGAATTTGTTCATATTTATCTTCGTTTCCAAAGCTTAAATATTGCACTGAAATTTTACTAACAGTCTTTTATATATTCCGTCGAATGTATATTTTTATGTACAAAATAAAAGAACTTTATTATAGACCTGGTTTGATTAGGAGCAAAATAAAGAGTATTATTATTATGTTTGATTTCAATATTCGAATTGTTTCAACTTTCTTTTTTCGTATTACTTTCTGTACGGTAATAAAATTCCAATATTTTCATATTATTCTTTGAAATACCGATCCAGCATTCTTGTATGTGTGGATATGGTCCTAAGCCATAGGATCCAATTTATAATTTACTTTTTTTTTGGTTTTAAACACGTAATCTTGATTTAAATTAATTTACTCAATATTTCATATATATTGAATACGTACGTCATCATAAAGTATGAAAAGAAATTTTTATTTTAAACACAGCCACAAATCCAAAATCTGCAATAGGATCTCAATTCGAGATCGAAAAATACAAAAACTGGCTTACAAAATATAGTACTTATAAAAAACCATTTACAAACCATAAATTTGTTAACGCGTGTTATGTCATACCTGAGAAGTATCTCCAACACCGCCTAGTACAAACGGATACAACAGTTGCTCATCAGAAATTTATACGCTCAATTACATTCTTTATTATTCTTTTTTCTAAGATGCAAACGAAAATTTATTTCGTTTTACTTTAGTTACTTCCTTAGGCTTTCATAATTTATATTATCTATATTCATTATTGTGAATTCGAATCTGCAAGATAAAAAACCGTATATACTAATTTTTTTCAACATAAACTTTGAGTATTTTTTTTATTTATGTCTAAATTTATAGTTGTAATTTGAGTTTTTGAATTCAGGCACAACTTGCTTTATTCTTTATACACACAGCGTATACATACTTTCAGCTATCTTATCCTCTACAAAGTCTTCTTTAAATTCCCTCCTTCTTTTGAGACCTATAAATTCAAGAGTTTTTCTCAATCCCAAGGTTTGAATATATGCCTCAACTTGGTTCTTGACATCTAGTTCTTTCGGACCCTTTTATATTATCGTGTCTCACACCGTCCCATGTTATAAAATATGGGATAATTTTTGTCTTGCACTTGTATATTAATAACATTTAGATTCTAGCAGGTCATATTTTCTCAATTTTTCATTTTTCGGCTATGTTTATATTGTCAATACTTGTCACGCCAATTTCAATCTGAATAGTGTAGGTCTTCTTTTTATCAAATACAAAATATCAGGCCTGTCATTCGATAGCTTGATGTCTGTTTTTATTCTTGTATCTACTTTGATCTCCGCGAATTCGTTTTACATTATTTCTTGTACAGGGTGTCAATAGATTTATTTGATTTTTTTTGGAATTGTATTTTCTCGCCAACATATAGTAAATATATCTTACAATATCGTTGTGCCTTCTTTATAGTCATGATCGCGCACGTAATTCTACATCTGCTTGTCAAGTGATCGACTGTTTACAAATAGACATTACAGAGACGACATCTTGATCCTTCTCTTATTTAAAATAGGCTTTCTTTTTCTAAAACAGAACCTAGTTTCTTCAGATGGTCTGATATTAGCATTTTTTAGCCACTTTGAGGATCCTAATATTTCAAGCGCTGATTTTTTATTAACATCGAAGAGTTTTTGATGTATTTTACACAATAAACTCTTTTTTTGTTTTAATTCAAGCGCTGAAAAATCTATGTAAACGATTTCATATTTTGTTCTGATAATTCATTATTTACGGATAGGTAGATCGCATTTTGTTTTTCAAATTTTAATATTGCAGCTTTTCTGGGTGATTGTACTTTTTCTTGGCTCAGAGTTCTATATAGTTGGTAGATAATTATTTCGGATTTATACAGAATATTTTATAATCCTCGTCATAGTTCATTTATTTTGAGATATAATCTTTCTTTATTAGATGGTTGCAAGTGTATTCGATTTTCTATTAGTATCCGCCTAATTGCATCGTTTAGCTTTCTTAAGCCTTCTAGTTCTAGCTTTAATAAACCCACGTAGTGGTTTATAGTTATATTGAATATTAATTTATTGTTTTAATTATTTTTGACCATTCAATATTGTTTTGCATATGCTATATACTCTTTCTAGCATTTTTTTCTAAATTTATCTATCGTTTTTGGTTTAATTCTCGATTTGGAATCATCTGGTATCTCAAGATATTTATATGCATCTTTCCTTTTTTATTGTGGCAATATATTTGAAATTTATGTTGTTATTAGCTGATTTGGCCACTTTTATTTACATTCCGATACATCCGAAGAATTTTGTTGCTTCATTAGACATTGGTTTATCGTTACTTTCCTCTTTAGCCAAAATCTTTAAATCTTCAATGAAAAGAAAATTAATAGTAAAAAATGCATTCTTATTAAGTTTAATGGATATTGATGGAAACTTTTCATTTCATCGGTGACTTGGCGGATCGATACAAGGAAAAAAAAGTAGTAGAGATAAACTATCCCCTTGTAGTATCCCTTTGATAAATTTTTTCTAGTTTTTGTATAAAGTCATTCATCCATTCTTGTATGTTAAGATTTTTAGAGCAGAACAGAAGATACTAGTGGTCGATTGAGTCAAGTGCTTTTTTTTGTCGAACCGATGTTACGTGTATCTCATTATTGTGTTCAATTTTTGTTGCGTCGTTTATCATTGGCGACTCGGTAGCTTCCTGTACTCTTCTGACCGTCCCAAGTTATTTTCCATAGTAGATTTCGGAATTCGACGTCTTTCTGTAATATCATCGTTACAGCTTTAGGTGTCAATTTGTATCGTTTGAAATGTATGTAAAAGGTCTGATTTCCGATTCTCTTAAAACTTCTTGTTTGGGTATGAGGTACGTGAACCCAGAGTAGAACCAAATTTTTATCATTTTGTATGCAACGCATATTGATTTAACTGTTTCATATAATATTATGTAAAATTTTGTGTTTTTTGGATAGAGAAGTTGCATACACCATCTCATCCTGCAGCTTTCTAGTAAGCTAGGTACGTGATGATCTGGAAGAATTCTTTTATACTGATGTAAAAAAATATTTGTTGTGTGTTTTCTAGCGCATTTTTGCGCAGATAAGCATCAAAGTTTATTTTTTTTTGCTTTTAGTCATTGTTTGCCTATAAATTACCCAAATTTTCTTTTACTGCTTTCATTTCCGGTTTTACCGTATCTGTCAATGCTCTATAAAATTTTCTTCTGTTGACTTCGAACTGGCAGTTTGTTTTTGTAAATTCTTTTCTCTTTTCATATTGATCGATTCATTTGCTTTATTATCTTATCTTTCAGTTGTTTTTACTAATCACTGCAAGATCATTATTTTTTTTGTCAAATATTTTGTTTTGTTGTCTCATGAATTTTCTTAAAAATCTTGTCCTACTTTCTGAAAGTTCTCGTAAGTTTCTAAAGTGGGATTTGAGTGTTGTGTTAATTTGATCATACCTTTTTATGTTTTCCGACTTTATTAATACGTAGTTTAATCCTTCCTAGACGGGTTTCGATGTTAATTCTTCGTAACTCTTATGAAAAGCTTGCAAGATCTTTACTATATCGCACATGCCTTAGGGGGGTGGTTTGTGATATGCGCATTAACCGCTTAATCCAAATCCTCAATTTTATGTTTTTAACTTTAGTGAAAGGTATTTTTCTTGTCTTAACGGTTTGTGATGTCCGTATTTTCCATGTCCGTAAATCATCATAGAAATGTTTTTTTTTTGCATCTATCGAGATTAATGCAATGACTTGGTGTTCTATAGTAATCCTCTTTATCGCTTTGTTTTCTTCTTTATATTCATATTTCTTTAAACTTCTGGACTTTTTTTCCTTTCCCATCATTATATTTTAGAATGTTTGATGATAAGATTTGTATATCAATCATTCTCACATCACAATTAAAGATATCATTGTGACTCTTTAGGAACTCTTGCCAGCCAGATCTCGGCATTCTTCCGAATCGTTTCAGTATCGAGGTATAAGCCTCTTGATCCAGTGCACTTTCTCGGCGGGTGTTTTCTTGCAGATGGCCTTTAGAGTAAACAGAGCCGTGGTATGAATGCGTGTAGCCGTGTGTGGTTCAGGTAATCTGTCGGTTTAGATTATCGTTACAGGATCGGTTTTTAAATGTTTGTCTTTGTAGTTCTCCTGTCTTGTTTTTTATTTATCCTTCATCATTTTAAAATGTAGCTTGGCATAAAAAGATAAAATATAATAATATTGTAGTTCTTCGATTAAAAACAAGCCACATTACATCCAACTACAAATCTAAAGAATAATGTGATCTTACTAACACCAGGATATTTAATTTTATGTTTATCAATTAGAAATATTTAAAAAATGTAATTTAAAAAAAAACCTTATAAATTATATATGTACCACTTGGGCTAAAAAATTTCTAATTTTACAGCGTATTTTGCAACTTTCATCCATTTTCTTAGTAATAAATTCTTTTTTTAAGAAGTTAATCTTATGTTAATGTTTAATCGTATATTATATGCAATTTAAAAACCATAAATTAAGATTTTCTGTGTAGGAAAGCATTTTAAGAAGTTCTAGAATATAATTCGCTTATAAAAAAATTCTTCATTCTTTTTAAGACTATAAAACTAAAGAAATATCGTAGGAACGTGCTTTAATATCTTGTATTTTTCTTTTTTATTGATTATATTCGGGTGCTTTTTACTTTGTTCACAAGATATTCATTTATCTTTTGTCTAAGATAATTCAAATTTACACATGAAAAGCATTCATCATTGTCAATTTGTATGATATACCTCTTAAACTTATTCATTGGTAGATATGTTTCGGATTTTTTTATAAAGATAAAGCCAAACTTTTAATTTCTAGATTATCAGATTTTATATAAGCTTGACTCGGCCTCATTATCTTTCGTATTTTCAATAGGTATATTATATTTCCAAGAATGATAATTCAACTTTTTGCATCATTAATTTTTAATAGGCTTGTCTCTGGTTCATATTGAATTTTTTTATGTTAAAAGGTGGAATATACGATATTATTTACGAATATTTTTTTATATTTATATAATCATTTGGGGATATTATTTTGTAAATTCTGGCTAGGATTTGAATTTTAAGAACAGTAGTAAATAAAAGTGCATTTTTATATTATTATCTTTTCATATTTTATTTTTGAAAAATAATAGTCTACCTAAGATCGCTTAGGGCATTTTTAATCCTGATAGCAAATTAAATTAAAAAAATAAAGACTAGTTGTACAAATTATGATCCATTCAGTTTTATTTACGTTTTTTTTGGCAGGTCTTTCCGCACTTTATTTCAATTTCTAATAAAGAACCATTTATTCGTTGTTTCATCATCCTTTTTTCTGCATAAATAACATTAAAGATCAAACACGGCTCTGATAGCCTTTTCTAAATACTTGGTCAATACTTTCTAATTTATCATCTTTGTTTTACCCTTATTTCTCTACTAAAATTTATGGTACCAAACAGTTTATAAATATCAAAATTGAATTTCCTTTTTTTAAATCGATAAACATGTTAATTATATTGTGATTTTATTTATGTACTTTAAATATACTTTTATATATTACAATAATTTTGTTGCTAATATTTTTAAATTTAAGATTAATTTTTTATATAAATAAATAAAAATCTATAAAAAGTATGTTTCAAATTTTATTTATAACAAAGTATACAAAATCAAGACAATCGAATTTCTTTTGCAACAATTTTCTATTTGATCACTTTATCAGTGCATGGGGTGAAAAATCATTCTAAAATGGTTTACCCTATCACCATCTAGTTGAATACGCAAAAAAATTTAGAAAGCGAGTTCTTTCTGCTGATTTTCTAAAGAAAAATTATAAATTTCTCATAGGTAATGGATAAAATTAGAGTCGATGATATTGTACTCTAAATTGGTATTCGATATTTAATTTTTATGAAAAAGCAAAGTAAACCTTATGATTTGATATTTTACAGAAGTAAATAGATTTATATAAAATTTGTCTTTGCTTGATTTTTACCATGAAATAATAAAGTGTATAAATATATTTGCAAACAAGATTGCTATATTATATTCTAAATTAGAAATTTAGGTCGTATTTTTAAAGCTAGATTTAAGATATTTTTTTTATATCTTTAATAGCATCAAAAATATATAAATCTATAATTTGTTCTGCTAAATAAAAAAATAAATATACATTTTCTATGTTTTGATGTGATACCACTAAAAGAATTTTGACTACACGTTTCACTTGTATTATTATGATGTTTATTCATTTGTTTAAATTTTGCCGATATTTATTTCTGCTAATATTCAAGTAATCTAGATGTTAAAACACATTTAGTATTTATATCGATGCGATGCTATCTCGTTTATGGACTATTTAATTCTTAAATCTCCCGAAAAAATCAATATACTTTTGCAACTGCTAATTACGCTTATAAAAGATATTTTAAATTATAAATCTTTTATTTATTGCAAAATACTCGAATAATATATTTTTCTTGGCCCAAGAACACTTGTAATGTTATTAAATATCAGATTCTGTTTGTATAGTTCATATATTTTCTTTTAGATAAGCAGTTATAATTTATTAGCGTAATTATATATGAATTGTATTTGAATACCACAAAATAGCACTAGCTTCAGGAACCCATAGTCTATAACTTAATATTTAATGTTTAGATCTACCAATTTAAAAATTTTTTGCTTACATGTTATTATTATTAATCTTTTTAATTATCTAACCACTACACTTAAATTTTTTATAATTTATTTTATTCGTAATAAATGCGCTTTTGTCCGCAGATTTTAATATATCGATTAAAAATGAATCCATTAGATTGCAATTGATAGAGATTATTCCGCTATTTTTTTGGGGAAATTTATAGCTCCTTTTTTTTCTAGTACATGATTATTTCGTTATACAATATCTTGATTTATAAAAGGATTTTTTTGCTTCTCTTATCACATAGAGATTTCCAAACAGTTTATCGTATGAATTCGACAGATATTTATACATGGCAGAAATTTTTTTTAAAAAGGCAGATTTTGGTGATGGGGATTTACTAACTTTTTAAATCGAGTTTATCTAATATAGATCCTTTACAATGTATTTTTCTTGATTAAATAGTTGAACCAGTCGATTTAACATAAAATATCGCAAAGAAAAGCTTGTAAATTTTAGTGAAGTTCTTAAATGAAAGTAAACTAAAACATTTCTATAATTTAGAAGATTTTGGAAAGGTATTTAAATATAAATATTTAAAAATCTTGATATCGAAGGAGATAGAGCCGCTTTTATGCTTTTTTTAGCTCTTAATCTCTCATTATATTGCGACTCTATCATACGATTGGGTCTAAAAATTATCATTGAGATACATAAAGCGTAGCTGTTAAAAAACCAATTCTGTAGATTTTATACAAAAGCGGACCCTATTGCTTATAAGATACAATAATGCTATGATTTTGAATCGCTTTGAATTTATATATATTTTTGTGTAAATATTCATTTCTAATTTATAAAAAGATATTTAAATATATAATATTTCTTGAATTCGTATAAATTGATTATATTGTGTTTTGTTGGTACCTTCAAATAACCGAATAATTCAAGAAATACTATAGACTCAAAGTGAAGCTAGAAATGCATAATTTTTGTGATTTTATATGTATATTGAGATTTTTTTACTTTATTAGAGAGGTTAAGAATCATTTAAATAATCAGATAAGGTTTTTATTTGTTTATTCTACCTGTATACAAACAAAAATATGTTAAAATCTAATGATAAAAAGATATTATTACGATTTTGTCTGTTTTGAGAAAAAAAATGTTGCAGAATGGAAGATTTTTTTTAATAGAAATAATTTTTTTGATGAATGATTATTTACGTAATAATATTTAAATTTCAAATTCTTTACTGACATTCTAAAAACTCAAAACAGAATGCGATTCTATGAAGAAATGGATATCTTACCACTGTATGTTCCAAGTGCAGTGGCAAAAGTAAGAAGATTCCTAAAATGGAAAACATCAAGTGGAAAAATGGCAGAACTGATTGATTCAGCTAATAACTTCAAGTCTAGAAAATCAACCTGGACAAAAACAACAAAACGATGGCTAAGATATAGGCATATTTACACAAATATGACAAGTGAATTAATTCTGGACCAAGTTAAGATAGAAATGATGCGGGAAATATCCTGAAAAGACACATTTATAGCCGGTATAAATGCCGACATGTACAACATTACAAGCGATAAAAAGCTACGAACAAGCGAAATACTTTTTTCACTAAATTCAATAGCTGAAAATGCACTATTAGAGCTAAGAATAGGAAATTTTAAGTTTAAGACGAATTAGTAATTACACAAGCGCTGCCACTAGAGCTATACAATGGATGTGCCTGCTGCAAAAAAGCTGTTGTAAAAAGAAATTTGGCACTTTTTGTGTCAGTGCCAATGTTTTGAAGATGCAAGGAAAAAGCATCAAGTAATGAAATACTCTTTTGACCAAGGTTGTTCAGAAGGGTATAAAATAACTGTGATTGAAATATTCCTTAAGGGGGAGTCGGTAGTTTCCCACATGAAGCTTCCTGAGGAGGTACTTGATACAATCAAGTATCTCTCTCAACAATACCGCCGAAATGCACTAGGTGCAGAACGGCGGGGGCCACTTTCACCTAGTATCTTCTAGGTGAACCCTGAGTAATCGAAGCCGCAAGGATGAGTGGAGTGTAACATCGGAGTACTTTAATATCTAAGATCGTACAGGTGGTGTTTTTTCCGCTTTCTACCGATCTCTAGAGAGCCTGTAAGCTTATGATTGTAATTAAATGTACTGTTGTTTTTTTTTTCTATAAACTAAAAAATACAATAAGAGAAAAAACCGGTGCAATAAATTCGCTAAATCTTTTTATCGTTGTATAAATCACAAAAAGAAGATCTTAAAAAATATTCATCACGACTCTGCACTATTTTTTTATGCAACATGTTCGTCTCTGTATATTTAAGCAATTTGAAATCCAAATATAGGATATAAGGGCAAAATAGCACTTTGTCATATAAGTTTTGTATTGAATGTTAGTTAGATAATGTAAAAACCAAAAAAGCTTTATTTTTTCTTTTAGAGCCAACTTGCTAGATAATCAATATTTTCTTAACCGATTGCTTTTATACTTGAACATTTTTTCATAGAATCGAAACCGATTATTTATTCGAATATCCATTTTAAAAGAATATGTATAATTAGATAATAAAAAGCTATATTATCTATCTTTAAAAAAAAGTTATGATATACCTCTAATAATAATTATTATAAGCATGATAGATAGAAAAATTTACTATAATGATACTTTAATGGAAATAAATGCATAAAATACTTATTTACACTTTAATTACATTCAACCATTTGTTTTTTGTATGAATTTCAGTTTTGATTAGTTATAATATGCTTTTTTTTGTATTACAATCAATTCTAATGGAAAGATAAAACAGCTTGGCATGAATAATTCTTGCAATCAATTTTTGAGTCTTTCTGGCATTAATTGCGCCAACAGAGAGGAAATGGGATTTTTTGGTTGATATGTTAAAAAAAGATATATCATACATTATCAACGACTAAAAATCATTTTTTGAAAATTAAAACTTGAGGAGACATATCATTAATATTTTTAATTTTTTTTCGTTTTCTTATTCTCTGCACCCTTTAAAGTGTAATACATAGTATTTTAAGAAGAAAAATTGCATATTTCAAAATACAATCAGAATTTGAAAAAACAACAGAATGCAACAAATCAAGCAATGTAGCCCATTTCCTCTCTAATAGCGCGATCATTTCCAAAAAAATCAAAATAATCAGAAATGATCACGCATTTATTAATTTTATTTTTAAAAATGTTAGTCTTATGCGTTGATTTTTATAATATATTATTTTTTATTCTTTCAAGTAATTTTTTTTTATTGATTAATTGAATTTAAATTACATCTCTTGGTATTTTGCTAAATTATAAAAAATTAAAATTCTATCGAATTTTTTATGTTGTGCTAACTTATATTATTGAGTTTAGATCGATTATATGTGTTTTATAATTTCTATTGATTCAAATGATATGTTTCGAACTCATACATATGGAGCAATATACATTGAAGTTAAATGATTCTGGATATGTAGTTACCAGAAATTTAGATAAATCTAATATGAATTTCTTTATTGGTTTCGGTGCATGACCAAAAACACATCATAAACATCAAAGTTTCTTATCTTAAATTCTTAATTCTTCCATATTTAATGTGTAAAATCATTTATGAAAAACAAAATACAGAAGTGACGTCATCGAATCGAAAATAATAATCAAAAATAATAATCAAATGATCATAAATTTTTATAAATGTGTCAATTTTGACTAAAATAACAAAAAAATTTATTACTCTAATAAAAGCACATGCGATGTATTTAGGCTTTTCAATAATATAATTATGCAGATAAATTATTAGAACTCGATTAAGATTATATATACGATATATTCATGCTCACTGCTTCTTCTAATTTGTTCCATGATTAGAAAATTTATATTAACAGATATAACGAGCAATCCTCTTCAAAGGTGTCTTTTAAAAATATTTTTGTTCCATTATTTTTCCAATTATAGTAATTTGATAGTTTCTTATATTATAATATTTTTTATCATAAAAAAGTTATATATACTCGACATTAAAACCCCTTAAATGAATAAACATATATACATAATTTTATGTTTTTTTATGATTTCAATGAGCATGATAAATAGGCCATATGAAACGATAGTAATAGGTGAGGAAAATTATGAACTAACTCATGTATTTAAAAATGAGCTTACCGCGGAAAATAAAAAAGACGTGATAACTTTATTAGATCCAGATTTAAACCCTGTAGGTTATGATACGGAGGATTATGTTAATAATTTTACACCTACTTTTACGAGTATTCTAAAAAAGGGGGAAGAACCAATATCAACCGTTTCGATAGATATAGTAGAGTTTACCAATTTTGGTTTGTCATCGAAATATTTTTGCTATTTCCATACATTGACTACAAATGTTGAACACAAAAGAAAAGGATTTGCTAGGCTTATTACCGTAAAAGCCATAAACTTCGCGGCCAAATATATTGAAGCAAACAAGTCAAATCCCGATGAAAACACGGAGTTTAAAAACATTGAACATTATGAAAATAAAAATAAAATTAATGAAGATTACTTAAATACGGCTGAAATATTTTTGACCGTACTAGTTGATCCGCGGGAGAAAGAAGCGCCGACTAATTACGAGTTTTTTTTGTCATTAGGATTTGATATGGGTGGTTTAGTAAAATTTGAACCACTTGAAATACTAGAAGTTTCAGACGAGGGTGAAAGAAAAATTGTCGAAGAGGTAAGAAATGCAGCACGAAACATTTCTAATAATGAAAATACAGGTCATAAATTTGCATTTTTTTGTGCTTTCAATATGTTTAATCCTATACGAAAGGTCGATAATAATTTAAAAGAGGAATTGGTAAAGGAAGGTGAAATAGTATACGAAGAAATGAAAAGGCGATATCAAGTCTATGAAGCTGGGTTAAACGAAGAAAACTCGAGTGAGAGTGATGAGCCAGAATCGGGATACCATAGTGCTGATACAGAAGATAAAAATGATGATTCTGATGAAGAAGAGAAAAATATTTGTTCTAGTAATGAATGAAAAATATTAAAATGAAAAGAAAAAAAAAGCTTTAAAAGCTCATATTTGGTGGATTTCAAAGAAGCTATAGTGAATAAATTCGTAAAGAACAACATGAAATAACGATTATTAAATCGGAAAAAAAAATTTAGGACATTATTTTTTTTAAAACTCTTCATGACCTGCGAAAATTTGTTTTTATTAACAATAATATTCTGCAAGAAAATTATATAAATAATAAAAAAAATGTATTTTTTACAATTTCTTGTAATTTTGTGTATAAATATAATTAAAAAATATTCATTTATATAATTAGCATCTATAAGCATTAAATTGCTTTATATATTGCAAAAGTTGGTTAAATGCTTTATTTTATTGCTTAATATTCATTTTTTATATTTAAATTAAAAAAAAATAGAAAAACCATGCAGTGTTGTTTTCTTGACTTATGAACTTAGATTATAATTCAAATTGTTAAATCCGATATTCTATTGTTTATAAGTTCTGTATATAGTCACAAGAATGCTACCATATACATTTTAGTTTATAAAATCAAACATTTTGTCCAACTATAGTAAATACAATATATAAAACATTACCGGGGAGAGTATCATGACTTTTATAAAGCAAGTGTTAAAAAAGTTTGGCACAGGACAAGGAATAAAATTAAGTTTAGAAAATAATAAAATTTAGATAAAGAATATCTATAATGTCAATGACTGTAAAAATTGCTTATTGATTTTATTGTGATTATCTTATGACGTTATATTGGAGCATAGTCCTTTATCACAGAGGAAAAAAAATTATAATGGGTCTGAAAAAGCCTTGAAGAGATTCCAGGATTCGACCATATAGCATATTGAATGTTCAGGGCTGTTTTAGGGGTAGAAATATATAATAGAAACCGCCAGAATTTACCAATATGTTAATCTGGAAGCTTCTTATATATTCTGTAAAATGTATAAAACCGAATTTATATGTGATATTAACATATTTCATAAATAAAAATGGTTATTGAATTAGAAAAAAATCCCTACATAAATATACATTGTTATATATTTATATGAAATTGTTTACACAACTTTTTTTGTTCCGCAAATCCATCAAGACCCAACATATCTGCTTACGGTTTATTATGCATATGAAACATCAAAGATAATATGGGGTTGCTAAAATTACCATTAAAAAGAAAAATATGGTATAAAATTGTACTATAACCGAATTCTAAAAAAATAAATGTGTAAAAAACTACAAAATAAACTGCAGGTTTCATAAACAAAAAATGATCCACGTGACTTTGGTTCGAAATGAAAAAAATATAAAGAAAAGGAATGCGATAGATTATAGTTATACACATATAAAAACTATAATAAAAAAATTAAGCCGAGAATTTATATAAAAAGTGATAAAAATTATCTTAAATCGTTTATTATATAAAAAAAAGTTTACACTAATTTATATTTATGACTTAAAAAAACAAACATTACGCAAAATATTTATTTAGAACACGTAAATAAAATTTTAAGGTAGAACAGATACCAAAGCGTGATTTTTTACTTATAATCTACATAAAAAAATATATTAGTTCGTAAGGATCATTACTTATTATAACATTAATAATATGCTAGTATAATAACAGATAAAATATACCATAATAAATAATTAGCATTATAAATCATGGCTGCAGCAGAAATGTAGATGCGTGGCATATATTACCAAATATAATTAGATCAAACTCTAGAACAAAAAAAAATTGGAAATGATTTTTATGGGGGCAAAAGGTTTTTTTTATTGTATAGATTTTCAAGATCACACGAAATCGAACTCCTCGTATTTATATTAGTAACAACAAAGACCAGAGAAAATTTGCGATTTTAAATCCACGGAAAAAATCTAGTTAGGCTAGAAAAAGTTTATATTGAATTTATGTGGTAGAATAGAACTATTTTTTGATTTACTGGTGTAATAGTTATCTAGTCTTATGATTGCGTCAATATTGATGAATATTTTTTTCTTTTAATATGCATACCACATAATATAAGTAAATAATGCCTATATAATATTTGTAATGACGAAAAAAACCAACAAACTAGGTATAGAAATAAAAATGTTCTATTATAGGTAAAAATATATCTTAAATTAGATTTATTGCAAGATACATAATAACAAAACATAGTGTTTTGTATTAATAGAATTAATTACACCAATATTTATGATGCCATATAGCCCAATGACAGCATCTACTATTTTATAATAGATAAGCTTGAATCATCATAATAAGACGTTTGGTTGGATACGAATGCTTTATAGACAATATATATACGAATAAAAAACACGAAACGAGTGGGAAAACAATTTAAGTGATATCAAGGAAATAGAAAAATAAAAAGCTGCTTTATACCGAAAAAACTAAAATTAGTAAAAACATCGCATATTTTAAGGTATTGAAAACGCAGATAAAATTTTAATTCATATAGAAACGAATACGGTAATATTAAAATATTAAACCCTGAAAAATCTAGAGAAATGATCTTATTCCTAGGCTTATATTATTATTTAATGATTTTATTTTTGGCTATATAAGCATTTGAAACATTGGGATAGAAAAGCTCAAAGGCTGTGAAATTAAATGGTAGAAAAATATCAATTAAACAATGGGAAACCATAAGATCAAGAAATATAACACTTCAATGGTAAAAAATGTATAGTAACAAGCTTTGAAGAACCTAAAATTTCAGATGAATTCATCAGACGAATATGCATATAATTGTTGTCAGATATTACAATTAGAATAGATAAAAAGAATCGTATGCTAGAATAAAGATTTTTATGAAATTCTGCTAACACTATCACAAAATAGTCTTTTGACTATTTAACGTGAAATTAGAACTCCATATCTTGTTTAAGGGAAAATTATAATTTAGATATATGGAATGTATAAAAAATACATCAAGACGAGATAAAAACATGATAATGCGAGTAAGAAACCGACAAAGACTACATAAGTTGTGCTTTATCTCATTCAGAACGGCAGCATTTAATCTAAAAGATTCTTTCAAATTGCCATTTTTGCGATGACAGGCAATTTAAATCACAAATATAGCAAGAACCAATCAAAATACGCAAAATTGCAACATTATATTTCTACATATATGCATTTATTATCTGAAAAAGAGCAACTAAAGCCTGATTCATCAAATCACGTTAAAAATTTATAGAAATCTAGTGGAAAAAAGCCAAACATACAGTGAAGATATAAAAAAAATAATAGCGAGCAGAAAAGAAAAAAGTCTGTGATACGCAAAAATATCAATATGACATTTTATCAAGAGATAATAAACAGTAAAATAATATTTATATATGACGAAATTTTTAAAAGATGCACTATTGCATTATTATAATTAATACTTTGAGAATACAGATATACGGTCGATCTGAAAAAATGAATGGTCAGAAAAACGAGCAACAGAAGCAATAATATCTGGGCCGAAAAACCGTAAATTGTAAGCGCGATCGGAAGAACCAGCCTGACTATGCTACGTAAAAAAACAACATCAAATCTTGATGCGAATTATTCAAATATTTTGCAAAAAAAGCTACGATTGCATACAAAAGATCATGTGTACGAAGAAATATTACATCTCTTTATATGGTTAAGCATTTAAAAACCGAAATAGAATAGAATAAACTTTCAAAAAAATAACTTAAAAATTGAAATAATTTATAACATTTTATTTACTTTCAATCTGACAAAAAAAGGAGTTGTAACAAAATGAATTAAATAAAAATGTATTTTATAATAAAATTCGAGTTAGTTCATATATTCGCCGGTATATAATCTTTAAAATTCAAAGATGATTTTATACTAAGCTATAAAATGTTTATTTTTATCCTCTTAATGCTAAAAAATCGACTAATGTGAATAAATAAATAAATAGAATTTAATGTGAGAATTGTAAAAAAAGCAATTTAAACGAATAAATATAAAGACAATAGTAATATTTAGATCATGAAAATATGGTAACTAATAAGATCGAGAACAATGGTAAAAATAATATATAATAAAAAACCAATTTAAATATTTTTAAAAGAAGATAATTTTCTATTATTACGTTATCTTATACATAAAAAAATCAAAATGATTGAACTGATATATTTTATGCATAGAGAATTTCTACAATTTTTATATTTTATAACATTTTTTTTATGTAATGGTATAATTTCAAGGCCCAAAAATACATTTTTGTTATTTTTAATAAAATAAATGATGAAAATAATATATGAGCACAATTAATAATACTTTCTAACTATTTTTACGACGAATTCATATAATTATAACTAACTAATACTTTTAACTGCCGAG
Source organism: Rhyacophila brunnea (assembly GCF_057557595.1). Lineage (NCBI taxonomy): Eukaryota > Metazoa > Arthropoda > Insecta > Trichoptera > Rhyacophilidae > Rhyacophila > Rhyacophila brunnea. Next base: position 1,375,203 of record NW_028233364.1, read on the forward strand.
CTTTTGATAAAATTGACTTTTTTATGCTGTATATACAATAAAACATGATTTATGGTAATAACTGAAAAAAAAAATTTGTAATCATTTTTCTTAAATTGCATATATTTGAAAACCGTGGTTTATATTTTTTAAAAATATAATTGACATTTGATAAGAATAAAATCAGAAGTAGGAATAATCATTAAAACTACTTTTTCTCATAATGATTCCAAAGAATCTCTTAATCACGTTTAAAATATGTAAATTATCTTTAAATACAGCGAAAATTTTAATTAGTTGATATTATAATATAAATTAATGTGTCTATTTCGGAAATGTGGGTTTTTTACAGAAGTTAAATACATCTTAATCAAAATACCTATTTAGAAATAGTACAAAAAAAAATTTTTATTTTTTTTTAATTTAAATTTCTGGAGTTTCATATGGAATGCTTGGCAATTATTTTTTTCTTCTAACCATTTGTAAAAAAATTGATACATAAATACCTGCGTACCTAAAACAATTATAAAATAGATATAATTTATTTAAACTAACTATTGATCCATTCAAAATCAAGCCAATCATAATCACAATACGGATGCATTGATAATTATAAATATATAAAGTCCATATAATACTCGCAAAGTAAAAAATTATTTATTATTATTTATTGCATATTAAGCTACTTTTTTAAATTTCAAAAATGGGTTTCATAAAAAACCATCTATAGTCGATAGTGCCATTTTTCAAATATTATAAATGCTTGTCAAGAACATGACCAATACTAATGTAAAAATATGTGGTAAATGATCAACATGTTAAGATATTAAATATATATAATGTGTTGGATGTATTCAAATCCTTTATTATGCACAATATAACCTTTATTATAATTCCAGTAAAAACATGTAGATAATCATAGATAAGAAAGAATAATAGCATATAAATAGAAACTTTAGTTTTAATTAATTCTTCAAAGGGTATTGAAAAATAAATTTATCGAACAAAAAGGATAATAGTTAAACAACACTAATCATGGGTATTTTGAATAAAAGAATATTTATGCTTTATATTTGTGATATATGGTGCTTTATCCGATAAATTCATATTTGCTTTTTTAGGTACGATTCTTTTATTTATATTCAAATATTAATGTTATCTTAAATAAAAGAAAAACCAATTTTATTTGACAATGGGCTAGGATACATAATAAAATACTCACACGGAAAAAAATACGCTATCTTCTGAGCAAACTTATTAGTTTAAGTTGAAAAATAAGTGTATGATATAAAGTAGTTAATTTTTTTAATATTGTATTTATGATTATAAAAAGAGACACAATCATGTTTTTCGTATATATCTTTGTCATAAAGATGCTACATTTATCTGCATATAAGCTCCACTAAGATATGGTTTCTACTTTGTCTAAGTCTATAGTAAATTTACTCTATCTATTTGTATTTTTAATCATATAAATAAAACACAATTTTAAAATGGCATTAAAATAATTTTGAATTAATTTATAAATATGCAAATTTCAGATATACATACGATTATTTATTTATGCGTTAATTTAAAAATAGACCCGATGTTTTTCTATACGATAAAAAAGAAAATATGATTACGCTGATCGAAATAGGTATAATGAGCCTTGATAACTTGACTGAAGTTGAGAATGAAAAATATAGAAAATATGGCATCTTGGCAAATGAACTTGGTTGTATTTACAAATGCAAAACAAGAATAATACCATATGTGATGACTTGGGATGGGGTGGTCACAAAATATCATAAAAAATATGTTAAGGAGTTAAAAATACCGGACGAAGTAGAAGCATACATGAAAGCTCTCACACTCCGCAAGACACTTGAACTCATCTCATTTGAGAGAAGAAGAGCAGTTGATGAAGAGAGATCAGAGGAAAGTGTCAAAAGATGCATCAAAGAGTTGTGCAATATTCCCAACACGCTGAACTCTCGAAATAGATCTAATCGATAAAAAGAAAATTAAACAATAAATAAAAAATATTGGTATATTTATTGAAAATTGCAATTGAAAAAATAATTTTACTTTTGTGGTTTCTACACTTTTGATTCGTAGATAAAATTTCTGTTCTGGTTGAAGAGCTTATTAAATAAATTATATTCTTTTTTTCTCATATATCTTATGAAAAGCATACTGCTTATTTAAAATTAACGCTCGTCATATTTGATTTGTTATAAAAACGTTTTCTAAGATAATGTGATCTAATTTATTTATGTGTTAAGTTTCTTTTACCAATTTTCTCTATTTAGACGTGGTCAGGGTGTTAGAATATTGCCCAAATCCTTGATGCATCTCTTGACACCTTACCCTGATCTATCTTCATCAACTGCTCTTCTTCTCTCAAATGAGATGAGTTCAAGTGTCTTGCGGAGTGTGAGAGCTTTCATGTATGCTTCTACTTCGTCCGGTATTTTTAACTCCTTAACATATTTTTTATGATATTTTGTGATCACCCCATCCCAAGTCATCACATATGGTATTATTCTTGTTTTGCATTTGTAAATACAACCAAGTTCATTTGCCAAGATGCCATATTTTCTATATTTTTCATTCTCAACTTCAGTCAAGTTATCAAGGCTCATTATACCTATTTCGATCAGCGTAATCATATTTTCTTTTTTATCGTATAGAAAAACATCAGGTCTATTTTGTTTGATTAAAATATCTGTTTTAATTCCAGTAACAAACTTTTATTTCTGCATTTTCGTTTTCGCAGATCTCTTGTACTGAGTGAGTTCTGATCTTTTTGGATTTCTTGAAGTTGTATCGTGATAGGAGCAAATGAATACATCTTACTATTTCATTATGTCTTCGCGTGTAATCATGCCATAACATTTTCTTGCATCTTGTTGCAAGGTGATCAATTGTTTTCATAGCTTCATTACAGTGTGGGCATTTTATCCTCTCACCGAAAAACACATTTATGTCTTGAATAAAACAGAATTTTCCTTCTTCACTTGGTTTAATGTTGCCATCTTTTTTTCTAAGATAATAAGTGTATTTTTAGAAATACTTAGATGATATTTTAAGAATACCAATGCATTATATTATAAAGTCTTCTCTCTTTATATTTGTTTTTTTTTACCACGAGATCGCAATTTTATACTCATCTGCATAGCAAAATCATTTTTAAAAGGTTTATAAATTTTTTCATTGATTTATACATTCAAAAACTCTTTGCAAATGGCATATTTAAAAAGCGTAATTTAGTATATGGTTAAAAAAAAGATGGTTGGGATAAATATAAAGTATTTAAACATTTAAAAAATATTTATATGGTGCTGTGCGAGCATTGAATCATTATAATAAACTGATAATCATCAAAGCGAAATGATTTTATGATAATTACTTAATGTGATAACTAGCTTTGATTTGTAATTTATAAGTTGCCCTTAACACAACCAGGATTTCAGCAAAATAAATGTGTTAAATTAAATTTTCAAAAAATATTGATTGTTATAAACATCCGCATTACTATATCTGTGATTATACAATGCAAAGAATATTTTTTTATTTATTTTATAATCAGTACAATATCTTATTAAGTTAATGTAACAATACTTATATGAAGTGTATCCCATTTACTTTTTAGGGTAAAAAAATATGTAGAAATATGGAGTTGAAACCATAAAAACCAAATTAAAACGCATTAAATCATTATGAATAAAATGAGACAGAAGAATATAATTATTTATGCAGCACAGGTACAAAACATACATCTACGCAAATAAGAGAATTAGTCTATTTCATTTTAAAAAACTTGTATTTATGGAAATAGTGAAATTAAGAACTGAAGTTTTCGTTATAATAAATTTCTTTCGTAGTTTTTCTGCTCGTTGGTCCACAATTATCTATTTATTCTTATGTGTTTTTTTATTTGACATCGAGAAAAGGTTTTTTTTGCTAAAAATAAAGACATGAAACAAGATGTGAATATTTAGAAACAAATACGATTCCATTATTAATAGAAATAAAAAAGGTTTTTTTATGAAATTTATGCATAATTGCTTTTTTGTGTAGTTATTGCCTTTTGATAAATACAGCCTCAAAATTCTAGAATATAATATGTATGCATTATTTGTATGAGCATTATAAAAAAAATCAAAGCAAATTAGATGGTCATATAAAGCAAATCAACGATAAAGTAAAAATAATAATTTTTATTCTATTTTTGCGTTCTCTTTTAACATTAGAAAGTAGCAAAAAGTTTAGTTTATTTACATATCCTATATTAAATCAATTTAGAAAAATACTAAGTGAAGAATTTCTTTTTGCACAAAAAAAAATTTGTGATTTTTTATGCTTTCTAATTGAGTAGGAAATAAATATAGGGGTTTTCCTTCTATTATATATAAAAAAGGCTTTTCTTCTTTTTTGCTAGATAAAATTTATTGCTGTAAATAGTAAATTTGTATAGAATAAACAGAATCAGCTGCATATATCTATATGCTATCCATAGTATTTGACAGAATCAGAAATCTCCTAGTTATAAAGCTAATCAATTCTTAAAAGTTTTCAAAAGAAATCTAGTAATTTTATAATAGTTATAATAAGCACATGTCACTTTATAGATAAATATAATATATGAATTAAAAACTAAAAATTTTTAATTTTCAATTTCAGTTTAAACCATTTTGTTCGATTTTTAGACATAAGATTTTAGCTAGTATTTTAACATCTCTATCACAAAATTCGTTATTGTCCAAGATAAAATAAGTTAAAGACGAAAAAGACAAAATAGAAGTCTTGGGCTTTTTTTGTAAACATTTTTGAATATTCTTTTAGCATGTTATACTTTTGTAAAAAGTTCGAGTTGTAAATATAACCGTACGTAACTATTTTTGCTCAATATATTATAAATAACGTATATATAATAAATAAAGATATTAATCATGGTCAATTATTATTTTTTGTGTGCATACAAAAAAAAGGCCTTAAATTACATAAGATTTAAATAGAAAAAATACAATATTAAGCACATCTTCCAGTCATATTCACTGGATGAGAATGGATAAAATATATTATAGATGTTGTATTTTTTTTTATATATAAAATTTAAAAAAATGAAAAGAAAAATAAAATACAAAATACATGTGGGACAGTTATTACTTTTTATTTATAATAAGATTCAGTTCACCATACAATTTTTCTTATATTAGCCAGCTAAGAAAATAATCATATTATTCTTACCTATGTCAACATTTAAGGCGAATGAATCATTATACGAGATAAAAATATATAAAAATGCAGTCTTGAAGCTGTTATCAGAATGAAGAATACGTTAAAAATGCACATATTCTTTTTTTGTAATTCATACAGACTAGCATATATTACTAAAATACGGGCGCATGATATATGGATTATCTGCCATTTTTATGCTTTTTGTATTTTTTCATGTGTTTAAGATTATATATTTATCAAAGAAAATACCTGCATGATGGCAGTCTGTATTAACTAGAAAGTAAAACTTTAAAAAGACAGGCAATTCAATAAAAATATAAGATTTCTTTGTAAGATGCCGAAGACTTACCTCATAATTCTATAAAAACTGCATCTTTAGAAAAAAAGTACAAGTTATAGGCAGCAAAAGTTACAACCGACGGAAAGTAGACAGGATCTTAATTCACCTCTTAACAAAAAAAGTACTTATTTACAGGAATCAAACTGTTAACAAGAAATTCATAGACACTACACGCGAAGAAGATTCAGATATGCTAAAATTTTATACTTCCATAAGTGATCTTCCCAATCAGACGATAAATACCAGTAAATAAATCTAAAAAATTGGATTTCATCTCAGATATACAAAAAATTACCATTCGTGTAATTTACAATCAATATATGTTTTTTAGGTAAATTAGTAATTTTTTACTGTTTAAATCTCCGAATAATAATTAAAAATATATTATGATTTAAATGAGTGTAATAGTGATTTAATTTTGGTTTAAACAATCTAGAGGGTGTGACATAAAAAAACAGTTTATCATAAAAATCTAGGTTAATACAACAATAAGATACTCAAGCGTAAAAAAATTTAAATTAGTAGCTTAAAAAATTAAAACATAAAATAGTGCGTATAATAAACTTATGATACCAATTAATTCAAGGTTAAACGCTTAAATTAAATTTTTAAAAACCGAAGCAAGAATTATATTTTTTAAAAAAAATTCTTTTATGCTATACAGTGGCTTTATAAATTCAAGAAATCTCATAAAAATCATGACTGAATGTAACAAGAAATATCTGCAAAAAAAAAATTTATATAGAAAAATATATGTGCACGATACAATTTTCCATATGTGCTGTAATTATTCTCGATTATTTTTTATAAAGGTTTTTTTGGTAATTGACAATCATAAATACGATAAATGTATGCTTTTTTTACTTTTTTCATAGTTGCAAATTTTTGATATTCTGCACGAATACAATTAGCATAAAATCAATTGTCAGACATAAAAGAAAGTAATCAGCTTGAAGATACAGAAAAAACTGTACGACATAATACTAATATCTTTATATATAGTGTTTTTAATACCATCCTCATTAAACACATTTTAAATTGAAATAACAGCGTTTAGTTTATTTATTATTTCCTGCTATGATGGATCTTATATAGATGTATATTTATTTTATTCAAATATAATATACTATTTATACTTAATATGTATAAATCACAGCAACAACATATTTCTTTATATTCATATGAATAAAATCAAGTATATAAAAATTTCATAATCTTTATAAATCATCAAAAAAGGATTAAGAAATGTCATATATAGTCTTTATATAAATAACAATACTTTTTAAATACTTTCTATAGCGCGTCATAGAAAGTTCTTAATCTTATATCGTTATAATATAGCATAACTTTCAGGATAAATACATTAAAAGCCCACGAATTATCATCAGGAATAACTAATATAAGTCTTGTGTAATTTTACATGCTTTCTTATCCTTAAAAATATACATCGTAAGACAGATAAATATAAGGAAACAAATTTTCTGGAATTTTATGACGCTTAAAATGATAAAAAAAATTTATGCGACTTTTGCAATGATAAAATTTTTTTATGCGAAAACAGTTTTTCAATGCGATTTAACAGTGCTAATTTTTTTGGAAAGTGAATTAGTTATGATCTGTATATATAGTTTAAATAGACTTTTTTTATAAATTAAAAATTCATTCAATGATTATTTTACTAAGATAATATGTTATAAATATTTGCAATCAATCTATAGGGATATTTAAAAAATGGAGTGTTAGTATACGCTGAATATTTTATAGAAAAAAAGAATGAAAATTTTATTTTAAATATCCAGCTTCTTAAGATTGAATTTTTTTATATTTGATGTGACAAGTATGCTTTTCATGTAAATACGCTTTATAAGCTTTTATTGAATTTTATTTATTTGTGTCTAAAATCAGATAGCATAAAAATATTGAGATCGTATTGGAAATAAAAAATCATCTAATGTTTATAGCACAAGTTAAAGAATAAAATTTTGTAGCGGAATCTTTAATAGCCTATATGACATTATTTGAGACTGTGATTTCTTTGGCTAGAGTATTTATATAATTCAGATTTCTATTATATTTCGCTATTACAATTAAATAAGAAAATTAGCACTTCTTATACTATTTATGCATAAATATTATTCCGAGGAAATTTTTTTAGGCCAAAACTTAAGCATGATTTTATGTTTTTGCACTAAGAAAACCTATTTTATGGATATATAATTATGCATAACCAAAAAAATGTTTCGACCATAAACATATAAGGGAATAATTTTCACATTATCTTTACAAGATATAATAAAAGGTCATTAGATATGATATAAAAAATAAAAATAACAGTTTTATCGTATAGAATGGGGTTTTATAATTGTATTGCTAGACTTATTTACATATTTGGCAATATTAACATATTTAAGTTGGCTAAAATAGCATTAAAATATACAAGTCATCATCGTCTTAAACTTATCAAACAAAGATGGAATAATATATTTAAGATTTTATATTTTGACATCCTCTATGATTTGAATTTTTTATTTCGCATTACAAATTTAAAATATAATCAAAACAACTCACCAACGATCCTATTTAATTTTTCTATGCTAATATGCAAGCAAAGAATTTTAAACCTTTGTTATGTAAAAAAGAAAATGTTATTTCTTATAATATTTAAGGCATATTTCTAAAAAAAACAACTTTATTGTGTATAATAGAAGGTATGTCTACATTTTAGTCCTTGTCATATGTATTCTACTTTTATAAATTAAGAAGGATGACAAATGTAATCGAAAAACGCTTCAATTATAAGGTCTTAAGCCATAGGAATTTATTAAAGGATACATTAAATAATAAACATATAAAATGTGCAAAGAAAACCTGTAATAAGGGCAAGTAAAAGAATGTAAGTTTATATGAATAAAAAAAAATATAGACATTAAATAAATAATTAAGTATGAGAAAAGCCAAAAAAATAAAGGCTTTTTAATGTATAAATTATAACAATAAAAAGTTTTATTTGGTGTTCAACTATATGTACGTCTATGAAAACATACAATTCAATCAAATATAAAAGACCAATTCGTTTATTTGCAAATTTTTAAATGTTTAAGTAAAAGAATGTATGAATTATCTATATAACTCGCAAAAGACCTCTAAATTTAAACAATGTGTATAAATGATACATTGTATGTGTTTATAAACCTAATTTTTAAAACATTAGCGCTTCGATTGCTTCTTCTTAGGAAGATAGCTATTGAGTATTATGAACTTTTGCTTATATAATGCTTTTATACATATTATTCATCTATTGTTCTAGAAAAAGTTTTTTAACTAAACATTAGACATAGTTTTCTTGACGGTAGTTAATAAGTAAACAGATGAATTTTTGTTTTATTTTTATCTGAAGTTCTATGCTAGAATCACTTCCATAAACTTAATCATAACCTTTCGAAAGAATAAGGCGTCATTTAACTATGAAATGTGCAAGTAATCGGTTTCTTACAAGAAACCTTTTAATTTATCCTCGGCTTTTCAGTATTTTATAAGATTTTACTTTTCGATTTTTCAGAGTGCCCATTTCGCATTTTGCTCATTAGAAGTAAATTCAAATATATAATAGGTAACGCTGCGAATAGATAATAGTCTATTTTTAAAAAGACTATTAAACAGATGTGCCACCCCCTTACTAGCTACAAGTAAAAATATCATTTTTACCCAACAAAAATTGCCTCAATAAGAATAAAACAGAAATAATAATTTTAGATAAGTTCATAATAATAAACAATGAAATTTCCAATACATTGAATCCGTATACTAAGACCTAATATTGTGACATTATAAATACAACTTGTAATATATAGAAGTCAGGGAGCTATAAATACATATTGATTATAAATTTTGTACCTTTTTAATAAAAAGCATATATAGTATGTATATTTATTATATATATCATTTGTAAACATTCTTGAACAAACTGAATGCTGTTAGAATCGATTTTTAAATTTTTTTTTGCATCTTTTATTTTTACAAGAAAAACTTAAGTTGTCTGTGCAACAAATCTGCGATACGTCTAAACAATATTTTCTTTTCAATTTTTAGTCATATTTTTTTTTTAAAAACCCTTATATACGTATGTTTCTATTGTTTGTTAATTCTTTTAGTTGAGCATCCTTACTCTTTATTATATTTTTTAACATTCAATTATCTACGTTAGCGTGATTTTTTTATTTTATTTTTAGAGTCTAGCAAGAAATATGCAAAATAAAATAATAGGTACAAATTTTTCCTTACATATTTAAAAACCATATAAAATCAGAAAATATATGCTATTTAGTTAAGCAATAAATTTTTATATATTTAGTGTCTAATCAAGCTTTAATCTAGTTTTACATGGGCTTTTCGTTGCTTTATATAAAATTGAATCTTTATTTTTGATGTTTGAATAGTGTTATTATGAAAAAGATACGTAGTGTTTTTACTCTAATAAAACTCAAAGTAAGATTTAGCGTTACAAGTATGCTTATTTTACCATTTTTAATATTCAAATAAAAGACTACACATCAGAGTCTAAATTTTATATGATTTTTAAAATATATTTTTTTCTAAAATTTGGCCTTTAAGAGGTCAATAAATTTCTTTTATAAGCATAAAAGAACAAAAAATTGGTGCTAGAATTATAATATTATCTTTGTATAATGGAATTACGGCAATTTAAATCGGATAATAATATAATTTTTGGAAGTAAGAGATTTATTGCGGCTAAAATATAGATTATTTTTAGCATAGGAGCACAATTAAATTCTTGATCAGAAAAAATAATGATTTTACTTATAATTTAGGTCTAAAAATATTTCTGTTTTATTTTTTCCCATAAAATAATATTCATATTTGTAAATATAAATTTTTGACTTTCATGACATCTATGAATAACAATTTTGAAAAAGTTGCCCCACAACATATTGTTACCACTCAAAAAAAATTTATTTTATTTTGAATGTCGGTGATTTTTTTCTAACTTATGAATTTAGGAACATAGTTTGTATTTATTTACTTAGTATTTTAAATTTTAGAATAAAAACTTATGTAAAGGTTGACACATAGTTTAAGATTCTTGGAAAATATAATAAAATTCTCCATATTAAAAAGCATTATCCGATAAATTGCGAAAAAGAATAAAATGGCTATAAAATTCACAATTATATACATAAAGGAATAATTCACAAATTATTTTATACAACTTTCTTAAATAATGATATTTTTTCGTAAACAAAGTAGTAATATTCTTCGAAAAATGGCAACATGCACATCAATAAAAGGCAATATTAGATGGGGGAAATATAATAACCTTTATTATAGATATTCTCTGATTTACACTATAAAAGACAATTTATAAGATTAATGCTGCTTTTTTAAGACCAAAAAGAACTTTGTATTTCTGCTGAATTTTAATATTCAGTCACCTTCATTTTGCTTGAATTTATATTGAAAAAGACAATCAATCATCTAATGAACAACTTACTAAAAAATAAAGTTTGCCATTTTTGGAAATCTTGAATGATTGTTTGGATTTCTTTCTCGAAGAAGCGAGAAGCACAGCAATTATTTTACATAAAATTTTTTAAGAAACTTATTGGTCATGATATAACTTCAAAAATCAAATAAATAAAATTAATCGTGAAAATTTATGGTATCTAATATTATAGTTAAAATACAAAAGACATAGGATAGTTTACTATGTCTAATATTTTTATTTAAAAATATCATTGATTTGCAAAAAATTATAATCAAATTAGTAAATGAAAATATATGTTATCTATAGATATATGGCTTCTAAATTACAATTCTTTGGCATAGTATGTACATGTTACCTAAATAACTATAAATTCACTATGTATTTATATTTTGTGTAAAACTGTTTTAAGTCCAAAAATTCAATAAATTAGTTTACATGATGTTTTTAGCTTCAAAATTATTTTTTTTGCTTAGTAGTGGGAGAAATATTATATTTTCTTGGTAATATTTAATAAAAAATTGCTTGAAATTGCCAGATAAAATGATATTAACGTAAATTCACTTTTAACATCAATCTTAAATGAATAAACCCATCACAATTATACATTTGATATCTTAATCAAGAACTGCATATTTATATTTGTCGTGGTACCCCTGTTGTAGATCTAATTTATGACCAATTTTTTTCATATTTGAAATTGCAAATATAAGAAGTGACGATGTATTTTTCACATGTAATTGACCCAAAATATGCGTTGGCCATAAAGTTTTTTTTTCAAAGTGCAAATTGCATTTGAAAATTATAAAATAGGTAAATAAATACATAAAAATGTGTTCATTCATATTAATAACATAGATAAGAAATGATTCTTATTCAAGATTATTAGAATAGAAATTTATCAATCACGACTTTTTGTTATATGTAATAGAATATCGCAGAAGCACCTGAAAATAGAAAATGAATGTAGTAGAAAGTATATAAATTTTTCTAAACCTTAAGTATGGAAACTAAAAATGTATAATCCGCAGCTAACCACTAAAAAAATTACGGATTATGCAACATTTTCTTCTGAAAATGCTGAACATAACAATCTTATAGTTATTGAATACACAAAATCAAACCTGAAACCATGAAATAGATGTAAATGAAATTATCTATAGGGCACAATATTTAAGAAAAGAAAATTATAAAATCGATTGATTAATGTGATATTTCATCTGTAAATTTCTACACTGGAGAGATAAAATCATACCAGAGGATTATAGAAAACTAATTGATGTTTTAGAAAAAAATCGCAAAAAGAAAATACATCTACAATCAGCAAAAAAAAAAAGATCTATAGTATAAAGAATAAACTTGAAAGAGCGCATACTGATATTATATATAAATAAGAAATAATGCTTTTCCAATTAAACAGATCACATAAATTTGAAAGTCAACTATTAACAGAAATGCTGTTATCTTATAACCTGAAAAATATAATTGAACCCATTTAGCACTTACTGAAAACATTTTTAAATATAAAAATTATATATAAGAAAAACAAAAATATCAAAAAATCTGCTGAATAGACTAGAAATGAAGGCTTATGATTTTTTTGAATTAAATTAGTTACAAATCAGAAATATATAGTCGACAGAAGAATCTTTATTCAGTTACATAAAAAATAGAAATATATTTTCGAAATATAAAAAATGCGTACACAATATTAGACTGCCTTAAAACGGTTGATCATTTAGAAAGTATATTTATATATAGTAAAACTAAGTTTACGCATTTAAAAACAATTAAACACGTAGATGTCTTTTTTATGGTATATATAAAATATAAATTAAAAAAAAACAAAAAAAATCGATAAAAATTCAGTGCAAGAAATTATGAAATTGCAATTTGCCAAAATTAAATGGCTTATCATGCTAACAATTTTTATTCAAGACATATCTATTTTTGAAAATATTATCAAATTGCTGTAAATTAATGCAGGTAGGTGCCACTAGCATTGAAAACAAAAATTTAGTAAAAATGAGAAATTAAGACAATATAAACAATCCTAAAATAAAAAATTTATGTTCTTTTATATTTCTAGCGAAATATTACATATTTAATAACATGGTATGTATATTAACAAAATTTCATAGAAAATATATGTAAGAACTTGAGACATATCAAAGCCGATGCTGAAATTCAAATACTAGATTTTAATATAACAATGAACTGATAAGTCTTGAGAGAGAATTAATTTTGATATGTATGTAACTGAGGAAGATATAGTAAATGATATTGATAAAAATTGCTTCAAGGATTATATCGCACAATCTGTTTTACAAAACTTTAATATAAACAGTTAAATAAGAATAAGCCGTATCAAATATGCTTTAGTATTTAAACATATAAGAATTAAATCAACTTAAATCGAGTTAAAATAATAATTGAAAATTGTATGTGAAAAAGGAAAAGAAGCCAAGAAATAAGTGTTAATGCATATTAAGTATTATTATTTATGTGGATGAAAAAAAGGCTTAAATATGTAAAGAGCTAATTTTAATATGTTGTGATTGTTGCTTAATTATAAAAATTGTTATAATTGAGGTATGTGGATTTTCAAACTAAAATTACGATTTAAATGATGAAGAGTCTGTATACAAGTCAGCTATTTATAGATAAAAGGGCTATACTATTCGTTATAATTTTAGTTTGTCTTCTCAACACAACTTTCTTGATCTCTTATACTCACATCGTATTAATACTTCAAGTATTTTCTCCTTTCTGAAGTTTCTTAAATACCCTTCCTACGTCAAGACATATTAATTCAAGGGTTTTTCGCAATCCAAAGGTTTGTAATATGCCTCAATCCAGTTAGATACTATGAGTTCTTTCAGTCTATAGGCCTATATTGAAATTTAAAAAAAAAAAGAAGATGAATCTATGCAATGTGTAATCAAATTTAAAGCTTTAAAAAACACTTCTTGTATCTTTTTATCAGAATAAATCAATATTGAAAGCAATGCATGTAATATTAACACTTTTTTTATTATAAGATTGTTTTCAACATGTGATACCCGATTTAAATCAGAAAAGGAAAATATATATTTTTAATTCATATATGAATCGTATTCAGGGTTATTGCCCATATTATAGTCTTTGCATTGATTAAAAAGGTTTATCAAAATGTTTTTTAAAAAAACCTTTTTCTTATTAATGAATATTTAAAAATTTGTTACGAAGAATACTTTCATAGTATTTCACAATGCTAGATTTGACAATCTATCAAGAGCCATGTTCGTAAATAATCATACATAAATATAGATTTTCCTGAAGTAAATGCATGGTAATTCTATAAATTACTGATACCATAAGAATATTGTACTCCAATATTACAGCGCTGTATCTGATTTGCGGGGATATTATAAGTGAACAAAATAGACAAAAAAATAGAATTGTTTTTTTTTTAAATTCAAAATTCGATTTATTTAATTTTTGGTTTGTTTTTTTATTGCCGTTGCCTTCATATAGATTAGTGCCAGATAGAACATAATAACATACAAAAATTATAAAGAGTACTAAAACATTATAAGCCAAGTTCTCATTATTATATTTTCCAAATATCATATTATATAGGTTTTATGATCTATTTAATAAAATATTTTCATGTTTTTTTTTTGCATAAAAAACAGTCATGAGTTTTACATCTTATCGAATATATAATACCATGCATTTTATTAGAAATAATATTGCTGAATACAATGTATAAATAACATTTTAAACACATTTTAATATTTGTTTAGTATATATTTTCGGTTCATTCCTTATTTAATAATTTAAAACAAATTTTTGCGACACTTAATAGTTGTTTAGAAAAAGACCCATCACAACATATAAGTAATAATATATAGAGTTTTAAGCCAGTTGCCGCGTTAAATCTATGTTTTTTTATTTTAAGAACTGTTTATGAGGGGGAAAAAAATAAATATAACCAATGCTTTTTTGAAGGTATTTTAACAAATAAATAAACTTGGCCTAGAAATAATCTTAAAGTTTATATGCGAAAAAATATATTTCATAATAGAAGAAAAGGTTATTGTCTGCTTTAAAGCGTTGAAAATGTACATACAATTATTGAAATATCAAGCAAAAAAATAATAATAAATCGATTCAAAATAAACCATTATATTGGTATATTTTGTATAAATAAAAATGTAGTCTATAAACATATAATAATTATTTTACATTTTTTTAACTTACGTTTGAAAAATTCTTAAACTTCAGAAAGAATACACGATAAAAAATTAGAACACAGAAAGTAATAATTTTTTAATGGATGCATAACGTTATTTCAATGGAAATTTTATTCCCCTTTTTTGTGTATTTTGAACCACTTTAAATCTTACACTTAGAGGTGAATTAAATCTTTATATCACACAAAAATATTTAGTTCAAAAATTGAATAAAACGCGCATTATTTATAATTATGATATAAATTTAATAATGAACTTTCTTACATATAAATAAAAAAGCCGAAAAATTTATAATGAAATAAAAGATATTTATCAATCGTATGAAATAGAATAAAAGATTTTTAATAAAATATAAAATTTTATATTGTTCTGTAATAAGCTGAATTGTCTTTTTTGCAAAATAATATTTCAATCAAGTCAGATTTTATAACTGCAAAAGGCGAATATATATCATCAAAATACGTTAAAAACATATAAGTGTCTATGTGTCACAATATAAATAAAAGAAAACATATTTAACTATTCATAGTCAGCAAAATATATTTATGCATGAAAAATATAAAAATACTATATTATTTGTATGTTAAACAGATAAGAGAACCATCAATATTTGTGAAATAGAAATAAACAACGTCGAGGAAGAATTCAAAAAGATTGCCTATATGAGAGAAAATGATACCTTAAGAAAACTAAATGTTATAGTATAAACATAGATTTCATATAAAGCCATCTTAAGTTGATTTGGTTTATAACTAAAAAGATAAGTGATAAAAATTTTTCACAAACATGTATTTTCAAATACAAAATTTTTATAATATTCCCGCATTTTTATTGGTGAAAAACAAAATTCGTAGATTATATAATATTCATCTGCCGTATAAATGGCTTGATTATAGTTTTTTAATAATGAGAATTACCACATAATTCACCAGATATTTTCAATCTGCAAAAAATATATAATTACCATCTTTGCTGACTGAAATTTACCAGTCACCTATTTAATACATTCAAGGGATCGTTTTTTTTGCAACATATGATAGATTTTCATAGATCCAATCATTATAAGACCAGTAAGCCTAGAAACAAATGTTAATATATTGACATAGAAATGGATAAATATGCTTTCTATTGAATGATATAGTATTTTACACTGTCTTAATTATCAATTGACGCAAGTTTTTATTTCTAAAAATATTTTATATCATAAAAATTTATTTTTCTTACATCGATAAACAATTCAAAATTTTATCGTGCACCAATGGTAATATAAACGGTCAAATCTTTCTACATACATTGATATAATTAAGTTTTATATATAAAAAGAAGCAAATTTTGTAGAGCATAAAATACGAAATTTTCATTTTTAAACAAATAAATCTGTATATAATATTTATATTTTTTTACATATGGGCATTTATTATGATCTTATACTATTTTAATTCATAAATGATTATTTTTAATGGTACTTAATTTATTGCATATAAGCATTATATATCATTTACTTTTGTATTATCTTGCAGCTTTTGCTGTTTAAACATGTAATTTAAGATTATATAGTTTTCTTTATGTTATTTTTTGATTTCGTGGATTTTCAAACGTACAAGAGCTTTTGAATTTGCCATTTTATAATTAGAAAAAAAGTTTCAATTATTTTAAAATTTTTAGATATTATTAAACCTAAAATTATGCCAAAATTTAAATTTTACTTAATTTTACACCTACTAATATATATTTATTATTTAAATAATGTTATAACCATCATTCTTTGTATAAGTTTTTTTCGTAAATTTGTTTATAAGACTCCATGTACAAGACGGCTTATATATATATATAGAAAATAACAATTCATATTCAAGACTTAAAAATTAAAAATTAAAAATTAAAATTTTATTCCCCCTTACAAAATTTATATAAAATATATAGTATGGAATTTTGAATAAAAATATTAATTCTTTTAGAAATAATTTTAAAAGCATTTAATAAAATCAATAATTGTGGTTTTATGTTTTAGTCTCTATTAATTAAATATTCAAAATTCCCTACTAAGCCATTTCTTTATTGTGTTTCTACGTGAGATAGCAAGATCTAGACTTTTTTTTATGCCCAGATTTTATTTTAAGAGTAAATTTATCATTATATTGTAAAAATAAGCGTTTAAAAAGATTTTATCACAAACTAATTGAATTTGATAAAATTTATGATATTCATTCTAATCATCAGCATAACCAATACTAGAAAGTATAGCATACTTGCGATTTTTTACATTGTTATGACAAGACTTCAGTTTTATACCAGAAATTGTAAATTGCATTTTTAGTTAGTTATTATTATATGCACAACACACTAAACCTTCTATTGGTTATAAACAGTTACATTTGCTCTTTCCCTAATTTGTTATATAAATTTCTACTATAATAGCATATATAAAATACATATTTTATTTGACAATAAATCACCCGAATGTTTTTTTTTGTAGTGTTCGGTCTATTTGAAAACTGTTTTTATGATATTCATGCGACTTTTGTAAAGATATTGCGGCAAAATTATGCACAAAAACTAGTATATTCTTAAAAATAATATATTTTGTGATTTTTTTCAATACATCATATGAGGTTTTAATTTCTTTGTCATATGTTTTAAACCTGATTCCATATATTTCTTTTTTTTTATAGGGGTTTTAATTCTTCTAAATTTTCCATAAAACTTGGTTTCTTATATATAACTTTTGTTTTGAGCTATCTATTTCATTTTTTATTCATTTCTTAGCATCTTATATATTTTCAATTCTTTATTAGGGGCAATATTTACATTTTATCATTCAAAAAGTAAAAAAAAAACGTAGTTCATTTAAAAAATTATGGTAATATTTAATATGTTTAAAATTTACTTGTAATCGATTTCTATTTATTTTTCAGTTCAAAGTGCTTTGTAAACTTTAAACATACAGATATCAGATGCTGAACTACTATTAAAAAAGTTTTAAATTTATCCTTGTGATTTTGTATGCATTTACACACTTTTACTTTTATAGTGTTGATTCTAATGAATGGAAGAGAAATGTATTTGAATTCAAAAAAACAAATTATATTTGATTTCTTTTATTGATAATCATATTTTGTTTCTTTTTTGAATCGTATTTTTTTTTATTATGATTCAAAAAATTATTCTTTTCAAACATACCTTTCCTATGCAATTTCCACTGGTTCTAACATAAAATAATTTGTAATTTTACTTAATATGAGAGACGAATATATTTTTTAAAAGATATTTCATCATAAAACATATAAATAAAAAAATAAGCTACATATAGTTTATATTTTTTTAAAATCGTTTTTATAAGGATATAAAGAGTTTTTTGAATTTCAATATAAAAAAAATTATTATTCCCGGTATTTTTAAAGTTTTTTAATGTAAAGTGTTAATCATTTGATTGTTAAGCTTTTATTTATTGTTTTCCGTTTCTTTTGTTGTCATAATTACTGCGCATTTAAGCTGTTTAGCTTCAAGACTCGTGTATTTTTGCATCCATCCCAACTGTTAACAATTTTGATTCATGGGTAAAACATTGGTTATGAATTTATGGAATAAAAATTATTTAAGCGACGTATATTAATTTTATATTCAGAATTAAATCTTATAATATTTTACCTCTTGGCAGATCTTTTTTCGATACATGATAAATTTTTGATAAAAAAAAAAGAGATGTGGTAAATTTAAAAAATTTAAACCTTAAGAATCTATTGTGGAAGTCTTTTTAAAAAATAATGATAGAGATAATTATATATCTTCATTTTTAGTTCATTTTACAAGTACGTAATTTAATATAGCTGCATCATATGTTTCTTTACTCAATTAAAAACAAAATACTAATTTGTATTTCTTAAATAATTAACTTTTAAGGTCTGGATATGTGTAACGCCATATGTGCATATTTTACCCCAAAAATCATATTTTAATACCATTTACATCAAAAGCTTATCGGAATTTTTATATCAACCATATACGAAGTGCGATTTTTAAATAAAGCAGCATTCTAGAAAGCGCTCTGGGTGTAAATTTTCTATGAACAAGATTTACAAATGATCTCGTTCATCAAAAAGCCAACTATATCATTTGTGTCTGTATAATTATTTTCATTATTGATTTGTATATTTAGGGCAAATAATGTAACAAATTTTTCATTTTCACAAAATTATTTATAAAATCTAGCCATCTCAAGTAACAAAACTTATAACTGTATATTCACTAAAATCAGACGAAGATAAATTATATCTAATTTTATAGTTTTTGAAATGGTAGTTAAGGATAAAAAGCTTACTTTTCAAGAATTTTAGAATTCCTGACTACTTTTTGATTAATGCTAATACATCAAGATTTATCTCAAATGTGTAGATCTTTATTTTTAAAGATATTCTAGCGATTGGAAGATTCCCTTGCTAACAATTTTCCCTATTTTTACCAAAAATTATTATAATATATTTTAATTTTTTTACGAATTTAATATATTTTTTTATATTTTAACTACAGGTTCTACAAAGCTTAGATTTCAGACACAGTTTTTGTTACCATATATCTCTAGGCAACATAAAGAAGAAACAATAATTGCATATATTGAAGAGATATATTCGGATATAAAATAAAATTTCCCGATGGTCACAGTTTTAATAATAACAGCAAAAAATAGAAAATATGTTCTTATTTCTTTTTACATATCAATAAATATATAAGACCACATCCACTTATTAGATATTTGTTTATGGGTTAATTTTCTTTTTATCGATTTTATCTATTTAGACGTAGTCACCGTGTTGTGAATATTGCACAACTCTTTGATGCATCTTTTGACACCGTCCCCTGATCTATCTTCATCAGGCAACATCCAAAAATCAAAATTATATATAAGTAAAAAAACATCTAGAAGTATTTAAAAAGAAATTTATGTGCAAATTATTATATCTATCATGTACTTTAATCTACAAATAACATTATATTAAAGCTGTAAAGATTCTTGATTTCATTCTTTTTTGACATTTCTAAATAATTCATACCCTTCCTTAGCTTCAATAGTAATTAAATTATCAGCCTCAATTTCAAAATCAAAAATCAATTTTTGATATGTTAATAATTTCCAAAAAAATACTTGCATGTACCCATCCCATTTCTGACTTAAATGTATATATTTTTCATAATATTCATAAGGAATTATTGGAGTTGCATTTGACTTCATCAATTGTACCATTTCATAATATTTTTCATAATCTAATCTTTCTATTACATAGTGTAGTTCACATTTATTGTCAACAATTTTAATCTTTTTTATACTAATAATTTCCTGAATAAGGGACAAATCAATACGACTTTTTTGTAAATAAGTACTAAAATTGTGAGAATATATTTCGTTTTTCATAAAATTAGAAATGAATTTCAGTATCTTTTTGATTTCGTTTTTTACTACAAAAGATACAAACACAGCAATAAAAGTTGATGCCTCGATATTTTCATCAATATAAACGATTTTATCATAAAAAATAGCCAATAGTAAATATTCCTTGAACTCATATACCTCCAAGATTCTAATAATAAGTTCAATAAGCTCATTTGTATTTGAAGTATAAAAAACAGAAACCAGAAATCTTAGTACATCTTTTGCCACATCTAAAATATAATATAATTTAACATCAACCAACCTGTATATATTTTGTGATTGGATTTAACATTTTCTAAATAAAATATTAAATTGAATTCCAACTCTGTTGATAGTTTAGGAATTAAAAATTGTTTCTGCGTTGGATACTTCAAAAAACCCAACGAAATTAGATTCTTCCATTTTAATTTTATCCTTGTTTTCTTATTTTTTACTTAAATTAAAAACATGATAAAATCTTTTAAAAACAAAATCTCTTCCAAGAACTTTAGCAAATTTATCCTCCTGCATATTCACATTTTTAAGAGCAAAATTATAGAATCGTATATCATTTATAAAAAAGAAAATGATAAAAAAGTCACTACTTTTCGGAAACTTGGTATTTTCTTGGATAAAACCATCAGAAAAGAAATCCAAAATATCAATAACGTCTTTAATGTTCGGAATGTTAACGAGTCGTATTGAATTTATTATTAATGTGTCGAGAAAATCGGAATCTGACATATTGTAGGCGCTATGCAAATATCTTAGACTTTTAAAAATATTTTGAACGCAAAAATCCTGCATATAAATTGCTTTGCCTTTGAGTAGCCTTTTTAAAATAGATATGAATAATGATAGATTATCTTGAGTTTGTGAAACAAGATGCGTAATAATTTCTTGTGTTGGATTCATCAAACAGCTATAAATTATAAAATAAGTATATTCTTTATGTGTCGTTGATGTAATATTTTGTGGTGGGAAAGTATATGTTTTACCTGCAGTTTCAATATCAGAAATCAAGTCATCGGAATCAATTATATTTTTGGACAACATAAGTGGGTCAAAAAATATGATGGAATTAAAACAAGATTGACAGATAGTAAAAAAAGAAATCGAAAAAATATTTAATGTAGGCACAGAGGTAATAAAATAAACACAGAAAAATTTTTTTTAGTGATATATGATCAATTATACTAAACGACGGTAACTCTAACATTGAATTAATTACCATTTAAGACTTCTAATTGAAAGAAAAGTGAACAACCGGACATTTTATAAAGTAATATGGTTACAAAATTTAAACGACATTTAAAATCCATATAAAAATTAAAAGAAGTCTTTTTTTATTTTAGAAGTAAAAAAGTTTAGACCTATTCGTTTTAATGGAGATTCAGTCAAAAACCAATTAATGCAAAACATTAATTTAATGGCCTTAAAAATCATATTTACTTTTTAAAAATTGATGCAGTATGTTAAATTATCAGATTTATTTTATTTTTGAATTAATTTTGATATTGTAATTTTAGATTTTAGCTTAAAGTATACCAAATTGATTTACTTCCCATAGTTACATCATGTACAGACTCGTCGCTATATATTCTAGTATGCCTGTACTCTTTTCAAAACCTTTCATTTCAAGTATTTTCATTAATACTATAGTCTGAATTTATGTCTCGATTTGGTATGAAACTTCGAGTTCTTAAGATATTTTTATGATATTTTGTTGCTATCCCATGTTAAGATAAACGGTCAAATCACTTATATTATCATAACCAACTATAAATAAATAAACTAACTAAATATTTTATAAAAAAATAGTTAAATTAATAAAAAGAAAGAATTTAACAGTTTTCTTATAAATTATATTTTTATAGCCTTTTTTAATCAGAAAACTTGTTACCTGACCTTTCTCTCATGTAAGATATAATATTATTGATAAAACCATCGAAGCAATCTTTCTTCTGTATAAAATGATATTCAAATAAATTTGTTGCATTGATTAAAGGTTTCGATTTCAATAAAATAGTATACTATAGATCTAATAAACAGTATACAGATATATCTGCCTAAGTTATCCCCTATTTATTGTATCAAGGATATTTATTATTAGAATCCAGAGCTTTCTATCAACATTTCTTGATCAAATTCTAAATTTTAAAGCAATCTTTATTTCACAGATCATAAAGTTTCTTAACAATATTCGCTAGTATATAATGAATGTAACTTGAATATTTAATTTTAGAAAGTTTTTTCTATACATGATTTTATTAATTTGTTCTTCTACAAAATATTATGCCCAGGCTTGTAAAAAATGAACTTTTAATAATTTATTTGAAATATAAATATTAAAAAATCAGCAAAAAAAATCTATATTATTCTTATTATTGCTTATTGTTGTTTTTATGTACCATAATGTTTTTTATTCTGCTAATGATAATATTATAATATTTAAATTTTATTAAGTATAAAACTTTAAATTTTATTAGATAACGATTTATCTTAACATGAATGGTGTGATTACCCAGGATCATAAAAGGTACATGAAAGAGCATGGAGACATCTACCAAATCGAGAAATATATCTAAACCAGAGTATACATGAAAGTACTTGATATAATGGGTTTTGAAAAGTGTATAACTATCGAAAACGATACTATATCAAGCGTCTAGTCGTGAGTATCTATATCATGCATAAAATGGAACTAATCAGGTTGATATTGAATGAAGAAAAAATCAGAAATAACAGTACAAAAATAAAACTAAAAATAAAATCTTTAGCATAAAAATATGTTTCTTTTTGATCTATAAAATATTTCAGTTCGATAAATTATGATATATTTTATTCATACTTGCTTATATCACCAGCCTCACTAACAACATGTGCAATACAGTAAATATACTAAAAATAGTATAAAATAAATGCAAGAAAATACAGTTCTAAATAAAAAAATACAGTTCTATCTAAGGCGAGAATGTTGAGAAAGCAGACTTATAAACAAAAGAGCTTAAAAGTACATGTAAAAAATTGATAAACTAGAAGAAGCCACGAGAATAATTTCACAAGGAAGTTATGAGGCGAAATAAAAAAGATCATTGATAGAAAAATTGACGTTCATTAAGCAATAAAAATAAATAACCAAAATATACGAATATAGACAAATAAATTATAGCAATATGCTAAGAGATTCAATTTACGCAACAAATATCCAGTTTATAGTCAACAGAAGACATTATTCGATTCTATCATACAAAAATCAGAATCTGTAAGTAAAGCAACCAAGAAAAGTATAAAAAAATTTCAGTCAAAAACTTACGAACTAAACAATTCCAAAACATATAATTTTGTAGAATATCAGTGTCTTAACACACTGGAAAATATACTAAAAATTGCTTAATTTCGTCAATCAAATTCTTGATATATTGAATTTTTTTGATTAAAGTAAAAAGCTGCTAAATGCGACAGAAATCATAATAAAATTATGTCATAAACGACGAACTTACGCTCAACATTAGATTAAATGTATATATTGTTATTCCTGACATAAAAAAAGGATAATAAATGGTTATTTATAGTAATCACATATTTAATATAAAAAAAAGGATGCATATAATGGATCTGAATCACGATGAATAGCATGTATTTAAACATATATAAACTCCAAATCAATATTGGTGAAAATGATGCTAGTACGCGACGCAGAATATGGAAGTCTATTTATTGAAAATCAATGTGCGAAGGTCAAAGAGTACAAGACGCCAAGAAACAGACCATGAAAAACGTTGCTTTTAACATAAATAAAAAACGAAAATGATACATAAAATGATATTTTAAAAATAAAATTGTCCCAATAAATCAAAAATACCTTTTATAAAGTTAAAGAAGGCTTAACACACAAGATTGGAGATAAAATATATAATATCACTTACATAATAACGAAATTCATTTCTAAAAATAAAAATAAATACAAAAAAATAAAAATAAAAATAAAATAATTCATTAAGGAGGGTATTAATTCCCGCTTTTCTAGGATGTGAATGGATCTGATAAATCGAAGATAAAACTCAATCCACCACAGGTTTTTATCCACATAAAAGGCATATAATTCAATATGAATCACATTCTATTTATCGGTGGCAGTGAGATCTTGATAAAAGACGACCAGAAAATACATAAAATGAAAAGAGAAGCAGCCCATTATTTTATAATATAGTATTATAAATAAACACAGAAATATCAGCAAAAATATTATTAAAAGCACAGAACTGCTTTATTTTTACGTTTTAACCTAAAATTACATAAAAATTTGTATTTTATTGCACGTTGCTTATAAATAAAACCTAAATAAAATATTACATATGGTACGAAGTTTATGTAAAAATACAATGCACTGTAAAAACATAGTCGATTCTAGATATGTACATAAAACATCATTAGTTCTTTTTTATATAATGAATTTCTGAAATTAGAACCAGTAGATTTTAAAAGATTAGATGATGATGTAATAAATCTATTATTGACCAACAATTCATATCTAGAATTATATATCAAAGATAGGTTGTATATATAAAGAATTTAAGTATAACACAATTTAATAGACACAAAGAAAAACAATCGAAGGTTATTGCTTCAGTAGAAAAAATCAAATTTCTATGCCGAAGATAAATCGCCAATAAGTGTGTCATACACAGAAAAATATCGATAAACACGACACATTGCCCTTGATCAACAAATTTTTAAATGCAAAACACGATCTTGTAAAGGTGGAAATTTAATTACCGTTTCAAAAACAAAATAAAAGATTATTTATTATTTTACCAGAATTTATGCAGCATCAAAAAACGTTATAATTAATACGATTACATAATGAAAATACTAAATATTTTTAAAAATCTAAAAGTACGGCGATAAAAAGAGCATAGAAGTAGTTAGAATCTACTTCATCACGCAATAAAAATATTTTTAATATAAATTAATGTAATGTGTATATCGTAATAATCTTATAAAAAATTTGATCACCTGGCAACAAGATGTAAAAAAATTCTTGGCCGTGATTACACAAAGAGGCAAAATAAAATATAGGATATCTTTACTTCAATCTAGAGAGAAAAAATACTTTTTAAAAAATATAATAGTTTTTATACGAGCGCAAAAGATATTATGAAAAAAAATTTCTATGATAAAAGTAGATACATAATTAGACGGACATATAACTATCTAGTGATTGCTCTGATTTAGACGAATAAGGTAGATAAATGCATCACCTTATTAAAAATAAGTGTAACTAGTATAAATAACATAAACATCGTCGTAAACATGAAAAAAAATGATTTATGTGAATCTTATACGGCATTAAAAAACAAATCAAACACAAAGATAATAAATCCAATGTCATACAATGAAATATCAGCACGATTTCATATAACTTACATGTTATAAGCAGAATTTACAAACCAAAAAAAAGCTTATATTAAAAAAACAAGACTGAACTAAACCCTTGAACTAATAGGTTTTTAAAGAGAAGGGTATTAAAGAACATGCAAGAGAAAAGGATTTGCCAAGATTATAAAAATTTAGATTTGTAAGAAAATCTATCAAGTTAAGCTTTGAGAAAAAGTTTAAAATTACAATACAAAACTTAACTTATAAATAAAAATCACTTAAAAATATATATATAAAAATTTATTTTAAATTGATTTCAATAATATTTTCTCATTCTATCTATTGTAAAATTAAATTTTACATTTTATTTATTTATGTATAGGTGGCCAATTTAGTTGAGCAGAGCTCGAATCAGTTGCCTGAGTTGCAACCGCAACCCATCTTCAAATTCATATGAAGTTACTAAAAATAATAAACCTAAAATGAAGCCGTCTGTGAATAGAAAGTAAAAGCATAAAAAGACAAGATAGCTAAGAAGAAATAAGGGGGGTTTTGTGGATGACGCCGAAAACGAGGCTGAAAATTCACTTAAGCCTGCTCCGCTATGATACGATATGGGTAAGTGTAGTAGCAAAATTTATAAATGTGGAGGTAGATAGAATCATATCTTCCCACAAAAGCCCTTCACCTGCTAAAAATTTTAAATCCATAGATATCAAAATATCAACAAAAAAATTTAAAATCACACGAGGGGGTGCAACAGATAAAAAAAAGTATCTAATATATATAAAAAATTCCATTTATTCAATCCTAATATTTCATTTATAGAAGTTTATTCTTTGCTTTATTGATTACAATATTTTCATAAGATTTCTACTGTACCTTAATTTTTTTATTTTAAAAAAAAATATCATCATTTGTTTATTTTATTTATAAATAACTATGATATACATTGATTTTTTACAAGTATTAGTGCTTGCATTTTTATAGAGTGAGTGACATAATGTCTTATTTAATTATAAGATAATATTTTTAAATATAGATTCGTATAATTTATATATAATATTTATCATTAATATCAGTAGTAGTAATCAATGAAATCTTCTAGAAGGAATACACACACTTAATTCTTTCTTATAATATTACAAAATTTTGTTTTAAGGATATTAGTTATGTAAAACCATCAAAATTTTTAGTCTATTATCTATTCTTACTAAACACTATTTAATGCTTTTTTACAAATTTATATGTGCGAAAGAGATTTTTAAATAGAAAAAAGGGGGATGTTAAGAAGCACTGAAATCTTTACCGGCTGTTTTTTTCGAAAAAAAAATTTCTGATATGCTTGACTACTATATAAAATTATTTTTAACAAAACAAAAATGATGTTAAATAGGAAATTCTACATGAATTCGATTGTAAGAAATTTATCTGTATCAACCGATCTGGCTATCTTTCTTGGAACATCCACGACAAGATTTTTAGGATTTTAATTTATAATTCACTGTTTTTTTTTGCAAATATAAGTAATTTTATTTGTATGGAGATTTTATTCAATCATCTGGATATAATAGTATTTCATTTTAGATATTCGATAAAACTATAAGAATTTGTTCATATTTATCTTCGTTTCCAAAGCTTAAATATTGCACTTTAATTTTTCTAACAGTCTTTTATATATTTTTATGTACAAAATGTAAGAACTTTATTATAGACCTGGTTTGATAAGGAGCAAAATAAAGAGTTTTATGATTATGTTTGATTTCAATATTCGAATTGTTTCAACTTTCTTTTTTCGTATTACTTTCTGTACGGTAATAAAATTCCAATATTTTCATATTATTCTTTGAAATACCGATCCAGCATTCTTGTATGTGTGAATATGGTCCTAAGCCATAGGATCCAATTTATAATTTACTTTTTTTGGTTTTAAACACGTAATCTTGATTTAAATTAATTTACTCAATATTTCATATATATTGAATACGTACGTCATCATAATAGAAAAGAAATTTTTATTTTAAACACAGCCACAAACCCAAAATCTGCAATAGGATCTCAATTCGAGATCGAAAAATACAAAAACCGGCTTAAAAAACATAGTACTTATAAAAATAGTTTACAAACTACAATAGAATCATAAATTTGTTTACGCGTGTTATGCCATACCTGGATAGTATCTCAAACCGCTTAGTACAAACGGATATAACAGTTGCTTATCAGAAATACATATTCTCAATTACATTCTTTACTTTTCTCGTTTATAAAGTGCTTAACGCAAATTATTATTGTTTTACTTTAGTTATTTCCTTGGTCTTTCTTAATTTATATTATCTATATTAATAATTGGGATGTCACGAACCAGGTTGAGGCATATATTCAAGCCTTTAGATTAACAAAACCCTTAAATTAATAGGTCTCGAAAGAAGGAGGGGTATTGAGAAAACTTTGGAGAGGAGAAGATAGCCAAAAGTATAATTACGCTGTGTTTTTAGAGAATCAAGTAATCTGTGCCTGAGAACAAAAACTAAAATTACTGCTAAAATATGGCCCAAAAATAAAACATAATTCATAATTCGAATTATAATCTTCAAAATTTCAAACCGTATGTACTAATTTTTTTCAATGTAAACTTTGAGTATTTTTTTTATTTATGTCTAAATTTATAATTGTAATTTGAGTTTTTGAATTCAGGCACAACTTGCTTGATTCTCTGTACGCACAGCATATTTTTACTTTTGGCTATCTCTCCTCTCCAAAGTCTTCTTCAAATTCCCACCTTCTTTCGAGACCTATATATTCAAGGGGTTTTCAGAATCTAAAGGTTTGTATATATGCCTCAACCTGGTTCGTGACATCTAGTTCCTTCGGTACCTTTTATGATATCGTGTTCTCACAACGTTCAATGCTATAACATACGGGATATTTTTCTCCTTCACTTGTATAATAATGACATCTCAGATGCTAGCAGCTCATATTTTCAATTTTTTATAACTATGTTTATATTGTCAATACTTGCCACGCCGATTTCGATCAGAGTATTATAGTTTATCTTTTTGTCATATACAAAATATCAGGTCTGTCATTCGATAATTTGATGTCTGTTGTTATTCTTGTATCTACTTTGATCTCCGCAAAATCGTTTAACATTATTTCTTGTAAGGGTGTCTACGGATTTTCTTGATTTTTTTGAAATTGTAATTTCTCGTCAACATAAAGTAAATATATCTTACAATATCGTTGTGCCTTCTTGTATAGTCATGATCGCGCACGTTATTGAACATCTGATTGTCAAGTGATCGACTGTTTACAAAGAGTCGTTACAGAGAAGACATATTGATCCTTCTCTTTTTAAAATAGGCTTATCCGGAATAAAACAAAACTAAGTTTCTTCTGATGGTCTGATTTTGTCATATTGTAGCCTGATTGAGGAACCTAATATTTCAAGCGTTGAATTTTTATTGTATTTTACATAATAAACTCTTTTTTATGCTTTAATTCATCAGCTGAAAGATCTATGCCAAGGTGGTCGTGTTTTGTTCTGATAATGAATTAATTACGGATAGGTGGGTTGCATTTTTAAAATCAAATTTTACTATTGCAGCTATTCTAGGTGATTGTACTTTTTCTTGGCTCAGAGTTTATATAGTTGGAAGCGTATTCTTTCGAATTTAAACTCAATATTTTCTAATCCACGCCCTAGTTCATTTCTTTTGAGATAATATCTTTCTTTATTAGATGGTTGCAAGTGTATTCCATTTTCCATTTGTATCCGCCTAATTTGTTAGTCTAGCTTTCTAAAGTCTTCTAGTTCTAGCTTTAATATACCCACGTAGTAGTTTATCAGTGATATTGCATATTCATGCATCGTTTAAATTTTTTTTTGACAATTTAATATTGTTTTGCATATGTTATTTACTATTTCAAGCATTTTCTTTCAATTTTATCCATCGTTTCGGGTTTAGTTCTCGATTTAGAATATTCCAGTTTCCCGAGATATTTATTTCCACCTTGACTTCTATTACGGTGGCAATATATTTGAAATCTATATTGTTAGTAGCTGATTTGCGACGTTTATTTCCATTCCGATACATCAATAGAATCGTGTTGCTTTATTGGACATTAGTTTTAAGTTACTTTCTTCTCTTGCTAAAATCTATAAATAGTCAATGAAAAAAGATATTATGTTGTAAAGGCATTCTTATCAAGGTTAATGGATGTTGATGAAAACTTTTCATTTATTCGGCGACTTAGCGGATCGATACAAAGAACAAACAGTACTGGAGATAGACTATCCCCTTGTATAATCCCTTTTTCCTTCTTTTCCTTCAGTATTTCTTCATTGTCGAATCTTAGAGATAACTTCCAGTTTTTTGCTAGTTTGGATATAAAGGCGATCATCCATTCTTGTATGTTAAGATTTTTTAAGCAGGACAGAAGATAGTCGTGGTCGATTGAGTCAATGCTTTTTTTATGTCGAAACATGACATGTGTAATTCATTATTGTGTTATGTTATTTTTTAAGGTTTATCATTATCTGCTCTGTAGCTCCCTGTACTTTTCTATGTGTCCCAAGTTAGTTTTCCGATAGTAGATTTCGGGATTCAGATTCTTTTTGTAATATCATCGTTACAGCTTAGTTTTCAATTTGTTTAAGTTAAACATACATGTTACAGGTCTGAATTTCGATCCAGTTAAAATTTCTTGTTTAGGTTTGAAGTAAATGATCCCAGAGTAGAACCAAACTTTTACCTCTTTGTTTAAAAGGTATATTTGTTGTAATATGTTTCATATAATATTAGGTGCTTTTTTGCAATTTTTTGGTTAAGAAGTTGTTTATACTATCGTTTCCTGGAGTTTTCCAGTTAGCTAGGTACGTGATGATCTGGAAAAATTCTGTTTCTAGGATAAAAAATATTTGTTAAGTGTTTTTTAACGCGTTTTTAGGCATATATGCATCAAAGTTTATTTTTTTTGCTTTTAGTCATTGTTTGCCTATAAATTTACAAAATTTTCTTTTACTGCTTTAATTTCTGGTTTTACTGTATCTGTCAATGCTCTATAAAATTTTCTTCTATTGACTTCAAACTGGCAGTTTGTTTTTGTAAATTCTTTTCTCTTTTCATATTGATTTATCTGTTTCTTTATTATTCTTAACTTTCAGTTGTTTTTACTAATCACTGCAAAATAATTATTTTTTTGTCAAATATTTTGTTTTGTTGTCTCATGAATTTTCTTAAAAACCTTGTCCTACTTTCTGAAAGTTCTCCTAAGTTTCTTAAGTGGGATTTGAGTGTTGCGTTAATTTGATCATACCTTTTTATTTTTTACTTTCTTATTAATACGTAGTTTAATCCTTCCTAGACAGGTTTCGATGTTAATTCTTCGTAACTCTTTTGAAAAGCTTGCAAGATCTTTCCTATATTGCACATACCTTAGGGGGTTGTTTGTGATATGCGCATTAACCGCTATATTTAAAACTTCAATATTATCGCTTTTAACTTTAGTAAAGGGTATTTTTCTTTTTCTTAGGCGGTTTGTGATGTACGTATTTTCCATGTCCGTAAATAATAGAAGAAATGTTTTTTTTTGCATCTATAGAGGTTAATGAAATGTCTTAGTGTTCTATAGTAATCTTCTTTATCGCTTTGTTTTTTTCTTTTAATTTCTATTTCTTTAAATTCCGGACTTGTCTTCTTTTCCCATCATTTCTTTTAGAACGTTTGATGATTTGATTTGTATATCATTCATGCTTACATCACAATTAAAGATATCATTGTGACTCTTTAGGAACTCTTGCCAGCCAGATCTCGGCATTCTTCCGAATCGTTGCAGTATCGAGGTATAAGCCTCTTGATCCAGTGCACTTTCTCGGCGGATGTATTCTTGCAGATGGCCTTTAGAGTAAACAGAGCCGTGGTATGAATGCGTGTAGCCGTGTGTGGTTCAGGTAAGTTATCGGTTTAGATTATCGTTACAGGATCGGTTTTTAAATGTTTGTCTTTGTAGTTCTCCTCTCTTGTTTTTTATTTACCCCCTATAATATTAAAATGTAGCTTGGCATAAAAATATAAAATATAATGATAGTGTTTCTGCTTCGATTAAAAAAAAGCCTTATTACATCCAACTACTTAAATTAAAGAATAATGTTTCTTACTAACACCTGGATATTTACTTTCATATTTATCCATTAGAAATATTTAAAAAATGTAATTTAAAACAAAAACCTTTTAAATTATATATATACCACTTGGGCTACAAAATTACCAAGATTACAGCGTATTTTGCAACTTTCATCCATTTTCTTTGATAAACATTCTTTTTTGAATAAGTCAATTTTATGCAATGTTTAATCAAATATTATATGCTATTAGAAAACCATAAATAAGATTTTCTGTGTAGAAAGCATTTTAAGAAGTTCTAGATTTTAATTCGCTTATAAAAAAATTCTTCATTCTTTTTAAGACTATAAAACTACAGGAATATCTTAGGAACGTGCTTTCATATCATCCCTTTTTCTTTTTTTATGATTATATTCGGATGCCTTTTACTTTGTTCTCAAGATATTCGATTATCTATTGCCTAAGATAATTCAAATTTACACATAAAAAGCAGACATCATTGTCAATTTGTATGATATACCACTAAAACTTATTCATTGGTAGATATGTTTTTGATTTTTTTATAAAGATAAAGCCAAAATTTTAATTTCTAGATTATCAGATTTTATATAAGCTTGAATCGGCCTCATTATATTTTGTATTTTAAATAGGTATATTGTATTTCCAAGAAAGAAAAATCAAGTGTTATTATCATTAAATTTATTATAGGCTTGTATCTGGTTCATATTGAATTTTTTTATGTTAAAAGGTGGAATATACGATATTATTTACGAATATTTTTTTATATTTATATAATCAATTTGGAATATTATTTTGTAAATTCTGGCTTCAATTTGAATTTTAAGAACAGTAGTAAAAAAAAGTGCATTTTTATATTATATAGTCTTTTCATATTTTATTTTTGAAAAATAATAGTCTACCTAAGATCGCTTAGGGCATTTTTAATCCTGATAGCAAATTAAATTAAAAAAATAAAGACTAGTTGTACAAATTATGATCCATTCAGTTTTATTTACGTTTTTTTGGCAGGTCTTTCTGCACTTTATTTCAATTTCTAATAAAGCACCATTTATTCGTTGTTTCATCATCCTTTTTTTCTGCATAAATAACATTAAAGATAAAACACGGCTCTCATAGCCTTTTCTAAATACTTGGTCAATACCTTCTAATTTATCATCTTTGTTTTATCCTTATTTCTTAACTAAAATTTATGGTACCAAACAGTTTATAAATATCAAAATTGAATTTCCTTTTTTTAAATAGATAAACATGTTAATTATATTGTGATTTTATTGGATGTACTTTATATATACTTTTATATATTACAATAATTTTGTTCCTAATATTTTTAAATTTAAGATTAATTTTTTATATAAATAAATAAAAATCTATCAAAAGTATGTTTCAAATTTTATTTATAACAAAGTATAAAAAATCAAGACAATCAAATTTCTTTTGCAACAATTTTTTTTTTGATCACTTTATCAGTGCATGGGGTGAAATATCATTCTAAAATGGTTTACCCCATCACCATCTAGTTAAATACGCCAAAAAAATTTAGAAAGCGGGTTCTTTCTGCAGATTTTCTAAAGAAAAGATATAAATTTCCCATAGCTAATGGATAAAATTAGAGTTGATGATATTGAGCTCTAAATTATGATTTGATATTTAATTTTTATGAAAAAGCAAAGTAAACCTTATGATTTTATATTTTATAGAAGTAAATAGATTTATGTAAAATTTGTCTTTGCTTGATTTTTCACATGAAAATAATAATGTATATAAATATATTTATTAACAAGATTGGTATATTATATTTTAAATTTGATATTTAGGTCGTATTTTTAAAGTTAAATTTAAGATATTTTTTTTATATCTTTATCAGAATCGAAAATATATAAATCTTTAATTTGTTCTGCCAAATAACAAAAATAAATATTTTATTTTCTATGTTTTGATGTGATAACACCCAAAGGATGTCTACTACACATAACATTTGTATTTCATGGTGTTCATTCATTTGTTTAAAAATTGCCTTTATTTATTTCTCATATTATTTTAGCAATCTAGATATCATAGCTCATTTAGCATTTTAACGATGCGATCCTTTCCAGTTTTATGGCTATATAATTCTCAAATCACCCGAAAAATCAATAATACTTTTGCAACTCATAATTTCGCTTATTAAAGATATTTTAAATTATAAATTTTTTTTATTAAAAAATGTTTGAATACTATATTTTTTATGGCTCAAAAACTCTTGTAATGTTATTAAATATCAGATTCTGTTTGTAGATTTGAAATATTTCCTTTAAGATTAGCTGTTAGAATTTATTAGCGTAATTATATATATTGTCTTTTAATACCATAAAAATAGCACTAGCATAAGGAACCCATAGTTTAAAACTTGATATAATGTGTTCAAATCTACCAATGTAAAAAAATTTCTGCTAAATATGTTTTTATTATCGATATTTTTAATTATTTAACCACCACCCTTGGATTTTTTATATATTATTATATTCATAATAAATGCACTTTTGCCCGCCGATTTGAATATATCGATTAATAATGAATCCAATAGATTGTAATTTATAGAGAAGATTCCACTCTTTTTTTGGAATGATAATTTATTGTGCTTTTTTTCTGGTACAGAATTTAAACATGACAAAGATTTATTGTTAAAAAGAGCTATTTAGGGCAATACGTATTTACTAACTTCTAAAATCGATTTTATATTTGATAGATACTTTACAATGGGTTTTCCTTGATTAAATAGTCGAACCAGTCGATTTAACTTGATATGTCGCAAAAAAAAGCTTGCTAATTATAGTGAAGATTATAAATGAAACTAAACTAAAATATTTCTTTAATTTTAAGGATAATGGAAAAGGTATTTTAATATAAATACGTAAAAAAAACTTGATATCAAAGGAGATAGAGCCACTTTTATGCTTTTTTTCGCTCTTAATCTCTAATTATATTGCGTTTCTAGTGTACAATTGGGTCTATAAATTATCATTTAAGATACATCAAGCGTAGCTGTTCTAAAAACAATTCCATAAATTTTATACAAAGGCGTACCCGATTGCTTATAAGATACGAACCTGCTTTGATTTTGAAAACCTGAAAACCTTTATATTTATAAATCTTGTTGTGCAAATATTTATTTCTAAATTTCAATGAGATATTTAAATATATAATATTTCTAGAATTCGGTATGATGATTATATAGTGTTTTTTGGTACCTTTAAATAACCGAGATAATTCAAGAATTACCATAGACTTAAAGTGAAGCTAGAATTGCATATGTTTTGTAATTTCATACATATATGCGATTTTTTTACTTTATTGGATTGATT
This sequence comes from Rhyacophila brunnea, assembly GCF_057557595.1. Lineage (NCBI taxonomy): Eukaryota > Metazoa > Arthropoda > Insecta > Trichoptera > Rhyacophilidae > Rhyacophila > Rhyacophila brunnea. The sequence goes on from NW_028233364.1 coordinate 1,410,756, forward strand.
AAGAAAAATTCAAATGATCATATAAAGTTTTTATTTGTTTATTCTACCTGAATATAAACAAAAATATGTTCTAATATAACTATATAAAGATGATTTTAGAATTTCATATGTTTTAAGGATAATAATTGTTGCAGAATGGAAGATTTTATTTGAATAGAAATGATTTTTTTAGTGAATGATTATTTACGTAATAATATTTAAATTTCAAATTCTTTACTGACATTCTATAAAATAAAAAATACAATAAGAGAAAAAAACGGTGCAATAAATTCGCTAAGTCTGTTTATACTCTGTATAAATTACAAAAAAAAAGATCTTCAAAAATATTCATCATGCCTCTACACAATTTTTTTGTGCAACATGTTACTCTTATGTCTATTTCAGCAATTTAAAATCCAAATATAGGATATAAGGGCAAGATAATACATTGTCATATGATTATTGTTTTGAATGTTAGTTAGGTATTTTCAAAACCAAAAAAGCTTTATGTTTTTATTTTAGATCCATCTTGCTATATAATCAATATTTCCTTGAATGATTGCTTTTACATTTAGATATTTTTCATATAATTGAAACCTATTATTTATTTGAATATCAATTTTGAAAGAATCTGTATAATAATATAATAATAGGCCTTATTTCTTTACTTTAAAAACAAAGGTTATGTTATACCTCTAATAATAATGATAACTAGCATGATAGATAAAAAATTTACATAAATGAGGCTCACATTAGAAATAAAAGTATAAAATATTTAGTTACACTTTAATCACATTTATCCATTTGTTTTTTGTATGAATTTCAGTTTTGATCGATTATAATATGCTCTTTTAACGTATCGCGATAAATGCTAGTAAAAGATAAAACTGCTTGGTATGAATAATTCTTGAAATCGATTTTTGAGTTTTATGTCATTAATTGCTCTATTAGAGAGGAAATGGGTTTTTTTGATTGATATCATAAAAAAAGATATATCGTATATTATCAACGACTAAAAATCATTTTTTGAAAATTAAAACTTGAGGAGACATATCATTAATATTTTTAATTTCTTCTCGTTTTCTTATTCTCTGCGCACTTTAAAATATAATACATAGTATTTTGAGAAGAAAAATTGCATATTCTAAAATACAATCAGAATTAAAAAGGCAATAGAATGCAACAAATCAACCAAAAAACCTATTTCCTCTCTAATAGCGCAATAAATGCCAGAAAAAAATCAAAAATTATCAGAAATGATCACGCATTTATAAATTTTAATTTCATAAATGTTATGTCTTATCCGTTGATTCCTATAATATTAAATTTATTATTCTTCATGTACATTTTTTTATTGATTAATTGAATTTAAATTACATCTCTTAGCATTTGCTGAATTACAAAAAATTACAATTCTATGAAATTTTTTGTGTTGTGCTAACATATATTATTGAGTTTAGATCGATTATGTGTGTTTTATAATTTCTATTGATTCAAAAGAGCATGTTTCGAACTCATACATATCGAGCAATATGCATTGAAGTTAAATGATTCTGGATATGTAGTTACCAGATATTTGGATAAATATAATATGAATTTATTTATTGGTTTCGGCACATGACCAAAAACACATTATGAACATCAAAGTTTCTTATCTTAAAGTTTTTAATCTTCTATATTTTATTGAATAACTAAATTCCGAAAATAAAATATAGGATGACGTCATCACAATCGAAAATAATAATCATAAACTCGTAACTTTCTTATCTTAAAGTGTCAATGTTGACTAAAATAACATCAGATTTTTATTACTTTAACAAAAAAAATATGCAATGTCTTAATGTTTTTCAAAATTATAATTATGCAGATAGGTTATTAGAGCTTGATTAAGATTATATATACGTTATATTCATCCTAACTGCTTCTTCTAATTTGTTCCATAAGAAGAGAATTTATATTAACAGATATAACGAGCAATCTTCTTGAAAAGTGTTTTTTAAATTATTTTTGTTCCATTATTTTTCCAATTATAGTAATTTGATGGTTTCTTGCATCATAATATTTTTTATCATAAAAAAGTTATATAAGCTCGTTATAAAAACCCCTCAAATGAATAAACAGATTAACATAATTTTAAATTTTGTTATGATTTCAATGAGCATGGTATATAGGCATTCTGAAACGATAGTAATAGTTGAAGAAAATTATGAACTAATTCATATATTTAAAAATGGGCTTACCGCACAAGATAAAAAAGACATGAAAATTTTAATAAAGCCATATTTTGAAATTTTAAATTTTAATACGAAGAAGTATGTCAAGGATGAAAAACAGATGTGTACGAGTATATTAAAAAAAGGAGAAGAACCAATAGCAACTATTTCGATAGACGTAGCCGAGTTTACCAACCAAAGTGGAGAATCAACATATATTTTTGATTTCTACGCATTATACACAAATTTTAATCATAAAAGAAAGGGATTTGCGAGGTTAATTACCATAAAAGCAATAGAATTTCTTGCAAAATTTATCAACGATAACACGGATAAAATATGTATTACTTTTAAAAAGAATAAATCTGATGCTAATAATAATATAAATGATGAAATTGAAATGATATCACAAAAAAGTAATCCAAATGAAAACTCTGTGGTTTTATACATTAAACATTTTGAAAATGGTAATGAAGGGAATAAATATTACTTTGATAAGGCTAAAATATTTGTAGCCACAACCATTGATCCGCGGATGAAAGAAGCGCCGACTATATACGAGTTTTATTATTCATTAGGATTTGATATGGGTTGTTTAATAGAATTTGAACCAACTGATGCACTAGCAACTTGGGTTGATAAGGAAAGAAGTAATCTTGAAAAAGTAAGACCTGCTGCACAAAATATTTCTAAAAATAAAAATAGAGGTCATAAATTTGCACTGTTTTGTGAATTCGATAAGTTTAAGTCAAATAGAAATACGGGGGAAATAAAATATCAATTAGTAGAGGAAGGTAAAAAATTATACGAAGAAATAAAATTACGGTATAAACGCTATTTGATTGAATTGAAATACTATAAAGCCTGGAAAGACATGTTAAAAAAAAATCATTACCCATTAAAAGGCACTTTCATAGGAAAAATCTTGAAAAATGATGGTTATTGTAAAGAAGAGGAAAGTGATGATTCTGATAAAGAAGAGGAAAGTGATGATTCTGATGAAGAAGAGGAAAGTGATGATTCTAATGAAGAAGAGGAAAATGAGGATGAAATAAAGATAAATTAGCTTGAAAACCTCGTATTTAGTGGATTATAAGGAAGATATAAAAAACAAAATTCTTAAAGAACAATATGAAATAACGAATATTAAATCTGGAGCAAAAAATTTATGACATTTTTTTAACACCCTTTGTAATCTGATAAATTTGTTATTTTTGAAAATAAAATTATGCAAAAAAATAATAAATTTCAAAATGTAAGTCATTTAATACAATTTGTGGATAAATAGAATTACACTAATTTCTTTGATATTTAATATCTTTAAGCATTTAATTCTTTTATATATTGCAAAAGTTAGTTTAATGCCTTATTTTATTGCTTGATATTCATTTATTACATTTAAATTTATAAATAAATTAATAGAAAAACCATGAAGTGTTATTATCATGACTTATAACTTAGTTTATAATTCAAATCGTGAAAGCCGATATTCTATTCGTTAAATTTTTTATATAAGCATAAGAATCCTCCTTATACATTCTAGTTTATAAAATCAATACATTTCGTCAAAATATGGTAGATACAATTTATAAAACACTACCGCGGAGAGTATCATGACTTGTTTAAAGCAAGAGACAAAGGATTTGGCATGGCACAAGGAATAAAATTATGCTTGAAAAATAAATAAAATTATATAAAGAAATTATATAGTCAATGGCTTTCAAAATTGCTTACTGATTTTATTATGATTCTCTCGCGACTCTATATTGGGGCATAGTCTGTTAATCACAAAAATAATAATGGGTCTGAAAAACCTTGAAGAGATTCCAGAATTCTACCATATGAGTATATTAAATGTAAGGGGTTGTTTTGGGCTAGAAACTATAATATAAACCGTCAGCAAATACCAAAATATCAAATTGGAAGCTTCTTATATATTCTGTAAAATGTATAAAAAATGAATTTATATGTAATATTAACATATTTCATAATAACAATGGTTACCGAATCGGATAAATATCCCGACGTAAATATACATTGTTATACTTTAATATTAAATTGTGAGCAAAAATTCTTTTGTTCCTTAAAGACATCAAGAACCCAACATATCGGCTTACGGTATGATTATGCGTTTGAATCAGCAAATATGATATAAGTTTGTTGCAATTACCATTAAAAAGAAAAATACGGTATAAAATTGGTGTACAACCGAATTCCAAAAAAATAAAACGTGTAACAAACTACTTACATCTATTCCAGGTTTCAGAAACAAAAAATGATCCATAGAATTTCAGTTCAAAATGAAATAAATATCAAGAAAAAGGATGCGAAAGATTATAAATAAAGCACAAATAAAAAATAAAATAGGTGAATTAAGCCAAGCATTCCTATAAACATTAAATTAATCATGAAAATAAAGTGGAAAAAAATTAAATATAAACTTTTATTTAATAAAATTAATATATTTTTCTGTATACATAAGCACGTAAAAAAGCACACATCACGCAAAAAATATATTTAGAAGACGATAATAATTTTTAGAGTAACTCACAAGCCAAAGCGGGACTTTCTTCTTATAAGTTACGAAAAAATAATAAAGTAGTTCGAAGAATCATGACCTAAAATAAAATTCATATAAGCTAGTGTAAAAATAGATAGAATCAACCATAATAAATAATTATAATTGTAAAAAAGTGGCTGCAACATACAAGCTAATACGTGGCCTGAAATTATCAAATATCATTAGATAAAACACTAGAACGAGTAAAGTTTTAAAAAAGGATTTTTATGCGCAAATTGTTTTTTTTTATATTTTATCGATTTCCAAGATTACACAAAATCGACCCTCGTATTTAAATGATTAACAACTTGGATTAGAGTAAAATTTGCGTTTTTCAAAACAACGGAAAGAATGTAGTTATTCTAGGAAAAAGTACATATTAAATTTATATGGTAAAAGTTAACTAGTTTTTTTTCGATTATATGGTGTCATAGTTATCTAGTCTTATGATTGCCTCAATATTAATAGTGTTTTTTTGTTCAGTATGCGTGCCGCGAAATATAAGCAAAGAATACTTGTATATATTTATAATTACGAAAATAACTATAAAACCAGGCATCACTACAAAACCTTTTTATTGTAGGTAAAACGGCATCTTAGATTAGATTTATTGAAAGATGCATCGTGACAAAACAAAGTGTTTTGTATTAATAGAATTGATTACAGCAATTTTTTCTGATGCTATATAGCCCAACGACCGCCTCATCTATTTTCCATTATGATGATAAGCCAGACACATCATAATAAGACATTTAGTTGGATACGAATGCTTTATAGACAATATATTAGCCTTGAAAAACACAGAAGAGTGGGAAAATAATTTAAGTGATATCAAGGAAATAGTAGATATAAAAGCTGTTTATACCGAAAAAACTAAATTTTTAAAAAAAAGGTTAATTTTTAGATATTAAATACGCAGATAAAATTCCAATTCATATAGAAAGAATACGGTAATATTAAAATGGAATCAGTCAGAAAAATATAGGGTAATAATCTTATTCCTAGGCTTATATTATTATATGAATTTATTTTTGACATTATAAGCATTTGAAATATTAGAATAGAAAAGCTCAAAGGCTGTAAAATGAAATGGTAGAAAAATATCAATTAAACAATAGGAAACTCAAGATCAAAAAATATGACCTTTTAATTTCGACAGTATATAATAACAAGCTATGAAGTCGTAAAATTTTAGATGTATACATTAGACGTATATATAAATGTACTTGTATTTACATATGACAATTAGAATAAAGAAAAATGATCATATGATCATATAAATAGTTTAAAAAGGATCTGATTTTTATCACCAAATAGTTTTTCCAGGGTATAAAATGCATTTCGTCAACCGATTCTTGTTTAAGGGAAAATTATAATTATCGGATTGAAATATGTGAAAAAATACATCACAACAATAAGAAAACATGATATAACGAGTACGAAAACGACAAATACTAGATAATACATGCTTTTACTGATTATAAACGTCATCAATTTATCAGACAGATAATTCAAAATTGCCATTATAGGGTTGACATATTTGCAATGCCAGATAATCTAAATTACAAAAATAGAAGTAAAAATAAAAATACGCAAATTTGTTAACATTATTTCTACAGTTGCGCATTCATTATCTAAAAGAGCTCCTAATATAAGATTCACAAATAGACAGCATTTGTCTCTTTAACCCTCGCATTTTCTGCATAATATGACGCTTAAAAAATTATGAAAATTTAGGGAAAATTGTCGAGTACACATTTTTGACATGAAAATCAAAATAGCAAACAGAAAATTACAGAAAAAAAGCAATATATGCGCATAAACATCGATATATTATTTTATTAAGAGATAATAGAAAGTAAAATAACCTTTCTTCATAATATAATATTAGAAAGATCAATATTGCATTGAAATAATAAATAATCTGAAGAATACAGACAAACGCTCAGTCTGAATAAAAATGAATTGACAGAAAAACGGGTTAACGGATATAATAATATCCTAGCCGAATAAATTTAAGACAATATGCGATATCAGAAAAACAAGCCGAACGATGCCACATCAAAAATGAATGGCAATTTTTTTATCTGAATTGTATCGGAAATTTTGCAAAAAGAGTACGATTGTATATAACACATCTATATTCAAAGAAATTTTACCTATACTAATGTCTAAGAATGAAAAGACCAAAATAGAAAAGAATAAACTTTCAAAATAATAACTTAGAAATTGAAATCATCAAACAAATAACTTTTGCTAATAATAAGACAAAAAAACGATGTTACAATGTGAAGACAAGACAAAAATTTACTTTATAAAAATATTCGGGTTCGTTTAGAAATACAGTGCTTTATAATCTTTTAAGATTAAAGCTAATAGAAACAAACAATAAAATATTTATTTTTATTATATCAATGTCACAGAATCGACAATGTGATTAAACAAATAGAATTTAATTTGACTATTGTAATAAAAGCAATTTTCGAGGATAAATGAATATAATAAAATTGTAATATTTAAGATTTAATTAAGGTGTAACATAGAAGATCGAAAACAGTAGTAAAAATAATAAATAAAAAGACATATATTTTTTTAAAAAGAAAAATATTTTTATGCTTACTTTTTTCTTAACATGAATATATCCAAATCTATTGTACATTATATTTTATTGCGTAGTAAACATCTGCAATATTTTATTTTTTCTACTATTTTTTTTATATAATTATATAATTTCAAGGCCTAGAAAATGCATGTTTGTTATTTGTCATATAAAAATGATAAACTTATTTTGAAAGCACAATATTTATTTCTTTTTAACCATTTATACGACGAATTTCTATAATTATCCCCATTCAATCCTTTATACAGCTCAATTTTAGAAAAGGTTTTTAATTTATGCTATAAATGCAATAAAAAATGATTAATGCTGATAACTGAAAACAAATAATTTTATATGGTATTAATTTATTTGAAAACCGTAGTTTATATAGTTTTGGGAATACAATGAAAATTTTATAAGAACAAAATCAGAAGTAGGAACTATCAATTAAGCCAAATTTTTTACTTATAAAGGCAAAAAAATATCTTAATCGCATTTAAAAGATGTAAATTCTTTTTATTAAAGGGAAATATATTAAAGCAGAGATTATAGATGTATTTATGCGATCATTTATGTAAATGTGGGCTTTTTCCAGTGTTGCATTCATCATAATCAAAATACCTATTGAGAAGAAGTAGAAAAAAATGTTGTGCTGTTTTCTTGACTTGAAATTTTTTGGCTGTTTCATATAGAATGTTGCTTAATATTTTTTATTTTGAACAATTTATAGAAAAAATGATATGATAACTACGGCGTACCTAAAACAAAAATATAAGATATATAAATAAATGCTACACTAACGGTTTATCCTTCATAGTCTAAGCCGATCACAATAAAAATGGATTGTAAATTCTAAATACATAAATTCGCGTTAGTACCACAAACCTAAAAAATATTTATTATTATCTATTACTATATGTAGCTACATTTTTTAATTTCAAGTAGGGTTTCATAAATAACCAACTATGATAGATAATGGGATATGTCAAATATCATTAATATTTGTCCCAATATGACCAATATTTAAGTATAAATATATGTTAAATTCTCAACATGAGAAGATAAGAATATGCATAATGTTTAACCTAAATTCGAATAAATTATTATGCACAATACGACCGTTATATAATATTATAGTAATAACATTTGAGATCATCAGGGATTCGAAATGATAATAGAACATAGATAAAAGGTTTTTTCAATTATTCTGCGAAGGGAAATTGAAAAAATACATTTATCGAGCAAATAAAATAAACTTAGAGCAAAAATCGATGATTTTTAAATGAAAGAAATATTTTTGCTTGTACTTTGTGATATATTGTGCTTAACCAATGAATAATTGTCTGCCTTTTCGGGAATCTTTAAACATTTGCATTCAAAATATAAATATTATCTTGAATAAAAAGGGTGAAACAGGAAAATCTGAAGCAGAGCTCTTCAAAGACAAATCATACGAAAATTTGGCTGTAACCTACTATAAAGACGTGGTGGCATTACAACATGGAAAAACCACCCAGAAAAAAATCAATAAGACATTCAAAGTTAGAATCCATCTATACATCAACAGAATCTTCTTTGGATTGATGGGTTCAAGATGGCTATGCGGAAATAATAATACGCTTCCATCGTATGCCACGCTTCGTAAAAAAGAAATTTAAAAATATTTTAACGGAAAATTCCGATGTAATTTATCCTAAAAGAAACTAAAAAGGTAGCGTTGTTATTACTAAGGGACCAAAATAGAAGGAAGTCAGTTGTCAAACGATTTAATATGGAAAACTTCAAAAACATCAAAAGAACATAATTAAGGAAACCATCCAATTTTGGAATTGAAGAATATAGTAAATTCGACTTTTGTATTCAGGTATTTAATAAAATCTATAAAGCTTAAAAAAGGCAAAAATCTCAGAAAATTAGAGAATAGAAAAATTTCACTCTGCAAATTGAACTCTTATATTCTTCATAATATCAATAATAAAAATAGAATATATATTACGCCCAACATCCCAAGAATATCACCGATGTTGTAGTCTTACTACAAGCAGACAAACAAACGCCTTAAAACAGAACCGAAAAAACAAAGCTCGTATATTTCGGTTCGGAACAACAAAAAGCGAACTGCGAGAAAAAAGTAGAGATAGACTAGAATTATGTACTGATGAAGCAGTGAAGTTGAGAAAGAGAAGTCAACAAATTAAGAAATAAAATGCGATCAAGAAACATGATCCTAGACATAGATGATCATCTTAAAACAATTACAAATGAGCATACAGAAAAAATCGGAATATTAAAGAAAAGGATGAAGAAGAGCAAAAAATATGTGAATAACCAAATAAAATGCTGCTGAAAGCTTAAGGGAAGACTTTTTAAGGTGTGTTAAATGATTTCATGAATTATATAATAAAAGAGTCAAATTAACAAACAATAACTTTTGGATTAAAATATTGTGAAATTTATGGTAAAGCTTATCACAAATTATCATAACGATTACCTATGCTCATTCTTATCGATCCAAAAACAAGAAAAAAAGAGCTTCATAAAATAGGTTGAATTTGATAACATAATAAAAGCACTGCTAGACTGGAAAGCTGCTGGTTTATGCGAAATCTTTAATTTATTTATTAAAAAGATGACGAGCCTGCATAATTCATATATCAGATGATTGTTCGGAAAATATAAATCAGGAAAATCGGTTTTACTTTGTTACGTATATCTTATGAGTAATAACATGTTAAATTATATAAATGTAGACCTATCACATGTATGTTCACTTCTTAAAAGTGTGGGCAAGAGTGGTTTAAAAAATCATTCAATATGAGGTCGATAAAAGAAGATTAGTTAAGAAAACTCAGTTCGGGACAATAAAGCGCGCTCAAAAGGCAGAAGAAAAAGCTCTTGTATATACTCGAAATTAAAAGAGCATGTAATTAATCTTTATACAACGCGTATTGATGTAAAAAGGCATTTGGCTTCCTATAACATAACTATCTAGTGTATGTATTGAATACTTGAATGTACTTACATGGATAATGTCCTTTTTTAAAAAAGATTACACGCAAAGAAGCATATCTTTAAGGTTAAATTAAGAAGAAATCTTGCATAAAGGAATGCACAGAAGAATAATACAAGGATACAGTCGCTCACTTTTTGGTTTTTATTCTATGTATGGATCCCTTAAGCATAAAATCAAATGATTGTTTTACGGGGCGTAGTGCAATGATATATGTGAACACATATATAACACATCATCTACTGTTCAAATATATGTTGAAACGTATAATAAAAACCTCGGAAACACTTAACTCGTGACGGATGAGGCATCGGTTTCCTTTATTGCAGTAGGCTTTGAAATAAACAAAAACAAGCCCTCCACTAACCATATAAATGCGCAGATGTAGCAAATTTTATTGAATTTACGACAGAATATAAATATCCAGATGTAATTTAAAATAGAAATCGAAGCTAAAGCAAGGAAATTATGATATAATTCCAGAACAAATACTAAACGAATAATAAATTTATGTAAGATTGAACTGAATGCTAAGGGTTCTTTCAAAGTCATAATGAATATGCAAAATCACACGTAAATTACCATATAGGCGTATTTTATTCGAAACAGATGTAGTTGTTAAACTTGATGATAAGATAAGAGATACTTTGAACGAATTTTCTATCACCTCAAGCCTAAAAATAAACGAATATTTTGTAAAAAATGAGAAGTTAACTATGACGTTGACATGTAATATTAAATTTAAAGCCGAGAAGATGATTTAGTAGCTACAAAATTTGCTTAAAAATAGTATAAACAGTTCACTGTGGAGGGCTGTAATATTATAAGTAGAAAAAGAAATTAAGACACATACATAACTAATTGAAGAATATCTTAAAAATAAATACCATATAAATATCACCGATTCCGAGATACAGGAGAAAAGGCAGTAAGAAAGTCTATTGTGTAAAATAAAAGAAAAACAATCACATCAAAAAAAATTGATAACCAAGAATAATGATATGGTTGAATTGTTGGTTCATCAAGATAGAGAAAAAAAAGCGACATTGATCCAAGTAAAAAACGTATATTCTGTTTTATTAATACAGAAATGTGTTCTTAGGTGAGGTGGCGAAATTCCCAAATTGTAATGAAGCCATGAAAACAATTGATCACCTTGCAACAAGATGCAAGAGAACGTAAGTGCATGATTATACGGGAAGACAAAATGAAATCGTTAGATGGCTGAATTCCTCCTATCAAGACGATACAACCAAAAATATCGGAACTCACCCAGTACAAGAAATCTTCGAACACGGAAATAAAACTTGATGCCATAATATAAACATATTTATTTCTATACATAAAAAAGAAAATATGACTATGTTGATTGAAATATTTATAGCTTAGCTTCATAAATTTACTTAAGTGAGAATGAAAAATATAAAAAGTATGGCATCTCGGCGAATGAACTTGGTTAATTTACACATTTATGACAAGAATATTCTTATATGTAATAATCGGGATGGTGTGGTTACAAAATTACATAAAAATATGTTAAGGGCTTAGAAATCCAGGAGAGGTGTAAGAATACATACAAGCTCTCACATTGCAAAACACTTAACTCATCTAATTTATGAAAAGAAGAGGTGTTGATTCGGATTGATCTGGTGAAGGTGTCAAAAGATGCATTAATGTGTTGTGCAATATTCCCAATTTGCTGAACATGTCTAAGTAGATTTAATTGGAAATAAAAAATATAACAAATAATAAAAGAATAGACAAAAATTCAAATGAAAAAAATATGAGGACTTGAAAGCTACGGATTTCATGATAAATTAAATTGAAGATCATATAATTTCTCGACATTGGGCGTATTCCTATGATTAAAATATATTAAAAATAACAAGCCCTTGATAAATGTTGGATTAAAAAGAACTTAATACAATAAAGAAAAGGATTTGTAGATTTTTATAAATGCATTCGAAATATAGTACATATAATAAAGCTTAAAATTTCGAATATTATGAAAAATTTCAGAAAATGTTTTTTTTAATATTTTTAAAACTATTCTAGTTATAAATCACTATATTTTTATTTTATTATCTATATATTTAGATATCACTAAATTATTTTCTACTTAAGCATAAAACAAGAATATTGCTTCTTTGAAACGATTTTCTTACATAATATTGTTAGTGGAAAGAAAGTTTCATGTAAGTTTATTGATTGGAATTATTAGACATTATCAATAAAAATTTGGGGGCCATATCTAATAAAAATCCAAATGATGCACAGAATATAAATTTATAGTGGTTTTATAGGCATGAAGATATATGATATATACATTGGGTTTGAAAAATCATAAACTAGTTTTTCTTGTATAATATTTATCTTTAACACTATTGAACCAAAAATACTCCATGTGGTCAATTAGAATCGCATAATCTAATTTTTGAAAAGTCTAAGGTCTTATTTTAGTCAATAAATATAGCTATAAACAAAAATATGGCATTTTAACTTAACCATAATAATTTATATCTGTCAATTAAACAAAACAAAAAAATTTTTTAAAGTCATTTTTCATGAATTCTATCATTTTTTGCGTGTCGGTAATTTTACAATATTTATCCAAAGCCTGTGGGGATGGTTATTTGATATTAACTTTAAAAAGCGACATAAAAATTTGAAGTGTCACTACGTTTCTAATTTTTCGAACTATTTATAGTAAAATGGCTTATTAATGTCTATATTTTTATTCTGAAAATTCTTAACCGTTAAATTGCAAACAATCTTGAATTCTGTAGATTTCGAATTTAAAAAAGCCGAAAAACCATCTAAAATAGCTTTATTTACAAATTAAAGTATCGAATATGGTCATAGATAGTTAAATATATTCATTTTTATATTTAGATACAGATAAATATTTTATAACCCTGTTTTTTTTACATAATCATAAACTGTGGAACAATCAATTTCGATTGAACTTTCAGAATTTTAGAAAACTGTATTATTTCAAGTTTTCGGTATTTATGCTTTAATTTTTTCATTTTTTTGAAAAATTGTATATATGAATATAAATTACTTATATTTCAATGTTTTTGATTTTTTTAATTTTCGAAATCAGAAAATAATGATTATAGAGAAATTATAAACCTTTTTTTATGATTTTATTGTTTAAAAGCATAAATAATTGCACAAATGTATTTTGTGTTGTATTTGATGCATAATTTAATGAAAATATTTTAAAAACCATACATTTTTTACCATTTTTATAAAATTTCATTATGTATCTAAAAAATAATTTCGTGTTTGATTCTACTTTTTCTGTTAAAATTTATATTTATTTTTAAAAATGCACGTTTCGGTTTATCTATGATATGCTTTAATCTTCATTAAAATATAAAGATGCAAAACTATGATTGATAATATTAAAATACGATTTAAATGTACAAAATTTTTATAAAGGCGTATTACTAATAAGTACATTTGATTCACCATATATAAATACATAAATAGGGATAGGTAAATGTTACTTTGTCGATGGCACAAAATGGTTGATCAGAAAAAAATTATGATACGATAAAATGTATCATTAGCGATAAAAAAAACATATTTATGAAAAAAAAAATATATGAGTATAAATAAATTTTAATCCTGTTAATCGCTAAAATTTTGATTGTTATTTAAATTATATATTAGCATTCTTTAAAATAACTGTAAATGATGTCTGGAATATTTGGACTATAATTACGAATATATAGGCATTCATCAACTGACCAAGCACCTATTTTTTCATATTCATAGTTTTAACACGGTTCTTAGGGTGATATTATATATCAAATTTTGTATGGTTTGGCCTAATTTAACCATATTTCCCGGTTCAACCGGGCTTATAGATGATGTTTAAATATGAAAAAGTAAAAGATAATATTTTTTATCATTGAATATCTTCTAAATATGAAAAAATTACATATATAATCTTTATATTAGTAAAAATATGCAGGATCCCAAGTAAATCGGCGATGGAAACAAATTACTTTCCATATTTTTATTCTAAAATTTATACAAAAAAACTTTTTTGCACTGTAAAAGCGTTAATCTAAAATTTATAAAAAGAAAGAATTTCCGAGTGTACTTTATTCGTAAAATGAGTAAGGTATAATTTTAAATATAATTTATATATTTTATTGGTGTTAAATTATATATTTCCCCTTTCTCTTTTTTTCCATTATAAAATATAATTAAAATTATCTTTAAAAAAAATTGTTTTCATAAAGATTTATTTACAATATCCGTAATTTTGCGTTGATATTTATCGTTTTATACGCGCATTTATAGATAATAAACGACTCATACATCTTGAAAACAAAAGAAAAAATTCATATTATGATAAACAGCATTATCGTTTATATAATCACGATTTTTACACATACAACCGAAAGATATGCAAATTTTAACCCTCACATAGTTCTAAAAAATATTGGCAGACTAACTTTTGCTTTTTTTCCTATAAAAATATTTAGTTATTTACGAACATATATTAGTTTAGTAGTCAATATATAAAAGACACATTCGTCGCCGCTAAAGCTATTATGGTGAGAAAAGCCAATGAAAAAATATCCTTGATAATAGCTTAGGTTTCTAAAAAAATTGAAACTCTTTGCAACTATCGTATCGATACATAAATTGTAAATTCTAATTTCCTTTTCGACTCAAATATATAATATTTTTGAAACCTTCATTGAAGACAAATTTCATTGTGAAAAATTATATATATTCTATATTTTATTTGAATTTAACTCGATTTTAGGCATTATTTTTTTATGTTTTCACATATAGCCATTTCTTAGAACCTCTATAAATCTAAAGTAAGAAGTTTTTTTAAAAATTAAATATAATTTTTTTGTTTTCTATGAAGTAAATGTATGTTTAGTAACTAAAAAAATCCGCTTCTGAAATATATTTATATAAATATTGCTTTTATTTTTTCAAGTATATTTTCGTAGTTTACTACTTTCAGCCAAAAAAATATAAAACAGTTAACTACAAATGATACATGCAAAAAAAATCATGTATACTTTGAAAATAAAAACGTAAAAAATTTAGATGGTAAATTTGGGATTCGATGGGAATAATTTATAATAGATAATATTTTATTGCTTACCGCTGATTGAAAAAATTAAATAAATATATAACTGTAAAAAAAAAGAATGAAAAAATGAAAAGTATTAAAAGTTAATTGATTCTTATATTTCTATTTCTAGACTTTTAAATTCTGGTAATAGGTTTCCAGTTCAAATTAATATATTTCTAATTTACTTGAAATGTTTACGATCAGAATGAATATTTAGAAACGATTGTAGTCGAATGAAAGAATAATACATAAATTTGTAAAGATAATAAAATTTATAACTGAAATCTCCAACTTTATAAGAGAGGAAAGCCCTTTAACTAATAAGTCTTGAAAAATAAATATATGCATAACATATATGGAAACTGGATATTACCGCCATTATGATAAGACGACCCCACCGGTAAATCATTCTAAAGGAATTCAGAGATGGAAAACATCTAGCTTAA
Source organism: Rhyacophila brunnea (assembly GCF_057557595.1). NCBI lineage: Eukaryota > Metazoa > Arthropoda > Insecta > Trichoptera > Rhyacophilidae > Rhyacophila > Rhyacophila brunnea. The sequence goes on from NW_028233364.1 coordinate 1,426,679, forward strand.
ATATCAAAAAATTATTTTATTTTACAAATTATAGCAATTGAAAACGATTTTGCAAATTTTATTAAATAATTTTTATGTGTAAATTTATACCATAAATAATTTTTTTTAAAAAAATATATATGATTACAAAAATCAAAAAAATATATGAAGTAAAAAATTTCACGTTGTGCAGAAGATAACTATGAAATGGCATACGTGGAGTTGTTTTTACTCGCCTAAATTGTATATCGAAAAATTCATTTATATTTATTTATGGTCATATTTGATTTTTAGATATTTAATGTTGTCTCTGCTATCTTTTAAGAATGTTCTTAAGAACAGGTTTAGCCGATTCTTCTTTACACCTCGTCATCCTTATCATCTTGTTTATTGCACCCTCTTATTTCTGGACTTATTCATTCAAGCGTCTATGTCAATCCTATTCATTGTAAGCATTTTTCACTTGATATTTCTAATTTCTGCATATAAAACTTATGGTATTTTGTAACCATCCCATGTTATGACGTTAAGTTGGAAAATGAATATTTATTATGGATTACATATCTTTCCCATAGAAACATATGAAAAAATAATTTTGTTAGGCCGTTATATCATTATTCAGAAAATACACCAACAAGTTTATATATTTTGCCTTAGAGTATAATTATACACTTTATATCTGAAAATTCACAAAAAATAGTTTGCGCTAGAATTGGATGTAATTATTAACAAAATAATAGTCTTTTAATTTTTTATGACATATACAGTCAATTTTTACGCGTAAAAAATATATTTGTTATGTAAATACGGCTTATGGATTATGGGTTATTGAAATCAAATATAGACAGTACCTCTTTTTTCATATCTTTATTTCTATTTATTTTTTCGCATTTTCTTGTGCACTAAAGTGTTATAAAAAGTTGAACCATTGACTTATATGCAGAAATATTAATTTTCTGTATAAAATTGGCAGATATAACTTACAGCCACTACCCTTAACTCTTTAGATGCAAAATATGCCAGAAAAAATGCAGAATAAACTTTCTGTTCCTTACTATAATCTTTTTTATAGACGATTTAAATCAAGAAACATTTTATTCACCATATAGATTTGTCACATTCAAATTATATTGATTTTATAGAGATTACACAAGACAATTATTAAAAATGTGTCTAGTTAACTAAAATATAAACAACTCATATAAAGTTTTAGTTTTTTAAAGAAACTCATAATAAATAAAAAATAATTTATATCAATCGTTCCATATTAATTTATAAACCAGAAGTGCAAAATACACAAAAAAAATAAAATTCTGATCAAGATTATATTTCGGTAATTTAAATATAAATATTCTAACTAAATAAATAAATAAGTGGGGGGGGGGTAATCGGCTAAAAATAGTATACATCGAGATAATTATTTATAATTTTATTATGTTTTCAAGACGTATCGTATAAATGCAGTCAATATATTAGATGATGGTGAGCAAAAATATAAAGGCTTATTAAGTTCGAAAAAATATTATTATTTATTTAGTGAAATGCTTTTTTTTAAAATATATTTACGATAGTTATAGCGAATCGCCAGGTTCTATAAGAATATTCATTCTAGGAAGAATGCGTATTAAATGTTTAACACGAAAGCATGTTTTAAAATAAAATCAATTATTTGGTGGACCTAAACTTATAATTTTATCAACAAAAAAACTTACAATATAAATAATTCTTATTGATTTAAAACTTTTATTATTTATGAAAATGTTTTTTTATGTACGATTCCGAATAATCGTAGCTTATTACCATTATATTTCCGAAAAAAAGCCAAACACATATAATAATAATACACTATAGAATGAATTTTTAAAATATGATTGTAGCATTTAAGAAATTCTTAATTCATTTTTTGTTGTGTAAGAGGGTCCTTCCATAATCTAAATATAAATTTTAAGCAAAATAAGTTTTTCACTTTCCAAATATTTTTTTTACATGGATATTTATTTATATTTTTTTCTTTAGTCAAATAATATCCCGATAAGTAATATTTGCGACATTCCCACGCCTGTTTTTTGTAGTTATACTGATATTTTATTCGATAAAACTGTTTTTTGATGCGTAGTCAGAACGTTTAATCTTATATAGAAAAAACCAACAGAATATTTTATATGAAAATACTGTTCTGAAAATATTTTTTTAAATTCTTTATAAAAAACTTAATAACTGCAGCGAAAAAAAAATTATATAAGTATTACGTGTTTATGGGGTTTAAATCTTTTTTTTTGTGTGGATACTGTTTTGTTTTCTGCATCTGATGATAGTGCGGTATTGGATCATGTAATTAGCTTATAATTTAATATCAATAAAATTTTATTCTGGTTCTTAGAGGTTTAAAGAAAGAAAAGGTAAATCAAACGAGATTTTAAATATAATTTGCAGGGTTTATTTTTTGAAAAATAATACACACCAAAGAAGTTTCTTAGTATATTTGTAAATGATTATAATATTAATTAATGAAAAAAGATATTAATTTAGACAACCATTTATGCAAAATGATAATTCATCTTTTTTTACATTGGAAATTATAAATCTATCAAAAAATATATATGAATTTAGAAAAACATGTAATAAATTTTATAATTAATCCTTGTTTACATAAAAACACATAAAAATTTAAATGTTAAAAAAAGATATTATATTTAAAAATATTGGTAGTTTGACAATTATTCTTCTTACATTGAAATTATAATTGATAAAAAAATATATAATTTAGATGAACATAGAATAAATTAGATAAAAATGTTTTTTAGCGATGAAAATTAAAAATTGATAAAAGAAAAAGGTAAATAAAGTTACACAACTATTTAATAAATTGTATATTTCATTTTTAAAATTTTTATGCGTCATCGAATAAAAGTTTTAAATTTAGAAGTTCTTTTTTAGAAGGACCCCTTTCCCTTTCCTTCTCCACTTTTGCGGGAATATTTACTATTTCATTGGATTCCAAATTTAGTTCACCTTTTTTAAATATTAACCAAGGCATAATTTTGTATTTTTCATGTGCGGTTAAATTTTGTCTAATTTCAGAATTCTTAAATCCTATTAAATAATGATCCTTTGCTTTTCGGAGGGGAAAACTAAGCAAACAATTCTCTTCACTTATTATTTTATCTTCTATAGACTCACAATTGCATTTCCTTACTTCACAATATCTTATAAAATCATTGACGAATCTATTATTTTTCCAATCTTTTTTTTCTCGATTATTTTTGAATACTTTACTGGTAGATAAATTTGATTTCTCAGATATACATTCTTTCGCTTCAGTTTGGTCTTCAATCGGAGACTTCTCTTTGTCTATATTTTGATCTTCATCATCTTTATTGCTAGAACTGGCAGTGGTCTTGTCACTTCTAAGTTTGAGATACTTGTGTTTTGATTTATATTGTTTGTATGTGCATGTAGTTATAACAAGAATCGGTTCACATGAGAGCAGACTTTTAAATAGTGATATCTTGACGTTTTCTTTATTAAGTATTATGAGCATGGATGAATCGAGAAGTATTTGGTATGGTTTTCTAAAGCCTAGTTTTCTTTCTAATTTCGTTAGTGTTTTGCGGATGTTTTTTTGCTTTTTAATTTTCATGATATGTGGGTAATAAATTTAATTTATGTTCTCATTGTAATTTGTAGATTTTATATGGGAAGATAAAATTTGCTAGCCCTAATTTATTTGTACAATAAAATCATGTTTCATAAAAAAAATTACATAGATTACTCGATATTCATAATTTTTATAACAGTCATAATTTATCTTTTGAAGTTAACGGTATATTGCCCATTATTTATTTTATATCATACTCACATGTATTTCTTAAAAGCGCATCGAAAATTCAATTTAGAATATTAAAGATTAAATTTTCCTGTTTTAAATTCCTTACTCTATGTTTTTTATTTAATTCACTCCGAACCGATACTTTGTGCTGAAATATTACGTATACAAAGATTGAGCCTTCCTAATCTATTTTTTTATTATATTGTGGTTTGTATTTATTTAACCCAAAAAAATTATTATGGATTCAAGTATGTTATATATAATTTTAGTTTTCATGTTCCATGGTTCTTAAGTTATGTTGAAAATTTAACATAAGTGAAGAAAATACATTATGGACTCAAAAGTGTAATATAAAGATTTGAATTTCCTATTATATCTTTACAATTTTGTGCTTTACATTGGTTTGACACAAGAAAAACGATTTATATAGTATATAAGACTTGAAATGGCCTGTTTAATGTTTCTCACATATTTATGGGGATTTATTTGGCTTTGAAAACATATGTTATGCATCGAATATGACTTTAAAAGTTTCTTTTAAAACTGATAAACCAACTAGAATCAATATAAAAAACACAATATAAATTCGCAGAATCTGCCACGTTCACGTATTTTGGAATATAAGATAGACAGAAGGACCATTAAACGCTTTTGTACTGTGGTATTCATGTTTGAATATGATGGTAAAGGTTTCTTTTAAAAAGAGAGAATCAACAAAATTAATATAAAAAATTGCAGAAAAATAATTACATAGAGTGTGCCCAGCATTTAGTGATAAAATATAGAAAATATGCTTTTGCATGCTTTTTTCTCGAAAGAACAAATTGGAATATTAAAATTTAAATGAGAGATGTTTTTATCTTTTAACATCAACCGCGATTTCATTACAGGTATATGCTCGGCATATTTTATTTCAACTTATTTTAATAGTTACTATTCAAAAAAAAATATTTTAACAAAGTTCTGGATATAAGATCGTATATTTGTGAGGCATAATATAAATCGTATGGGTGTGATGGAATGATTTATGATGGTATTCGTTTGTATGTTTAACTTCATATCAGCAGGGATTATGTAATTTACTACACCATATTTTAATACTTTAAAAATAAAATCAAACTGTCTATAAATTCTATTTATTTATTGATGAAGGTGATAATTTTCTGCAGTTTATCATATTTTTCTTCGGTAAAAACGACAATTTCAGTTTTTTCACTATCTTGTATATTTTATCTGGTGCTTCATAAACTCTCCCTATCCGGCCTTCGTCACTTGCAAGATATTACCTTCTGAAGTCCAAGGAGATACTCTCCTGTATGGGCTTCAAAATATCGAGGTTATGTAAGCTAGCGTGTTACGCTCGGTTCCAAGTCGCCTGCAGTATCCTTTGTGAACCTGTTTGGAATAATATTATATTAATTGGAGTAGTTTAAGATTTTCAACAACAACTTACGACTATTTGGTTCTAAATCACCATAAATTGCTGAAAAAAATGGTAATTGTGCCTAATAAACAGCGACATCTTTTTTTTCTTGATAAAATAGAAAACGGTGCAATATTTTCATTTCACAAAGACTCTATGGGATTATATACGATATTTATTGGTGCCTTGTAATTGATAAATATCATCAAAGAACTTTATTATGAAAATAATTTCATAAAAAAATATCTAAACATATTTATTTGCGTCAATTCAATTTTTATTTTCTTTTTTTGTATCAATATATATAATTTAAATTTTTTCCATGTTAATCGCAAAAAATTGACGACATCTGCTGGGTAATAAAGATGGTTATCCTTATGGTACAACTAATTTTAAATTCTAGCCTAAAATTTTTAATATTTTCATAATATCGGTATATTCTAAATTAAGTATCTTGATTTTTTTTGTCGCTATCAATTTTCACCATAAAAAAATAATCATAGCATATTGTTATAAATTAGTAGTTTTATATTTTTCAATTATGAAATAAATTAAATAATATTTCTCGAGCTATATAATATACACACTGTCTGATTTAAAATTATTCTTTACAATTTAAACGGGTTTAATAATAATCCACACCACAGTCTGTTATCAAAAAAAAACATATTTTTTTATAGCTCATTAATTAACCCATAGTCTGATATTTTAGTTAAAAATTAGCTATAAAACATATATTTAAGCCCATTAGCACTCTATTTAAACTAAATCAAGTTCAGAGTCATTAAAAATCTTTTATTAATATAACTATAAACATATTTTATGTTTTGTTCACATATTATATAAATCATTTATTATATTCATAAATTTATAATATAAAATTATTTGCAAAATATTTTTTTTTGTGTTAATCATTATATAAACAATTCATATTAAAATTATCCACAATTTTTTATATTTTATAGATTAATTACTTAAATATTTACCACCATGTAAATTAGAGTGGGAATCTAGCATATATTTACATGATAATATAAAAATAAGAACGTTTTAATTTATTTTTTTTATAACATGTGTTTGTGGGATATACCCACTGTTTGATCATCCAATATTCATTGAAATACATTAAACGTATATTGCGAGATAAAATAAAACTGTACACAATTAATAACAATATAAATACATTTAGTAAATTTTCTTATATTTAAAGTATATTTAATATTCAAAATTTTTCTTTTACGCTATTAATAAATGTAGAAATGCATTTGGTTGATAAAATTAAATATCAAGCATATTTAATAATGAAAATGTCATAAGATATTTTTAAGAAAACTATATTGGATATTTTAACTCTTTGCATATATTATATTTTAAATATAATAGTTTTAAAAATATGGGAGAATTTTAATATCCCACGTACTTTTAATGGTAGAAATAAAACGGATACATCTTTTAATAGATTTAAAAATTATACTGTGTAAATATTACACATATCGAGAATATATTTACCGAATAAAATATGTGGAAATCTCTAACATTGCTCTAAAATTTTATTCAGTGTTTATACACAAGATTTCGAATTTATTTAGAATCAAAATAAGAAAAAAAACATCAATGAACATAAAAAACATTCTTTAAACATATTATATATTATAAGTAAATTTAAAGATGAAAAAAATAAGAATTTTTATTAATATATTAAATTATTTCTAAACTTTTTATTTATTATTTAAAGGTATAAACCTATTTAAAATATATTTAAGAGCCTATCCTAAAAAAATTGCCCGGATGTAAGGTTGTAGTATGAATGAAGTTTTAAAAAAATAAAGTTATAAAAACGCCTGATTTTCCTGGAAGATGATGCGAATTAATATTCAATGAATTAATAAAATTTCTTTTTAATGGAAACTGAAGCCGTTTTTGAATCTAATAGAATATTTTATTGAAAAAAGAAGTTTCTAAACCACAATATAAAAACTTATTATTTTTTATTATCTTATTTTGCAACTGTATCTATAAGTTTAATTACATTATGTATTTAAATTTATTTCCAACATAAACAAATTTCCTTTGTATTTTTTAATACACTTCTTGCATAAAAAAATATATATAGTTTCTTTCATATATATAAAGTTTAAAAAAATGCTAAAAATGTTAAAAATTATCTTTTATCAATTTGCTTAAGCTTTAGCAAATAATTCAAATTTATGTGGTTCGTAAGCTATTTTATTCAAAAAAGGCTACCAAAACAAAATTAAATTTATGTGTTGTAATATGGCTAGGAATCGATTTAAAGAGCCAGCTTACCCAATATATTGAAACATATTGTTATGTGATATAATCCAGATCTATATAAAAAATAATCAGATGAAAATCCTAAAGATACCATAAGATGTATTCTATCATTCTCATATAATATCGGAATATATTATGCTACACGAAAATTCAGATACTATATAATTTAAAAAATTATTTTTACTTATTACTATTGCATTGGATGATGTAATGGTAACACAATATAATAAAATTTACCAGAACGAACTAGAGGTCTTAAAAATATCAAGACATATATTTAAAATATAGGAAGGAGGCAAACTCTCGAACTAATATGTGTTTAAGAAAGCAGAGATATCAAAGGAAATGTAAGTGAAGAGAACAGTGCCAAAATATAGATATGATGGGCCTAAGAAATCATTTAAATGCTGCTTGAAGAAAGAATGTATAATTAAATTTTTATAATAAAGCCATAAAAATTATCATGCTCCAATAGATTTAGTTTTTATCCCCTGATAATAAATATATATTTAAGGGCTTATTTTTAAACATTTAATGTTTCCATGCGAAAAAAACTTTAGATGGCTATATATTACATAGTTACTGTATATATTTTGAAGCACATCATCCTTAAAGCCTTCATCAATATATATTATGAGTTCAAGACTTATATATTAAAGTGTATTTATCAATAGTATTATTCGTGTATTTTCTTCCGCTTCCGTTGACATCTCAATTCTTGCCAAACAACTTATGATTTTTTGCGAAAACACAATTTCATGTTATGACATTTAGTATACACCCTAGCAAGTATTGATATTCATATTAAAATTTTGTAATTATTGTAAAAATTAAAAAGATATAAATTATATAAAAATATGGTTTTAGCGAAAAAAATGCCACAGGTCATATGATAATGTGTTATGAATGACAAAAGAAGCGGAAGCGTATTCACAAGAAATGCAATTTGAGCAAAGCACTTGAATTGATACGTTTGAATTAGAAAAATGTAATGGGGAAAATTTTGGTGATAAGTAAGCTGAAATAAATATTATAAAAATTAATTTTTTGTGTGAACTAATGAAGATAGCCCGAAATCAAATATAACCATATTTAATTGAAGAATGGTTCTGTTAAAATAAATTAAAATATTTATTTATTAAACATAAAAGGTAATTATTAGCATAAAATATATGATTTAGCAGCCGAACATAAAGTAAAGAGCCTTATCGCATATGATACAAATAAATTCAGGCAAAAAAAAATTTAATTCTAATCTAATTTACCTTATTTATTTATGTTTTACATATATTACTTTTTAGGAAGTTCGCTTTATATTAATAGGAACTTTTGCTTAACTGCAGCTTCTCTTTGTGGGACTCCCCCAGCACTTCTTGTCACCCGTAATCACCATGGATGGGGTCCTTTCTCATAGGCGGCCGTCATTATGTGTAGGGAATGTGATTCTATCTACTGTTCATCGCAAAGCTATAAAAGCTACAACCACACACTACACTTACCTATATCCTTGCTGAACGGTGTCGGATCTTTTCCATACTGGAGGCACAGTTCAACGGCTAACACAGCAACCACTATTTAGAATGGCTTGCCAATGCTTTTTTGGTTTATCTTTTATTATTCACTGGCCGCCCCATTATGTATTTTTCTTTAAAGTAAATTCGTTTCGGAAATTAGTGGGTTGGTGGAAGTGGAACCCCTCACTGGGGTCCGACTTGTAAACTACACAACCATACCTCCCTAATTCAGGTAATATAAATGTTTTTTATTGTAATAAAGATGCATAAAACTGTATGGTATATGATTATTATATCTGTTGATATATCTAACTGTTTAAATTTTTCTTCTTCTTTGAGCGTAACTTGATTATTACCCACGAGCACATCCTATCCATGCTTTTAGAATTTTATATTTTCGACCATACTTTCCCTCTAGACCAATCTGTTGAATTGTTAATGTATGTTTTATAGTTTTGATTTGTGTCTGTATTAGGTTTTTAAATTTGATTTCTTTTGGATAATATGACATAATGTATTTGTTTCGGAATATTAATTCAGTGATTTATTTTAAAATATTATCAGAATAGTTTTTATAAAAAAAAAGTCAGCAGAATATTAGTTTTAATAAATGCATCATATTTCTGAAATATATTATAAGCGATTTGGCCTACCCATTAATTCTATTATCACAATATTTTTTTAAAAACAATTTATCGGAGATCCTTTAAATGTACAGATCATATTTAAATAATATTAAATTTTGTTATTTAGTTAAACTATTAATTTTATTATCACAATAATATTTAAAACAAACTTAATCGATTACCCTTAAAATGTTTAGTACAGTTCAAACAGGAAGCAAATATTCAATATCTTATTCCGTCTATATTAAGGAAGACGGAAGAATAATTTCACCTTTCCATGACATTTCACCAAACATTCAAGATGACTCAAACGTTATCCGAGTCTTTAATGAAATACCACGTTTTGAAAATGCAAAGTTCGAAATGTCAAAAGACAAACCGATGAATCCAATAGCTCAAGATGTCAAAAAAAATAAACCACGTTTTGTGGCCAATCTTTTTCCATGCAAGGGATATATTTGGAACTATGGAGCTATTCCACAGACATGGGAAAATCCTGGCGTAGAAGATGAATATACAAATGCAATTGGAGATAATGATCCGATAGACATCATTGAAATTGGAAGTAAGCAAAAGATGATAGGTGAAGTTTATGAGGCTAAAGTTCTTGGATGTCTTGCACTTCTTGACGATAATGAGTGTGATTGGAAAATATTGGTCATTGATATTAATGATTCATATTCCTCTAAAATCAATGGAATAGAAGATGTGGAAAATGTTTTTCCGGGTTTACTTGAGAAATCCCATAATTGGTTTAGAGATTACAAAAAAGCGGATGGAAAAAACGAAAATCAATTTGCTTTGGACGGCAAATTTATGGATGCTGAGTTTGCTATGAAAATTATTAGGGATGGTCATAAGCAATGGAAGAAAATGTTTGATTTGGAAAATACTGAAGGAATATCAAAGTTAAATGGAAATATCGTTGATTCAAAAGAATATTCTCATAACTTTTCAATCGAATTTACTGAAGAGAAAGATTCAGAACTTCCAGAAAGCATCGAAAACTTTTTCTATTGCTAATTTGGTGATTAAATCTAATGATAATAAAGGTGTGAAGGTATTTTTTCTATCGTGTAACTGTAATTCAACCCAATACTATCTAACTATTTTATTTTATTTCACAAAGTAACAGCCTTATAGTTTATTTAAAAAATTCATTTAGCAATAAAACGGACGTAACAATGGTTTAAAGGGCAAATATTTCGACTAAAATCTTAAATAATAATGATCCTTGTTCGATTCTCCTCAAACAATGGCATATTAAATTACCTGTTTGTTAATTGATATCGTCTATCTGCAAGGGATACAGCAGACACTATAAGGCAGACCCATTATAATAATAGCAATTGGTTTTAAACATATAGTAAATTGTGGCGTTAAACAACTTGACTCGATTCTCGAAAAAAGGTTTAAATAATCAAAACCATTATCGGCTTGATTTAGGTGCTATCCAGAAACGGTGACCTAATTGATGTGGTTTATTTTCCAACGTTTAAACCCTTTCATAAGGTTAAAATAGCGATATCGAAATAAATATTTTTACTTATTTATGGGTTAATTCAATTTTTAGGCTTTTATAGGTTGTGTTAGCAACATTGTAGATTGGTCTATAAAACATATTTGACTGATACTTCTTTCCACTTCATCATCAGTAAATATTATTCTCAAGACTTATTGGTCTACCGACTTCCATAATTCTATTGTTTGTGCGTATCGCTTTCGTTTCGGTTGTTAATTCTAACACCCTATTAACGGCTTTGAGTATTTTATGACACCCAATTCCAAGTTATGACGTATATCAATATTTGAGTTATAAATTGGTTTATAAGGGAGCATTCACTTGCCAATAGATCTTATTTTATTAGCTTCTGATTTTCAACATTTTTCAGATTATATATACTCGTTATTCCTATTACTATACACGTGATCAAGTTTTTATTCTTATCATACACTAAAATCTTTGTTCGGCCATGAGAAGTTTTATATGTATTTCTATTCTTCTATCTACCATTATTATTGCCAGTTCGTTTTCAATTGATTCTCGAATAGTGTATTTAATTTTCTATGATTTTTAAAAGTTGAATTTGCTTTTGACCATAAGTGTATGCATCTTATAACCTCTTTATGTCTATGTGTATAAAATAGCAAAACATTATATTACATAGGCTTGAAAGGTGTGCTACTGTTTTATATTCGGATACACAGCGCTGACGACTTTTTCCTTAGAAGATATTTTTATCTTGCATAAAACGATATATTGCATCTTCTTTTAGCTTGAAGTTGTTTATTTATAGCCTCAAAAAAAAGATATGCAAATCATTGTGTTGTTGTAGATAATCGAAGGCTTTTGGTGTCAAAAAAAATATAATAATTCTTTCCATGTGAGTTTAAGAGGCAAAACTATCAATTCGAATGAACAAAAAGACAGCTTTTTTGCACATTTAATAAAAAGGAAAAAATTGAAATAAAAGCTTAAGAAAAAAAATTGCACGATTTTGGGTAAATGTAACAAATAAATGATGAAAGATGGCTGTTTTTAATCTATCTTCATGATTTTATTGGAGAATGAAACATGGAGGTCAGTGTTTTACATTTCAAGAATTTGAAAAAATGTGTAACTACATGCCTAATTGGAAACTTGCTGGGTCTGATGGTATCTATAACTCTATATAAAAAATCAATGGTTCTATGAAAACAAAACATAATACATTTCACAATATATTATTTTTAATATTAGAGAATTGAGGCCTATGACCTGCATAAATTATCTCTATAAATTGACAGCTAAGATGATGACGGAAATCTTAGTTTAAAGTTTAAAAGCATAACTATTATCGAAAATCAAATTGCACCGTAAAACGGGTACAAGAGCTTGAAGCTAGCGCTAAAAAAACACAGCAACAAACTAAGCACAGAATTGGTCGGTGTTAGAAAGCTTTTGACTCAATATATAACGACTATTATAAGGCGGTATTTTCAGAAATTTATCTTCGAAAGTGAGTATACAGATTTATAGGTATGATAACTTGTAAATGAAAGACTTCTGTAAGATATAAAAACAAAGAAATTTTGCACTAAAGTATCATGAGAGAGATACTGCAAGGTGGTAGTATCTCAATACCTCGTTTTCCCATGTGGATTTATTGTAGAGTAACTAAGAAAAATACCTTTAAAAGAAAATGCCACCTATTAACTCTTCCTATAAAAAAAATAATTTCTTATTTTTGATGATTGTGTGCTTATGATCAGATTTCCAGGAAACATAAAAAAGATAAAAATAAACAGTGAATATTTAAATTGCATAGAATTAGAATAAATCGAGTTAGAAACAAATGATTTTAGGTGTAGTATATATCCAAATCTACTTGAAAATAAGGATGTTTATAAATAACTCTTGATATCTGATGATAGGTAATCAGTAATACACTGTTAATTATGCATAAATTTGTGATAGATATATATAAGAATTTCTAATCTAGTAAAAACCAAAATAGACAGCTAAAACTTATTTAAATCATGTAAAAAACACACTATTTCACTTAAAAAAACTATATAGCTTTTTTAAATTAGAACCAAGAGACTTTGTTTAATAGATGATCAGATAAGTATCCTTCTAGTGGAAAAACATATTCAAATGAAGCCACCGAATTCGGAAAGATTATCTGAGAAAGGTAGTGAACTTGGGAAAAGACTATCTTGCGTAAATTTTTATCGGAGAAATGCTTTTAATGCTAAAAAAAAATGACAATTACCACCGATAAAGAAATAACACTAAGACAAGTAATCATTAAACAAAATATAAGAAGATAATAAATAACATCTTATGTTAAACAAAATATACTAAATGTTTAAAAAAATTAAGGTAATCTTCGACAAAATCTATTTAGTTGAAGCAGAAAGGAAGTTTTATGTGTAAAATAAAGAACCGATAACTTTATTAAAACTTTTCAGTATCTACAACAAATCATGTATTTGCATGTCTTTTTTTAAAGGGCTATAAATAAACAACTTCAAGCTAAAAGAAGATGCAATATATCGTTTCTTGCAAGATAAAAATATCTTCTAAGGAAAAAATCGAAATTTCAACGCTGTGTATCCGAATATAAAACAGTAGCCCACCTTTCAAGCCTATGTAATATAATGCTTGGCTATTTTATACACATAGACATAACGAGGTTATAAGATTCACTCATGCTCACAATAAAATTCAACTTTTAAAATAATAGAAAATTAAATACACTATTCGAGAATCAATTGAAAACGAACTATCAATAATAATGGTAGATACAAGAATAGAAACGGACATAAAATGTCTCATGATAGCCAAACATTTTAGTGCACGATAAGAAGAAAAACTTGATCACGTTAATAGTAATAGGAATAACAAGTATATATAATCTGAAAAATGTTGAAAATCAGAAGCTAATAAAATAAGATCTATTGGCAAGTGAATGCTCCCTTATAAACCAATTTATAACTCAAATGTTGATATACTTCATAACTTGGGATTGGGTGTCATAAAATACTCAAAGCCGTTAATAGGGTGTTAGAATTAACAACTGAAACGAAAACGATACGCACAAAGAATATAATTATGGAAGTCGGTAGACCAATAAGTCTTGAGAATAATATTTACTGATGATGAAGTGGAAAGAAGTATCAGTCAAATATGTTTTATAGACCAATCTAAAGTTTTTCTTACACAGCATATAAAAGACTAAAAATTGAATTATTTATTTTGGGCTAATTTTTTGTGATATTTTAGTTTTATGATCTTAAGCACAACTTTTTTGATCTCTCGTCCGCACAGTGTATCCATTCTTAATGCTGCTTTCTCATCTCTGAAGTCTTCTTCAATCCCTCTCATCTGTTCAAGACATATAGATTCAAGGGATTGTCTTAATCCCAAGGTTTGTATATATGGCACAATCTGGTCAGGTACTTTGTGTTCTTTCGGATACCTTTATGTTATTTCTTTACCACACCGACCCAAGTTATAACATATGAAATAATTTTTTTCTTGCTCTTGTATATTAATTTCAGTTCGGAGGCTTGCAGATCATACTTTCTCGGATTCGGTTTTCATCTATCTTTATATTTATAATACTAGATATAGTTATTTCCTTGAGGGAGATACAGTCATTTTTTTAATATATATAAAAACAACTGGTTTGTCATTTGATAATTTTATATCGGTTTTAATTCTTGTATCTAGTTTGATCTCCGCGAATTGGTTTTTCATACCTTCTTATAATGAGTGTCACCGAGTTTTTTTTGTAAATTATATTTCCTAGGTATTTCAAGGCAAAGAAACCGTACTATTTCGTACTTTTTTCTTGTATAGTCATAGCCAAGCTTTTTTTTGCATCTTCTTGCCAAGCGATCGACAGTTTTTAAGAGTCGTTACAGTGGGGGATCTTAAAAATCGAATTAACCAAATAAAAATTAATTATATATGTTAATTCCAAATTAGAAGCAAAACCACACAATATTGACAGGCTGAAAATAAATATGGTGGTTTCTGTGTAATACGCCGTAAACATGTCTGAAAATTTTATGAAGTCTGCTCCGTTAGGTAAATTTATGGGCAAGTGTAGAGTGGTGATGGTATTATAATTAACCAGCGACGAAAAGTAGATAGAATCTCATCCTTCCTCCATATCGACTACCGTCTGGTAAAACAGATCTAATCAACGGTGAGCAGACTGATAACAGTAATGGTGGAGGACCTCACGCGGGGGTGCATGAGATAAGCAAAGGTAGTATATTAGTTAATGGCCAACTTCCTAAAAAAAGATATATAAGAATAAAGAAATAGAAAAATAAGTAAATTCTATATGTTTAAATATGAAAAGATTTTAATTTGTCTCTAAAGGATTAATATTACAATAAATTAAATTATAAAGAGGTTTTACAAATTTCTAATGTTATTTTGGTGTATTATACATTCATATGCGTATTTTTCTTCGTTTAAATTCAGAAGTCTAATATTTTTCTAATGCTAGGGCTACAGGCTGTATTATTCTAAATCAAATTCCATAATATGTTTTTGTAAATAAGTCTGCTCATAAGTATAATTATAAAAAAAAATTGCAATAAATTGTCTTTTAAATTCAAATAAGGAATTAAATATAATTTTTGACTCATTAATGATTAGAAATTATATATTTTAATCCATTCGTTGAGCACTGGCGAATTTTTACTTCGATTTCATAAAAACTAAAATTTAAACACATAATCCAAAAAATTAGTTGAATTTCTGCACTCTAGAATCAACTTTAATTAGTTTAATATTTTAATTTAATTATGGTGAAAAGTAAAATTTGTAATTCGATTTTAATCTATTAATTTGGAAAAATATAACCAATTAGACATAAATCAATTATCCATATAATTGTAAATGGGTAAACAGGTGTGCTAAAATGCTTTATAATTCAGTTTTGCAATTCCTTCGATTAAAAATAGACAGGTTTTAAATTAATTTAAGATCATAAAGTTAAAAGGCAAGCGTGGTAGCTATGCGTTTATAAAAAACATTACTTGTTATAACTTTCTACTTTTTTAATCATTTAAAATCGTATTTTCGGCCTTAATATATATGTACATATAGATTTTACGTATTGAAAATCACAACATCAACAATTTTTTTGTGATGTAAAACAGGCATATTTCGTGATATAAAAAGCTTAAATTTTTATCTGATTATTTTATTTGAATTTTTGCACTTCCTCAAAAATAACATATTTAGTTCTATACCATAAGTATAATTACCATATGGTATATGTGTTTTCTTCTATCAGAAATATAAAGCATAAATATATTTTTTTAAAAGATATATTACTTAATAAAGACCTAGATCAATATAAGTAACATATTTAACCATTACCTTGAATATAATACACCATCTACCTGTTTTCATTTATATTTAAAAAGAAACCTAAAACTTTTAATGTTAAATCCGTTAATATATACACAAAACTTTTTATGATAATTCATAGTATATCGACTTTAGACAATTAGCCTTTTAAAATTTTTATAATCAGAACTTCTTTTTTTGATATATTATATTTTTTATGGCATATAATCTTGAACTAATATACTATATATATATTAAAATATAGTTTTTGTGATGTATATGTTAAATATGAAGTATTAAATTAAAATATTTGAATTTTTTATATTATAATATGATATCATTCAATGTTTTTATATTAAATTTTATTCTAACTCATATTTCGGCAGCCTTTTTAGCAGACATTGTTCATCCATCAGGTCTAGAAGTTATAAAGAGGCAAGAAAAAAACATTTATGCGAATTTAAATGGTTATTTTTCAACGAATGGGTCATTTATGAATTGGAGCACGCCATTTGCAGATCAACAGCAAAATTTTTGGTATTATGATTATTTCATGAATTATAAAGAGAAATGCATATATCAGAAAGAATTTGAAGGGATTTTAGAACGATTATATTCAGAGGAAAAATTAAATTGTACGTTTTATGCGCAAGGAAACCTTGAATATGCTTTTAGGAAACTTTTTAAACGTTTACAAGGTATTAAAAATGATCATTTTCTTTATGAATTGTGCCTAGGGTTTAATATGTCAATTATATTCCATAATGTGAAACTCACCATTCTTCCCCTTTCTTTCACACGAAAAAAATTACAATTTCACTATGATTTTCTTTTTAATGATGCAAGTGAATGGACAGAAGTAAAACCATCTTATAAAAAAAAGCACATTTTTCTTCAAGATAATGATGATTATGAAGTGAAAAAATCTAAAGATTTTCTGGAATTTTTGTTTTATCGGAAGAAAAGTGACATAAATAAATTGATTGGAATTCATAGTAGTTCCATTATCGGGAAAAATTTTGAATTTCAAAATGGAGCAATTATAATGAAAAATTGTTTTATTGGTGATAATGTGCACATAGGTAGTGGATCAATTATTAACGAGAAATGCGTGATTCATTCATATACGAGTATCGGTAAAAATTGCGTTCTATATGGATGGAACAGCATTGGAAGCTATACAAAAATATGCGATAATAATGTTTTTTTTCCAAATTCAAGAGTTGGGTTGTATTTAAAAGGAGAAAAAGATTTATTCTTTGATTTGGAAATTTCGGAATACAAAAGAAAATATAATTTATATGCTGAAAAATTTATCTCACATACAAAACGTGAAAATGAAAACCTTATTCTTTTTAGGACTTATATTGGTTGTGGAAACATAGTTGAACAGAACGTATGGATATATAAAGATACTATAACAGAAGAAAAAAACTTTTTTGACAAGAAAACAACGATTTGCTCATTTACAAAGATCGGTTCTAACAATTATTTTTCTGAAAACAATATAATATGTTCCTTTGTTCATATAGGGGATAAAAACATTTTCGGAAATGATGTAAGCATTTTAAAACGGGTAATAGTTGAAGATGAAGTAATTTTACAAGATAGAACACTGATGTTGAGCAATCATCACGTACCTAGTGAATTTTACAACTTTAATTAATAAAATTAAACGAAATATAAATGATTAACGCAAATTAGTATCCACCTCTTTTTTTTCGCAATTTTTTTAGTCAAACCCTAATAATTCTTTGAAACCATTGATAATTATAGGTGGCAGATTTAGATTTTGTGTTTTTTGTATTAAAAATTAAAAAAGGAAATGGTGGATAAAATCATTTAAATTGTATTTTTCATTTTTTTTTAATATCCAAATAGACTATTCGTTTTGATTTTACTATACTACGGGAAAAAAATAGTAAACACGAATAATTATATTTTAAAGTATATGATATTTGGTCAAATATGGAATGAAATTAAACAAGTAAATGGCAATAAAATAAATGAACTTATAATTTTATGATTCAAAAAGTATAATTTTACCTAATGTATTTTGAAGCAAATAACTTCAAAACAGTTCATGGGTGATGACAAAAATACAGAGCATGTTCTAAAGAGAATTAAGTAGGACAAAAAAATATAGCTAACAAATATTATAATAAAGGAAAAGAAATGTAAAAAAACTAATCAATTCTAATGACTTTTAATATAAACTCAATTCCCTGCATATTATATCAAATTGTAAAATATAGTAATTATACGTATAAATCATTAAATGATAATTCAATCGCATAAATATATGATATTTTATATAAAAAAATGGGATTTGATGTATAATGTATTCATAAAAATTTTTGAATTTTGGATAATAAAACCAGAGAGTTATTTTTTTGGAATTTCAATTTAAATGTTTTAAGTTTATATCGAAACACTTAAATGCAAAAAACTGATATAGATTGAAGATCTAGAGCATTGAAGTAATTTGAATTTTTAAAACAGTTATTAAACTATTTTTGATTGATTTAAACATATCATATATGAAAAACAATTTTTTCTAATTCAAGATTGTTTGAATATTTGATCTCGCACCAAGCACCTTTTATTATCTTTTTTTGTTCATTAAATAATGTTTTTATTAGATATAAATACATACATAAGTTTCTTGTTTTCACTAGTGATTTAGCATATTGCTTATCATTTGCTTCATTTTTTAAATGTATGTGTGTTTATAATGTAATTAAATTCCTACATTTCATTCCCTTAATCACGATTCGAAATCTATTTTTACCTACGAAGATTGTAAAATCAAACTGTTTATAATCAAAGAATCGGGATTCGTCGAAAAATTTATAAATGGCTTTAACCTGCTTAATTTTTTTATATTTATTTCATTGCATAATAATCAAAAAAATACTAAATGCTAGAAATTTTTTTTAAGACAATAATCACTAAGTTATCCGTGAAAGATTCAATATGTAATTTAAAATTTATTACCTAAATAGTATATTTTGCGGTATCACCATATACAGGTCAAAATATCGAATAGTTTTATAAAAATATCAAGTATTTCTTTTTTTTGTTGTACTTTGTTTTATAAATTTTGTTATATATATTTTTTTCGAATTTTTCACTCAATTAAGATATAGAACGTTCAAATATTGCAGAAATAAGTCAATTAAAATTTTAACTGCACAACTTTATAATGTTTTTCTATAAAAAATTCGCAGAAAATTTTAGAAATATATGCTGGTGGTTCTCTTAGTTAAAATTATAATAAGAAAATTCAAAGCTTGTTTTAAATAGAAATTTATTTCACGTATTTAACAAAAATGGATGAAAGTAATTAGGTTTAAATATTCCCAAAAAAAAAATTTCTGGCAATTATTTATATTGTAAGAGTTTTTGTACAAGATTTTATTTTATAGAAATATCTGTTTGAATTTATTTATGGGTTATTTCGACCCTTTTGTTGTAAAAACTTTGGATTATATCAAAAAGTAATGTTTATTTGCCATTTTTAATCCGATTATCCTTATAATCGTCTTATATACATCTTATACTTCAAAGTGGCATAAATTAAAATTATTAACGTAACTTTTTTTATTTGTGCATGTGCTTCCGGTTATACTGTTATATATGTTTGCGTAATTTATAACCTATGGCATTTTGTAATCACACCACCCCAAATTTGTAGCATAATTTCATTCATTTTATTAACTTTTATATAAGCGAAGATTCATTCTCAAGTATATTATACTAGAATGCTTCAAATATATAACATGCATAAATTTTTAAATGCGGGTTGTCTATATTTTGATAATTTAATCTAATTTTTTTCATCGCATATAAAGATATTTATTGGATCATGCAAAAGTTTTTTTATCCGGTTTTAATTATAGAATATACCTTCATATGTAAATTGTTGTTTTAATGATTCATAAACCAATGTTTACGAATTATGTGCTTATACAACACCGTTTCCTGGGGTGGGTACATATTAACTCCTTCATTATACATACATATGTAATTTTCAATTATATGTTTTTAAATCAATTGGAAGGTTTATTTCTGTTATAAAAAACACCCAAAAAATCATATTGGCACCATGCTATTTTCCTAAATAAATATCTCTATTTTGCTTAAACATAATTCTACGCCCTATTCTGGATTATGAATAAAATAATTGTCATTCAATGTACAAACTTTATCAAAAAGTAGTATTCAATGCATCGTTTTGTATATAATTATGCCAAAATTGTGAAATTCTAAACATATCTATAAAAATTATGCAGCGCAATTTTTTTACTTCCAAGATGGCACATTTGTTCAAATATTCTTTACATAGAGCATATAATCGATAATAATACACTAAAAATATAGTGTGAAGCTACGTATATTCATGGTTGCATATTTTCGTATCACAATATTATTTGTGGGGTTAAACTTTCAAATACCATGATGCCCTGCATACTAAAGATGTCAGAAAAATACCCAATATATTGCAATTTTACAGATTAGTGCATATAATAATAATTTTTTCATGAAAAAAAAAGAATATTTGTTCAGTAAATTTTGTTTTAAAACACATTACTTCTTTTGAAAAATTCAGGAAAATTTAAGAGCATATATTTTTTGGTTGAAATAAAAAAAAAAATTTTTTACTGTCTTGCTGCAATTTGAAATGTTATTAGCACGAAAAATGAATATAAGTCTACTATTATATGCACATATCTAGGGCATAAAATAAGAAATGAAGTTTTATGCTTAAATAAAATATTTGATGGAAAACCAAATGCTGTTTTTTTTTTAATTTTTTTATTCAATACATACTTCTCAATATGCCTAAAAGTATCTAATATGATTAAACCAATATATTTTTCGATTTTTACTCGCATTCAATATATGAATTTTGTGTAAATTCTAGTAAATGTACTATCAATTTAATGATTACTTGAAATCCAATTATAGTTTTACTTATCTTTAAGGCTTAAAACAGTCCAATATTGTAAGATCTTGTGCATTTTTTCTTTTTTTAGACATAAAGAACACAAAAAACACAACTTTTGCGTTTTAAGTGTTTAAATCTTACTTTATACATATAAATAAGAAATAATTATACAAATTAATTAACCTCTGTTTACAGTATATTTTGTGAATTTAAAATTTTAATGATTAAATATTTCAAGAGTCGTAATTCTATGTGGAAATAATGATATTTGGATGTTAATGTTGACCTATGGTTTTTTTTCTTCTATTTTTTACTAAAAAGCTTCTTTTAAACATAATGATTTACGTCTAACAGGATTGGATTAGTTGTAATCTAGCATACAAAAATAAATATATACCTTTATACACAAACAATAGGATTAAGTGAGAATCTTGAACTGATATTTCTTGAGATAAGAAGGGTATCGATGGGGATATAGCAGAGGAATATATAGTAAAAAGCATTGATGAAGTTTGCACCAGTTATCATATTACACAATCTGTTTGAGAAAATACAAAAGTCAAATCAAAAATTTACCAACACATAAAATAATATTCGTACTTGTGTATATATTTATATTCTGAATTACGGCTTCTGATTTTATTTTTACTCGCCTTCGAGCAAAAATAACCTTTAAAACATATAGTAATTTTTTATTAACTTCAAGAATATAAATGATATTGTATATAAAGTAAGCATTTATGCTTTAATTGGTTTTAGAACATCTGATCAATGATATCTATAAATGAGAAAGATTTTTTTTTGATCATTTTGTCATTTATTATATGAAGATATATGTTATTTTTTTGCTCGAAATGTAATAAATGATAAATTTATTGATTATTAGACGATAGGTTAAGATGATCGAAAATATAAAAGCGTGAAAATAATACCAAAGTAATAGTCGATCTATAAAATTAGTGTAAAATATTTTTTTATTATAAATAAATAGTTCAATAATGAATAGAATTTAATAAAAACTTATTTTATACATATCAAAAAGGCGCAAAAGTGATGTTAAATACAAAAAAAAATGTTGAGAAAAATATCATATTACAATAACATCAAGTTATTAATATCATCTCAACATATATCGATCTATGATGACTTAAAAAAATTACCACTATTAATGAGAATTTTACATTTTTTAAACCCTATCATACTTTAAATAAATATTTTTTGAAAAAATTAATTAGTATTCTATTTTTATTTTTTAGCTTTTGAATGTGTTCAAGTCGAAATTTAGATTTCTATATAGAACAAACTTAGTTAATACACTAACCTGATTATATTTAAAATTTATCAATAAGCATCTTTTCTTTGAAGAATTATATATTAAGGTATTTAAATAAATCCTTTCATTTGTGTTTTAATAGAATAACCCACATAAATATTTTATTTCAATATGTTTATATAACAAATCATACAAAAAAACTCCAAATTAGATGCGCAAAATATTTAAACATATATAAATACACTGTTTTTTGAATCCACTACCTTTATATATGATAATATATAAAAAAAACCTACATATAATACACCAACTCATTTAAATCCCAAATTGTCACATTAGAAATTATTTAAAAAAATTTGCCTACAATTCTATATCATAATATGCATGAAAATAGAAAGGCAATTTAATAAGTTGTAGGTGCTAATAAAAGTAAAATTTAATCCTTCTAATTTTATTTTTATTTTTATGAAAGAGTGTAAAATATTATTGTTTTTTTATTTCAGTTTTGCTTATAAAAAAAGCAGAAAAATATATGTCTATAATCCCAGAAAAAATATTACATCGGTGCTTGAAAAAAGTAATAACGGGTTTTCTCTCCCTTTCGTCAAATTTTTACAACATTTACTTAATTTTTTAGTTCCAAAAAAATAAACACACTATATTTTCCATAATTTTAGGTCTAATATAATCTTGTATTATTCTATTTGAAACCATAAAAAAAAATTACGCATAAGATCTACTTTTTGTGCATAGAAATATTGAGAAGATGTATAGCTAATATGATTAAAACAAAAGAAGATTTTTTTTTGCTGATGATAAAAATTTTTAGAGTTTCATACATTATAATCAGCAATCATGGGAAAAAGTGTTCAATGAAAATATAAATAGAATATATGTTTAAAACAAACACCATTATATGTCTGCTATTGGTAATTCTTATAATCAAAAAAAGTAATGTAAAATCAGAACAAATTAAAAATGTATTAGACTTCGGAAAACAATTTAAACGTAATTTATAATCATGTAGGATTAAATTTTTATAAGAAATGGATTTATTTGAAAATTTATATACATTTTTATGTAACAATATTTTCTCATAGGAAAAAAACAATTTTTTTGCAACTGATAATGATAAAAATCTCAAAACTGGAGTTGTCGTCCCAAATAATTTTTCTCTAGTTTTTTTTAGGTGTTTTATATATCTAGATAAATTAAACTAAAATGAAATGCATGGTTGGTATTTTATTGTTTTCAATTTTCCGCATATAAAATACAAGATTTGTTTTTTTTGTTTTTTATTCTTTATGATGCTAGATTTACACCGTTATGGGCATTAAATTAATCCATTTGTCTGTATTGGTATTTATAATTATCCATGATTTTTTTTAGTTGAAAAGCAAGTGTTTATTTTTGATAGGGTATATAAATTTTCTAATTTAGATAGAAAAATTATGATAAATGACCATGCGTAGGCTTATGACTCTTGCAATCTTTTTTTATTTCCTTGCACTAATAGAGCATCAGAAGGCTTAATAATTGCAAATTTAACGTTTTTTATGCAAATAATATAAGAAAAAGATCCCCAAGACGTGCGTCTACTAACATAAAAAAAATCCTTCGGATTTTCAAATCTTCTTTGCTGTGCAAATAATTACCTTCTGCACTATAGGATTTTTAATTTTTATTTTCTAAATAGATGTAAATTTTATATAATGATAGAAGGTTTTCTTATATTATTGTGTGTTTAAAAAATTTCACGTATCTAAAATTAAAATTTTTAAAAGGGGTTTGTGCCTTGAAAACATTACTATTTTGCTTGTAAACCCCAAAATCATTAATTAGTTCAAAAAATAAACTGAGCAGCTGTACGACAGTTTTTAATATTCGAACATGTGTATATAAAATTTTCTCTAAATCAGCGGCATTAAGGCATAGGAAATACAATTTGGATCCAAATATTTTTTTATAAATATCATACAGCTAAAATCAATTTGTTTTAACCTTCTTCGTATTTGTGCAATACTTTAGTAAATTTTCCAGGAAAAATTAAATTTCGGCGTTACAAAGTTTAAATTATATTGTATTATAGTAAATATAAACAATTTCTTTTGAATATATCACTAATAGCATATGGTATAAACGCCGTAAAAAACACAAAAAGTACTATTTAGACAAATAAAGATGATATTAGTATATATTTTTGCACGATTAATTTATATTTTTTTAAATGATAAAAACAGACGTTCGACATGGTTTAAGTAAAGCCCCAAAAAGGTAAATACCACATAATAGTAAGTTGAATTTAGAAGCAAAGCGATTATAAATATAAAATACATAAAATAATTTGAAATATTGGTTTTTATTATTATAGATGAAATATATTAAAAAAATCGCATCAACTTAATATTTATTATTTTATTTGATCTGTAAGATTTCTTGTTGCTTTTTTGTTATAAAGGCCTGATAAAGGTTTGAATAACAATTGCGCTGCAAACATCGACATATTTTTTTATTGGTTTTTTAATTATAGTTCTTTTTTTATAACATAATAAAGGATAGGTGGTTATTAAAATTCCATAATAAATATGTTTAGAAGTAAATAGTTCTAGATGATAGAAGCATAATTTAAGCTCTCATACTTCGCATTACACTTGAAATTATATGATCCGGGAATGGAAAGAGTACTTGATAGGAACAATCAAAGGAAGGTGTCAAAAGTTACATTAAGGAGTTGTGCAATATTCATAATGAGCTGTCTACATCACAGTTGAATTAATTCGTAAAAAGCGAAACTTACCCCATAAATAAAATATTTATCTATTAAAATTTAAAAATAATTATTTTGCATATTTTTTAGATTTTAAGAAATATATTAAATATTAATTGTATTAAATGTTCATAATTAACATGGTATATCATATTCATAATCAAAACTATACAACCATTCTTGCGAATTTAGTTCTAAATATTTTATTTTATACTTAAAAAATAGTCCTGTACTTCTTTTTAAGGTGTATGTTACGCATCATCAAATTTTTTAATTTAAACATTTTATAGGATAACCATAACCCAAGTTAGTTCTAGTTAATTGCTTAAGACCTATGTAATTCATTTTTGGGGTGTTGTATATTGCACCTTCAAATACATATTTCTGGGTATATATAATAGAGTAGATTAGTCAAGAAAATATCTATAGTGGTTTATGGAAATAAAATAATATCAGGCATCGTAAAAAATATATAAAACGTTCGGCAACATAGAAATTACAATAATAAATTTGTATCCACGATAGTATTTAAAATTTTATGTACAAAAACATGTCTTGGAATATGATAAATCTCAAAAATACATGCGAAAAAAACCCGAAGACTATTTTAATTCATTTTGAAAAAAAAATTTGGAATTTGAAGAATATTTATTTATGTTATATTTTAAATTATATGAAATGGGGCAATAAAGCTTTTTTAAGCATTTTTAATACATGTATTTCGTGTTTTTAAGACCCGAACCATCTAGAATCAGTTTCTAATATTTCATTAAAGGCGAAATTTTTCATGGAAGGGTGGTTTTTTTATTTCATTAAATCAAATAAGAAATATTGGTTCAATAAAATGAATAGAAATGTATATGCTATTATATTTAATCAAAAAAATAGTACTCTGTGGATAAACGGGCCAATAATACGAATCATACACCACGGTAATTATAAATAGTTTGAAATTAAACAATCAATAATAAAAATTTAGATGGCGCATAAAAATTTAAAATAGCGTAATTCTTGATTGTAACCTTTCTATTTGAATCACATGATGAAAAAAATCCTTTAACTACAGATTTGTTTGCTATTCTGCGACAAGAAGTGTGATAAGCGTGGAGAAGAATGTAAAATATTTTTATTGAATATACAGAGTGTGACTGTGAATCGAGGTAATATTTTGCGAGCATAAATTCTTTTTATTATAGAATTTAAAGATATGCACATGATACTTCCCACTGCATTATATACAAATATAGAAGAATCTTAAATTCTTTTACTCCTTGTTTTTCGATAATAATTATGATCACAAATGTATTATAATAAAAAAATAAAATGAATATGCAGAAATATTATAATAAACACGAATGACAAAGACAATACATTTTTGCATAATTGATCAGACATTTTTTTCGGGTGATACAAAGACAACCAAATCCTATTAATACAAACAATAATATTGATAATCCATCAACTTGGAAAATAAGAAGCTAATCAAACTACATTTGCTGCTAGATTTATAGCACTAATTTAGTGATAAGAGCACGGATTTGCCTTGTGTCATAACATCGTATGGCCAAAAATTACCTAGCTCTTATATTAAAAAAAAATTAATTAGGACAAGAATACCAACAAACAATTAGATGTGCAAAATACTTTGATTCCACAAGTCTTAGAAAGAGAGATACATTTTAGAGATCTAAAAAGATCGTGTAGATTAAAAATGATCAAATTAAATATGTTCGTTTATGCAATCTTTAAGTTTATAAGAACTAAATATAGTAATACACACCCAAATTGAATCATATAAAAATAATCTAATAAAGTCAAATGTACATTCATTATGGCTTAAAAAAATGAATACATCAGAACCTGAAATTTTTTTCATTATCTTTAAAAAAATCAAATAAATTATAAAAAACCCTTAGTGAAAACTTAAATGAAAATTATTTTGATCTATGATAAAAACTTATATTGAAATTTCTGCTATTTATAAAAATTTTTATCGTAGGAAATAAATGGGAACTTTATGATTCTATATTAAGTGAATCAAATAAGGTTTGGAGTTGATTCAGTGAGACAGTCGGTTATCTTTGTATAAATGTATTTTTCTTTTTTAAAGAATAATGAAGATTATAGCGAAAAAATACTTACATCAAAATAATTTACAATTGAGTGTTTCTTTATCAAAATAAGCAATTTAAAAAAGTGTCTACAAAAAAAGTATAATATATTTACTGAAATTCATGTCTGCGTAAGCAAGTAATACTTATGTGTTGTGATGGGGTCTAATTTCAATTTTTTTTATAAAGGTTTTTTTAAAAAAAAAACTTACCTAGATTCTTAGAGAGGCATGTTTTTGTTTTCTTTCTATTCGAGACAATTTTTCACTTTATAAAGTTATTTTCTAAATTTATTTCTTCTTTCGTTCAAAGTGGCTTAATACTTTTTTAATTGTGGTACATAGAGAAAAAATAATTTATCTATTAACCATTTAGAGCATAAAATTCCAAATTTGTCTCTAATTTATGCTTAATAACACATTAATAGAATCTTGTTTGCAAAAAAAAGTATTTGAACTCAGAAATGATTCTTTTTGTTTCAGTTCATTTTCACACTGTAATCTGAATTTTTTATTGAAGATAAACTAGAATAGTAACATGTGAACACAGCATATACATTCTTTTTATTATTAGTCTATCAAAAATGTCTTTAATACCTCACCTGTTTTCAATAATTATTAGTTAAAGAGTTTTCCCGATCCTAGAGTTTAAATATATTCCTCTATTTATTTTTTGACTTCGATTTCCTTTCAGACTGATAATATTTAAAGATATATTTATATTACAATTAATTTTACAATTTTTCTAATATAATCATGTAATAAAGTCTGGATGAGAACTGTGCGCATCTTATAAATAATTTACTTGTAAAATATTTTTTTGATGATTTAAAACTTTAAGTAGACCATTAATTCAGCTAAATAAATTAGAAGCCACAAACTATCAATTTTAGATATAAAATTTGAAAGTTACTTTTCTTGCGAATGTGCAATGGATAGACATATCATAGTAGATGATTCTATATTTTACTGCATCAACAAAGATAATTTTTGAAACAAATAGTTATTTTAAATTTCTTATGATTATACAGTTAATAAAAATCCTTTGATTATGTTTTATATTTCCTAAGTTTACGAGATAATTCAAATTTCAATGACTTTTTTATTGTGCTGTATATTAAAATTTGCCCCGTAGAACCATAAATTACAATAACATTAAATGAAATTAAAAGAGCTAAAAATTAAACTGTCTATGGTTAATGGTTTTTTAAATCCAAAAATAAACCTTGAACAATATGTAACTCCGCATGAAATAGCATCACATCTAATTTATACATCGCACTTTTCTTATGGAGATATCGAGAATAAACGAGTTCTAGATCTTTGTGCTGGCACGGGGATGTTAGGAATAGCTTCATCATTCTTCAATCCAAAAGAAATTGTATTTATAGAATGTGATGGTGAGGCTATTGATTTGCTAAAAACAAATTTAGAAAATTTTGATTTCAATTATAAATTGCTATTAACACCCGCAGAGAACAACGTAAATCCCATTACAAATAAAATTATTCAGAATGAAAAGAATATTGAGTCTAATAATATGGTTTTATCAAAAAGTAAAAACTCTGGTATAGATAAAATCAAGAATGAACATAACAATCCGGGTCCAAATGAATCAGATCTACATATTGTAGAATTATCAGACCAAAGTTATAGTGCCATGAATAACTTTGTTATAAGCATTATTCATTCAAAATATGAAGACATCAAATTGATTTTTTCTAATGATGATTTAAAGTTTGACACTGTGTTTATGAATCCGCCTTTTGGCACAAGAAAGGAACACGAGGATATGAAAGCTCTCGATTTTGCTCTTTCTGTCGGCGAAGTAGTTTATTCATTGCATAAAAGATCAACCAGGAAACACATTTTACAAAAGTATCCTTATTCCGAGGTTTTAGCTGAAATTAGCTATGAAATACCCAAAACATATAAATTCCATAAAAAGGAAATGGTTCATATTGAAGTTGACCTTCTTAGATTCTGTAAAAATAAATAATAATAGCAATTGTTATAGATAATATGTCACAAAAATAATTAATTTTTTATTAAAATGCATGTTTTTTTGTTTTGGTGTATGAAACAGTAAAAAGTATTCATAAGCACTTTTTTAGTTCAAATTGTTCCTATATTTGTTTATAAATTTGAAAATCGCGAAAAAATATGCACAATTGGGCTTTTATATAATATATACTCCTCTATTCGTTGATGGGACTATAAATTCGTAAAATACGCTTGTTTTTTCCAAATTCTTTCTCTATTTATTCTGTGATGTAAAAATTGTAAAAAAAATATAAGGGCTTACGTAGATCATATTATAAAAATGTTTGAGAATATGCTTTTTGTCCAGATTCTTTCTCTGTTTGTTCTGTGATGTAAAAATTCTAAAAAACGATAAGGGCTTATATATATCATATTATAAAAATGTTTAAGAATATGCTTTTTGTCCAGATTCTTTCTCTGTTTGTTCTGTGATTTAAAAATTGTAAAAAAAACTATAAGGGGTTGTGTAGACCATATTATAAAAATGTTTGAGAATATGCTTTTTGTCCAGATTCTTTCTCTGTTTGTTCTGTGATGCAAAAAATTTTAAAAAACGATAAGGGCTTATATATATCATATTATAAAAATGTTTAAGAATATGCTTTTTGTTAAAATTATTTCTCTGTTTATTCTGTGATATAAAAATTCTAAAAACAAATGATATTACTTACTGGATCGAATTCTTCCTTTATTCCTTCAAGGATAATGAATTTTTTTTAGTATAAATTCTTTGTATATTTGTTTATAAATAAAAAAACAAAAAAAATCATGCAAATTAGAATTCCAACGGAAGCATATGTAAACAATCGAACGAATAAGTCTTGATAGTATTTGGTAGATTGAAGAAAACTATGGGAATAATGTGGCTAAAACCAATATACAGTTTAACTGTAATATAGAGCGATCTAAAGTTTCGCGCGAGTAAACATGAAAAGTTAAAAGACTAGCCCTTACATAAATATATATTTATAAAAATGAGCTTTTAAATCAAATTCATAACATTAAAACGTCCTTTAAATCCTATGTTAAAATCAGACACCTTTATAAATCTACGGCATTGTAGTTTAAAAATTAGGCTGAAAATTTTCATTAATTTCCACGCATTAAACATTTTATAATTCAACTGAAATATTTTTTTATAAATGAGGCAATAAGGACTGTTTTGAACATATCTATTTTAAATAAAAAACTTCACATAATTCTTATTTAATGTTACAATAATTTATATATCATAAAAAGAAAAAAAAATCCAGCGTTCTATATAAATAGGTAGATACCTTATTTAATTGTTTAACAAAAATGTAATTAAATTTTTCTAAAAATAGTAAAATAAGGCATAGTCTTATTCTTTCGTGTGTATTTTTTTGCTGTTCTTCGTGTTACATAAGAGACAAAATCAGAAATAGTTTGACAGCAACTACTTATTTGTGATTTATTAAAAAAATTTGCGAATGGAAACGAGACAAGAGCGGCCTAAAGATTCATAAAATTTTATGGCATAAATTCCACAAATTGATACAATGGTATTGCTTATGTCAAATAAAACAAAAGAAAACAAACAAGAAATGGTATTCAGAAAGATAAATCTGATAATAAGACTTAAAAGTAATATTTTGTCAAAAAAGTTGTGGATTTTATGGGCATTATTATCTAAATAGTGCTAGAAGTCACACCAAAAGTTTATCTAAAAAAATATAATCAATTAACAATTAAATTTACAAAAAATATCCGGTTTTATTTAATATTGACGTTGAATAAAAAATTTAGATGCGAATATTGTTATGAAAAGCCAAGAAATATTTATGGAAGCCTTATATTGATAAAAATGTATCGAAAAACCTTTTTTTATATTATTGCAAAGATAAAAAATTTTGAATGCAGGCGTTGTAAATACATACTTATGCAACCAAACATTTGCAAAAAAATAGCACTAGTTGGTTTATTATAGTATCTCTACATCTTAAAATATAAATTTAAAAAGTTCAGATCATCCAGAAAAATTATAAACGAAAATAATGAAAAATCGAAAAATCAAGATTGTTGGTAGTTAATATGTCATAAATGACCACGATGAAATTTTACTCTAAGTTAATTATAAAATTATTTCTTCCTAAATATAAAGAATTTTACAAGAAATAATTATCTTAGAATAAACACATTATTATTAATTTTCGTTAAAACCCCTTATAAAATATTATTTTTATGAATCTCGTTAATTCTTTATGAATGGGCTTCACTGTTTCAAAAAATATATGTAAAAAATGTTATTGGTTTACCGCATGATTATTTTTTAAATAAAAAAATAGAACAGAAAAGACTGAAAAAAATATTTTAACCTTAACCCAAAGTAAGGACATATTTAAATTATAAAATTTTAGAATTAATAGAAAGATTATACAGCATAAAAAAATATATTGAATAATTTGATTCGAGCAACTTAAATTTGTTCAATCAAAATCTTATGGTTCCGCATAGAACATATGTTTGCTAATTATTTAGGTTTCATACTCATAAACAACCTTCCTTCATGTATCTTTTCCTTCGATATATTATACAAATAATTTTTTTCAGGTGATTTATTCTTAAAGACTTACACTTTATGATAAAAAAACTTTACTATAGATCTAAGTAAATATAATAAACACCTGTTTTGGCTTAGCAAAGATATTTGTGTGTGCTTAGATGCATAATAACAAAGTATAAAAAGGTATTTTTTGTTACTAAAAAAACCTTCCTAAAACATATTTTTCTTCTGTATATATGAAAGTTTGAATATAACAATAGCAGCAGTTATATATGATTATATTTTATTATAAAGCTACATCAAGAAATCAATTAATGATGATTTTACCAATGGATTTACATATGCGATTTTAAATGGGTATAGAAGTGACTTTAAACCTATCGTGATCTCTGAAATTATTAAAAAAGTTGCTGGATGATAAATTCGAAAAACAATATTTATTATAATCGAACTATAAAGTTTCTCTAAAAGCATAGTGTAAAAATATGTGACTAACTTGTGATTTATAAAATTGCGAAAACGTAAGCTTATAAATCACATACTTCGAATTCAAACAAAAGTAAATATTTTTCTTGATCGAAAATTAATATTTAGTCAAAAAGATTCTTTACATTCATTTAATTATTTTGAGACACTATGAAAGATAATATTATAATGCAGAAATTCATGTATAGACGAAAAATATATATTGCCTACATGTTAAAAATAAAATAACACAAAAAATACCATCATATTTTATTTTAATTATTTTAGATACAATATGTGATCGGA
The DNA here is from genome assembly GCF_057557595.1 of Rhyacophila brunnea. Lineage (NCBI taxonomy): Eukaryota > Metazoa > Arthropoda > Insecta > Trichoptera > Rhyacophilidae > Rhyacophila > Rhyacophila brunnea. The sequence goes on from NW_028233364.1 coordinate 1,459,643, forward strand.
ATAAAAATCTACTTATAATGATTGATAGATTATCACCTTTATAATTCACGTGGTTGTTTGAGTTAATTTTAGTATTGTAAAGAATATTCTATGGTTATTTCAAATAATAGAATTCGTATTTGCGTATTCATGGTTATTTCAATCTTTGAATGATAATAAATTAAAGTCATCAGAAACCAATCACAAAGAATAATATTTACACAATACGATCCTAGTAAGAACATAATCAATTATCCCGATAAAACTATATTAAAACACACTAAGCTCTAAAAATTTGTATCTTTTAATCTAAAGCAGTTTGACATGATTTTTGTGATTATGAGATATATAAAATTTAAGCGTACTATTTTAAATTTACCCCGAAATAATGAACAATCGAAAGCGAGAAGAAAGTGATAATAATAAAGAATTGAATTTAGATGGAAATATCAAAAATTATAATATTCAGAAAAACACTAATGGCATTTTAGAGAATTTAGATGACAATAGTTTAAGCATCCAGAAAGAAACTTCCATTAAAAAGAAAGATAGTGTATTAAGGAATGGTAGTATATTTGAAGAATTTAAATTTAGTAAACAGAGTGATATGAATAAAAAGCCCAAATATGATTTTTTATCAACAAGTTTTAATGAAGATGCAGAAAACGGTACAAACGAGATAAATATCTCTCAAAAGGAAGAAGATCTTAAAAGTATTGTTGAAAAAGTTAATTATAATATAAATGAAAAATTAAATTCTAAGAATATGGAAGATGGAGAAATAGAGAAAAATGGCAATAATTTATTTTTATTCAACCATAGTAAATCTTTAAACAATATCCAATTATTTAAAAACGATACGAAATTAAAAGATGAAGGGGAAACCCAAACGATTGAACTACCAAAAACTACCAGTTATGCACAAGGATTAAATTTGGAAAAAAGAAGAAGAGTATCATTTTCTACTAAAACACAAGTTAAACATTTTGATGCCGATAGCGGAAGTTTTTCATCAAATAAAGCAGATTCTGGGCACGATTTCCAGCCCTATAATGTGGATGAATCCATGCAATTAACCACTGATTTTACGAATACCGTAAATTTAGGTTCTTTAGGCTATAATAAGAAATATTTTTGCTATGTCGAAAACAACGAAAATGAAAAGAAAAATAATGCTCACACATTAGGCTCTAATACAAGTCAAACTCGCGTTAATAAGAAAGATGAGGAATCTGAAATACACATGGATGATATTCATGGTTTATTTGATAGCGATCACGCTTCAGAAAAGGTTTATACGAATAGCGCTGATACCAATAAAAACAATGACAGATCACAAAATTTAAGATCTGAATTCAAAGGTGAAAATAAAAGTTCTTTAGACCGTAAATTTTCAGTTATTAAATGGGAAGATGAAAAAAAGGCAAAGAAAGAAAACCAGGAGTTAGAAATGTCAAGCTTCAATACTGAAATTCCACAAATAACACCTACAAAAAAAGGCCTGTTTCTTTTCGATCATTTTAAATCAGAGGTTAAACCTAAAGACAAATTTAATTTGACTGGTGATATTGCGAATCTTTTGAATTGTTCACTTCTTGAAAGTAAAAACGAAAATAATTTTTATCCACAAGAAAATAAAATACTGAATCAAGATGAAATAGATAATATTTTCGAAATTATTTCAAGGAAAAATGATGATAATGAGATTACCATTGATACAAAATTGTTTAACCCGATTATAGAAAAAAAATTGGAATTTACAGACGATCAAAATATTTCCACTGAATCTAATTATGAGAAAAAAGAAGAATTTTTGAGCAATGAAATGAATAATAATCATATTTTTCATGACAAAGAAATTATAAACAAAAATAATGACAGAAATATGGATAATTATAAAATTGAAAATACCACAAATTCGTTCTCTGTTCAACCAAAACCTTCAGAAATGGCCATTAAAATCAATGAAAGAACTATAAATGATTGTAAAACTGAAAATTTTTTTTCTGTTAAACCAAAACAAATAGAAATGGTAAGCGAAATTAATGAAAGTATTTTGGATGATTGCAAAACTGAAAATATCAGAAAACTTTTCCCACTTCAACCAAAACTCTCAGAAATTTTAAAGAAACATAAATTACATTATTTGGACAATCAATCATCGTTCTCAAAACGAAAAACAATTTACACTCGTCAAAATAGAGACCCAGAACTCGAGATATACCATAAAAACTATTCCGAGGAAATGGTAAAAAGTCTCAATGAGGCAAACGATGAAATAATAGCATACTTAAAAGATACAGAAACAAATGTAAACATCCTTCTTGACGAAAATATTGCTGAAGATGAAATAAATAACACAATAGATTTCAAAACATTGAAAAGTTTAACGCGTTTACATGGTAAAAACGAATGGTATAAGATGCGGGCGAAATGGGAACATGAATTAATAGGTAAACTTGAAGAAAATTTAGGGGATATCAATAAAACTTCGGGAAAATTGGAAAAAATTTCCGATTTTGAAAATATCAAGAACGAAAACATCGAGTTGCACACAAGACTTAAGGATTTGAAGAGAGAGGTAAGAGATCTAGAATGGAAAAAATATGAAAAGTCAGATTATATTGATGATAAAGAAAATAAACAGATTTCCATACATCAAAAATCTTCAGAAAAGAATCCACAAAATAATACAATAAAATCCGTACCTAAATTAGACCAAGTCAAAAAAATACTACTTTCAAATAATTATGTCTCTAAAGATGATATTGAGAGTATGTTTTCCGAAAAAAAAGTGAATTCAACATTGGCCTATTATACAGAATTTATAAAGCAAGAAATTGTTAAAAATAAAAAAATTTATAAAAATCAGGCTTGTAGATTTGCTGAATCAAAAAAGGAAGTTAATATTTTGAGGGAAAAACTGAAAATTCTTAAGCAAAAAAATCGAGAAATTAGTTACGAAGATTTACAAGAATATAAATTAAAACATGAGTTCAACGAAAATATATTTGATATCAGATTGTGTGAATTGAAAAATGGAAGGTTTCAATTCGAATATATGGATTTTATTGTTTCAACCGAGTTTATCGATGAAAATAGAAAAAATAATGACGAGCAAAATAATTCCACGAAAAAAGAAACTAGCATCAATTCATTAATAGAAAGTAGCTGCAATGATTCTAACTCCAATAACAATATAATTTCGAAAAATGAAAACTTATTAAACAATCACAAAAAAACAAATATTACAGGCACTATGAAAATAATAAACCTTAAAGATCAAACATCAAGAAAATTCAGTATAAGTAATGAATTAAAAACAGGTACAACAGTGTTTTTATTGAAAAATACCTCAATCACGCTAAAAGACAAAGTTGATGAAAAAACAAGGAAATTTTATACATTTCTGGTGGATTCGACTGCTAACACATCTTCAGTCTCAAATTTAATAATATATTTGCATCGATTATATTACCTGTACAGAGAAGTATCTGAATATCCTATTTTATACGACTTTAATTCCAGAAAAATCATTATAGTCGATGGTGATAGAAAGGTAGCTTTCGATAATAATACCATTGAGGTGTACAAAAACAGCCTACTTACAGAAACAAGAGACTTGCAATCTATGTTTATATCAACATATTTCTCTAAAAGTAAATAAAAATTCTCGAATGATGAATTTATTTTGAAACCTTTTTTACGATTTTATTCAAAATAACCGCACCAACTTGAGAATACTACATCTTTTGGTATTAAAAAGGAGCGTTGTTAAATGGTAAATAATATTATAAACACTCAAAGTTTACAGTAATAGCAATTATCATCCTGTTTTTTTGAAAAACTATATGCATAATATCAATAAAAAATTAAAGATCATTGTCCATTCACATACATATTTATCTGATTAAAAAAGACAACAAGATTATTTATATCATTTTTGTAAATCTGATAGTTTCGAACAGGGGAGGGTAACCTTTTTGATCCGGTAGGCCGCTTTCTTGTTTTGGTGATGGTTATGAGGCCACATTTAAAGATTTCTTAATTTTAAAAAATATAAATTAGTTGTAAAATATAAACAATAAAAGACATTTCTTTGAGCGTTTAATTTAATGTGATTTTTGGTATTGCTTTTCTTTTACTAATAGTTAATATTCTGGCACAAATTCACTTACTTTTAATCTTTATTGATCTTCTAAATGGATATCTGTCAATTGTGCCACTATTTTATTTTTATAAAAAGTAAGCTGAGAGAATGTAGACTCACGCCAATATGTACTTATAAAACATAAAAATTTGACGTGCATTCAGTTTTTTATTTTGACTACTTCATATCATTTTTTCATATATATAATGGATCAGTATTATTGTTAAAATGTAATTTAGCAATATCATTCTCTGACAATTCTAATGGATTTTTTTAAAGCATACTAGGGGCTTACAATATGTTTACAGGATGGAGTTCAAAAAAGAGCTGTATACTTTTTTCATATTCTTCAAATCCTTATATATTTCATTAATTCAATGAACAGGTATCCTAATACTTATAGAATATGTTTTGTTTTCGCTATTTACATAATATTCTGAAGTAATAGGATCTTATGCGATTGTGAAAATCCAATTTTTCCATATTTCACACAGAAATAATATCTCTAGAAAATGCCCATTTTTCCAGAAAGACTTTATATTTTCGCATATGAAAAACGCATTTTTATTCTTTCCTTGTAGCGACAAAATATAAACCCTCTGTACATGTATAATATCACGTAAAAAAGAAAGGTTGCGACAAACTGATATATCTTAGTATCGACAGGGCTAATACATTTTACTAAAAAATGCGATATAATGTGTTCTTTAAGCTTAAAGACATTTGTTGAAATACGCCTTTTCAGAGCCAACAAACTTGTGAATGATAGGGAAGATAATACTGCAGGTTTTTTCATCTGAAATCAGCACCTTTGTAAACTGACGATGTCATTTTGCACTTGTGAATGATAGGGAAGATAATACTGCAGGTTTTTCTTATCTGAAATAGCACCTTTGTGAACGCACGAAGTCATTTTGCACTTGTATATGATAGGGAAGATAATACTGTTGGTTTTTTTATCTGAAATCAGCACCTTTGTGAACTGAAGATGTCATTTTGCACTTGTTCTGATATAATTTACGATTTATACTACGTCTTTAATTGCATCATTTAAACTAGTAGTCTATGCTTATGGATTTTGTTGATTTATAATGCAATGGAATTCCAACAGATATTTAGATGGATGTTTCTTTTTTTTGCATTAGAATGAATCCTTCTCGTTTGCCTTTCATTTCAGGTACTCCATAAATACAAAAACTTACTAAATTATTTAAATTAACATGTGATAATCTACAGTTTGTGAAGCCTTTCAATTAATCAATCCTTCGTGTTATTTAATCATATGTTCTTAGGCCAATAAATCATTATAACAGGAAAAGTCTATAGTAATCGAGCGAACCAAATAGAGAACCTGAAAGAATCTGTTTTATCAATCGATTGATCGGCAGTAATGGAAAATAATAATCCTTCATTTCGTAAAACCAGGGCCTATTTTTTTCAAGAATACTAACAATTCATGTTATCTTTTGGTGATGATACCTTTTGATAATGAAAGAGAACCTTATTTCTATATTGAATCTGGATTAATTTTCTTAAATGCTTCTATTATGCATTCCTTGATTAGCAAAATATCGCAAAATGTTCACCTGTTTTTTCGTATAGACAAGCTAGTTTGTAAGCCGCCTCTGTAACATTTTCTTAATATTCAAAAAAAAGTTCATTTATTGCTTGGTTTTCTTCTATTTGTCTTACTTTAATTCTATCAACATCTGTTTACTTGTCTATCCCACTAACATGTAGTATTTTTTTCTCTGCAGGAAGCATAATATATATTTGCATTATACTATATCAATTAGAGAGAATACTACCACAAAACAAACAATATATCTTATCTTTTGCCGCAACGAGGAAATAAGTATGTTCCCAATAAACGTTGAAATTTCTTTTTTTTTAATTCATGCAATGGAGCAATTTAATTATTTTAACTTTCTATAAAATAAATTTATATGAAATAATCAAATATGAATAAGCTCATTAGGCCACAAAAATTGCTTTGAGACAATTTTTTGCCTAAAAGCCCCCTGGTTGCCAACCCGTTTTTTACTATTCAGTTTAACATTTTATCAATGCTTTCTTTTCTATTTTGTTTAAAATTAGTTTAAATATTACTTACAATTTAGATTTTGTCTTTCATCTTTAAAATAACAAAATTATTGCACTTTTTGAATCTATAACTTTCTTATTAATATTTGAACGTATGAAATCGAAATATCAAATTAAAAAAAAAATTATTCGTGGTTTAAGTTTCTTATATAAATTACATCTATTGAGACGTAGTCAGCCCATCGAGAATATTGCACAACTTCTTGATACATCTTTTGACACCTTACCCTGATCAATCTTCATCAACTGCTCTAATTCGCTCAAATGAGAGAGTTCAAGTGTCTAGTCAAATTAAAAATAATAGGTATAAATTACAAAATGATGGAAGTCTTTATATTACCTAAATTAAATTATGAAAAACATGCATATGCTAAATCAACATAGCCCAGACTCTTATGTTAATAGATGATATATAGAGCTTTATATTGATTTTCTCATTTTTTGTCATTGTATATTAATGTACAGATAATTTACGGTATAATTGTATATTTCTAATATATTTAGTGCCTACATATCAATTATTAGCTTGATTGTATTTTACTTCATTTAGAAAATTAGTACGAATATATTTTATACTCGTATTGCTTTATAAATATATTGAGTAGATATTTTAAGTTCATAATAAAAAAACTGGATTTATTTAAATATTTAGAATTGAACCTGCCATATACAAATTTTATCCATCGCACAGCATAATACAAAGTAATATAACGGATTTTTATCTGTAATTTTTTTGCAAATTTTAAAATATTTCGATATTTTCTGTTTATTTAATATGATAACTTACCAGTATTTGACTTTCTTGTATCTTATACATATCTAGGAATCTTTTAGAAAGTAAATCTTCAATAGCTGTATCTAAAATTATTATTGAAATTTAATATGTGAATGTTCTAGTGTCTGTTTATTAAAATTGCTTATGCCGTTTATATATAAAAAATTATATTATCTGTGGATTCGTCATGTTAATTTAAGTTCATATTATAATATTAAAAAACTTATGTTATTTCTAAAGGTTTTTTATAAATTTTTTTTCTGAACTTATAATACATTAGGGCCGTATCAGTAAGACCAAGGTTTTACACATCCGAAGGCCGTCATTCGCGGTATCTATGTTTCCTTTTTTTGTTTTAATAGTTCTTAAATATATCATTTTTTATAAACGAAACGTGTTTGTATTTTTCACTTTAATCTCTATTATACTAATTTATTGTGTTTAAAAGAAAAACACGAAAGATTTACATGTAATTTGTAAGTAAAATCACTACATTTATGTAAAATCTTAATATATTTTATGTTCAATATAATAATACCATGAATCCAATCAAAAAATAATTTGTCAAATAAATCCTCTTAAAAGCTTGATTTCATTTGAAAAGTTATACGCGTAAAAATCTAGGCTAAGTTTACGAAAATAAATTTAATAAATAATATTCAACTGTGCCATAGTTAATTGAACATGCAAGCGATTATAACGGCTAAAATTTACATGGTGAAGCAAAAGATATCTCAAAGTATTGTTCGATTTAATAGTGAAGTACAATTTTATGAATATATTCTAAATATTTTATTTCAATATTTTTATATTATTGACTATTTCAATGTCTTCATCATATTCTATTAAGAAACTTATAAAAAAAATCATGTGATGGAATATTTAAATAATTTAATATTTATTTGGTGTGATTATATATATTTTTTTTTCTCAACGATATTAGTTTTTATAATATAAAATATGTGTATACACAGTTATAAATTGATATTATGAAGCAAATAAATACGATCACAAAATAAAACAATAAATTCTTCAATAAATATCAAAAGAAAGATAAGAGAAATTCGATTTATATAAAGGCTTTAAATTTCAAAATCATTTACATTATGTGAAAAAATATTGCTTATTCTTAAAAAAGATACCTTTATTTTAAGTGTTTTTTAACAATAAAAAATATCAATGTTGTTATATTTTATTTTTATCTTAATTTCTCGCTAATAAAAATTAGACCGCGCTTTCATGTTTTCGTTTACATCCTTTATTCTTCATACTAGTTGATTCTTTGTTTTGGTGGTCTGTCCTTTGAAAGAATATAACTTCCATGCAGTCCTTAGTCTATCCATTATAAGATGTTTTATGTTTTCACTTAATATAATTATTGTTTCAATAATCTCGTCAGTCTCTTTACGTCTTTTTTCTCTGCTATTTCTTTTGTCTTTATATTCTATTTTATGTGGTTCATTAGAATAATTAAAGATTATTCTGAGATAGTGAGCTTTTTGTTTGTTCGTTCCTACCTCATGTAATCGATATAAAACGATACGAGTATCGAAAGATTCTTTAATACTTAAAATTTCTAGATCTAATTTCTGAAAAAACATAAAATTCGAAAACAGACCTTGTTGCATTTCGATAAATTTTTCATCTGGTTTTGTCGCATTATTATGTCCAGATTCTGTTTCAATATTATCATCTAATATTTTTACGGATTCTTTCTCGTTTTTTAAATGAAATCCTATATTCATGATAATATTTTGCCTTTCACATTGTAAAATGAAAGAAGTAATATGCTCAAAATCGTTATTTTTAATCAACTGACGTAGGCGTACTGTATTTCTTTCGCTCAAGCTCTTTTCTTCATATGCACCACAATTTACTAGAACAACATTCAATGATGAATTTTCAACAAAATTAGATCGTGAAACAAAATATTTAATATCATTAATTATCCTATTTAAATTTTCTCTAAACAAGTTACTGCTTATAATAATAAAGTAACATGCCCCGCGGGAAATTTCTGTCATGTCTATTCCTATAAGTTTTTTCATTTCACCAGAAGCTGTCAAATTTTCTGTAAGTAATTCATCTAATGGGATATTTTTGAAATATTCAACACTGACGGTGCAATACTCTGCCTTTTCATGAAAAAAATTAGCATCGTTTTCCTTGTTATTATCGAAATGAGTTCTTAAAAGTGTGTCAAACTCACTTTTAATACTTTTACAGGTTTCTCTACCAATAATTTTGTCATATGTAAGAGGTTCTTTATTTTTTAATGGGTTACTGTCTTCACAAATTCCTTCTTTATTGTTCAAAAAAAAAGATGATATTGCAGGAGAAAAAGATCCATTTTCATCTAAATCGCATGATTCATCGTCCTCATCATTTGAGTTAATCTTCTTTGTCAACATATCGCTAGAAACATAGCATTTCTCAATACATTCTTCGTTTACTCTTAATTTGATGGCCATAAAATCATCATTATCGTTAAAAAACGGCCGGTTCAAAGAAGAAATTTCTTTTATCAAAGATTTTTCGGGCAAATTTATCGTGTATTCTTTGGTTTTGGTATCATACTTCGATTTAAAAATATATGATCGCATATATGTACCTTCGTCTTCGATGGTAACAATTTTGTGGATATTATTTTCTTTATCTAAAATAAGTTTGTCTAATAAATCTTTTCCCTCTAGATTTACGCTGGAATGCGATGAAGACAATAAAAATAAAATTAATGTGTGTAAAGTTTTTTGAACTCGTTCATAGATTGAATATGAGCACCCTTTTCGTTGAAATTTTTTAAATATATATATTTCCAGAATAAAATTCATAAATATAAAACAAATCTGTTTATTTATACATTTAAAATATAGTTTTATCTCTTTTTTATCCAAATATCATGGTTTTGATATATTTTTCACATTCTATAGAAAATTTTTCTGCTTATCAGTTTCAATTTCTTTCCATAGGTGATCTTTTCAATATTTCGAAATTGAAATAAATTAAAATTATTAAAAAAATTTTTTGATCATATTTACATCACAGAAAATCATATGAAATTTTTTTTAGTTGGTGTGGATATTTATAAATTAAGAAAAGGCTTCTATTTTCTCTAGAATATCAAGATAAAGCCTACTATGAGCGATTAATTTTTGTTTAATTTCTTATGATAGCTGCTTATCGCATTAGGAAAACGCCATCAAATTAAAATATATAAAATATATAAAAGATAGAAAAAATATGTGTCACAATAAATTACTCAAAAAATTATAAAAAATAATGATAAATCTAATTTTTCATCGGCATTTCTTTAAAGCAATAATTGGAGTGCCGTTTTTCCAAAAAGTATACACTACCATTAACATTAGTATTTTATGGGTTCAATTCTCAATTAAAGAAGCCAATTATGTTTTTTTTTGTTTTTTTTTCTATTCTTAAGATGGATCCGAGTTACACATGGAATTTCAATTTTCAAAAGTTCATCATGTCAATCAAGTAGACAGAAAGATAAGAAAATGGCCAATTAAGAAAAGAAGAAGAATTATTGAGGCTTGATTTATAAGAATACAATGTTCAATACTCAATATAAATACATAAAATTGCTTTTATATATAGGATTACATAATTCTTATTTTATAAATCGAATTATATATTTTATTTTAACAATAAAAAACAATAATAATAGTACTAGCTTATGATTTAATAACATGTGATTTTCTGGTATACTAAAATCTAGATGACGTGTTTTTAATGAAACCCATTGTCTTAAATCCCATTTAATGTCACTATATCCTATTATTAAAAAAATAACCAATGCAACAAAGCTCTTAGAACTAATATTATCTTAAAGAAAATTAAGTAATGAAAGATGATTTCAGATTATTTTAGTCTAGAATTAAAAACAAGATAAACTTCAATTTTATTTTATAATGGCAGAGGCAATAATTTAAGTTGTAAAAGGTAGTTGCTTTTATGAGAATTTGACGCTAAATTTAAAAATTTTACGATAAAGATGGGACCGCTCTTTTGTTTTTGTATGTCAGGGATTGGTAGAAATGATTGTTATAATATTCTCAAATTTGTATGTGTTTACTTCTAATATATATAATGTTTATATTTTTTTTGAATTCTATAGACGTTCCATAATTCCCAATATTTTTTTTTGTCGTAGAATACACGGCCAAAACACATTTTTAAATAATTTATCATCCAACTTTTCTATTATTTACTCGGGTTAATGGATTGCCACCAAATTAAATTTAAAATAATGCTATATGAAACGTAAATATTTATATTCCAAGAATGAAGATATGTGTTACTGAGCTACGAATTATTTAAATGAAGTAAATATTCTTTCAAAGAGTTAAAATACCATAAATATCCACATCAATATATGAGAAGTGTATAAAAACTACAGTTTTAATTGTCAATGTTTGACTGAAATTATTAAAATAAATAAAAATTAATATATGTTAGTAAATATACCATATTAATGTTTTTAATAAATAGTTAAGTGACTGTTTTATCAAAAATATAATAATTTTTGTTGTCCTTTTTTTATATAAATAAATTTAAAAACGAATCGATATCTCTATAAATGAGATGAGCGGCCCTGCTTATAAGTGTTATTGAGAAGATATATCCATTTAAAATATAAATTTGACGTATAATATGCACTGTAGTTCAATCATCTTGATTTTAATCTTTTATATAATTTAACCGGCTTCTTGATAAAAAAAATTAAGAACTATAAAATGTAAAACAAATAAAAGCATATTTTCATCAATATTTTTGGCTCAAATTTTTATATATGATTTTTAGTTATTTAAGGCTAATATTAATATGGGCACTCAATTTAATTTTTGTATAAATAATTAGATGTTATATGCGTTCAGCAATTTTAATATATAAAAAATAACATTTCTGTGTTTTATTGATCTCATAGTTATCTTTAATTATATAACTTTGGTATTAGTTATATGTACAGATTAAAAGACGAAGATTTTTGTTTATGAAATTATTTTTAATCTTTTGATTGGTATTTATTTCTTTGTGATAATAAATTGGCATTTTACAAAGTATTTTCAATATATAATTGGATTTTTTAATCAATATCTTTAACATTAAATTGATCTTAGAAAAAATTATTTTTGAGTTTTAATCAGTCTTTAATTAAATTTTTTCAATCATTCCGTTATCATGAAAAATACATCATTATGGTTATCAAATGTTTTCAAATTGATAACGGATCTAAATTTAATATTATTTTATCTTTTAAATAAGACAATATAAAGGGTTTTATAAACCACAAGTTACGTCCTAATATAGTCTAATAAACCAAATGACAATGGTAAATCAAAGGGAAACGGCTTATGTGTGAATTTAATGTACCCTATGTGTGCAAATTGCTAAAAAAAATGCGGCTTTAATGGATAGTAAAGGGGTTATATAATTCAATGAATCAATTTTGTAATTTTTTTTTTTTTCAAAATAAAAATAATTTCTTGGTACCATAGAGTAGGCTAGTAATTTCGCAATATCTATCACTCTACGCAATAAAATATTCATCATTTAAAACCTCTAAAATTTTCTTTAGAGATTCAATGGTGTTACTTCAACAGTTCTTTAATAGACTTGATATAAAATTATAGATCATAGTAGGCCATAGAAACAATCCATATATAATAATCAAGAGATCTATATATTTCCTCTATCAATTGCAACTTATTTTCAGTTCATATTTTAATAAATACACTCGTACGGTTTATGACATGTCAAAACTGTTGAGTATAACAAAAATCAAATCGATAAATCATAATGATGTGTAAAAAAATATATTGTCGTTACGAGTTCAAGGTATAATCATTTTTAAGTTCAAAATATAATATAAAGACATATATTGTATCTAGAATCAATGTGTGTTCGAGTCTCGAAGGATATATAATTTTACGAAGAGATTCCAAACAATTTCATAGATTTAAATTTATATAGAAGTGAAATTCGGGAAAATAAGAGTGTTTCTATATAATTAACTTATGTGAAAAAATAAACTGAATTGGTTGTAGAAACAATTAATTTAATAAAAGCCGTAGAATAAAAATTTTTAGTGAAGTTCAGTAAATAGATAAAAATAAACATCGAAACTGTGCTAATGGTATTGCATATATATGTTGTATGTCTTTTTTTCATGCTTGAATCATAATTCTTTTCCTTTTCGATTCTTATTTACAAACTTAGTTCAATCATTAAAATTGATAACATTTTATATTTAGATATTATTCTTAGAATAATAGTAGAAATTGAGGAATTTATTACTTAGAATTAGGGTAATGCTCTCACAAAAAAATCCAATAAAATTAGACACACGAATATGGTATATTATATCTGAACCATGAGAACAAAAATTATAAATTATTTATTTTAGTTAATCCAATAGTATATGTTTATTATAGCATTACCTCCCAACTCACAGGATCCGATATTTAAACCAAGGTATACATACCGGAGTTATTCTGCAGGGCATTTTAATACCTGAAGGTGACGATTTAAACATTAATACCCAGTAATAATGTTTGAAATTTTTAGTTAATGTGGTGTATGACGCATATTTCATAACATATGATGGTGATGCAACATAATATCATAAAAGATATTTGAAAGAACTCGAAGTGGTAAATAAAATCGGAATATATATTCAACCTATTAGATCAGGAGGAAACCGAACTAATGGGTCTTAGAAAGAGAAAGGGTATCTAAGAGGAATAAGAGAAAGAGATATAGCTTGGAGTTTAGGCATAATTTGCCCACGGAGAATCAATCATGTTATTCTTTAAAATAAAATCTAAAATTACAATACCCAAATTAACCCATAAATAAAAAAATTTACGTGATGTAGGATAAAATATAAATGGTATTGTTGTATATACTTAAATTATCATCAAATATATTTAATAAATTGCAAAGGTTAGCCTTTAAATTAGATTACTTTAGTCGGATTACCGTTTCTGGAAACATTAATGATCATTCAAATAATGAATTTGATTATACACTTGTGTTAGGGGATTGGTAGAGTTTTTTTTGCGCTCCGATCAATTTTCTGGTATAAACACGAGTAAAATTATTTACCTTGTTTCGGCATATCGGTTTTTCTCGAATTTCTTGCAGCTAGGCGGCATATATGGTAATATAACAATGCCTATACGTGGGAAGAATTCGAATCCTCAACAACTAGTATTGAAGATTTTAAGTTGAATCTACACCCATCAATCATAAATACTACGAATCGCAACACAATAGAACAATGAGATGTATTATTTTTAAATGAAATGATATAAACATGTATTTTAAATATTTTTTAGAACCATTAATTTTTTATGACTCTTGTAGTCGGATGTATATAAAGGTTTTTAAATTATGCTTTATGTGTGGAAAAACGAGTTCCCATATCAGAATTGATGCCCCGTATCATTTTTGTGCACTGAAATAATAATAATAGCTTTTTGTATTTTTTTAATGGATATATAATTCATTTTATTTTACAATTATTTTCCAATTTATCTAATGAATTTTACAGCGCATAAAGCACATTATGATTTTGTAAATTGTACATGTCACAAAAATTAACACAAAAAACTTATCGGTAAAAAAAGTAGAAATATATTAAGGTACGTAATCACCACATAATTATTTCTTGATATTTGTTTTATAAAAAAACTTCAGCCAGTGAATATGATTTTATATAACATCTCAGAGTATTCTGTGCCTCTCTGTATGTATTTACAAAATCAATGGTCTAAACTGCAATTATCTAAAACACTAACGCTTAAACTATCATACGCTCCTTACATCTATTGGCAAAATAATAACAATAATGGTTGCTCAATCGCAATTCCCCTGTAAGTTGGTTGAATTTGTTTTTATTGTAAATCCAAGAATTTATGTTAGAATAATAAAAGAGAATCATATAATGTTCACAGAAGTGGATATTTTTAAAAAGTGGCTAATTAAATTCGATTAATAAATAAACAAAGGTAATCATAAGTCAAAAGAAATATATTTTTAAAATAAAAAGATAAATATTTAAAAACAACAAGTAAATACCTAAAATATAATGGTGTTCAATATATATTAAATATTTAAATTTACATATAAATAATTGACAAATAGCACAAATGTAAATAAAATTTACAATAAATCACCAAAAAAAAGAAAAACTTGATTATATACCCCAAATCAGCTGTAATAAAATATGTTATAAACATAAAATAAATAAATATTAATACTCGCAATAAAAGGTGTTTTTAAAAGAAATAACATATGTATCAAGTAGATTATGCATTGAAAATCAATAATATCTTACAAAGATTACAAGGCGTAAATCCAATACATTTACTCAATAAATTCAAAAAATTTATAATCGAATTCACTTTATTTATTTATTTATGTTTTACTTCTATTACTTTTAGAAAGTTCGCTTTATATTAATAGGAACTATCGCTTAACTGCTGCGTCTCTCTGAGAGACTCTCCATAGCACTTCTTGTCACCCGAAATCACCGTGGATTGGGCCCTTTCACACGGGCGGTAGTCATTATGTGGAGGGAATGTGATTCTTTCTGCTGTTCATCGCTAAGGTATACAAGATACAACCATACTCTACACTCACCCTTATCCTTGCTGAACGGTGTGGGATCTTTTTCCATACTGGAGGCACAATTCAATGGCTTACACAGCAACCTCCTATTTCTCATGGCTTGTCGAAGCTTTATAGTTTATCTATTATTGTTCACTGATCGTGCTTACTGGGTATTTTTTCTTAGAGTAAATTCGTTTGGAAATTAGCTGGGTGGGTGGAAGTGGAACCCGCGACCCCTCACATGGGTTCGACTTCTTTACCACTCAACCATACCACCCCCTTAATAAATTCATGCAAGTTATTAATTTATATTTTTCATGGATTTATGGTAATTTTAAATGCTTGAAGGGGTTATAAATCTGTGCGTTTCGAAGATAAATTATTCTACTTGATCTCGATTGAGTTTATTTAAATTGTACTATTTTTTAAACCCTCACTGCATCTTAAATAAATACAGAAAATGAATTTTTTAAATTTATTGAAGATACGATGCCTAGAGTGCATTAGCATAAGTTTCAATACCTTTAAAGAGGGTTAAATATTTTTAAAAAAATACTAGCATTAAGCAAAATCTTCAGTGATGATAATATGTTTTAATATAAATAAATCACTTCATAAAATATTACTAGTATGACTCAACTATATCTTCACAGGTACTTTTTGAAAGAAAAATTGGAAGCATGATATATTCACTAATTAAAAATAGAAGCACAAAAAAGGATTCAAATTGTGCGTGGATTGATTGGGTCTTTTAAAGGCCAAGAATAGACATTATTTATAAAATTAAATGGTAAAAAGACTTTGCTGACCTTGAACAGCTAACAATTTCGTTAAAAAATAAAAACGAATATCAGCATAATTCGCAAACAGTATATTTTTTTTATTTCTATATACGTTATTATATTATAAATTATACATGATTTAAGTGTTAAAATATATAATTAAGAACGTTAGAAATGTAAATCTTCTAAGAGGGATTAATGATGTGAAATATATTTAGTGCCACCAGAAAATAATTACCACAAATAGTCCTATGTATAAAGTTGTAATATGGTGTGGTTATATAAATTTAAATTTACGATGATTTTACCTATGATTACATCATCCAAAAAGGATTGGATGAATAATTTTTTTATAGATAGAATACTCAACTGATATAAATCATAATATGTATCATTTCAATCGAAATAAATATCAGGCAAAAAATTCTTTAATCGCTAAAAAACTCTCTTAAAAAAATAATTTATTTACGAATAAAATATGCGCGCCACATATGATCACTTTTGAAGTAATTATAAAATTGTTGGATTAATATCGTAGATTTTTCTATTTATTTTTATGTGATCTGTATAAAGTATATTTTTAGTTTATTTGGTATTTTATATTTTTATTTTTGCACATTGTGTCATCATGATTGCAAGTAATAAAAGAAAGAAAAATAATTTGTTTTATATAAAAATATTTTAAGGACGTATAGAACTCGTGTATTTACACATAATAGTGATATATTAAAACATGAGAAACACAATCAAATACTCAGAAGAAAATGCTTCTATAAAATCCATGTAATTATCAAAATTTGAAAAATAATAAAATTAAAAAAATGAAGAGCACTATATTATGGCACAAAAGAGTTTATTGCCAAAAAGATTTATCGAAAAAATTATCAAGAGTTTTCCGAAGAAATTGAGTTCACAAGCGTATTTAAAGACACATGATTTTGATTTTGATTTTAATTATAAAAATTACAAAATTTTTAATAAATGAAGGTCTTAGGGTATTCAAATAAGAAAACATTGTGAATTATAGATACGACGATGTGATCTGTTCAACAAATTCCGTTCTATTTTTATATAAATATTAAATTCCGTGTTGATTTTTTTATAAATATTGAATTCCTTGTTGATTTTTATATAAATATTGAATTACTCGTTGATTTTTATATAGATATTGAATTTGTGTTCGATTTTTTTGCATTTTGTACAGTTATTTTTAAACTCTCTTACTATCATGGCACCATCTAAAATCGAATAATCTTTTTCTATTGGTTCCTATAATTTACAAGTTATAAATATGCGGGAAAAAATAGAACAGTCAATTGGAAAACGGTTTTATAAGCAGGTTTCGACTTAATGTTTTTTTTGGCCCAAAATATCTATCTAGAAGCCCAATGGACTTTTAATACCGTTTTTATTTATTGCGAGTAAAATAAACAATATGGTTTATTTATATGGACAACTTATCATAAATTTTACGATATCCATTCCATTTTTTCTGCTCTATTCTTTTTTTTCTCATCCTAAATCTTTGTTATTAGTAAATACTTTGTTTTGAAACTAGCCTCATGGCATTAAAGTCTAAAAAAACATTGATCTTTAAGGGAATGTGTCGTGGGTAGATCATAAAAAGGCATTCCATCATATACGATTAGAATTTTGTTCTATAAATATCAATTTCTCACGAAAAAATAAAGAAAATGCCATTAAAAGCATTTAACTTGACTTCTAAACACCATTAATCAAAAACTGCTTATTCTGAAATAATTTTTACCTTATTAAAATAAAATAAACCATATGTATTTCTTGTTTAATGCCCATATTTTCAAATATTTCTTTCCCTTTTTTCATTTATAAATTTTTTGGTTGAATTTGTTACTTTATAAAACATTTTTTTTGGAAGGTTTTTCCAAAAGTTACACGTTAAGTAAACATATTATAATAAAAATATTCTTCAGGAAAAAATATAAAAAAATTTTCTTACTTTTATAAAGTATAATTTTTTTATATTTTAACAATTAAGTTTAACAATGAAATTAATATATATGTTTACACTGTAATTAATTTCTTGCTTTTTTTTATTTAATCTGGATGAAAATCCAAAATTTTTTCATTTTCAATTGTTTTTTAGTTTTTTACATCAACCAAATCGTTCGACAAAAAAGCGACCGCCGAATCCCTATCAATTTCCGTAACACAGCTATTTTTATCTAAGAATGTAACACCGAAAAACTTATTTCCGGCGGCAAGCATTTCTTCCCTAAAAGTAGCAATAAAAAACTGTGTCGTGTTCTGTTTGTTATTTTTCATAGAGTAACCCATACTTATTTCCTTAATGAGTTCACAAACCCTTGTCCTTGCAGCAGTATCGAGGTTAGCATCAATTTCATCGAAAAAATAGAATGGGGATGGGTCTATTTTTTGGATGCTAAAAATGAATGCGAGAGCCAACAAGGTTTTTTGACCACCACTTAAGTTTTTAATATTAGAGTATTTTTCACCATTTATGTCGATTTCAACGCCTTCATTTTTGTGAACGAGATTGGCGGTGTTTCCAGGAGATAATTTCGAAAAAAAGTATTTGAAGTTATTCTGTAGCATTGATAAAGTTAAATTCACCGCTTCGTTTTTCTTATTATCGAGAATATTGATGAACTCGTGTATTTTAGACTTTCCTTGTTTTAGATCAGACATACGGGCGATCATTTTGTCTTTTTTTTCGAGATATTCGTTGAATTGTGAGTCTGCTCGTTTGTTGATATTCCCGAGTTTTTTAATTTTTTCGTTAATTTCCTTTAACTTCTTATAAAGATCTTTTGAATCAGAGTTAGAGTATTCTCTATGTTCATCTTTTTTAATAGATATAGTCCCTATTTTTTTAATGATGTTTGCTCTTTTTTCCATAAGTATTCTTTTGTTTAATTCATTTTTTTCTTTTAAAAAATTTTTCTTGTCATTCATTTTGAATTCCATTCCATTTTCTTTGTTGTTGTATTGTTCTTCTTTCCTTTTAAGATATTCCAATTCATTTTCAAGCTGTTTGTACCTTTGAACTTCTTCTATTTTATTTATATCTTCATTTAACTGCACAATCTTCCTTTCGAATGCGGCTTTATCGAATATAATGGATTCTAGTTCGCTTTCTTCTTTTTGAATTACTTTTTGCAAGTTTAAAATTTTTATATCCAAATTTTTTTTTACGTTTAACAAACTCATAATCTGTTTTTTGCCATTATTTAAAAAAGAATCGATATTATTTTCTTTCAAATCTTTGTCTTTTATCAGCATCTTGAGTTTCCGTTCGAGAAAGATGATTATGTCCTTTAAAGATTCTTTATAGTCCTTTCCAGTACTTTCCTTGCCTTTCATTTCTAGGTTTTTCTTACATATATTTATTTCCTCTTCTAATTTGTTTAATTCATTTTGGATTTCGTTTTTTCTTTTATCAATTTTTTTAATTTGTCTAGTTTTTTTCTTAAAATCTTCTAGCGAATTCGTTTTTTTGATAAAACCACCAGAAATCACCCCTCTTTTAGAAATAAAGTCACCGTCTAAAGTTACGACATTAAGATTGTGTGTTTTTGATATCACAACGCCAGTTTTAACATCGGAAACGAGATATGCACCCTTAGTTATATAATCGAGAATATTTCTGTAAATTGGGTCAGATTTAATTTGTGAAGTTAAAGGAATAGCATCATCGAGTTCCACTATTTTGTTATGTGAAATAATCCTGTTGAGTGGAATAAATGTTATACGGTTATCGATTTTGGATATTAAATCAGTGGCAACGTCTTCGTTATCAACAACAACATTAAAAAGTGATGAACCTGCAACAGTTTCTAATGCTTTACTGAGTTCATCAGAAATGCTTATTAGTTCAAAAACTATGCCATGAACACCTTTATACCCCTTTAATTGTTTGTATGTAGCTGGGTTAAACCCACCCCTAAAAAGTATTTTCCTTTCAATTGCAATATAGTCATCTAAAAGCTCAATTCTAGTCGTTTCAATTTTTTTATTTTCTCTCCACAACTTATTTCTACTTTCAATCAATCTTTCTAGTTTTCTAAAATAATCCACATCTTCTTCGAGCATAGTTTGATTTTTTAAACATAAGTTTTTATGCTCTTTTCTCTTTTCTTCTAATTTTGATGATGTTTCGTGTATTTCTTCATCGAAATTCAACTTATCTCTTTTATTGAGATACAATTTATAGTTTTCTATTTCAATTCTTGTAATTTCAATTTCACTTAATGTCATTTCTTCTTCACGTTTAAGTTTTTTTGATCTTTTTTGATAAAGTTGCAATTTATTGTCACTTTCCTCTCTTTTCTGTTCAGTTTGCTTTAACATTTCAAATAAATATTTCTTTAAAGCATTAAAACTTGTATCTTTATAATTAATATCATCAATTTTTTTAGTTTCGCTTTGTCTTTTAAGTTCGCTCGGTCTTTTCATGTCACTTATTCTTTTCATATTGCTTATCTTCTTCCCCGTTACGGATAGAGAAAGAAATTCTGAGCTTTCTGATAATTCTTCAATATTTTCTAGTATTACAGATTCATTTTGTGTTTTTTCATTGATTAAATTTATGTCGATATCTTTTTCATCACGTATTCCATATTTTTCTTGTATCAATGAAATTACGCTAGAACCATCTTTAAGTCTAGACATCATATTTTCAACCTTTAAAATCTTTTTTCCTATACAAATATCATCACTTTCACAACTTTCTTCAACTAAAGTATCACATAAATTCTCAATATCACGAATCTTCTCGTCAACATCATTTCTTTCAATTTCAAGAAGCGAAACTTCAACAACTCGCTTCTCCCTTTCTAAAAATTCATATTCATTGGCTACCTTTTTTTCCTTTTCAAGAATTTTTATTCTATCCTCTATGCTTTTTAAAATCTCTTTTGTTCTTGTTTGATTATTCTCACTTTCTTCTAAAAGTTCAAGACTTTCCATACGATCTTTTTCATAAACACTCGCCCCTGCAATCTCCTTTATTAAATCTAGCCTTCCTTCATCACTGAGAAGTGCTAGTTCATTTATTTTACCTTGATGTATTATAAAATGGCTGTTGTTTGTAAGATTCGCACTCTCAAATATTCCTAGCATCTCTTCTTTTGTCAAATTCTGTGTATTCTTACCACCATCTTTATTTCTGCTTTTTTTGCTGCTCTCTTCATTTACATTTCTACTAATATCAGCAATATTTAAGTTTTTGGCTATTTCTTCTTCATTGTTTATATTTTTATTTATTTCTCCATCATTGTGTGCATTTTTACTATTTCCTAAATTATTATTTATATTTTCAATATTCTCCTTATTATTATTTACATTTTTAATATCTTCATCATTATTTAAATTTTTTATATTTTCTTTCTCACTTTCAAAAATAACACAATACTCATCATTCTTTAAGCTAACTTCTCTTTTAATCTCAAAACAAGATTCATTAAAAGGAAAACGATCATTTTCACTAACTCCAATAGAAACAAACGCTGAAGAATCACATAGTGCATTACCTTCCGAAATTAATGATTGCCGATCATTAAGATTTAAACGGTGGGCATCAAACATCGTGCTGAAAGCTTTTATTATGTTTGACTTTCCTGAACCGTTACGACCAACTATTATATTTACTTGAGGACTAATACCTTTTAATACTGTTCGATCTTTAAAACTTTTGAAGTTATTTAGTTCAAGTTTAGATATGTGCATTTGGAAGGGTGACATTAATACGTCTATATCACTTTAAAATAGAAAAGTGAATATATTCGGTCACTCTATATTTCAAACTACAATCATAAAGTAAATTATTTTTATTATATCTAAATCACATTAAAATAGAAAAGTTAATATATTCGGTCACTCTATATTTCAAACTACAATCATAAAGTAAATTATTTTTATTATATCTATATCACATTAAAGTAAAAAGTGAATATATTCGGTCACTTTATATTTCAAACTGCAATCATAAAGTAAATCGCCATTATAATAAAACTATAAATCTTCATCAAATCAAGAAACATTATGTGATCATAATTTAAATTGACTTTAGTAACACTGAAAGCAATAGGACACCTAAAAATAAAATAAAAATTTAAAATTTATGACTCCCTACAATATAATTAGCAATAAAACAATTGATTTTTATTTAAGGGCTATATTTATAGTCGTAATTTTAGTTTTTGTTCTCAGGCACAGCTTGCTTGATTCTCTGTACACACAGCGTATTTATACTTTCGGCTATCTTCTCCTCTCCAAAGTCTTCTTCAATACCCCTCCTTCTTTCGAGACCTATTAATTCAAGGGTTTTTCTCAATCCCAATGTTTGAATATATGCCTCAACCAGCAATAAAACAATAATTATACTTAAAAATACGATTTATACCGTTTTTGAAAATTAAAATAAGTATAATAAATAAAATCCCTAATAAATAATGAAATTCCATCAAATTAATAAATTGTTATAAATTAAAAATATGATTTATACCGTTTTTGAAATTAAAAAAGTAAAATGAACAAAATCACCAATCAATAATGAAATTCCATCAAATATATAACAATTGTATTTTCGAGCTAAAAGGCCGCGTAAATATATTTGAAATATAGTTTTATTTGAATGTAATAATAAGATATACAAAATCAGGTGAATTTTTTATTCTAATGTATTGCCTATTACAATTTCATTAATTACACCTACACCGAATTTGAAAATGCCTAATGCATATAAATTCGGCCACTTTTCCTATAAAAATTCTAGATTTTTGTACCCCTTTAATTTAATATAAATCCCTGAAGATATAACATATTAAGCAAAAAGAAGTTGAATGTTTAATATAAATAACAAAAAATGTATATGAAATACCTATAATACTGTGTCTAGTCTGACCGGGTAATTTAAACGATTAAAAGATGATAACGTGAAGTGATAAAGGAAAAAGGAAAAACAGGGGATTATTTTATTCCAAATAAAAATATGTATTTTACTGTGATAATTACTTTTTAAATGTTGTGAAATTTACTAAAAACATCAATCTCACATTTCTATCTAAAAAATAATAAAAGATCACGACCACATGTAAGACACAATGAAAAAAGCCAGCAGAAAAAAATTCGTGCTTCGGGTAATAAAACGATATAAGAACATGGAAAACTGATAGAATTTCTATAAAAAAAAATAAATTTGCGAAGATATAAAATGCAAAAAAATAAAATAGAGAATAAATTGTTGTATACCCGACTATACATCTTTACTTATGCCAAAAGAAAATTTCGATTATCCTAAGAGTATTAGAATTTAAATATTGAAAGATTACCGAAAATTGAAATTAAAAACCAAGAAGGGATAATCCACTGAAAAATGAACTATCGCACATCTATCTGTGTAAAACAAAAACAAACTTAAATTTTAAATCTCAAAATGGACATAAAAATTATAATTCTTATAATAAATAGATAGTTTGGTCGAGAAAAGCAGAAGTATACACACAAATAAATGGCCGAAAAAAACACATAAGCCAATAAGTGTCAAAAGGAGAAATAATTAAAAAGATATATATATCTAAATGAAAAAACGATCACAAAATATATTATACAGATCAAAGTAAAGTTTTCATTGGCAAATATATATATTAAACTACCTATAAATTGAAATCTTGCATTTTTGTATGCATATAAAATTGGCCTTTTCTTAAAACACTGTTTGCGCTCAAACTCAGAGTTTTTTCAGAAATGAACTATATTTTACAGTTTTTATCTTTAAAACAGATAACAGTGAGAGTATTTGGACTATTGGTGCAAACATCAGGCCCAGGATCTTCAATTTAAATAATTAGAGATTCGAAACTAATTCGCGTGAGGCATTTTTAGGCTTCAACACTAATAATAAATGCTGCCTAGCTCCAAGAGATAGATATAATAGAGGAATATATTAAATTAGAAGATTAATGTGTAAAAAATTATGCCGCTTCGTACTTCGTAATTTACATTTAAAAAAATTATTTTTTGTAAATTGTGATATCATATGGTGGTATTCATATTAATATATCTAAAAAGATCATTTTAATCATAAATACGAATAAGAGGGAGAAAAACCATATTGGTACACCATAATAATAATAATAAAGAAAAAAATAATGTTTAAAATGATAAAACTGCTATATAAACGCCCATCACGAATACAATTTCTGCTAAATAATTTTAATGCGCTAAAAATTATAAAAAAAATTCTTTTGTAAGATAACTTATCGATTCACAAGTTCGAAATAAAAAAAATTTATTACAGACCGTAAACTTTTTGCAGAAGTTCTGGAAGTCAGATCTCTCGAAAATGAACGGAATAAACACAAAAAAATCGAGTTACATTATCATAAAAATTTAAATTTACATATTAAATGTCTTTTTAGGCTAATTTGCTGTCTGATTAGAAATTAATGCATCAAAGGCTATAAGATTATCAAAATCTGTCAGGTATATGATCAAACAAAAAACTATAAAAATGAATATTACGTGAAAAATGTAAAGAATACGAAATCGGGCAAAATTAGTCTTTGGAAATATAATTTTTTATTATTTTAATACACACCTTTTTAAGCTTAAACTAATATATTTATATGTGTCAATAAATTTTATACTTTTAGTTTAATCCATAAAAAATTTAAATTTCACATAGCCCAGATTTTCATAATATTTGCTTCAGTTTAATAATTTAGCCAACCTCAATGTATCTTCAATTTATAAGAAATTTTAATTGAAATATTTTATATATTCCTATATTCTGTACGGATGATTTTACTTATTTTAGGATTTGCAGCACCATAATAAACAAAAATAGTTCACCTTAAAATATTTGGAGTGGGTTTATTTCATATTAAAATTATTTAACCGAAGAAAGGTTTATCTGATATTTAAATCCCAAAAATGTTTTTTATTTCATCTTTCGAATAGATTGTACATGAAAAAGTCTGACTAAAACAAACATAGTAATTTCATTTAGCCATATGGAAATTTATTTATCTTCCTTTTCTTTTTTCAACAACAAATTCATTTGCAGTTCTTCACCTTCCTGCAATGTTTCTGGACTAATTTTAATATACTTCCTCATAAAAGTTTCATACCTACAGAACATTGCAAAGTAAATACCATTTTCTTTACTTTGAAGAACATTCTTGGCGGCTGTTCTCACCTTATCTAGTTTATTGATTTGATTGAGTCTATTTTCAAATGATTCTGGTCCATATTGAACAACAGAGGCTTTCTCGAATCCTAAAGATAGATAGAACGCATAGTTAATGTGCATATCGGTACTAAAAGGAGAAATGTGCAAAGATATTAAAAGATTGGTGGTATCGAGATATTTTAATCTCTGATTGTCATGTGGTGGTGTTCTTAAAAAATTACCATCTTTTCTAAATTGACCGAAATGGCTAGCTGTTTTTTGAAAAGATATACCTTGGTCTTCTAAATACTTGTTCCTAAGTATATCCAGCCTTTTAAGATTAAAATAATGATCAACTGCCTGTTTTATCAGTTTTCGAGCATAGCCTTGTTTTCTATACTTTTTCATTGTTGCTATTGAATATAGTGCTAAAACATCTTTCTTAATTCCTTTATCAGTGAATATATAGTGTTTTAAGATAAGATTCGATACTAATTCATTTTTACATTTATACTGATATATTTCAAAAAAAGAAAGGGAGTTTGATATGTGCTTATAATTGTCGTCTTTCATCTGAAATATCGGATGCACTAACTCCATGTACTCTTTTTTTTGATCATTTGATATCATGTATATTGGTGTATGCACGAAGTCAACCTTTGTAGGTTTTTTAATACAAGCAATAACTTTATTGTTATCTCTTGTAGAAATGCTACTTTTATTACTAGCAACAGATAAAAAATAAATCAATCGAAAATCAAAAAAAAAGATGATATTCATTTAATAATTTTTATTTACATTTTTGTTTTCATCGATGAATTATTCTGGGCATAAATTCACCTCTATTTTTCTTTATGCGCATAAATTAAAGCCTAAGTACTTTTTCTCGATTTCTGTATTTTATTGACTGTGTAATGGGAAAAAATTGAAGAAATTTATATGAAGATCGAAATTCTTAAGATAAAATGTTTCTACAGTTCCTCGAATTATTGATACGCATAAAATGTGTTTATACAAGTAAGTTGAAAACATATTTTGATGGAATATTTCTGATTTTTTTGCTTTGTCGAAATTATAAAGACTTATTTACTTAATTTAATTTGATTTTCCATTTTAAATTTATCTGTCATATCTAATATTTTGAGTAAAGTATATGCAATTAAATTAAATTTATTTTGAGCATATCGCCGCTATTTATTCTACCATTTTACTAGGAAAGATTTTTGTTCATTTTATTATTATTTCTCTAGATACAGTTACTATCAACAAGTTTATCAAAATTTTATAATTGATCGATATAATATTGGGGATTTGTATTTCCTCGCTCATCTATTACTATTATCCTCAATTCTAAATAAATTAGAATCGCAAACGACTTCAAACCCCATTATTTGTATTAAAAACTAATTTTTTATGCTGAAAATACCGTATAATGTAATCTGGTATTCTTAAAACCCTTTTATAACAAAGCTTTTTTTGTTAATCTGCAGCACATTTTAATTTACATTCTGCTTATATTATTCAAAAGGGTTTTTAAAACCTTTTTACCTATTCTTAATCGACTATTCTGTTTTAAAAATAATAACATTGCATTAATTTTCATTAGAATAAGATCTACAAAGATAACTCAAAAAAATTATTTGAAAAGGTAAAAATATTATGATATATGTTAGACATCAAACAATCGAATAAATGTCTGTGTATGAATTAATTTGAAATGAACCATTATTCAAGTAAATTTTTTTAGTAAAAAATTTCTTTGTACTATTCTATGTATTTATTTGCGAATATCTTAAAAAAATGCGTTTTTACGGTGAATACTAAGTTTCTATACAAAATAAAATTTAAAAATAGAAATTTTCAATACTTTTTTGCCAGCTATATAAAAGATATAAATACCACTAAATCTAAATATATAAAACTACATTAGTATTGCCCTTATGATACTCGAAATCAAATTGATCCAATAAATTACGGATTTCGCCGATATCTTACTTTTAATTGTATATATACTTAATTTGATTCCAAAATGTATATTATACAGATCTATCATTATAAATTTTTTTTAAAATTGAATTGTATTATTAACAAATAATTTCAAAAAATTATGATTTCGAAAAATTATTATAGCAGCAACTTCTGGTTATAAATACCTTCTTTACATTATAGTGTGAGAAGGGGTTTATAAATGAATCATACTTGTTGATTTTATTTCAAAGTAATTTAAATGCCTATAATTATCGGAAAATAAGGTTAACAATTTGTATAAATATAAAGTATATCGATGCATATTATGGAGGTGAACCCACCGCTATGTCGAATCGGATTCTTTGTTTCTACCGTCACAGGAAGTCATATGTTTATTAAGAATTAAAGATTTTGGAATATTATGTATTCCATTTTATAAAGTATGGCTCATCTGCTAAAGTTTTTTATTTAGTCATATGAATGCATACAGAAAAAAAAGTTGTTTGGTGCATTAGACATAAATTTTTAAGATGATTTAGAGTTTATTTCTCAGGAATATTTTCATGATTTATATTTCTGCTGTATCAAATGTGTCTTAGTGAATAAAAATTTTTTTAAAACCAAAATGTGAAATATGTAAAAATAAGCTTACCAAAAATTGATAATTTATGTTTGCCTTCAGTTTTTTTATATATGCAAAGATACTTAAGTATTCTAAAATATTTTTTTTGCTGCGAATAGAACTTATATTTGTACGGAAAATTATATATAATCGGATTAAACCAATTATAATATCAATTTGCACGAATAATTTTAAAATAAAAGAGAATTAATATGCAGACCCATTGCATATAGGAGGTATAATTAAATTTTTCTGTGTATGAAAAATAAAAAAATCTATTATTAAATAAATTCAAATGGCTTATATTGCTTCAAATAGACATGCAAGTGTTTATAAACTAGTGAATTATAGACTAGAGTATAAAATTAAAATTAGTTTATTTTTTTACTATTTAAGATATTATTTAGTTATTGTAACTTTAAAAACTTATCTACACCATAGCAAAATATGCTTTGCTGTTAAGCTGATTATGTATCCCTTTTTTCGATCTAATATATCGACCATGCCATCGCAAAACAAAAATAGAGGAATTCTCCCCCATAGATAATGGTAATTTTAACAGAAAAATTTTAGGTGTTTAAAACCATCGAGCTTCACTACATTCAGAAGGATATAGTTAGATTACAGTATTTATAGAGAAATGACTGCTATCTTAAAAAAACGATATAGGCTAAAAATTGTGATATTAAAAGAAATATATTGTAAATGTGGTTTACAATTGCATTTGATATATATTCTGATAAAAATTAACATTTACTCCTAATATTATGAATCTAAGGTTTTTATATAATCTGTAACAAAAGAAAAGAGAATTAGAAACAAGTTTGTAGGAAAAAATACAATATATTCATTCATAAAGAAATATAGAGGTTTTTTCATTACGTTTTTATCATAATTAAAGAGCTCATCGTGTTGGTATATTTATAGGGAATAAACAGGCATAAATTTGTGAATCGTTAAAGTTCTATTTTTTTTGTGAACCATTTATTATATATTAAATAATAATGATAATAAAATTATCCATTTTTTTGTATCGTATTTTATTCGCCCTTTTTTTTATATTCGATGCAAATTCAAGATAAATTTTGAGTTAAGGCTGCCATTGTTTAACAGACAAATAATTTGAATATCCAATTTTTTTATTAATGAATAGCCATTTTATCATCTATAATTCATTGCAAGAACACTTGTATATAGACATCTTCCTAGCATTTAAATTAGACATCTAGCGGCTGTCGGTTCAAATCCAACACTCTAAAATGTTAGCTAGGGTGTTATAGTGATTGCGCGGAACAATTTTATATAAATTGAACAGCCATTAAAGGTGATAAAAAAATAGATTTTGAAATTTATATCATAGATACAGTAATTAACTAATCAAAAAAATTCTAAAATAATTTATCATTTTTTATATTGATTTGCATCTATATATATAATTTTTGATCAGCTTCTATATGGATATAGAGACTTTTGCGTACCAGATGTACCCCGCGAATGGTACTGCAAATTTTCAGATACCAGCTTTATCTCCTTGAATTACCCTCTTTTCAGCCGGTAGCCAATATGAAGATGGACATGATTTTACCAACTTTCTGTCGCGAGTATATGATGCTACCATCACTCTACACTTACCCATATCTTTACAGAAAGATTAAGCTTTATTCAATTTTCGGCCACTTTTTCGGCATCTACCAAAAAAACAATGATATAATTCTCGTATTTTTGGTCCTTTTACCGTTTTAATTTCTAGGTTCGAAATACCGCTTTCATGCGGGTACTTTCGTTATGAGTAAATTAATTTGAATTGAAAGTACTTTGGGAATAAGTCTTAGGTCATATATTAAATAATTGCATAATCAACTGCTCTATTGTAACCCAGTATAAAGCAATAGAAAATTTAGACTTTTCAATATTTTTTGGTGTTCCATAAAAATTTTATGGTCTTTCTATCTTTATATAAGTTAAAAAAATGTCAAGATATGTAATTAATATTTAATACATGGATAACACTCTCACTTGAAAGAATTTTAGACATTAAATCCTCTAAATTAACAAACAAGACAAATTATATTTTTTTATCTTTTAATCTTTTCACACGAAAAAACTTAAAATTTATTTATATTACAGGTTTATGTGCATTATTTTACAGCAAATAATACTTAAATTCCCCC
Source organism: Rhyacophila brunnea (assembly GCF_057557595.1). Lineage (NCBI taxonomy): Eukaryota > Metazoa > Arthropoda > Insecta > Trichoptera > Rhyacophilidae > Rhyacophila > Rhyacophila brunnea. Next base: position 1,489,999 of record NW_028233364.1, read on the forward strand.
TAAATACATCTTCTACATTCAAGACTTTTACATTCAAGTTTTTTCAATTCTATTGTTAGGTATATGCTTTCGCTTCCGTTGATATATCCTATTTCTTAAGTTACGACTTATAGTATTGACCACATCATCCATATTATAAAATATGGTAGTTTTCTGCTTTGAATTTGTAAATTTTACTAAATAAAAATATTCCAAAATAGGTATCGCTGTTAGACTAACCTGTGAAAAAGCTAAAGTTTTTTTTAACACGCATTGTTACATTTTTTTAATTTTTTGCTATATGAAATAGAATACTTAAAATAGTGCTTAAATTTAGATATTCACAATCTAATAAATTATATATAGCATATTTTAGATTTTATTTTTTTGTACCTTTACCTAGATAAAACTACATCTTTGAGTAATATATTATAAACCGTTTCTAAATAATTTTAAATTGAAATAAAACACAAAAATAATGAAAGAGGTTGCCTTCGCCATTATGATATATAGTAATCAATTTAATTACGCCATGCCTATAATTCCCTCTATTGTATCAGATTAATAATTTCTTATGCGTAATTAACATAAATATGTCACGTAAATATCAATTTTTTTTATCTTTTTCTAATACTTTGCGAGCTTTGAATTATGAAATTAGTTTTTACTTTCACTGGTCAACAAAACATGTAAACTTTTATCTTTATGTACAAATTTTGAAAAATAATATTCCGGTAAATTTTCTTTGTAAAATCAACCATTTAATTTTTTAAACTACTTGAGTGAAGTATACAAAAAACGCCTAGTGTTGAAAAAACCGAAAATTTGATTATGTGTCATTTTTTCATCAGAAAATTATTTATTTTGATGGAAGAATGGTTACAGGCATTGCATATTCAAAGAACTTCTTAAATATAATTCTTTTAAAACACGAATTTTATATTTAGACTAGCATAATTAACATTTTATGGATACTAGATAGGGGCAGAATCTATCAAGTAAATAAACAAAAATTGATCAAGATAAGGGATGTGAAATCTGGATTTAAAGATAAGATATATATACCTAATAAAATACATTAATAACTTATACTAGATTTTCATGGACCAAATGAAATTCAGCTATATTAATACGTGTAGCTATATGATAAAAAATAATATATTCTATTTTGCTAGTATATTACATCATTTTCATGAATCTTGAATTTATTTAAAAACCAGACTGTAATTCAACCTTATTTAATAATTTCTAATAAATATATAATATCGAGAAAACATTCAATTTTCGAAACTTTAGAGCAATAAATGTTATAAATGCCAAAATTAGAGAAAAATAATATAAAATTCAGAAACGTAAATTATAAAAAAAGGCATACCAAACTGTGTTAACATACATTAAATATGGAGAAATATGCATTTTAATTATAATAAATGTTATTAAACGTACAGAATTTCTAAATTTTAAATCTATATGCGGGAAATTATATTGTATTTACCTGTATTTTTCACATAAAGCATTCGGGAATGATTTAGAGACAAACCAAATGAAATAAAGTTGAAACTTTATGATAATAGATATATAACTCGATTCAAAATTACTATTAATGCTTATAATATCCCAAACTTACTTTAAAATATACTTAGAAACTATTTTTTGGACATTATAATGATTATTGAAAGAAAAATTCAAAAAATAACAAAATCAAAATTCAACAAGAAATCTAATCTTTGCAACAAATAAAGAGAAGAGATTGGATTTAAAAAAGTTGAATAAAAGAAATTTTAATGCATAGACATTCTTTATTTAATAATAAACTTTAAAGCTATTATTTATATTCAAATAAATGCATAAGGGATAATTTTAAAATATCTAAAAAAATAAGATAAAAAAATAGAAATATTACGATTCTAGAGATTTACTATTAGCACGAAAAAATAGATATAGAATTTAATAAATTTTATTATTATAAATCAGCATATAATATCAGAAAAATGATCATTTTTAAAATTAAACGATCTAAATATCGAAAAAAAAATGGATTTTTAAATATAGCTTCTAAAAAAAAGATTAAGACGCTGTTTCTTAACATAATGTTTGTGTAGGATGCATAAGTGTACGGTTATTTCTTGTCCAATATGTCTAGTGTTCCTTGAGATGTGTAAATTAAAAAAACATTTTTTAATATTTTTATTTTATGTGTGGATTTTAAACAGATAAATTATTTTTGGATTCGATCGACCAATAAAATTCCGAAACAAAGTATTATAATATTTTATTTTATATGATACATGTTTATTTTAAATTTATTTGCTGTAAAACACCAACTATACTCGTATGTAGCTATATTCCGCTTTGTAATGTTATTTCAAACTTTGGATAGGAGAAAATAAAAACAATACATATCGATATGTGTAAAGAAATGGTTTTTTATAGAATTATAAACTATCATGTACTTCTAATTGCGCCATAAACCATAATTAAATATAAAGGCATAATTTTATTAAATATTTAGGTTCATAATTTTTAAACCATCTAATACTTTGTCACTGTTATTTTAATTTGAAAAGAGGGCACATTTAATTATCAATAGAATTTAGAATGATGCCAGACTCAAAAATAATTTGAATAATGTGAATATTTAGATAAGAGAATATAAATAACCCATAATTTCTATTTATGAGATACTTGTTCTATGATGCCATTAAATACAATGAAAGGATTTTTTGTGTCACAATAAACGGCTATAAATTAGTATGTGGTGGAACAGCAAGACGCCTTCATCTGTATGATATGTTGAAAAAGAAAAAAGTTGTATTGTGCAGTAAGACCAAATCAATACGAACTGCAACACAAAATGGTAATATGATAGCATGTGCAAGCTATGACGGTACAGGGGCTGTTTTTATCGATGATAATTTTTTTGATACTATTGAAGGCCCGGATACTGAAGTAAAGGGAATTGCCATAAATGATAATCATAAACACTTCGCGATTGCTTTGCGAGGAAAGCAAGTGTGGGTTCTTGGAATGTTTGAAGAGCATCTCGAGATTGAGTGTGTTTTAGATGATCATACGCAAGATGTTAAAGGTGTTAAATTCAATGATGTACGACTTTTTTCATTCGGATATGATTGTACAATAAAAATGTATGATAGAAATAAAGAGGATGGTAAATATGTTTTAATTCAAAATATCGTTGAGCATAACGATACTGTTTGGGATGTTGTTTTTCATGGTGATTTTCTAATTAGCTGTGATAGTGCAGGATTCATACTTATTCTAAAACTCAACAATGAAGGATTTTATGATCTTTACAGTTGTAAACATGCATCTAACTACCCAATATATTCCATGAAGATAATAATGAACAAATACATCGCATACATAACCACTAGAAGCAAAATAATGGTAATTGACTTTGAATTTAAAGTTATCCTCTATGTCGATAATATGCATTCTGAAGAAATTAATTGTATTGATTGGTGCCCAGAAAATCATTTCCTTGTTTCAGGTGGTGATGATGGAAAAGTCATCATATTGAAACTTCTTGAATGAAGATGAATAAATTATTGTTCCACCACCCATAAAATACTTCTGATCTTTAAAAATTAAAAATTGCTGTTTTTTTAAAATAAAATAGCCTTTTATTTTTTAGATCAAAGTAAAGCCATCTTTCACATTCATTAAAAAATTATCAATATTAGAATAAAATACGTTCCGGTTTTTGTCCAAAATTTGGGCATAAATAAACACTATCTTTTTTTTAAATTTTTTGCTTAATGCTCTTAATATAATACAGTTAATAATAGGCTTATCAATAAATATAAAAATTTAAAAATACCCACTATGCCCGAAGGTTTAAAGTATTCTACCAGTGTGATATCTGAAATATCACACTGGTAGAATTAATACTTTTTGACTAATTTTTTTTTAAAGTGTATTCAATATGAAAATATTTCGATATATTTGCCAAAATTTATGATCATTGATTTTTTTTGTCTTAGAGAAATTATTCTTTTTAGATTTTCCCCATCACTTTTGATCTTCTTTATTCCGCCAATAATTTTATTATGCTTGAGATTTATAATCAAATCATTGCGCACAGAATAAATTATGCTGATTAAAGTTAGCTCGTATCTAAAATAATTTTTTTTTAATCACGTGTGACCCTTGATTTTATGTATTAATTAAATGTGATATAAAAGATTGTAGAATGGTTTTTTGATGTTTTTTATTACAACCATAAAATGATTTTTTTAGAAGCTAAAATGTACCTCGTATATGCACGTTATGAGATAAAAGAATGTTTTCATTAAAGAACGGTGTTTTTTTAGTATTTTTCACACTCAAGGCTTGTTTTTATCATTTCTTCTGCTCCAGTTGTGATTTTCATTTCGTGCTAGTTCTATTTATATTCATCTTTCTGATATTTTTATTAAGTTATTAATTTAGGAGAAATTCCAACAAATTATTCTAGAATCCCTTAAACAGAGTAATTATACAAGAAAGTGTAATTTTGTAATTCACACGAATTTAAATTCAATTTTAATGGATTATTTGAAAATATAATCTAAAAAATCTTATCATTCATGCAAAAGATCAACCTTGTTTTTGCTTTATAACAGAATCTATCAATCTATGGAAAATAACAGAATTAAAACTTAAATTTGAAATAATTCCAAACTATCTTATAAACCTTTATGCAAACAGTACAATAAAATATATTTGAGAAAAGAATAGCAAATTTAAAGAACCAGATATAGTTAATGCTATAATTCCAGATATTTTTCTGCTATAAATTTAAAAAATTCCAGATGCTCATAGGAAGCAAAAGAAAAATAATCTTTGAGTCGGAATTTTAAGAATTGAACTCTTACGTTTTACATGACTATATCATAAAAACCTTAATAATGAAATTAATTATAAAAAGAATCTAAAATCACAAGTTAAATTTCTGAAAGTATATTTAGATCACATGTTTTATTTTGTGATTTAATGAAAAAACACCCTCTAGAACTATCAATAAATAAAAAAAGAAAGTAAATTGCATTTCATTTTGGTAGAATATTAAGCCGTTACAAGATTTTTATAGTTGAATATAAGCAAGCGCCAATTTATATTTTTTAGTTATATAAAACCCTTGCATATTAATTTATATGTGAGTTTAAATAGCTCTTTTAAATATTTAAAAAAATATTTTTTTTGTACGAACGACTTTGTAAATAAAAAAATCTCTGATTTATCAAGGGTTCTGTTAGGATATTGCATACTTCAAAAAATTTATGGATTACATATATTTTTTTATTTATTTAAGCATGTCTTTTTTCTAAAATATAAGTTCTTGTTTTTATAATCGATTTAAGACATTTTATGTATTTATTAATATAATAATAAAAAAAATTTCTGTACAAGTTCCAAATATGAAGATTTAATGCCGAAAAAAATTGAGTATTTATAAATTTAATATCTTAAGCTGAAATATTAATAATTCCTGAAATTTATACCTTTGTGACGTCATTTTATATTTTTAGATGTATTTAAGATCCGAAAAAAATTCTTACCGATTGATGAATTGCATTTATTTAAATTTAAAACTTTATAAAAATACGATAAAACTATATAAAAAAAATTGAAACACATAATATAATTTTTTTTGTGAATAATTTATATATAAATATAGGATTGTATAATTTTACAAAAAGAGAATAAATTTTTATTAGCATATAGAAACGATATTTATTTTATAATTTGCATATCTTGTGAAATTATAGTATTAGTTATATCAAAATACAAGTAGCGACAATACTCATGATCATATTTATTGTTTAGAACAAAGTAATTTACTATTTTTAACAGTATTTGTACGTTGAGACATTTCTATATTTTCACTCCGCATTTTTTATATGGTTTTTGCCAACGTTACCCTATAAAATAAAATATAGTCTTTTATTAAGTTTATTTTGGTTATATTTACGGGAAAGTAAGTGTAAAATTATCATACAATTCCTAACCATGTGTAGATTTCTAGACTTTAGCAAAAGAAAATAATGTGTTTTAATTTATACAACAGAACTAATGGTTCTCCATATACAAATTTTATTTACTACGTTGCTTCATGACCATATATTTTAAAAAAATATTGCAACAAATAATTCAAGTAATTTTTTACCTATAAAGATGAATTAAAAAACCCGTATCGATAAGCGCAAGCTTTATTTATTAAAATACAATTATAGTTCTTTAAATGAAATCAATACACACTACATGTATATGCATTTATGCGAAGGATCTATATTTCTTAAATTTTTCGGAAAGCACATGCTTTTTTTCGATGATAAATGTGCTATATATATTACTGTAGGTATGTAATTTATATTTTATAGTTTAATTTATATGGTATAATTTTTTTGAAAATGAATATAAATAATAAGATAGTAAGTTTTCATGGAAAAATTATTTTATTTTTTGGTTTTGTTTCTATTAAAAATCCTATATTTTTTGAATTTTATTAATCTTATTTTTGATATTTATTAAAAAAACCTTTCAAAACGCATGAAAAATGGATATTTATGGGGTAAACTTTTTTAAAACTTATCGGGTTATTTATACGAATATCATATTTTCATTAGTTTTTATAAAATTTTATATTCATTGTCTCACAAATAAAAAACTCTGTAATTATTAAGAAAATCTAATAATCATTGGAAAACTATTTTATTTATAAATTCAATAAAAGTGATATTTCAGATTTTTTAATCTAATTTAAAATAATTCATATCTAAATAAAACAATACTCAATATTAAACATTTAATATCATTCCATGATGCGTTTCGGTATGACAGATCTGAATCCTATTGGATTTTTTACTGTATTTGAGGATGAAAAACACAAGAGGATATAGAATTTTATGGTATAAATGGTATATTTTAAACTATTTAAAATGAAAATGAAGGTTCTTAATTTCTATATATTATTGGACCATTAATCAAAATTCGATCGTTACGCTCCTAATAACTAAAGATTACCATACTTATGTAGTGAATCATATAAAAATTTATATATAGTTATCTGTATGTCGCGTTATTTTTTACATGAATTTATCACCCACACCTCCACAAAAAAGAATTAAAATTTTAGATTTTTAGAATACTTAATTATTATATTTAAAAATTGATACCGTTTTGTTTCAAGATTTATTAAAGAATATTATAATTTATACCTAATTAAGGGGATAAATTAAAATGTTTTTATTGATTGTAGACCATTTGTTATTTACATCGAGATAGATGATACAACTGAATATTTGAACACCTTCACGAACTAATTCAGCTTATTTAAATGTATAATAAAGAAATAAATTACAAAGACGTACAAAATCAAACTTTATACTTAAATATATTAACTATACCTCTTTGAAACAAGATTTTGCCAATCTATTTTTTTACGCTTACTAAAACGTTTTTGTCTAAATTTTAAGAAACTATCATATGTAATTTCATTTATCTGTAAATGTTCACTTTTTCTGCAATGGGAATTTCATTGATCTTAGAAGACTTACATCATTATTTTAATCAATCAATTAATTCAAAATAATAATTCTTTCGAATGATAAAAAATTCTTAATTTTTGAATGCAGAGTCAAAACGGATATTAGATTTTTTTTTACAGAAAAAATGTTATAAATGAATGTGTGGCTAAAGATTAAATACTTTCAGACGTTTTTTTAATCTATCTTATCTTCTGTGCGTTAGAATTAAAGTATCATTTAGGCAATATGAATTTAAAAACACACTTCTAGTTCTCTCTTTTTTCTATCAGAAAATAAATAACCCCTTTAGCTTCAGGTTTTTATAAAAGAATGATGAAATTAGGCTAAGAGTAATACAATAAAAATTAATTTTGCTAAAAAGTCTTCATAATAAAAT